>NC_138905.1:140428184-141177300 GCF_965231255.1 Vanellus vanellus | reverse complement strand
TCAAACCAAGCACAAATCAAGTGACACAAACCCAGAACAACAGTGTTTTCCAACTCACTGCATCCAGTTTGGAAATTAGAGATGGCGTCTTTACAAAGCCACCGGTGAAGGTTAAGTGAGAGGCATACAAAAGTATTAGTCAAGATGTAGTTGAGAAATAGCATCCTCCTCCATTGCTATTAAGTTAAGTAGTACAAGTGAGAGGAGATTCAAGTCCCATTGTGGTTTATAATGAGCGCGAGCACTTTCGCAGAGATGAGCAGGTGAGGCTCCAAGAACAGGATAAGCCAAATCAGCTACAGGCAGATGACCCGGTTCTGTGCTCCTGCTCTGACTGGGCTGCCCAGTGCGTTTGCTCTTTTGCACTTCAACTGAAAAAGTGAACAAACTTTTAGGCTGGCAATGCTGAAAACGCTCCCTTTGCTCATCTCCTCCACCCTGAGAAGTTTTTGGCCAGATGTGTGAGCTGACCTCGCTCACTGCAAAGTCAACAAAAGGTAGTGCGACAGAACAAATAGCTGGGGGAAGGGAAAACTGCCCCTTGCCACATCCACCGATATATAAAACAGCCTTACAGCCAGCCCAGCCCAAAATATATTCTGTTTTGAAAATTTCCTTTTTTCTCATGCTTTTACTAAACTGAAAAAAAAATTGGATTTTTAAGTGACCACCAAAGAAAAAGAAAAAGATGAAGTGTTAAATGTTTTTTCCTTTTACTTCTGCATTTAGAACATGTGAACCATTCCCATTATCTTCCAATAACAGCATTCTAAATTAATAGAGCCTTATTTGCATGTTCAAGATCTCACCTATAGAGACATAAGTTTCAGCAACCTGAGCATTAGAAAACAAACAAAGAAGATAGTTATGTCACATGCTGCTCTATGACTGGTCCAGTGACCAAATTCTCACACTGAAATTAAAATTTGGTCATTAAATCATCTTTGATACAGTTAATTTGCTGCTAATTCAGGCAGAAAGTTTAGACACTTTTAGGCTGGACTATAATATTTACAATCATATATTCTGACCTTCTTACTTCACTGTCAAACTGGCACAGGTGTTAAGGAGCAGAATAAAGATTTATTTTTTTTTTTTTTTTCCCTCTAATTTCACATGCCCTCTCTCACATGCATACAACAGGTTATGGGAGTTGAAGAATTCACCAGGTTGCAAGTCTGGGCTCCCAGCTGCCTGCAGCAAGCATTCCCAGATCTCAGCAGAGCTGCATACTGCTCTTGCCTTTTCCCACTCTAGAATGTCTCACCTTCTATCCCAACCACATATTCTTTTCTGTGGCTCTTCACAAGAGCCTTGCTGCATGCAACTTTTACGCAGTGCATATTCTGGGGAAGTTGTCCTTAAAAAAGCTCAGGGGATTCTCAAGCGCTGCTCAGCAGCATGAAGAATCCAGGCTGGAGGAGAGAGATACATATTTCTTACTTTTTTCTGAAACGGATATTTTGATAGATAGTAAAAATGTAAATGAACAGATCTTTATCAAACCCTGAAAAGCTTAAAACGGAAAAAATTAAGACATGATACTGGCCAAATTAATAATAATCAGAGGACAGGCAAAGAATTGCATTCTGACAATTCTATCGTAAGAAATAAGATTTATAAAACTGAAAACAATAATCACAAGTAGCCAATAAGGCTTCAAATCAAAGTCAACTGAAATCAATGATACCTTTGCATTTACTTCAGCAGGCTTTCAATAGAACTATAATTGCTTTAATTGAGTCTTGAAAGATAGCCCGTGATTATATCATGTACATTATCATAATAGATAGTTGAAAACTGAGAATGTTAATCACAAAAGGTCTTTTTTCTCCACTTGTTTACCATCTCTGTAGTTTGAATGAATACATTTTTTGTAAATATTTATACAAGTTTGTACTTTTTTCAGCATTAACTCCTAAACTAAAAGTTTTACATTCTTCAAATGACTTTATTTCTTTTTACTCAAGGTGTGAAGCAGCTTGCCTCTCAAATAAAAGTTGCAATTTTGTCCTATCATTTCCTTCCAGTGTAACTCCTTTCTCATTTTATAAATGAAAAATTAGCAGATTTTTGTTTCCAGTTGAACACGTTTTCAGTGCAATCTTAAAACATGAAACATCTACAACTCTGTTCACTGAAATTCATCAATTTTATAGCAATAAACATTGTACTCAAATGTTTGCATTTTATTGTGAAAATGTCTGTAAAGCAGTGATTTTATTAATCTGTCCTAGTAGTTCTTGTCTATCACTTTAAAGAAGCAGCAAAATTATTGTACGGGATTTTACAAAAATCGTGTCTCCTGAAGCTTTTCTACAAACCAGAAAACATTAATTTCTACACAACCTTGCAACTGTACCAGTTTTCTTGAGCTTTTTATCAGTTTCAAAAATATTGTATCTAATTACTAACCTTGTCTGTTAAACTTGGTAGTAACTTCATTAGCATAGCTCATAGGTGTTGCATTTACACATTTATTATAAAGAATTGTTTAAAGAAAATGTGTCCAGCTCAAACTACAGTTCTTAATTGCTAAAGCAGATCCAAATTAGCATTCACAACCTGCATTTCCCTAACAACAGGCTTTCAAGCTGAAAGTAATTTGTAATTCAAAAAGGATTTGGGGCAATAGATTCTGAGCATGCAAAACATGTTTGGCACTTAAAAATTCCAAGACCTGTTGAAAACTTAACTTATGAGTTTACATTTTCTTGTTTCCTGTTATTTTTCAGTGAAACATCATAAAATGGGGTATATGATTCGATAAAAATAGGAATTATTCCCAGACATTCAATTTAGACAAGGTTTATTGCTAATATCTGATGAAATCTTAATGTATATTTACAACAGTTCTTTACTTTGACTCCAAATGATGTAATGTCCTTATGGCTTAATAAAGAGGAAAAGATGTTGAGAAAAATAATCTCTTATGTAATTTGAAACACACCAGCCTCCTCTGCAAAACATTTGTCTGTCCGTATGTATGGATTATAAGTATAGGTGCTGCAATATGTTTGCTCCAATAACCCATGTGGAAAAAATCAGGCTGATTCATTGATTAATCATATAGTTAAGCTGTGTGCAACATCTAGTACTGAATGTGTACAAATTACATCCAATTACATTTTTATGAGGATTTATGGCACATAACAAGTCATGAGATTTAAAAAAAAGGAACATTACTTTCCTATTACAAAAATAGAACAGCACATACAGAACAGTTTATATTTTCCCATATATGGTTGGCTCTGGAAGTCTGAAACATGTAGACATGATATGGTAGAAGTAATACACGGTATTAGCATTTCTGCACTGCACTGCACTTTTATTTATAAAGGTGCTGAAGAAACTTCTGAAATAGTTCTCACAGAATTTAAAATGTGATTTCCCCTATGAGGTCTGTTCGTGATTTGGGCAATATATGCCTTGCTTTTGTTTGCATTGGAGAAGAGGAACAGAGAAGAACAAAATAATAGACCTGTCAAGTCTATTATGACAAAAGAGATGCTCACCATTTTGGCCTTCGCTTTAAGTCTTCTCTCCGCTCCTCCCCCCGCTCTGAGCCTACCCCTCTAGCTTGATGCCCTTACCTGACACACCTGCACACCTACCAACTTCTGCAACTGTATCTGGCCAGTTGGAAGAGCTTGCTAACAAGATTTATGTGGTACAGGGAATCTAACATTTTAAGGCAACGGAACCATGCTGCAACTAGGAAAACGTTTGCCTACATACAGACATGCTTACGCGTGTCTACAAAGAGACTCTGTATTCTTAGAGAAGAGCACCGATTCCACATGGGGAACAAGACTCCAGAAGACTGGAGGAAGACTACCTTCTGCATGGCTCCCAGATAAAGTATTTTGCCCTGAAGAGGAGAAGTGTTCAAAACAAGTTCCTGATCGCATTGAAACGGATACAAGCATTATCTCAGCCACGAGAACAAATGAATGTATCATCCTAGTCGCTGGGGATTTAGGACACAGCAAGAACTTCTCCCTGAAACCTTAAAGCTGTAACTATGCTATTTTTGTGCATCAGGGGGCACGCAGGTTTCATCTGTATTTTTATTTCACATTTGTCATCTAGCATAATTTTGTTAGGTAGGCCACCGGTGTTATGATAATTCAGCCTGTTGAGTGAAGAAAATATGGGAAATCATGTAAAGGAATCTTCAAGTCAATTTTAGTAAAAATTCTCCGAGACTGAAACAACAATATTTATACCAATTTCACTTCTTATTTTCTGAGCCATACAATGTTTTGCATATTGTCATGATTTGAAGAGGCATGCCATCTAGGAAAAAGCAAGATCCACAGATCAAAGACTTGGCAGACAACTTTGTAGATTATTTCATTATGTAACCACTCTTCTATGCTAGCCCAAAAGCAAAAGAGCTACTACAGATGACTCCTGATTTTTCCTCATTTTTTTTCCTCACTGTATTTCTAAGACACACTAGAACGACTGCCAGCTTAAAGAATGTCCAGCCAGACCTGTATTTCTTTCAAATAAAATTAGAAGTACGATCATTATGGGTTTATCTAAATGCTTCCTCCATCCCCACACCCCACACATACAAAAAAAGTTAGCTGTGATTGTTTCCCACACTCAGGTGACAGTATGCTTCGGTATGAAATTATTCAATCAGAACATGAAATTAAATTTGTCTCAGACTCAGCCTTACATATGGTGAGGTCTCTTACATATGATTTGTCTCTTACATATGATTGAAATAAGTAAATGAAAGCCATTTTTTTACTGAAGCTGGATAAAAAAATACAGAAGAGGAACATAAAACAGTATAAAAGTTTTACTTTCACAGAATAAGAGAAGGTATAGCATTTGATTTCCCTGAAACAGATTATTATCTTTTATATTCTGGGTCACAATAAAGGAAATAAACATTATGCTTTCATAATATTTCACATCTCTGTCATCAAACTTCAATCACCGTCACTAAAAAGACTGAAATTATTTACACAGCAGCATGTGACAGCTTTACCCAAAGAAAGGAAGAGAATACGTGGGTAGTGGAGGGACTAAGACGTGAATTTTTAGTTTTGATTCTCCATATAAACATAGAGAAATACTGGTGTGATAGATAAATGCATTAGCCTAGTAATTCTGAAGCTTTTTGAGAGGTTCTTTTTGTGGCTATGCTGCTTTGACAGTCGTATCACGAATGGTGTTGGTTTTACAAACTGAGAGCTGATGAAGGTTTTGGTTGTTCTGCCTCCCTCATACTGGCTACCCGCTCCTCAGAAGACACTCCAGAGAAAGACATGTGTTCATTGATCATTTTCCTTTCTTGACAATCCCCCATCTTAATATTTACCAGCATTAAAGCTTATGAATTCTGTTGTTTCAGAAGAGGAAACTAGAATTCATCTCTCCCCTTCTTTCTTCCTGTCTTTGGGACAAATGTTGAGATGCTGCACTCTAACCCACCTGGGCTATGCTAACACTTGCTCTGAAAGCTCATCAGCATGAACCTGATTGTATTAAAGTACCAAAGTGTAATGGTTACATGCAAAGTTAGATTTCCAAATGTATGTAACAAGAAATGTATATAACAAGAAGTGTATATAACAAAATAGGGATTTCTGATTAAGGATAGACAACAGATTTAATTTCAGTTCTGAAGTCCCCCATAGCATTGCAAATACCTTTTACTACATTTTATATTAGCTCCACATACAGTACTTGCTTTAACAAGAAACTCCAAGTTAGTCTGACTTCAAAAGTAAATACATATATATAATAGATCTTGTGCTTAACGCTGTGTAGTAACATCTGGAAAGACCAAACTGTGCCTAGTAGGACAGCAAATGGAGATGTAAGAAGTAGGGAAAATACTATGTGGGCAATCCATTTACTTATCATTTCCCTGCTCTATTACGCCAACTGTTATCACAAGACATTACATCAGTACACTGCTAAGAGTTTACTCTCTATTGCTCGCCATGTAGGAGTTTACTACATTCAACACAGTAAATGGTCATGACAGACCAGTATATATTAATAAAATTAAAATACTACATCAACTATTGTTATCTTTAGAGAACACTAATTTAAACAATCTACTAGAGTAGTTTCTGATGTGTAAGAAGAATCAAACTCTTTATATAATTTATCCATTTATGCTGGAAATAGGGAGCCACAGTATAGCAGAATTATTTCACACCTATCAGTTTATCACGGTGTCAGTTATCATCCAAAAGAAATTAAAAAGATCAGAATTCATCCAAAATGTAAGTCTAGGCAAAGGGAACATATATTACATTATGACACACTGATTATTTCATAAACATCCCAGTAAAGCTTCCACTTTGGCAAAGCCATTTATTTATACTAATACAGTATAATCCTTTTCATACTTAGCACAAAGAAATGTAATCAACACATAGTTATAACTAGAAGAATCTGTGAAAAGGGTTCATGATTTCCTTGGTAGAGAATATAATGAGTCCTCTTCACCGTTGCGTTATTTGCTACACTTTCTTTGTTGTACTGAGACCCGATGTCACAAAAAATGATTATAGAATTCAGTGGTATTACCCAAGCAAACACTAGTGACCAGGCACCCTCCATGCCTGAATGCGTATCCTAAAAATAACTTCCCTGTCTTGTTCTTAGTTAAAAAAAAAAAAAAAAAAAGGCAATATAAAACTAGGACTAAAATTTCACAAGAAAGCAAGCCTCCCCTCCACCACAGTTGCCCTTGGTTGCTATTCTATTTACGTGTCATGCACTCATATTTCTTTCTTCCTCATCTCTCATTGTTGATTTACATAATATCATAACACTTAGATTTGAGTTGGTGCAGACACCTAGCAAAGACGTGGGACAGCAAATGTTTCCTATATTCACCGAAATACTTCATTCTACAAAGACAGCTGTAGGAGACAAGCAATATTTTAATTTCAAACACAGCTTTCCTCTCAATAAAAAATTAAATTCTTAGATAAACCCATGCATGTAATGCCAAACTTATGGAACGGAATTATTTTCAGTACAACAGCAGATCTAGTGACATCTATGTACTTTATTAACCCCGAAAAACTATTTGCAACCAAGTCCACGGGAGGTAAATACCACTGCATTTTACAGATGGGGAAGTTAGAGAAGGGAGAGGGCACAGAATTTGCCAAGACTACTTCAAGTATATCAGCAATAAGAACACGTCTCTCAACTCCAGCTGAATCAAAAGAATCTCGCTCCTACCTGAGTTATAGTCACCTATAAGCAATTCACCATTTAAAATCACTTTCTATCCCGGGATGACAGCATAGATAGCCCCAAGCCTTAAGGACTATGTTCAGATTTTGCTGTGACGATCCCCATATCCCACCTGTGACTTCTCTTGCGCTCCCTTCACACCAGAGAATACTGCATCCTGAGATTTCCTCGGGCAGGAGGGTCTGTGACTTTTTTCAGTCAAAGTGAGGCTGATTAGCAAAACCTGTAAATTTGGGCAGCTTAACTTATTCTGACTGAAGCAGGTTAGCATGTGCTCACTAGAGTAGCAGAGTGGAGAAGCAGTAATCACAGGCATACTGTGGAGGGGGAAGAAGTGATAAACAGCTGGGGATAATAACCTCTTCAGTGGTACGATAAGAACCAAAAAAAGTGTTGCACACAAACCAGAATACACAGCTCAGCTTGAAGAAAATATATGTATTCTGCTAGCCAGAGAATTAACCTAGTTAGCAGCACACTAACCTGAACTCTCAACAACCGTTAAATGAATGCTCACAGTGAGAAAGCCCAACCAAATGAACTTGTGGAAGAGTAAGAGCAGAGAGGATGAAGGTAAATTACAAGCTCCAAAGGAGAAGAGAAAGGGGTTGATTTAACTGTCATTCACCAACTTACAGCAGATTGATTTCCCACTCTCGCCAGCAGTAAGAGTGAATGTAAATCAAAAAATCAAGGAAACTATTTAGCCAGTTAGCTACTGTACCAAATTAAACACTGTCATAATTCTATTTAATTACAATATGGTCACATCACAACTCAATTTAGAATAAGGTTTATTTTTTTCTGTATTCCTCTCATAATTCTGAATTACACAAGAAGTAGAAGCAGTATCCCCCTTGTGAATAAAGTCAGCTGCAATTATAAAGTGACCAAATAACCATCAGTCCTAGCTGCAATACTCCTCAGAGATGGACTGCTAAAAATTAAGTAATGATACTTTCTTGCATCTCAAAAGACAGCCTGTGCAAGCCTAAAATTAGCACATACCCCTCCTCCAAGGCATTATCTGTTCCTTTAAAAAAATTCGCATCAACCTGAATATGAATTAAATGTTGCTTTTCTTCTTTTTCCTCTTTTAAACAAAATCTGCATTTCAAAGGAAAAAGACAATTTTATGTTGGATAATGAAGACAGTATCTGCCAACTCTTCCTTTTGTGTTTCATGTTTCATATCTCCCCTTTTCAATTTAGCATCTTAAAAACACCTGGTTTGGCTGCTAAGAAACACACTGTCCAAAGAAGCACATATTACAAACAGTCAGAGGGTCTAATTTTTTCTTGATGATACCTATATCTATATCACAGAATAGCTGAAGCTGGAAGTAACCTCTGGAAATCATCTAGTCCAACCCCTCTGCTGAAAGCAGAATCTGCTAAAGGATCGCAGGTCAGCAGGAGAGCACCTGGAGTGCAGCACAAAGGAATTCCAGCAACTCCAGTTAGTAAGTCAGCTTCATCGGGGCCCAAGTTGAACGCCTCCATGCAATCGGACCTAGCGTGGGGAGCAAACAAGAGGAGTTAGAGACGTGCACACACCTGCAGGGCAATGATCTTATTGGCATCACAGAGACACGGTGGGATGGCTCCTATGACTGGAGTGTTGGAATGGAAGGATACAGGCTCTTTAAGAAGGATAGGCAGGGAAGACGAGGGGTGTTGCCCCTCATCTATGTCAATGACTATCTCGGGTGCATGGAGCTCCACCTGGGGATGGATGAGGACCCAACCAAGAGCTTACAGGTCAGGATTAAAGGGAAAGCAGGGACAGTTGACATTACAGTGGGGGTCTGCTACAGGCCACCTGACCAGGAAGACGCAGTGGATGAGGCCCTCTACAGACAGATAGGAGTAGACTCACATTCACAAGCCCTGGTCCTCATGGAGGACTCCAACCACCACTCCAACAATTGGAGGAACAACACAGCAGGGCATAAGTAATCCCGGAGATTCCTGGAATGTGTTGATGATAATTTCCAACTCCAAGTGACAGAGAAGCCAATGAGGAGAGGTGCTATGCTGGACTTTGTTCTGACCAACGAGGAGGGGTTGGTAGTGACTGCGAAGCTCAAGGGCAGCCTCAGCTACAGTTACCATGAAATGGTTCAAGATCCTTAGGGCAGCGAGGAGGACGCACAGCAAGCTCACTGCTCTGGACTTCAGGAGAGCAGACTTTGGCCTCTTCAGGGATCTGATTGGTAGGGTACCATGGGATAAAGCATTGGAGGGGAGAGAGGCCCAAGAAAGCTGGCCACCTTGTCAGCTCATGTCCAGCATCACCTCCTCCAAGCTCAGGAGCAATGCATTCCAACAAAGAGGAAGTCAGGCAAAAGTGCCAGGAGGCCTGCATGGATAAACAAGGAGCTCTTGGACAAACTTAAACACAAAAAGGAAGCCTACAGAGGGTGGAAGCAAGGACAGGTAGCCTGGGAGGCTGCATACTGTCTGAGCAGCAAGGGATCAGGTTAGAAAGCTAAAGCCCTGATAGAATTAAATCTGCCCAGGGATATCAAGGACAACAAGAAAAGCCTCTACAAGTCCATCAATGATAAAAGGAAGACTAGTGAAAATATGGGCTCTCTCCAGAAGGAAATGGGAGACTGTTTACCCCAGATATTAGGAAGGCTGAGGTACTCAATGACGTTTTTACCTCGGTCTTCACTGGCAAGTGCTCTAGCCATGCCGCCCAAGTCACAGAAGGCAAAGGCAGGGACCGGGAAAATGAAGAACCGGCCACTATACGAGAAAATCAAGTTCGAGACCATCTAAGGAACCTGAAGGTGGACAAATCCATGGGACCTGATGAGATTCATCCGTAGGTCCTGAGGAAAATGGCAGATGAAGTTGCTAAGCTACTATCCATCCTGTTTGAGAACTCCTGTCAGTTCGGTGAAGTTCCCACTGACTGGAAGAGCAGAAATATAACCCCCATTTTCAAAAAGGGAAAAAAGGAAGACCCAGGGAACTACAGGCCGGTCAGTCTCACCTCTGTGCCCAGCAAGATCATGGAGCAGATCCTCCTGGGAACTATGCTAAGGCACATGGAAAATAAGGAGGTGACTGGTGACAGACAACTTGGCTTCGCTAAAGGCAAATCGTGCCTGACAAATTTGATGGCCTTCTGTGACGACTCTACAGCATTGGTGGATAAGGGGAGAGCAACAGATGTCATCTGCCTGGACTTGTGCAAGGCATTTCACACTGTCCCACACAACATCCTGGTCTCTAAATTGGAGACACATAGATTTGATGGCTGGACCACTCGGTGGATGGACACACTCAGAGAGTTGCAGCCAACGGCTCGATGTCCAAGTGGAGACCAGCGATGACTGGAGTTCCTCAGGGGTCAGTATTGGGACTGGTGCTGTTTAAAATCTTTGTTGGTGACATGGACAGTGGGACTGAGTGAATCCTCAGCAAGTTTGACGATGACACCAAGCTGTGTGGTGCGGTCAACATGCTGGAGGGAAGGAATGCCATCCAGAGGGACCCGGACAGGCTGGAGAGGTGGGCCTGTGCAAACAAGGCCAAGTGCAGGGTCCTGCAAATGGGTCATGGCAATCCCAAGCACAAACATGGGCAGGGCAGAGAAGGGATTGAGAGCATCCCTGAGGAGAAGGACTTGGGGGCACTGGTGATGAAAAGCTGGACATGAGCTGACAATGTGCGCTTGCAGCCCAGAAGGCCAACTGCATCCTGGGCTGCATCAAAATAAGCATGGTCAGCAGGTCAAGGGATGTGGTTCTCGCCCTCTACTCGGCTCTGGTGAGATCCCACCTGGAGGACTGCATCCAACTCTGGGGCTCCCAACATAAGAAGGACACAGACCTGTTGGAGCGGGTCCAGAGGAAGGGCACAAAGATGATCGGAGGGCTGGAGCACCTCTCCTATGAAGACGGGCTGAGAGAGTTGGGGTTGTTCAGCCTGAAGAAGAGAAGGCTCCAGAAAGACCTGGTAGCAGCCTTCCAGTACTTAAAGGGGGCCTACAGGAAAGATGGAGAGGGACTCTTTATCAGGGAGTGTAGTGATAGGACAAGGGATTACAGTTTTAAACTGAAAGAGGATGGATTTAGATTAGATATTAGGAAGAAATTCTTTACTCTGAGGGTGGTGAGGCACTGGAACAGGTTGCCCAGGGAAGTTGTTGGTGCCCCATTCCTGGATGTGCTCAAGACCAGGCTGGATGGGGCTTTGAGCAACCTGGTCTAGTGGGAGGTGTCCCTGCCTATGGGATTAGATGATCTTTAAGGTCCGTTTCAACCCAAAACATTCTATGATTTCATCACTCTATGAAAGAAAATTGTTCAACATACAGAGAGAAAAGGGTGTTATTATATTATTTTTACTACAGCAGCAGACCCATGCTTTGGTTACACTAGGATCCTTTGTAACTATATGCACAAAGGTTCCATAAGAAATAATTTTGTGGCCTGACAAGTTTCCCATACAAATAAAAATGATTCAATAAATGACTACACCACAATATAAAGAATAAAGGTACCTGCAATTACTGATATGTTCAGCCTTCACAGAATATCTATTTCACCATAACCTTTTGAATAGAAGCAGCACTAGAGAGAAATTAAATGATACTGTCATAACAAGCTACATAACTGCTGCATTTTAAGGGTTGGCCAAGCACATTTTGTATACTTCAAGTATGGGTATACCCATACTTACACCCAAGTGCATGGGTATACTTAAGTATGGGTATGCTTGGGCACATGCACTATTTGAGGATACATTTTCGGACATGAGCTAGCTACCAGACAAAAAGATAACTAAAGAAATATTATGGTTTTGGTATATCTTTTCTTGTAATTTCAGCCTAACTAGACACATCGGTCACTAACAGAAATTTAATCTATTTTATAAATACTGACATGAAGTTTAGTATCATCCCAGTATTTTAGACAGACATAATCCTTCGGTAAGATACAGTTTACTGTAGATGCAAATAGACATTTTATCCAGACACTCTTGTAAATAGCACTCTATAGCTTCTAGGAGTTCAGGCTGTAATCATCTGTAAATATTTCTGCACCAAAGCAAATCCTAAAGTCGTATGAATCATGGTAAATGGAGCACCACTGTTTAGCTTCAGAATTACACTATCTGCACTGATGATTACTGCAAGTTCAATGAACTTCAGTGCTGTTCCTTACCACACTGACACTTTCAGAGAAAATTACACTGGCTTCCTTGGGGACTGGATTTTACCTGAACATAATGGAGAAAACATGTACAAGTGTCCCTAAATTGGGGATCAAGTGGAGAAATTTATGATGGACAATCACAAATCTCCTTTAGCAGATTTCTATCTTTCCACTGGAACCTCTCACTGCACAGTCTCTTTTTAAATGCCTAAAAAAAAAGCCTCTCAAAGTATCCCAATAGTTCTTGTTATTTTGGAAGCCTGGTTCCGTTCAAGAGCAAACATGGCCATTTTGAACATAGCTTTGACTGGCCATACTCTATAAAAATATATACTGTAAACTAAAAATGAAGATTAGGATGACTCTCGAACTGGATTTCAAGCAGAAAAAAAAGTTTTAAAATATTGTGTAATGTTAATGAAACAAACAGACAAAAAGCTCACAGGAACTAAAGTGTTCACCGAGATGAACAGCTCATCTTCACCATTTCAGCAGCTCAGAGGCAGCAGTCTCAAACAAATTTCAGCATCTGTGTCAAGCCACAATTTTCTCAGTGTAGCATAGCCTATGTTCCCTGCTAGTGTAAAAGTAACATTTTGGGAAGCAGCAAAAACAAGAACAGATATAGATAAATCTACACTTAGATCCATCTAAAACTTACAGTTTTCAAACAAAAACTCTTCCCAAATTCTTCCCTTATGGAGGAAAAGATGCCTCCGCTTATCTGAATGGACTACTGGACCCAAGGGAAGGCAGAAAAGTTTTCCCAGGGAAATGATGTTTCAGGATGGAAGTTGAAAGATGAGGTGAGATGATGTGTAGGACATCTGGAAGCAGAAGATGCCAAATGTTCATGCTTCTTTTCTGCCTGTTCATGGCAACTCCCTCTATTAATCAAAGGCACATCCTTGTAAATGCTAGCAAAAGACACGACAAAGGTTAAGCCTAATACACATATTTGAAGAATCAAAACGCTCTCTAAGCCTATAGTACTTTAAAAATAGACTTTAAGCAAGTGGAATTTAAAAAGCAAGATAAATGAGAATATTTGAGAATTATGCATTTCTGCATAAGTAGATGCTGGTTTACACAGATAATGCAGCAGAAATAACACGTAAAAATGTTCTATTTCTTGCAGACACCAGTTTCTACTCTGTGTTAATTTTTTAAAAGCACAGATATGGGAAAAGGCAACTACACTTGAAATATGAATTCTGTATAAAAACCAACATTGCTCTACCCAAGGTGGTTTAATAAAAACCTCCATCGTTAACCAGTCTCAGAGAATTAATGTGTGTGTGTGTTTGCAGCTGTCTCCTGTAACTTCCAAATAGGAAATTACTTCAAGTTTGGAGACCAGTTGCAAAATCTTCAATTTGAAGGGAGTTATTGCTGGCAGAAGACTTTGTATCACTGCGGTGTCTTGACTTTCACTGAAATTTTGCCTGGGTACAAAGTAAGGAAGGCCCTAGGAAATTGCTATGCTGGATTTGTCCTGTGGGAGGTGTGACCAAGCAAAGATCTCTGGATTCAGGTCTCAAAAAAAGCTGCCTGAGCCAGGTAATTGAATGTCATTGCCAACATCAACTCATCGGCTTCAGTGAGAATAAAAACTGTTTATTTTCAAATATATATAGATACATACTGTATTACTAATAAACAATAATTATTTTCTTAGGGGTTAAATGAACAGCTTCAGAGCATAGAAACACGTAAAAAACAAGGAACGGTTTCAGTGCTTTCAGTAGAAGTTGAAAACTAGGGCATTAAAACAGATTCAGATAAGTAACATCTTGAAAACATATCACAGTATCTTACATTATAAGATGTAGTCAAAAATTCTTATATCCCACATAAAGGCTGAGTAAGGGGGTCAGGCTGGTATACATACATTTCAACTGAAACTCTCATTCATAGTTTTACAACTTTCTTTCATACACATTTCCAATGTATTTTTACTGTTTCTCTCTCTATAAATCAAGTATCACTGATGCACTCGCCATATATTCTGCAGTTAGAATATAGCTGGAATAATAATTTCAAAAAACAACCTTTTTTGAGAGATCCAACTGCATGTCAGTGTTCTGTATTAAAAGGACCAGGAAAAAGGAAAGAACCTGTTAAGGTTCTCATCCTTTAAAAGAAATGAAAAGAACAGCAAAAGAAGAAAACAAGAGAAGGTTGTCTCTTCATGTTTTTTTCCTTAAATTAGTGTTAGGGAATGTTGGGGGGGAGTTTCTCCCCCTGCCTCCCTCTTCCCCTCCCCCCCAACTCTTTCTTGCTCTTTCTTTGTTTTTCTTTCCTCTGTGGGAGAATGCTATTATACAATAAAAGTGCCTTTTCAGTAATTTGTCATCTGCTTTGAAATCATTCCTTTCAATATAACCTTTTGTTAAAACGAGGCAGAAGAACACATCTCTTTCTGCAGAAAGGCACAAATTAAATTTCTTCCTAGTACACACTGGGTGGACGAGTTCTACTGACAAATTGCATTACATCAGCATTAATACTTACAGTTGGAAGATGAAGATATTTGACACACATGCTTTGCGGTGTAAAAATTTGAACTACTGCACATTATCACTTTCATACTCTAAAGCTTAAATTCAGTATCTCAAGATTCTCCTCAAATGGATATCATTTGACAAATGTTAAACTTCGTACTTTTACAGAACTATTCTTGTCTACTCATTTTGTGTGTATTAAAAGGGAGAAAGCAAAAATGAACTTTTAAGATATGCTGACTTAGAACCTAAAATCTTGTCTTCTTTTCACCTACTCCAATGTCACCTATGAAGTGGCAATGTTACCATAACCCTTATTGCCAAAGAATTTCATATTATTGGAAGTCCTGCATAAACACAGACTTCAAGGTTGGACTTTTATGACTGCCCTACGTATTTTGGTAAGCCTGAAGAAAGTTTACAAACCAACTTCTTTACAGAAAAATGTCCCTCTGCTTTTAGTGGTCAGATATTTAAACTACCTCTCATGTCCTGAAGTGCAGAGACCATGCTGCTAATGCCTATATTTGTGTGTATAAATCTCTAATCTGTCAATCCAGTTCCCCATGAATAGTCTATTTAGGTTGGGTTTAAAGCAGTGGGAAGTCGACCTACACGAGAGAGTTCTCTTGTAAAATGACCGGAGGTCAGTGTTATTATCTCTGTAGGCTACCAATGGTGCATTTGTTCCACCCAATGTATGAGTCATTCATTTATAATAAGCTCCAATGCGCTTTGAAAGTGCTGGGAGGGATGGGTACAGAAGCTTATCTTCTGTCAATTGGCTGAAGCATAAGACGACTCAAAAAAGAGATGTCCTCAGTATTTAACTGTTCAACTAGAAGATAATTAACTTTGTTATAAATAAATCAGAAATCTTACACCCAAATCCCAGCAAAAGTATGCTCTAATCACACTTTCTATTCAGCCTGCCACTTTGTTATAAATTTCCTTCACTTTTGAAAATCTTATTGTTTATAAATACCTACTGAAGATGCATACTGTCAATAGCAGCTTCCCATTAAAAGCAAAAGTAGTTACAAAAGCCAGTTTAAGCAATTAAAGTACAACTACATTATCGAGATGTGATTTTATATCCCAGTGTTTCTCTTTCACACATAAAATTTAAATAATCCAAATAAACCAAGCTCAATATTCAACTGAAAGTATATTATGTAAAGATTTAGGTTCAGAGTTTCCAGAGAGCCTACAGGAGTTAGATGCAAAAACCGCCATACGGTTTCAACAGAGTGAAACATTTCTCTTTTATAGGCTTCTTGAGGGAGTGAGAGAAGAAGGTGAAAGGAAAACACAGTAAAACAAAACCATTTCAGAATTCCTGCAATCACTGGCATTTGTAAATGGCTGTGGAATTAATGCAAAAAAAAATATTGACCTATTCAACATATTTGTACAACGCATTTACGTACGAGCTTAATTCATAGTTATTTATAAATTATAATACAGAAGTGTTATTTAAATATTTCATACACTCTTCTTATGATGCGCTCCTGTCAATCTTGGAATCGCTTAGACAATTTAGCTGCTGTTATTTTTTCCTAAGTTACTCCATCTCCCCGAGGCCTTTCCTTAAAAGCCTTTCCACCTGTTCTCTTTATAAGATGTGGCATTTTTAGATGGTAGACCATAGAACTAAAGGGAAGTTAGTTAAGGCTTTCTTAATACAAGAGACAAAGGTGTCAAGACAGATAAATTTCCGTGGCTTTGTCTTGAAAAGATACAGAACAATACAACTTGGCAGCTTGACAATTCTTCCAGGCTTTGTTTACTGTTCCTGCAACATTCACAGTAAATGAGATCACCAATCAGACAAGGTCAGAATATCATGCTATCCAAATGCTGGATAAAATATAGCACCGAGCATGCGAAGTGAATGTCATACATCGTTACAGAGAAGCTCAGATTACTGTAGGCATACAGTACCATGCATCAGTAGTACTTGGATTTGATGCAACATTTACTATTTTGACAGACCACCCCAAAATAACTGCATATATAATTTATTTAAATAAGAAAATATTTTTACTTATAATATTAAATAATGTTCTAGAGCCATGAACAGAAAGAGTAATCTTTTTTTGGAGTGTGCTTGCAAACGTTACAAAAAATGGTGGGGTTTTTTTCATCACACAATAAAACATTTCTGAAACCTATTCATGTCCTTTCCAGGTTATACAATGTCTACTTTGAATTCAAGTACCAAATGTGGAGTCATTTGCAAAGCTGAAACAGTAGAATACAAACAAGGGGCAGAAAGGTCAAAACAGGCCTGACATCTTTACAGGTCTGTCTTCTCACTGACATATTTCTCAAAACACACTGTGCTTCTTGTTAAGCAAGTGTCACAAGTTCCTTTATTGTCTTCTTCCAAGGTGTTAAACAGCTCTGTACTGTTTGATAACCTGTCATCACCCAACAAATGTTAGTAATAAAGAAAAAAATGCACTAGCTTTCCATGACAGCACCATAAAACATATTCGAGAGCTTCTTCCTAAATTGACTATTGGATAAAACTACAATAAAAAATATAACTGTATTGAGGTATCGCAGCCTTTCCCCAGAAAAAAAGCAAAAACCAAACTGTAATGCACTTAAAAGTGTCACTGTGAACTAACAGATCAATCAAGTCAGTTTCTGCGCAAACACAAAACACACGTACCACACATGCATCTGTTTGAATGGCACTGATCTACCCAGAAAATTGAGACAATTTGGGGGAAAAAAATCCTTCAAATGATTACGATAAAAGCTCTTCTTCCACGGTGAACAACTTCATTTTTTTAATAAAAGGTGAGTTAGAGAAGGTCTGCCTATGACCTGTGATTTGCCTCCACTACCATGTTGCCTTTTCGCTGCTCCTTCGCCACCATGCTGGCCTCCTACTATTTCTTTGACAGGATACCACTGATATCTTTAACATTTTGATATGATCTGCCAAAAGTAGAAGTTTAAATAGTCATTAAGTGTGTCATACACTTCACAAACACTTCTAAATCAGCATTACATCTGACAATCTTTCTACCGCTGAAGCAGTAAAAAGGGGGAAGGAGAGCTGAATTTCTAATTAACTCCATCTTCCCATATTAGTGATTAAAAACATTCATGTATATGAATAGTGTTTGCAAATCTATTTTGCTGTTGATGTTGTCTGGATAAAAAAAAATTAAAAGGACATCTTTAAAGAACTGCATATAGATACACCCACTTCCTTACAATAACTACTTTCAAGTGTATTATAAAATTAATTTGCATAATGTTGGACCCAGGAATAATGAGGAATAATGAGGACAAATAAGCCTTTCCCTCAAGATGATGATGACCTACTTAGTTCCCATTTAAGGAATTAAATTCTTCTTTCTGCAATACTTTCAAACCCTTATTAAACCTAGGAAACATGAAAATTCCCCCTACAGCCAGACATTACTTTGAATGAAGTACATATTATGATTTTATGCACACTATTATGTATTTCCACACAATAAAGTGACACTATTTTAGTTCTCCTGGTTTCAGTTTATTTAATGGTAGGGGTAGACATTAAACAGAAAAAACAAGGCAAGAAAGCTACCAATCAAATCTCTTTTTTTTTTAAAACACTAATTTGTTATTCAAATGTATTATGTAACTACAATTTTAAAATATTCCGTTATGAAAGTGAAAGATTTAATTCATCTTTTGAAGAAAACGAGCAATTAAAAAGTTGATTATTTTCTGTATCATGACCCCACCAAATAACGTAGGTCACATTTATCGTAGGAGTCGTGTATGATGATGCAAAGTGAAAGATGACTTGGGGTGAGGAAATTGCGCAGCAGGAACAGCTGAATCTAAAGAAACACAATACTTCTGTCATGCAGATGCCTTCAATGATAAACAATGGCAGGAAAATAGAACCCTAAATAATATACGAGCAGAACAGATCTCCGGTAGAAAGATGTTGGAGGTTTTCTCTGAGACACCAGTGGTTCTTTAAGAAATATTTGCTGAGCCGATGAGCTTCCAACGTGGCAAAGATGTTTGGTGATGTTTTCATTGATTTGAATAGTTACCCCTCAGCTCTCTGTGTCTCGGTGCTGCTTCACAGCTACAAGTCCTAACCTTCCAAAAATCTCACCCAAAAAACTCCAATTCCCCCCCTTGCTCATAGCCCTTTAGGAGCTTTAAACCCGCCACCGGTGAGTGAATGATGATACCCTCAGATATCACTCAACAATGTGGTACAGATCCAAACAAAAATTAGCAACTGTAACCAGACTGATCTCTGCTGGCTTGGTCTGACCATACCTCCCATGAGCACTCCTGCCACCCAGAAGCAAGCATGGTTAGTTCTCCTCCTAACAACAGCTGCATGGAGCAGGCTGGGGATGTGTTCAGGGCTCTGTATTGTATTCTCAGGCCAAACTGAAAGAAATCCAGACATTATGAAGACCAACACATCAGAATCCAGGTGATGCTAAAGCCTGATTCAAGTGGACGTAAGTTGAAAACAATGATAAAGTGGCAACTACTGTTTAACCAATATCTTCATTGTTTAGTATAGCTAACAGGGTGTTCATATTTAGGTAAAACAACAAAAATAAGTCCATTTCCCTCACATTGAGTTCAAAATTCAGTTAGTAACAATATAGCTAAACATTTTACATAAACCATAAAATTGGAGATATTTCATTCCTAATATGAAACTGCTTTAAAAAAATTGATTCTGCATTCCTAACTCTGGAAAATTCCTACTATCTTCAGAGGGTGGAGTTCAAATCCCAAGTGCCGTAACTGAATTTTCTTTTCCTGCTCATGCCCTGATTTATTGTGGATATTTAGATTTAATATATTTTGGATAAAACAATATCGCCTCTGTGAAAAAAAAAAAAAAACAAAAAAAAAAAAAAAACAAAACACAGGCACCTGTTTTCTTTATCCAAAGTCAGAGGTTGCAAACTCTGACATTTGTTGGAATCCACAGGTTTTACATCTTAAAGCAAGCACAGCTTGAGACATTCTGGGGTAAAGATCCCTGTTCATAACCCAGTCTCCTGGTTCACACCCCAAAGGAAAAATCCCTTTTCAGAATTAATTATGGCAATCTTTTCATTCCTAAATGCATAAACTGAAAACATCTTCCTAAAAAAGGAAATCCCTTTTATGCATCCATGCACCACCATCAAAATAGTACAATGCTGAACAGTTATCCTTTGTCTTCTTTCATTCCAGTGTAGCGGATCCCACTGGTATTCCTGCACGGGGAACTCCTTAGGTTGAGCATGAACTCAAAATACCTCGTCACGTTTCCCAATCACACTAAATACATATGTCAACATTCAAAAAATACGGCTATGATTTTCCCCTTCAATTTACACCCCATGTAATTGTTCACTTGTACAAAACGAGCATGTAAACCAATTTTAAATTAGACTGCAGGAAGTAGCCTTTAGACCCAATTACAGATACATAAGTGACTTCAGAAAGGTTACAGTATTGGCAAACAGGGCTGAGTTTTCCTGTCACTATCTCACCTTTGGGGATTTGTATCTGTATAGTTCTATGCTGCCTCTGTGGGTTTAAGTTCTTCAGGCCATTGAAATAGCTAAACACATCTGATTTGTCTAAAATCAGAATGCATGTTTGTAATCCATATAGTAGGTGTGATTGTTATGGAAGAACTGTATAAACAGTTACCTTTTTGACCTATTAACCCAAGACTAGACCACAAACTGACTTTAAGCAGAACTTTCTAACGAAATCCAGTGAGGAGATCTGCTTAAAATCCATGGCACAGACGGCTCTTTGACAATGCGCCCCGTCAGAAACATTTTTGTCTGTTGCGCATAGAGAGTTATTCTACTATACAGAGAGTGCTAAAATGCAATTAACTCTTTAATGCTTGATTAAATATCACACTTAGTGTTACAAAACAAAACCTCCAATTTCTGTTTTAGGACAGATCATGCCTCTGTCCTTAGATAGCTTCCCAATTCTTTGCAGGCACTCAAAAGTGGAAAACAGCCATAGCTCCCACTTCCAGTTCAATGCTTTCCTTACAACTCAGTGAGTGTATGGAGAAAAGGGTGCTTACATCCTTGCCTGTGGCCTTCCTTTCAGCACAGTATCCTCATCTACCTAAGCACATTTTTATACCTCCTTCAATATTATGGTAACGGAGAAACTCCAACGTAGGTCACTTGAAAGCACAATCTTGCCTTATGGATGCATATAAAGCTTGTTCAAAGTCAGTATTCCTTACGTCAGTGGGTTTTGAATAATGCCCTGGGTCTAGTCAAGCAAAACTCCTTTTAAAGTTAAGGCTAAGACACAGGTATGCATGGTTTTTAAGCTCTGTCCCTTTACAGTGGCTTGAATATATTTTATTACTGCATTAAAGGTCAATGCAAGTATATTTTGTCTTCACCACTTAACTAGAGCTATATTCGATCTAACTCTGCAGTTGTCTCCCACAAGAGGAGAAAAGGACCATACATTTAAACAGACTATTACAGCCTGTTTTGCATCAAGAATTAATTAGGTTAATGAAATATAATTTAATAAGACAAGATTCTGATCTCAACTGCAAAGTTATAAATTTTGTACAGATTCTCTGACTTATGTCAGCTATTAAAATTCCCAAATAGTAATTCATGGAGCTGAGCTTAGGGAACTAAGATTGTATTTGGGAAATCAAAATCTCAAATACACTTCCAATGTTATATATTTCCCTCTGCATATAGAATACAAAGTTATTGCAAGATGAGGAAAAAAAAAAAAAAAAGTACAAGGTTTGAGCAAAGTGAGTGATGAGAGACCTGGGAAAACTCTAAAGATTTAAAAGGATAAATCTGTTGCTTGCTTTCAAACAGATTTACAGCTGATTTTCCTTAGTCTTAGTAGTACTGTCCATCTTTACTGTCTGACCAGTGTTGCTCCATTGATGATTAGCCTTCTGCTAGATGTTACTTAATCAACTGCTTTCTAGATGACAAAAATTTACAGTTGATTAGGCTGCATACCTCTGTTGCTGTTTCAAAGTTTCTAGGAAGGGATTATTTTTGTGCTCAAATACCTCTAAATAAAGGGTTCTGCAGTCTGAATATCCCTGGATTCTGAACAGTGTTCACTGAAGCAGATAAAGCTAAGTTAAAGAAGCATTTAGTGCTTCAGCATGCCAGCTTCAATAAATATCTGTCGTGTATGTGTGTGTGTGCGCGCACCCATGCACACATTTCTCCCTCTAGCTCTAATGTATGCCTGTATATAGTGTAGAATATGCAGACTTACTGTCTAAAGCCAGCATTTGCATTTTTGAGACCAGAGTTGAGACTGCTATGCTATTATCCTCAAAGCCAGTGTTGGCACAATTCAGTCATTAATGACAATTTTGTGTCCTTTCTCTGGGAAAGAGGGCTACTTAATCTTTGGCTGGTTATGCTCAGCATTGGCTCAGTTTGCTCAGTATTCAAATTTCAAACAGCACTGTGATAAGACTTGCTTACCTCCATTAGCAAGTGGACCAGACAAAATCAGCCAGTAAAGCAAGCTCCAAAAGACTCGACCTCTTCTATAAAACCATGATGAAGATCAATGAGAAACGCAGCAGAATTCTGCATCAATGAAAACCTGGGGCACAGGGACAGTCAACCAGTATGATCCTTTCCTTCCTACCTATCATAAGGGCTCTAGCAGTGGTGAGAATCTTTTAGCAGAAGAAAAATCACACAAAACGGCCACAAAAATGATCAAAGGGCAGAGCACGTCTTCTGTGAAGAAAGACTGAGACAGTTGGGGTTATTCACTTGGAGAAGAGAAGGCTCCGGGGAGACCTTATTGTCATCTTTCAGTACTTAAAAGGGGCTTGTAAGAAAGATGGGGACAGACTTTTTATCAGGGCTTGCTGTGAAAGGACAAGGGGTAATGGTTTTAAACTCAGTGAGGGTAGATTCAGACTAGATAAGGAAGAATTTTTTTACAATGAGGGTGGTGAAACACTAGGCCAGGTTTCCCAGAGGTGGTAGATGCCCCATCCCTGGAAATATTCAAAATCAGGCTGGATGGGACTCTGAGCAACCTGATCTAGTTGAAGATGTCCCTGCTCATTGCAGGGGAGTTGGGCTACATCACCTTTAAAGGTCCCTTCCAACCCAAACCATTCTATTATTCTAGGAAAAATGATAATAACAATTCTAACCATTTGTCCTAAACACAGAAAGTTATCAGCAGGACCATTCCGAGTGAAGGCCAAGCAAAACAACTTACATGAAGCCCTATGGTCTGTTCTTTAAGACAAAAACATTTAAGTTGAACAAACCGATAAACAGTAAGAGCTGAGAAACCAAAACTAGCATCTGGGAAAGGACATATTATTTATGTTTCACAGTACCACCCAAAAATAAGCAATAGTGCTTAAGTAAGTTTTTTTTCTGCAGCAGGTTATTGCACACCTGCAGGTTTACTTATCTATGGAGAATCCAGCTGGTAACACAGTATTAGACTGGAAGGATGACTGACGTGATCCAACAAGGCAACTGTGAAGAATATGAACTTTCTTCACTTCCACTTATTTCAGTGTCCCATGTTCTAATACTACTAATTTTTTGATACCTGAAAAATAAAATTTGGTACTTACAAATACAGTGATACCTCAGAGGATTACAAAGTACTGTAAACATTATTTGGATTTTAACTGTTTATTTGTCAATTCTCAAAGCCCTTACAGAACAAAGGGATTCCTGTCATCACAGCACATTTACACACTAACACTTTTGTAATTCAGTGTGTATGTTTATACAAAGTTCTTTCTTCTATTTCTCCAAACACAAATATCCAGAAGCTTCAGTCAACCTATTTCTTAGCTAGTGCAGCTTAAATCATCTAACCACCATGGGTCTCTCAGCCCCCCTACCATTTTATATATGAATATAAGAAACAAGTCAAATCATCCATAAGAACATAAGCAATCAGTATTACATCTGCCTTCTTATTTCTTATATGCCTAGGATTATTTTATCCATTTAGCACACCGATAATCTGACCGATTCTTACGAACTCTATTCTATTAATGGTTTTACCTTATTTTTTTTACTAGATGAAAGAAAAATACTCTGTCCAGCAGATCAAGACAGAAATTTTTACGCATTCTTTCTTTTTAGCCAAAAATAAATAAAAAAAAACCCAACAACATTTTCTCACCCTCTCATGGGTGGTACTTAAATGAGGATAGATTGACAATACCAAGAACCGCTATTCCTCTTGAATTTTACAAAGCTATCCCTATCCTGCTGTAGCTTTCTTGTGTAAATAACAGTGGCTCAACATACTTTCCAGCAGAGATATGAGTTTCCAGGCTAAGAAACCTGGAATGTTCCAGCTACTTCAGGCTAATGATCTCTCAAATGCACACTAATATGTTTGATAAAAGTCTCCCAGCATGTGTGCACAGAATGCTTACCATAAGAATGACACTACTGTGGGCAGGGCAAATCGCTGACACCATTTCAGACTGAGTTAGATGCTGGAGGCACAAATTAAAACTGTGAGCTTTCATTTCAGTGGGCTTTGACAGATGGAAGAGTGCATCAAATCTCTAATTGTTTAAACCATTAACTCATCTTTCCACCTGCATTATCTTTGGAAAGAGCTCAGCTGGAAGCCTGAAACAATTGCTAACAGACTGAATTCAGGAGTGTGCATTATTCTGAAAAGAAATCAGAGTTGTCTTTTTGAAACAGTTTGTTTATGTGACTGCAGCACTTGTAAACTTACTTATCTTTATTTTCACATTTTCCTCTTGGTTCTGAAAACTCAAAAAATAGCCTTTCAGCCTTTCTGCAGAATCAATCAGTCAGGGACCCCTGCCTTGGCTGCTGGGAACAAGAAAGTTGTATTGCAATTCACAGTGCATTATGATGATCCCCATTTATCTCCAGTCCTTGTAAATGCCACTGCGCATGGAGCTGTATATTATGCCTGCTGGTCTTTTGACTTTCAGTTGCTTACAAAAAGAAAAACTTGTGTAAGGAGCTGCAAAAAAAAAAAAAAAAAAAAAATTATCTCTACCTGACAAACTCTCTTGAAATGCCTTTGCCAGTCATTTTGCGTGTCGTTCCTCCTCCCCCCCAGGATAAAATACATTTTTCTCTAAACTAGCATCAGTGTAGGGCACTTTGTCATTTCACGTTACTCTCACTATAGCGTTCAACTCTTACTGTTGTTTTTATAAGGAAGCACCTGTTATGTGCTCAGCACTTCCAAGTACTTGAGAAGAACAGCCTCGGAATTACAGAGCTCGCACTGTAAAAGCACACTGGCAAAATGGAGCAGGAACACCAAATGCAATGCATTTACGTACAGTTTAGCAAGACTCACTGTTAATGTCATAAGGCGGTGGGCTTTTAAGGACAGAACAGGAGCTTTGTGAATGACAGTAGGCAGGAGTCATTTTGGGCTTAGAAAGAATAAGTAGAAAAGACAAAAACACAGGGCTTACAAATATGATTAAGGGACCGGAGCACCTGCCATACACAGAGGGGCTGAGAGCGTTGTGACTGTTCAGCCTGGAGAGAAGGCTCAGAGGGATCTTACCAATGTTTATGAATACCTGATAGGAGGCAATGAAGAGGAGGGAGCCAGGCTCTTCTCAGTCATGCCCGCTGGCCAGAGAAGAGACAACAGGCACAAATTAAGAAACAAACAAACAAACAAAAAAAAAAACAACAGGAAATACAAAGACTTTTTCACTGGGCAAGTGGTCAAACACTGGAACAGGTTGCCCAGAGAGGTTGTGTTCTTCATCTGTGGAGATAAAACCTGACTGGACGTGGTCCCGGACAACTTGCTCTAGCTGACCCTGCTTGAGTTAGGGGGGTTGCACTACAAGATTTCAAGAGAGCCCTTTCATCCTAAGCAATTAATTGACGCTTTGGTAGATCTGTAAGAAACAGGCAGATGGGCATACTGAATAATGATCCCAGTGGAGAGAAAGAGGCAAAATACCACATAAAGGTTTTCAGAGGATAAGTTAAGGAGAGGAAAGGTTTTAAACAACAATTATGTAAAGATTTTGTGAGAGATGAACGCAGGGATTGTTTTGCTTCATCCATTTTGTATGTCGACACACAAGCAAGGCTAGAAAAACAACTGCTTAAAAGGAGAAAAATGTGAATCGAGTTTGTGATAGGCTAACCGGTCGTGAAAGAATGTGCACCCTAAAGTACCAAACCAATGGGAAAAGGGGACAGATCTTGAGCAATCGGGGGGGGGAAACGGAGGGACACACAAATACCTGAAGTTTTGTAACTAAGTGTGCTCTTTTTGAGATGCACCCGGCTCAGCTGACTCGTTTCTTTTGATCACGAATAAATTTTTAATCTTTGCTTCGAAGGCTTTGTCCTCTTTACATTTTTATCTGTGAGCGAGTGTTTCTCACAATTCGAAGGTTAAGTCCAATAGCAAATGTGAAGTCAGTGGGGGAATTCAAAACACAACATAAAAAAATGTATTGCCATTGTACAAAAAGAGCACACTTCCAGTGCGACATTGTTGTCTTTGAAGTATTTGAGTTATCTTTGCAGACTATTTTATTGGGCCAGACTCTGATAGTCTTTCACAAATCAATTAGTACCTTGATCCACACACCTGTTAGCAGGAGGTTGATCAACAAATTTAATGATTACTGTAATGCTTTAGTTCAAGTGGATTACATAAAAGGGAAGTTACTAGTCAAAGTAAACAAGAGGAGGGAAACAGACCCTTCACCTGTCTGCAGTCAGTATATGTATATAGTCAGTGGGTTAATATGCGTAAGAAAAGAATTCATTGTGAAAATGGGTAGATGTTTTCTGCCTTTCTCCTGAACCCACTAAGGAAACCATATTTCATTTTAAGAAGCAATATAATGACATTGCCAGATAACAACACCTGTACATAGGATAAAAACAAAGATACTATTTTCTACCCTTATGAACATTGGGAATTGTAAGTAAAGATGTATAAGATCAGCTCCGGAAAACACAAATCTAGTAACAACCATACCTGGGCAAAATATTTCTCAACACTGAACACGCATCTTTCTACTCAGAAATTCTCATTAATGTCAATGAGAATTATGCTTTCAGAAAGAGCTAGAATCCATAAAGATTTCGTTATGTGACTTTTATTTATAAAATCTATCTTAGAGAAGAAAAAGGAAAAAATGTTCTGAGACCTACCACTTTAGCAAATAATAAACACATCCCTAACAAGAAGTGTCACAAATGTTTCTCAACAGCACAACTAGACACTTTGGTTTAGACACTCTGTATATTCAACCAACCAATTTTAAACACTGACCTATCCTACCCTTCCCTCCCTAGCAGCTGCCATTACACTCAAAAATAAAATGAAGATTGTTTTCTTCTACATGTTGTCATTTAGAGGGAACTTTTCCTTTATTAATGAGGGCTACAAATGTGTACCAAAGCCAGCGGACTACCTGTGTTGGATATAAGTTGAATTCTTTACACTGAAATAACAGATTAGATTATTATATGTGATACGAGATCAATACATTAAAGACACTATTTCTTCATTTATAAACCCATACCACAGAATGCTTTAAAATAATTACTTAGGTAACTCAGAGTATGAGATATCATAGAAAATATGACTAATAGGAGAGGGAAAAGCTCAAAGCCCAAAGTGGATTTTAATTTGCATACCTATACATGTAACCCATGTCAAAATATTATTTATTTTTGTTTTTAAAAACAGCGTACAGATGATAGGCATGAAAATATTTTTAATTGCAACATAAACCCCAAACGCCCTGCTATGATTAAAGACTTAAATCCAAATTGCATAAATATACTGGATCTATTCAATTCCAGTTTTAACTGTCTTCCCCCAACCAGACAGTACACTTTGGAGAGCTTCTAATATACATTTCTCCACTGGGCCAGCTGTTGGCAACAGGAGCTGCATTTTCAGGTAGTTATGTATGTGGAAGAAAAGAAGGGAGTGTCTACTTGTCTGGTTCTCTCCCCAGACAAACTTTTGACCAATGTGGTGTCCAGGAATAAGTAGAGGTGACTGAGATCCAGGTGCTGGTCCAATGACTGTGCGTGAAGAAAAAATGAGCCCAGCCCAACCCAGCCCAGCCCATTTTTCTTTTCCTCTGCATCTCCACTTTGCAGCTCCATTTTCTCATGCTATTGTCTAAGTGCCCACTTTCGCATTACTCAGCAAGTCCGACAGGATGCCAGTAATCTACTGATAAAGTAAAAGAAAAGAAATGCTAAATTTTAACTTTCATTATCTAGACCAAATCTGAATGGAACCTCAGGACATAAAGTAAATTCTATACCACGTAATAGCAATCCTAAAGCTCTGATTTTTAAAGAAAAATCCACCAAATTTTCAAGACTCAGCTTCATGCTTAATACAGGAAAGCTTAAAAGAACCACTTCAGGACCAAATCCAAGTTACTTGATTAATATTCACTGTTTTTATTAACATATAAACAGAACATACCAGTTTTGTCACATAAAAATACATTAGTTTGTGCATACAATAATTCTCGAGTATTAATTCTAACCAACAGTATCAAAAACTTTTCTCCTGGATAAACTGTAGAAAAATGCTTAAACTTGAAATAAAAATAAAAAACCTTCAGTGACAAAGTATTTTTTTTTTTAGGGACTATAAGAAATTGAAACACACCAGATAACTGCTGTAATTAGAGAGCTAAAAAAAACCAAAAAGTATTTGTTCCATTCAATTTCTAATAAAAATTCTTTTTCTTCTCAGATCATATAAGATTTTTTTTTAAAAAAGAAAAACAAATACCCACCGTAAAGTAGCACTGAGAAGAATGAATAGACTCAAAAAGAACAAAACACAAGAAAAAAGAAAGACAAAACTATAAAATAACACAAAAGGCATAAGCTCAAAGAAAACAATAGAACTATGGCAAAGTCAGACAAAAAAAAAAATGTTCGTTACAAATCTATTTCCAAAGAAGTTCCCAACAAACTTCACTGACTACAGTGCCAATTTTACCTCAATACTCATATTTACAGTGGAAGCCAACCAGCCAATTGATAGGATCCCAAGAAAACTCTCAGTCTGCTTCAACTCTGTACAAGCAGACAAGTAGGAGTCCATGATGGCAGCAAATAAATAACCACTGGCACCAAAAATGACACTTTATTTAATGATCCTGTAATTGTTCTGATTGTAACAGAGTATTTTTAACATATTGCAATTACCTACCTCATGTCAAAACAGGGCAAGCATTCAAGAGCTCTCGAGTTTTATCTTGTAAAACAGACCTCTGGAGAGATCTTATTAAATTAAATTACATAAAAAAATCACTGCTGCATATTTTGCTGCTCACAGTCACGTGGTTGTGACTTGCTCCATTAAAAAAAAAAAAAAATAGAATAAATAGCTATTTGAGATGTAGGTAGCAATCTACAACTGTTCCGGTGAGAGCTACAACCATTTTAGTGCATTAGATTTGCACCTCCGAAAAATTAGTAGTTCTCAAAGGTATTCATCTTCAAACTAACGGTGTTGTCTACACTTGTATTAGAGGGCAATGGTATAGTAGCTTGCATTAACTTTAGAGGTACTTCAATAACTAAACAAACTTGAAAAATATTTTATCAACAGTTCTCTTCAACTATGACTGGGAAGGATTCCCTGGGAAGCTTCCATGGAGGATAAAGGAGTCAGCAAGTGCTGGGAGTTTTTCAAGAACGCTCTCCTGGAAGCACAAAAACACTTCAACCCCCATGAAAGGGAAGAGCAAGAGACCACCTTGTCTTAAGAGCGAACTTCTAAGTCTTCTCAAAACCAAAAGCAGCATACCAGAGATGGAAAAGCAGACAAACACCTGTTGAAAACTACAAGGGCATGGCCAGGGTGTGTCAGAAAAGCAAAAGCTCAGCTTGAATCAAAATTGCAGAGAGATGTCAAAAACTACAAGAAAGGGTTTTCAGGTATGTAAACAACAAGCAGAAACAGAAGAAAAATGCTAGCCTGCTTTTAAACAGGCGAGGTGAATTAGTCACCAACAATGCTGAAAAGGCAGAGCTCCTCTACACTTTCTTCACTTCTGTCTTTACCAGCACTGTTGGGCCCCAGGCCTTGGGACAAAAATCCAGGTTGATGCAAACACAGACCCACTGTCAGTGAAGGAAGAGTTGGTATGCAAACTATTACAGGAGCTTGACCCCTACAAATTGATGGGCCCTGATGTGATCCACAAAAGGGTGTTAAGAGAGCTGGCCAACTTTCTTGCAAAGCCACTCTGCATAATCTTTGAGAAGTCACGCAAAATGGGCGACATCCCAGAAGACTGGAAAGCAGCTAACATCACCCCCATCTACAAGAGGGCATAAAGGAGGACCCAGGAAGTTATAGGACCATCAGTCTTGCTTCAGGCCCTGCGAAAGTTATGGAACAAATCCTCCTGGGGGCTATCACAAGGCAAATGAAGCATGGGATTGGGAAAAGCCAGCAGGGATTCACCAAGGGAAAGCCGTGCTTGACAAACCTGATCACCTTCTAGGACAAAGTTACCTGCTCGGTTCATGTGGGGCGAGCAGTAGGCACTGTCTACCTGGACTTCTCCAAGGCTTTTGACACTGTTTCCCACAGCCTCCTGCTAGAGAAACTGATGCATTATGGCCTAGGCAACTGGTCTGTGCTCTGGGTGGGGATCTGGCTGACAGGACACACCCAGAGGGTGGTGGTAAAGAGCTCCTTTTCAAACTGTCAACCTGTCACAAGTGGGGTCCCCCAGGGATTGATACTGGGCCCAACACTGTTTAATAGCTTCATAAGTCATCTGGATGATGGGATCAAGTGTACCCTGACAAAGTTTGCTGATGACACCAAACTGAGTGGGGAAGTGGACACTTCAGAAAGGGGAGCCACCCTGCAGGAAGACCTGGATAGGCTGGGAGAGTGGGCTAACAAGAAACTTATGAAGTTTCATAGGACGAGGGGGAATGGCTTCAAAACTGGAAGAGGGGAGATTTAGATTAAATTTGAGAAAGAAATTTTTCACTCTGAGGGTGGTGAGCCACTGGAACAGGTTGCCCAGAGAAGCTGCGGAAGCTCCATCCCTGGAGGTGTTTAAGACCAGGCTGGATGGGTCTTTGAGCAACCTGGTCTAGTGGGAGGTGAACTAGACAATCTTCAAGGTCCCTTCCAACCTAAACCATTCTATGATTCAACAAGGACAAGTGTAAAGTCTTGCCCTTGGGTAAACATAATCCAGGAGTTCAGCACAGGCTGGGATCTACTCATCTGGGGAGCAGCTCTGTGGAATGGGACCTGGGGCTCCTGGTGGACAACAAGCTCAATAGGAGTGAACAGTGTGCTGCTGCGGCAAAGAAAGCCAACAGGATGCTGGGTTGCATCAACAAGGGCATCACCAGCAGAGATAAAGAAGTCATTATCCCACTCTACTCAGCACTTGTCAGGCCACACCTGGAATACTGTGTTCAGTTTTGGTCCCCACTATGCAAAAAAGATGTGGACAGGCTGGAGAGGGTCCAGAGAAGGGTCACAAAAGTGATCAAATGACTGGGAAGCCTGCTGCAATAGGATAGGCTGAGAGAACTGGGTTTGTGTAGCCTTGAGAAAAGAAGCCTTAGGGGAGACCTTATCACCATGTTCCAGTACTTAAAGGGTGGCTAAAAAGATGATGGAGACTCCCATTTTACAAGGAGTCACATGGAAAAGATGAGGGGTAACAGGTAAAAGTTACTTCTGGAGAGATTCTGATTGGATGCAAGAGGAAAATTGTTCACAATGAGAACAATCAGCCATTGGAATAATCTCCCCAGGGAAGTGTTGGATTCCCCAGCAGTGGACACTTCTAAGGTTCAGGGGGACAGGGTGCTGGGTCTTCTTGTCTAGACTTGTGCTTTTGCCAAGAACAGTTGGACCAGGTGATCCTTGATGTCCCTTCCAACCTGGGATTCTATGATTCTATGAAAATAATAGAAAAGTTACTACATTAACTATATCATCTTTTATTGTTGTATCAGCTACTGTCTGATACATTGATGCAACTTCCAAATAGAATTTCTCCATTGACTATCAGATGCAAATACTTGTGCAAACGATAGGTGCTTCTGTGTTTCAAAGTCCCCCCACTAACAAACTAGCTGGATGTTTGCTATCATCTGCATCTTACCACAAATCACCTCAAAAAGCTGTGTTACTAAACACCACAGCCACAAAATAAAAGGTGGACACTCTCATCCGAGATATTTAGCACAATCATAGTCATAGAAAACTCCTCCACTAAGAAGCAGTGAAAGTAATTTGCATTTTTCAAAGGTTAACTCAGTCCCCTGCATTGCTTTGAAAGTTTCAGTTAGGTAAGGCAATTGTTTGACTTTGCATTGCAAAACACAGAAAATCAAAGCTTGCCTGAAATAAGAGAATATTCTGCTAATATTCAGTTGTGGTAACAATTTGACAAAGTTTATATTTATTTCTTTTTCTAAATATGGGAACGCTGCTTTCTTAAGGAAAATGTATTACCTTCTTAAGAGAGAATGAAAACATAGGATAACATGGCTGTAAAGTATATGTTAAGTAATTTAAATTTTAAACTGTTGTTGCATTTTGTACTATAAAATACTATTAATTTGTAGCATTCTTAGGCTGATTTCAAGGTTTTTTTAAAGAATAATAAGATTTCATTGCAGAAGCGCAACCCTTCGCAGCATAGCACAGCTAATAGGAATTGTTCCACTCTCTTCATATATTGGTGTTGTTATACTCTGGTTTTTATACTGACAAAAGTGACCAACTTTGTTTTATTTTCCTGTGATGCAGCAGTCAATAACAAATTGGTCAATTTCCAATCCCATTCATTTAAATGTAAACTAGATTAGTGAACCAGTAATCTCACTCTTTAAGTGTAGAGAAGAAGTTGTCATGTGTTAAAATTAAGGGTTAGCACCAGCATTTACATAGATTACATTATTAAAACAATAAAGAACAATGCTACTTGGATTTAATCCCATTTGCAGTACAACCTTCACAGAATAAAAAATAAATATTGAAGTTAAAAAGCCTAAGTTATTGTAGAAATACATTTTCGGAAAGATTAGGCAAAAATACTACTGTCACTATTTTCAGGCAAATTTCCAATGGATGCATCTTCCACGATGTTTATGAGCAGTCAGCACTAGAATGTGTAATTCCACTTTGACCCACCAAAGCTCCCAAATCATTGTTGCTTCTATCCAAGCACCATAGAAAGACTCTTGCGCAGGAGAACCAGTTGACAATTAGCTCACCTATCCTCTAGGCCTTCAGGGTTAATGTGCTAGGATAGGACAGGGCATCAGTAGAACCACTGGGATTTGTATCAAGATTTTTTTCAAAGAAATTCAGTGTCAGCCTAAAAATTAACTACCCAAACTGAATGAAATGTTGAATATTGGCATGCCTCGGTGCTGTTGGAGAAAGATTTGAAGTGATTGACAGTTTTACTCTTATGACCAAAAATACTGGAAGAACAAAAATGATTCACCAGATTTTAGCCAGCGTATGGTTTGTTGATAACCACAAAATTATATTGGTTTCACTAAGCTTAGTATTTATCCTCAAACATGATTCCTGAAAGAGTAAATCACTGTTTTAATTTTTGATACTTTATTCTAGATAGAGGTTTCCAAATAAAATCTACACACAAGAGACCAGAAGCAACTAGGTAACTTAAATGGGGGGGGAGGACCTACCTTTGAACACTGTTTATGATTCTGGCACCAAGCAAGTGACCCATTGTTCTGAAAGACAAAAAAAACCCACATGAATATTAATATTTCTTTAAGACTAGACATGATCACCCTAACCGTTTTAAACAGAATTCAGCTTCCAGTTCTGCTTAGAGAATGATATTGTGTCACAGCATTAGTACCAATCCTGACTCCAACTACCTTGCGTTGAGTAAAAGGCTCAGGCAAGTGTAAAGTGACCAGAGAAAAGTTAGGAAAGCATTTCATCAAGCAAGGCTGGTGAAAAACTGACTTAGGTCACGTTTTAGTCCATCTTGGTAAACACTTACTATCTAGACTTGCTAGGAAGCAAACAAAAGGTAACACCTTTATTTAAGAAATTGATATGGATTGGTATTTATTCATGAAAGGAAAGCCCATTAGTCACATTTCGATATTGCACAATACTTAAAATAAATTATCAAGGAAAGACAATGAACACCCTTGAAGTAAATGAAAAATTCAATTAAATGTGACATGAGTTTACCAAAAGTCAACCATGCCAGTTTTATTTCACATTTTTGATAATAAAGTGCATTTCCCAGATGATGAAACACTAGGTCTCATTTATCGTGACTGCAGTAAAATAACCAATACAGTATCCCAGGCAAAATAATAATTTAAGCTAAAGGAAAAGAGAACATGATGAGAACAGAAAAATAAATAGGAAACTGGCACAGGGACAAACAGCAACCTGCTGTTCTACTAGAGGATCTTCTGAAGGGTCAACTTCAAAAACAATATTTCCCACTAAACAAAACACATCTCAGGAAAGAGAAGTGTGTGTTTCTGTGGTTAACACATGAGACAAAATATTAATTCACTTTCTGTAAAATGAAAGATCGAAACAACATCAGGAAGACCTGAGTGAGTCTGTGGACTGAACACAAGAAATGGGGTAAAACTTACAACATAGAGTGCATGTTCATGCACTTCAGAACTTAAACATACATATTTCTTCCATAATTTATAAGCTTATACTCCGGAAACAGAACAGAAGATTATTCTGGTAAATTTCTTGTTCATAATCTGACTACGATGGTGAGTCTATGAGGGAGTAACAGGACATACTTTCATATGAATTAGGCAAGGTATTTCCGCTGGGATGAATTAATGTGATTGTACTATGCCTTTACCTTTGGCACTGACTATAAATCTGGAAGTCGTACTATATGGAAGGGGAATTCAGGTAGGCCAGAATCCAAAGGACTAGCAAGATTACACTTTTCTTTTTTGTTTGTTTGTTTGAATAAAGGGAGATTTAAACAGTGGAATAACATACATATATACATAACTTGTTATGTATAAATTCACACAGATATAGCCAAAATTATTCTCTGAATGTACAACAGCTACAATTCAGAAGCAGAAATAGATACATTAGCATGCATTGTAACCAAGCCAACTAGACCAGTTTCTCAAAACAGCAGTACCCTGTTCTGATCTCAGCAAAGTTTATAAGCTTGCTACCACAGCTATGAAGCCTATGCTTTGAAGATGGATGCCTCTTAGGAAACCTTTGAAGAGATCACGTTTATGCATGTCTTCATAAATGTATGTAGCCATGCTTTCACACATGCTCCCAAGATGTGGCCAGTAGGTCATGGGAAGTGATCATTCCCTCTACTCAGCTCCGGTGAGACCCACCTGGACTACTATATCCACCCCAGCACAAGAAAGACATGGATCTGTTGGAGAAGGTCCGGAGGAGGGCCACAAAAAATGATCAGAGGGATGAACCCTCTTCTATGAGGAAAGGCTGAGAGTTGGGGTTGTTCAGCCTGGAGAAGAGAAGCCTTTGGGAACACCTTATTGTAGCCTTTCAATACATAAAGGGGGCTTATAAGAAAATTGGAGCGAGACTTTTTCCAAAGGCCTGTAGTGACTGAACAAGGGGCAATGGTTTTAAACTGAAAGAGGGTAGATAAAGATTGGACATAAGGAAGAAATTGTTTACGATGAGGGTGGTGAGACACTGGAACAGGTTGCCCAGAGGAGTGGTCAATGCACCATCACTGGGAGTTTCCAAAGTCAGACTGGACGGGGCAACCTGATCTTGTGAAAGATGTCCCTGCCCAGAGCAGAGGGTTGGACTAGATGGTCTTTAAAGGTTTCTTAATGCTTTAAAGGTCCCTTCCAACCCAAACCATTCTGATCATGTGATTCTATGACAGAAGATTGTTCAAATCACATACTCACAGAATGACTCAGTTTGGAAGATACCATTGGAGGTCACCTGATCCAAAGCCCTTGCTCAAGAAGAGACACCTACAGCGAGTTGCTGAGGACAAAGTCCACATGGCTTTTGAATATCTCCAATGTGGGAGACTCCACAACATCTCTGGGAAACTTGTGCCAGTACTCAGTCACCCTCATAGTAAAAAAAGCGTTTCCCTGCGTTCAAAGAATTTCAAAGTGTTTCCCTGGCGTACAAGTATCTAAAGGGTGGGTTGAAGGAGGATGGAGCCAGGCTCTTTTCAATGGTTCCAAGTAACAGGACGAGGGGCAATGGGCACAAGTTAGAACACAGGAAGTTCCGTTCAAATACACGGAAACACTTCTTTACGGTGAGGGTGACAGAGCACTGGAACAGGCTGCCCAGGGAGGTTGTGGAGTCCCCTTCTCTGGAGATTTTCAAGACCCGCCTGGATGCAGTCCTGAGTAATGTGCTCTGGGCAATCCTGCTTTAGCAGGGGAGTTGGACTAGATGATCTCTAGAGGTCCCTTCCAACTCTGATAATTCTGTGATTCTGTAAAGGGAACCTCCTGAGTTTCAGTTTGTGCCCATTGCCTCTGGTCCTGGCACTGAGCACCACTAAAAAGAGCCTGGCTCTGTCTTCTTTGTACCATCACTGCAGGTATTTATATACGTTAATGAGATTCCCCCTCAGCCTTCTCTTCTCTAGGCTAAACAGTCTCAGCTCTCTCAGCCTTTCTTCACAGCAGAGATGCTCCAGTCCCTTCAGCATCTTCATGGCCCTTCAATGGACTCTCTCCAGTATGTCCTCAACTTTCTTGTACTGAGAAGGCCCTCTCCTTAGCACTGGTGAGGCACTGGGAAAGGATCACCTCCCTCAACCTGCTGGCAATACTTTGCCCAATGCAGGCAAGGATACCATTATCCTTCTTTGCTGCAAGAGCACAGTCCTGGCTCATGTTCAACCTGGTGTCCACCAGGACCCCCACGATCTTTTCTGCATAGCTCCTGTCCAGACAGGGGGCCCCCACCACACATTGGTGTATGCAGTTGTTCTTCCCCAGGTGCAGGACTTTGCACTTCCCCTTGTTGAACTTCATGAGGTTCCTGACAGCCCATTTCTCCAGCCTTCCAGGTGCCTCTGGACAGCAGCATGACACTCTGGAACACTCCTACGAGTTTTGTGTCATCAGCAAATTTGCTGACGGCACACTCTACCCCATCAGCCAGCTCATTAATGACAACGTTAAACAGGATCAGACCCAGTATTGACCCCTGGGGCACACTGCTAGTCACTGGCTACCAACCAGACTTTGCGCCGCTGATCACCATCCTCTGGGCCTGGCCATTCAGACAGCTTTCAATCCACCTCACTGCCTGCTCATCCAGCCTGTACATCAACAGCTTGTCTGTAAGGATCTTACAGGAGACAGCGTCAAAGGCCTTACTATAGTCAAGTTGGTCAAGCAAGTCTTCCACTTGGTGAAGCCATGCTGACTGCTCCTGATGATTTTCCTGTCCTTAATGTGCCTGCAAATGGTTTTATGGATGACCCTCTCCATTACTTTCCCAGGGATTGAGGTGGGGCTGACCCATCAGGCCCACTGACTTACTCATGTCTGGTTTGCTTATGTATTCCCTGACCTGGTCCTCTTCAAACAAAGCTACATCTTCCTTGCTCCAACACTTCCCCCTGGTCTCTAGGACCTGGTATTCATGGAGGCTGGTTTTGCTAGTGAAGTCTGAGGCAGAGGTAGCCATCAGTATCTCAGCCTTTTCCATGTCCAATGCAATCAGGTCCCCCATCTCTTTGAGCAGTGATTTTCCCCAGTCTTCCTTTTGTCTCCCATGAACTTATAGAATCTATTCTTGTTGTCCTTCATGTCCTCGGTCAGATTCAATTCCATTTAGGCTTTAGCTTTCCCACCTTCATCCCTGGATGCTCAATGTTTCTGTAGTAAGCCCAGTTTACCAGTCCGCCCTCTGTATGCTTCCTTTTTGTGTTTGAGTATTGCTAGGAGCTCCTTGTTCATTCACACACGCCTCCTGGAATTTTGACTGACTTCCTATTCATTGGGATGGACTGCTTTTGAGCTTGGAGGAGTTGATCCCTGAATATTAACCAGCTTTCATGGGCCCCCCTTCCCTCCAAGGCCTTATCCCGTGGGACTCTTCTGAGCAGATCTTTGAAGAGGCCAAAGTCTGCTCTCCTGAAATAATTTCAAAAATATTCCGAGATGTCACAGGAGCTTGGCCCCAACACAGAAAAAATAGCAAAAAGAACCATAATCCCTTTTTTTTTTCAAGATGCTGTACACCAAAAGGACCAGAAAGCACAGTAAGTAAAAGGACAGAAACAATATTGATTTTGACCCACATGTTCCCATCAGACAGTTTGCGTACACCAAAGCCTTCATAGAGCAAAGAACATAAATCTGTTCTTAACCTAAACACTACTTTTTCTAACAGTATTAACAGCTAAGCACACTCTTCTATGCACTGATGGACCAACTGAATTAAGAAAAAAAAAAGCACAGATCAGCTCCAAGACCAGTAGGAGAAACAAATTTTTGGTTAGATCAATCATTTGAGTGAACGTCCTTTCTGTACTTAAAGCGATGAGCATAGCTCACTAAGATGGTTCCGTAAAAATAGCGACGCCGGGTCACTGCCAAGGACAATTCAGAGTCACCTTCCAAATTTTTCTTAAGCTTCTGTTAGCAAGAAAGACAAAAAGATTGAGGATAGGGTAATTATGCTACAAACCTGTTTTTTTCAGCCATGCAAGATAAATCACTGCTTCCTTCATTTTGAGCATGAAGCGTATTTTGAATCTGATACAATTCAAAAACAAATCAGTAATGCAGATTTGGATCAATCACTCTGGGAAGTTCAGGAACTGAAACTAAAACATTGAACTTGCATGTTATTCTTGTACCTTAAGATTCAAACTAATGCAGATTATACTTATGCTTTGACCTTAACTCTTAATCTGAATTTCAGAAACTTTTTTATATGCCTTTTTTTTTCATATGAGCTGTAATGCTAAAAATTTCTATTCCTGCATTACCTAAGGGACTCTGGGGATGACAAATGTAAAGACATATCCACTCCCTTCCACTTGTAAGCTTATTTAGGAGCAATTTTAAAATTTTAGTTCATATAATTTAATTTCAATATTTTATGACCATTTATTTTGCCTTATCTTCCTAGCAGGTTACAATGCAATCATTATTTGACTTTATAATACCGTTTTTATCTGTTGTCACTGCAGACTTTAGCCAAAACTGAGATTTGCTAGCGTAAGAATAGCTAACTATGAGCAATATACCAAGTTCAAACCCTTCAAAAAGAGACGCATAAATAGAAGAAATAAAACTTTAGAACAGCCATAAATAACATATGCTAGTGGGAATACTTTAGTATTACCCTTAATGTTATATGAGGATTTATTATTTCCATCTACAGATCTAGCCAGCAGTAATGTTAAAACAATATTTTATGTGCTACTTTCAATTTATCCCCCCTTTCTTCTTCATATAAAATGTGACAGAGGTAGCTGATTGCAATAACAGATTAGAAGCAGCTCACCGCTTTGTTTCAGTTATGCTGCTGCTTTCCACTGAACTAGAAAAAGCAGTCCTGCTTTTAAATTGTATCTGTTACCTGAGACAATAACGCCATAAATGTCCAGATGTGTGGCTCTCCTACTTCATAATTTTAGTGTCTACAAATGTTTTCATTTTTCTACTGAAAACTACTACCACTTGAATTAAAAAGTACATTTAGCAAAACATAACAGTATTGTTTAGCAACTTCAACTTCTTACAAACTAACATGATCTTTTATTGTACAAGGAGAAAGAGCAAATTCTGCAAGCTTCCTTTGAACAATAGGGTATCAGACAAAGCAGGAATGCACAATGAACACTCTCCTCCTCCACTCTGCATCTTAGCAAATGGCTAATCTAAGTTACACAAACGTTCAGCTGTGATTTTTTTCAGCTTTTAATCTGGTGTACCTGGCTGAAAGCGTACTTTCAAACTATATGAAATTTGTGTTTTATCTGTAGTATTTTACATGTTCCCACTTCACATCCTCAGTTCCCTCACGTCTGTCTTTCTTCAAACCCAGTCCTGATCTGACATGCCAACAAGAGTTTTGACTTTGTCTTTAGTGGTGGCTTAACTCTGCTGTGCAGAAATAGCCTCAAGGAAGAGTTAAATACCACTGTTTCTGCCCAGCTATAAGCCTTCCACCAGTGTACCTTCAGGGGAACCTTAAAGTATCTTAATCTGTATACTGAAGAGAAGAAACCATGCTCAATGGAGCAAACTCCAAATATTCTGTCTGCCCAGCACTGACAGTCATATGAAAGATTTCAGGCAGACAAGACTAAAACAGTCTCCCATATCATATAGTAGATGGAGACAACAGGAACTCAGGCCACTGCCTGAGCCCCACACACTTTCACACTCTGCTAGAAAGGAAACTGTAGACAAACAGGATCAGACCTTTAAAGACCAGGATTGTTTGACATGTATAAAGCAAGAGTTTACAAAAGACAGGAGAGTAAATAAAAAAAAGGAAAAGGAAAAAAAAAAAAATCATCAGACAAATATTACAAGATTTGATTCAAATTTTTCATGAAAATACAAGCTACAAGTATTTTCAATGAAACTGATAAATTGGCATCTCTAATCAGTCTTACTAGGCTTCATTTCAGCAAGTATATGTGCTCGCTTGCTTTCCTCTGGTAAACCACAAATGTCCTTGGGCCTAAACAGTTGAGACAGAAACATCTGTGTTCTGGGCCCTCTTATGCCTTGAAAAAAGACACGTCGTGCAGCATCTCTTATAAGAAAAAATGCATGTAGAGAGGCAATGAAGAATCAATCTTCATCTATCTACAGTGCGCCCCAGGGAAAAAAAATTAATAACCTTCACAAGCAAGTAAAAACTGGTCTTTCATTGGAGCTATGGCAAAAATAAAGAATTTCCTTCATTTGCATCTCTGTCCATAATTACATTAGGAGATACAACCCTTCTTTTGAAATGCCAGAGATCAGCTGTGAAAAATTAACTAGCCATTTAATCTGCTATAACAATACCTGTATACCTATTATCAGTTTTGGATGTCTTTTCTCCCTTGCCCAATCTCCAATTCACTTTTGAGTGAAACTGCTATCTCTCAGAAGTGACCTCTCCTGATGACCTCACTGATTCTTTGAAAATAACAAAAAACAGCATAGAAATAAGCCCTTCAAATAACAGTATCCACTGACATGAAACAGAGCATTTGAGTAGACAAATCAATAGCTGCTGCAATGATGAATTTAAAGAGACAGGTTCCCAACATTTTCTTTAACCTTTCAAAAGTCTCAACAGCATGAAATTATATATAATGATAAAATTTAATTTATACTGTGCCTGACATACATTTCCTGACTGTGTGCTAAGACACAAATTAATATAGGGACTTACCTATGGTAGCGCTGTGTGTCCCCAGGCCCAACTCTAAAGTATGGAATTAAGGAGCAGAATGGAATCAACTAATTCAAGCAAGGTTTTCCAGTTCCTAACTACCAAACCATGCACCTAGGAATGAATTTCAGAAAAGCCTGTACACTTTGTGGGGAGAGATACCAAAGCCAGAAGGTAGGAAATGCAAAAAAAAAAAAAAAAAAAAAAAAAAAAATTCTCAGAGTCTTTCTCTTGAGATTATATAAGAACTTGCAGCAGATGTAAGGACAGGGGAACCACAGTCCCACCTCTCCTGGGCTCTGGTATTTAGTTATCCTTTTGCATACCAACAAGTGACACATTTTTCCTTGAAAATATGGCAGAAAAATGAAAAGCTGTTTTATACAACAGCTTGAACACCTGCCCCAGAGGTCTTTCACTAGAGCAAAATTAAGCCCTTACACACTTTGAAATTACTCTTAGCAACAGGCAAAACTGAACCACTCTGTAGAAATGAACAGGAGCTGTATGGACTCAGAGACCGTGAACAAGCAAGGTCATAAAGCCCAATGACAAGGTCCACCTCTGGGAAGTAAAACTGTTCATTCAAGGACAATTTATGCAAATATATTTTTAGGGTCTTCACTTCTACTTGCTCGTCAAAACTATGGCAAGTTTGAAGACCATCCACTGGAGAAGCCATGGATAGAGGAAGATCAGTATGAAATGAAACCACCCATAAAACACAACAGAATCCCTGAAATATTCGTTCCTTGGCTTGTAACCAGGGAAAGTAGGAAGGACATACAAACAATTGAAATGTGCACATTTTGTTCCTTTGTTAAAGTGTCTTACTTCATTGTAAATTACGTCTTAAGGAAAAATTAATTCCTTAGTAAAGAATTTCTGTTGCCTTATAATGGTTCTAATGCAGAATGAAATTAAAGCGAGCATCAAAAAATCTTAAGTTGAATGTTATTGAGCAGGACCATTTCTGGCACTTAGATATACAGGAATGGTGTTTGCATGCAGAGTTGCAGTTTCCATTATAATCCTTTGATTGGTATACTTCATCTCATCCTGATAGAAAATGAGCAGACCTTAGTTAATTACGCTGTCATCAGCTCTAAGCTATATAAAACTATGTGACAACCCTAAATACTACTACGAAGTTCCAGTCAATACAAAACACTGTCATGTACTACAGAAAATTCAAGTCTGCCCAGTAGCTGCTGCTGGATCCCAGTCTCTCCAGTCTATGGCACCTGGACATACAAACTCCCACAAACACAGCCCCACTCCAGCTGCTGGTACAGCCTGCCACACACACTGACAGAGCTGACTGAGACTCCAGTAGTCAACCCCCCTTTGGTTTGGGGGGTTACTACAGCCCCCAATAGCCAACCTCCCTGTGGTTTTGTCCTTGAAGACACACTGTAACACACAGAGAGCTGGTCAGGACTCCCCAGGCTCTTGCAGTAGCCAACCTGCTGTCCTCTCACCCCTGGAGGCACACAGCCATGCCCACCTCACCTACCCACAGGCTCATTCAACTGGCTCTTCACTAGTGTTCACACACTCGCCTGCCCTTGGACTGGACGCTGCCACCACAGACACATGGGCCAGGCCCCTGTAACCCAGTCTCGCACCAGGGGCTGGCATTTAGTTTCACTCACTCCGTTCCCTCCAGCCGCTGCCTCTGGCACTTCGGCCTGCGGTCCCAGCCCAGCGGCCAGCATCCAGACCCTCACTCGCTCCAGTCACTGGCACCATGGACACACAGGCCTCTGCCCCGTGGTCTGACTCCAGTTGCTGGCACTCAGGCTCACACACACACACACACACACACACAGAACAGATGTCCCTTAGGTAGGAAAAGAGTTAGAAGTGGAATTTAATATGATAGGACAGACTGCACTGGTCAGGAGCAGTGCACATCCAGACAAGGATATCAGCTTTTTACGCACATCCAGCCCTTTTTATCTCCTTATCCCTCTATTTCTCCATAATAAGTCCTGTGCAATCCCAGAATGCTCTTCCCCTGCACCCCATAATGAGTCCCATACCCCAGGGAGCATCTCCCCTCGGTCCAAAAAGTAGTCTGGCATTGATTCACCTCGATGGGTCTCATAGCTGGACAGCAGGGCTGAGGTTCTCCCAGGACAGGCTGTCCCTCCCTCTGAGTACTTTATCTGGGCTCCCATCTGCTTTTGGGACTGTGTGCTCCCCGGCCTTGTGGAGGTGGGCCCCTGATGGGCTGGTAGCTTCTGTGGTGGGCCTGAGAGCAGCTGACTAGGGTGATCCCCCAGCTGCCGTTGCTTTTCTGAGCTCTTTGACGGGTCTGCAGACAAGCTTTTATCACAAAACCTAACTGTTCATATCTGAATATTTTATAAGTCATAGAGAACTGAACCAAATTCCAGAGAACACGATGTCACATATTCAAGAATGACAAAAAATGGCTCCTGAAGCAAAAGTGTAAGAACTAAATGAACAGCTAATGGCTTGTTCTATACTTTTGGTCTTTCTTGTTACTCTTCTCTGTTATTTTCCTACTTCTACTAAACCTTTTTGAGATGGAAGGACAGCAACAGCATGCAAGGTTCAAAATCGGTCATTGCATGATTTATACAGTACTATAATATCTTAAATGTTATTCATTGTTGGTTTTCAAAGCAACTTTCAGTTTATAGTTTTGATTCCTCCAGAGAAGCTGGCTGATATTTTCACCTTTGTTGCATGTTTCAGTGTTGTGTGTGCAGATGTCAGGGCCCTGAAGACATTAGGCTTTAATAGCCCTGACCCGCCTCACCTGGGACTTCTACCCTCACCTCCTGTCCATGGACCCAAAAGTCCCATTTCGCCTGGCTGGGGCCATCAGTCCTTCCACAAGCTATACTGTAGCTGTGCCTGTCTCTGACCCTGCTTCCAGGATGGACATCTCACCTAAGCTGTAGGCAACTCATCTCCTGGGTGTACCCTGTAGCTTGTCTCTGGCCCCATCTCCTGGCTTGACCTGGGACCTCTTGCTGAGGCCTCATCTCCTTTTAGAATAGAATCATAGAATGGTTTGGGTTTGGAGGGACCTTTAAATGTCATCTAGTCCAACTCCACTGCAATGAGCAGGGACATCTTCAACTAGATCAGGTTACTCAGACCTCCATCCAACCCGTCCTTAAACACTTCCAGGGATGGGCATCTACCACCTCTCTGGGCAATCTGTTTCATTTTTTTCACCACCTTCATTGAAAAAAAATAAAAAGTGTCCCTTATATCTAGTCTAAATATACCCTCTTTTAGCTTAAAACCATTACCTCTTGTCCTATCGCAGCAGGTCCTGATAAAAAGTTTGTTCCCATCTTTCTGATAAGCCCCCTTTAAGTACTGAAAGGGCACAATAAGGTCTCCCTGGAGCCTTCTCATTACCAGGCTGAATAACCCCAACTCTCTCAGCCTGTCTTCAGAGGAGAGGTGTTCCAGTCCTCTGATCATTTTTGTGGCCCTCCTCTGGACCCGCTCCAACAGGTCCATGTCTTTCTTATGTTGAGGGCTCCAGAGCTGGACGCAGTACTCCAGGTGGGGTCTCACCAGAGCAGAGTAGAGGGGCAGAATCATCTCCCTTGAGCTGCTGGCCACACTTCTTTTGATGTGGCCCAGGATGCAGTTGGCTTTCTGGGCTGCAAGTGCACATTGTCGGCTCATGTCCAGCTTTTCATTCACCAGTACCCCCAAGTCCTTCTCAGCAGGACTGCTCTCAATCGCTTCATCCCCCGCCTCGTATTGATACTAGGGGCTGCCCCAACCCAGGTGCAGGACTCTGCACTTGTCCTTGTTGACCCTCATGAGGTTCACACAGGCCCACTTCTCGAGCTTGTCCAGGTCCTGCTGGATGGCATCCTGTCCCTCAGGTGAATAGAATAGAATAGAATAGAATAGAATAGAATAGAATAGAATAGAATAGAATAGAATAGAATAGAATAGAATATTACAGTTGGAAGGAACCTACAACAATCGTCAAGTCCAACTGCCTGAACAATTCAGGGTTGACCAAAAGTTAAAGCATGTTATGCTTTAACATAACATTTAACTCCAAATGCCTCTTAAACACTGACAGACTTGAGGCATCATCCACCTCTCTAAGGAACCTGTTCCAGTGTTTGACCACACTCTCGGTAAAGAACTGCTTCCTGATGTCCAGTCTAAACCTCCCGTCGTGCAGCTTTGGACCATTCCCTTGCATCCTGTCACTCAATCCCAGGGAGAAGAGATCAGCACCTCCCTCTCCACTTCCCCTCCTCAGGAAGCTGTAGAGAGCAACAAGGTCGCCCCTCAGCCTCCTTTTCTCCAAAGTAGACAAACCCAAAGTCCTCCTCACAGGACATTCCTTTCAGCCCCTTCACCAGCTTTGTTGCCCTCCTCTGGATACATTCAAGCACCTGAACATCCTTCTTAAATTGTGGGGCCCAGAACTGCACACAATACTGAAGGTGAGGCCACACCAATGCTGAATACAGCAGGATAGTCACCTCTCTTGAGCAGCTGGTTATTCTGTGTTTGATGCACCCCAGGATGCGGTTTGCCCTCTTGGCTGCCAGGGCACACTGCTGACTTCTATTGAGCTTGCTGTTGACCAGCACACCCAGACCCCTTTCTGCTCTCCAGCCACTCCTCTCCCAATTTATACTTGTGCCCAACGTTAATCCATCCTAGGTGCAGCATATGGCATTTCTACTTGTCAAATTTCATCCCTTTAATCATTACCCAATGCTCCAATCTATCTAGATCCCTCTGCAAAGCACCCTGTCCCCCAAGAGAGTTAACAGAACCTCCCAGTTTGGTCAAACTTGCTAATGGTGCATTCAACTCCTGCATCCAGCTCCTTGATAAATATATTGAACAGGACTGGCTCTAGAATTGAACCCTGAGAAACACCATTGGTGACCAGTCACCAGCCAGATGTAGCACTGCAACCCTTTGAGCCCTGTCCTTCAGCCAGTTCTTCACCCAGCAAACTCTCATCCCACAGTTGCCCCTGGCTGCCCCTGAGCCTGGCTCGTCACTTGCCATCCCTGGGGCTGTTGATGACACTGTTACCAGCACCCAGCTCTGCCCGCCCTGTGGGGCTGCTCCCCTCAGAGCGGCCATGGCCTGAGATGGCATCACCCTTTGGGAGCAGCCAGCCCTTGCTGAGCCTAACAGAAGGAGACTGTGCTTTGGGGTCTATAACATCATCTTAATTTTTTCCTGACGTAGAAGAAATGTCCTTAGACTTTGCTCTAGTTAACAAAAGCACAAAGCAAAATTTCAACAACAAAACCAAATAAAGATCACCCAAATCAGGTAAAACAACAAAACTTACAAAACCTACAAAAACAAACAAAAAAATCACTGTATAAGACTCTGACATGAGAAAAGGTAAGAGAACAAAGAGTTCTTAGGGGTTATTAGTCACATTGTTTAATATATTACCATCAGGCACTTGGCTAACTTTATGATTAGTGTGTTTTATAAAAACTTAGGTAGAAATACAGCATTAAGCTTAACTATGTACGTATACTTCCTCTGCCATCTTACAAGTACATACAACTACTTTTATAAAAAAAAAAAATTAACTGAGCAACAGTATTTTGAAAAGGAAGTTGAAGGGAAGAACGCATTTTGGTACATACATCTGGAGGTCTTCTGTTACTGTAACTAGGCACTGTGATCCCTCACAGCTACATCAAATGTACATCCTCCTTAGCAGAAGCCATTTTCTACACCACAGATATTTAAACTGTAGAAAAGTAAATGTTGGTTACTGGTTAACCCAAAGTAATTAAGTTAAAGAGGTGACCAAATGCAAAAAACAGTTATAAAACTGATCAGCCTAAAAATTCTTTTTGGTGACATAACTGCAGTTTGTAAATATAAACCAAAATTAAATTATCATGGGTAACAGCTTGACTAATACTGCAATCTAATTTTAAACATCTGGATTTAAACACCAGAAAATGGATATCACAAGTAATTTTTAGAAAGTCTTAGTCATGTTTTCTTTTGGATTTACACTATTGCTGCCATCATCTGTAATATGCTAACTCCTATGATATGGTGGGTCCTCCTGTAGATGAATGGCTACAAATAGAACTGTATTGACCTAAAGCTTTCATTGATTTTCCTAAACAGTTCATGCAAAGTCATCTTCAACTTTTGTTTCAATTACAGACTGTCTTCATTAGAGTTTACACTAAAATATTTAAAGCCACAACTTTACATGCACCAAAATTAAAACACAGAAAAAAAAATTGAGATCAGAGTAATTACAAAACAAATTAAGTAAAATCAGCAACCATCATCTAAATTGTGAGACATAACAGTATTTGTTCTCTGTCTGTCATCATTAGTAGGTTCCTAGAAAGACAGTCATCAAAATCCAAAGGTCATTGCCAATGAAACAGCAAGAGATCAGTAGATTCGAAAATACAGACTGTGTATTGCTTGGATCAAATTTTCATCTCAAGTATGGAATACCTTTTCCCTTTTTACAGCAGTGTCTTCTCAAACACATAGAAAAACTACTAGATAAACACAAGCTGTAAAAATAAATGAGCCACAGGAATCCTTGTGTCTCCACCGCACTTGTGAGTTATGACTGCCTTCTTGTGGTTTCACAGACTTCACTCTTACCACTTCTAAGACTGATCTCAACTGAGGTCTTACTCTACTTCGCAGAAGTTTCTATCAATCTGTAAAAGAATCCAGATGAAATAAACTTCACTTCACTAAGCAATAGGAGGAATTAAATACACTGACACTAGCTTGAAGATATTAAAATTAAATATGGAATCTTACACTAAGGCACATACTTTGGGCCAAATCCTGCACACATTTATTTGGGTTAAGTAGAAGTGAACAGAAACTAATCTAATAGCATTAATATGAGAAGCAAAAGATGGCTTGTCAACTATTTGTTTGTAGGTCCTATTTCAAAACACACACACTTCCAAAAACCTTATGTGCCTTTTTTATCACATCATAAAGTAGATTTCCTATACAAAAGAAATAATGAGACAATAAAACTATATGTTGGCTCAATGATGTGACAGAAATGTAGCCCACTGGGAAATTAACAGTGAAAAGAACAAAATACATTCTAAAAATGTAATGTTGACTTATGCAAAATACAATATAAATGTAGACATACATGACCTACTTTAGTGTACTTGAAAAAACCAACCAATTTACCAAAAAAAAAGTAATATTCCAGGTTTCAGAAATGCGTGCATGCTACTTTTAATGCTGATTTGATAACTGAAAATTATAGTCCATATTATTATTCTGTATAATTATAAGATCATTGGTTAGTTGGGTGATTCCCAACAGCATGTGATGTGGTACATTTACCACAGGCTGCATTCACCTGCGCTTGCCTGCATTGCCTACCAGCTGATCATTCCAGAATCAGCTACAAACACCCCAGGGTGTCTTCACACTAGGAAGTCATGTGAACCACAGGAACACATCTGTTGAGCAAAACAACTGGTGTTGAGGGACCTGATGTCTGCACTACACATATGCCAACTTCCCCTTTCCATTTTCCTTCAACTAGTTCTAGTCTGGTCCCATGGACATAATGGCTATTAGTCACTAAAGCACATTAGGTTCCCCTGGATCATCTCTTCCAGTTACGTTCATCCAGAAGAAATTCACTGCATGAACTCTCAGACTGGTCCATGATGTGAAACAAAAGATGATCACAATGCTTAGGAGACTCGCTCCAAAAGCAAATTCTGATCCACATTAAAACACTAATGTGTATGCACTTCAGACGCTTCTAACATCTCCCACAAACACACAAGAGTAGTATAACAGTGCTTCTTACTAAACTAGTTTTTCCTCAGAAGCCACACTGGTTCAGGGCCATTTAGGGCAGTGTTCCTTTCTGGACTTGCAAAATGCTTGGGGTTCTGGTGTCTGATGTCCTTAAGAAACTAAGTATTAAAAAAAAAAAAAAAACAAAAACAAAAAAAAAAACACCACATACATTTTTAGATCATCTAAAATGTCCATTATAAATAGTCTAACCATAAACTATATGAACACGGGATATTCCATGCAGGTTGCATTGTCACGGACTCATTTCTCATTACAAAACTGCTAAATGCATTGTACTACATACCGGCCATGTGATGTTTCACTGTATTTTCTCCTATTTTGTTCAGGTGTAAATGGGAGGGACATCATTATATCCTACACTTGCATCTTTGGCAAGAGTATGTATACACACCAGCCCTTAAACCTGTACTCATGTTATTATGACTCGATATCAGGCACCACCAAATTTTATGCTCACGCTCTTGTACTTATACTAATTATTTCCAATATAACTGCAAGAAATTCACATGATAGATTTCAGGAATGTACTTCCTTTCTGTATGGCACGTGTTATTAGTTTACAAGATAAATATTTCAAGCAGTAGTAGCAGCCATATCCACCACAAGCTGATGGATACGTATACTTTCATTTCCCTTTAAAAGAAAAACAAACAAACGAATAAATTCCATGCAGTAAATGCATGTAGAAAATGTAACCTCAGCAGTAAAAACCAGCCCAAATAATGATGCTACAGATAAAACGTGCAGTCTAAAATTTGACTATAATTATACATTGGTAGTTCCACAGACCCACTCATATTTATTTATAAAGTTTTGTATTGAAAAGTCCTATGTTAGAAGAATTATTGAATTGCATAGCAAAGCTCTCAAGTGTCAAAATTAACACAGTCCTTGCAGCTTTAACAGTTGTTTAAAACAGTTTTCCAGGATTTTTTCCTTTTGCCATGGAAGACCTGGCTCAGTGAGTGAAGCACGCCTCACCAGTCCTGGGATTTCCTAAAAATGTTTGCAAAAGGGTTCTGTGGTCATTCAGTAATTAAAGAACTGTCCAAATTAAAATGATCCTTGGACTCATAAACAGAACAGCCTATCTGCAACCTGAACAAAAAAACCAACACAATATTGTTAGCATACACTCAGAAATCACTAGTTCAAAGAAACATGTCAGCCACATAAAAAAAAAATCTTTTGCCACAAAAGTTAAAGCAGCATTTCAAGAAAAAGTCTTATTTCCCAGACATATTTTAATTGCTACAGTCTTTCCATACATCTGCCTTCATTGTAGACATTACAGAAAGACAGACAAGATGTAATGGGTACAGTTTAATTAGCCCACAACTTTATTGTCTCATCTCTAAAGCACAACCCAACAACAAATCACACCGTGAAAGTTAACACTCTTCTCTCCATCGCTCCTATTGGTTTGGCCCTCGGCCTGTCCCTTCCCAACCAGCTCTCACTTCTGCAGAAGGCCAACACACAGGATTGACACATTAAGCCAATAATAAAGACTGGTAGATGTCAGTTGCATACTGGTCAGATATCGCGTACCACATCCCATAATGAATGTCCTCCTCCTAATTGTATCATGTAACAAAGAGGAACTCGTGACCCCCTTCTCCTGACCAGCTCAGTCCTGCTCTCTTTCCCCACCTCCCAGACCTGTAAACCCTGTTCATATTTGTCTGCAGACCACATTTTTATTCCTATCCTGGTTTAAGGAACTGCAGCAGCTCCCAGAACAGCAAAGGCTGCAATGACAATGTTGTGTTGACAATGGATGAAAAACAGGCATCAAGTGAAGGAGCACATAAATCAGTGGGTGAGTCTTTCCCTTTCTATTTGAAATTTAACGTGCCTGCTAAACCAATCCTAGTTGGGATCCTTTGGCCCTGCAACACCAATATTACATTGCTGAGAGAAGAGACAGCCTTTTAATGCAGTTACAATAGATACAATTTATTTCTTCCAGTTTTCTTAGGAGCTTTTTCCATTTTGTTAAGAACTGTATGCCACAAGAAACATATATGACATGGGACAATTGCTGCAGTCCAGTCTCCTAAACCACCCTGCAACCAACCTAAGACTGTGAAAGGACAGATGAGAGGGAGATGAAATCAACATGAAATTCTATTATTTGAGAAAGATATAACATACTAAAAGTACTTAAACAGTTTGAGCTGCAGGGATATTAACTGGATCTTTCTACAGTAACAATCTTCAGTGGAAGATTTATGTTGCCCCATCATATTGTCATAAAACTTTCCACAAATATAAAAGCCTTTCATGTGCCAGCTTTCTAGAATACAGTCTGATAACTAGCTAATGAAGACATACCATAAAAAGAAAATAAATCTCTCCAAGGCAGGACTGAAGCATTTTTCATTAACACATCTGGTTACCAGAGACATAGCTGTTACGCAGAGCAATCATTTCCTGACAGGTCCATCATGCTTCAGACCTTTCTGGTATCAGGTGAAAGAGTTAAAAATTAAGACAGGTTGGTTTGTATTGAAATTATTTAAAGGCTTGTAACATGAGAGATGTCAAAGCTCAGCCTAGGTCCCTACCCAAGCCACAGTATCTTAAAGCCTCCACTTAATGTAAACAATTGGATATGGAATTTTCATAGAGTTCCAATGCAAGGATCACACCGGTTCTGAAGCCTAGCATTTTCTATCTGTGATCTAAATTAACAACCACAAAAGAAAAACATTATAATATATATCCTTAAGCTCACAAAATGTGAACAACTGAGGTTAATACCAGTTGGCTTTTTATATTAAAATTTTGTTTCTTTTTCTTAAATCATCTATTTTTGCAGATGTGACGTATATTTCAGTTGTTACATCTTTGGAAAGTCTCAGATACTCGTGGCATGCTCCATGAATTCTATCCCAATGATAATGTTTCCTTCTATTTTACCAGCCTTCTCACCTGTGTAAAGCAATTAAGAAAGACAGTGATGTGAAGTGGGTTGTGGTACTACAAATATGTTGATAATATTCAAGTTTCTTTTTCATTGGACTGAGGAGCTCTGCTTGATTTCCTTTCTCAGTGGGAAGGTCATGGATGAGAACAACTTGACTGAGGCTCGATCTATACCAGATGGATCTAGTAGGTATGAGTAAACATCTTAGGGGCATGAAAATTTGACATCTGCTCCTTTTATTAAGATGATAAGCCATGCCTGTTGATGAAACTTACAGGGATGTTTTGGAATCCCTGAGGGCACCTGGATACATAGAGTAACAATCAGTAACTGGGCATTTATTATTTATTTTTTTTTTTTAAGAAGTATTTATTTACTGTCTTTAGTGGTACTCGGCTCCGGCTACATCAAAAATTGCTTCTACCTTCCCTGACTATCTGAAAGAATCTCTTCTAAAAATATCTTCATTTGAAGTCAAGGTGCTTTGCATCTGTCAAATAACTGGCAGTTCAGTTTTACTGTGTCCTAATGGCATAGCATCATTTACTACCAGTCTGAATTTTAAAGGATGATGTCAAGATGTGGTAAGATGGTATTTAACAAATTCAAGTTAATTGTTTTTAAACAGCATACTGGGAATTTTCTTGGTTTTAAATATAAATTCTTAACAGACATTTCCATTACATTTGCACTGGCCTTAGCTTACTCCCATTGAAACCACTGGAGAAATTACTATCAGCTGTAGGGATATGACTCAGACCAGCAGTGAAAGCTCCTGTATTAAACTATTAGCCATATAAATTGAAGAACTGCTAAGTATCAGTCAGAAGGTGGAAAGATCTCCAGCTAAAGAAAAAACAGGGTATTACACTACATTAATGTGTAAAGCTTTTTAGTTTTTAAAACAACCTGTGATTCATGCTTTCTATCCCAAAACAAAAGTAGACAGTATATTCTTTAGGAAACTATAAATATTTATTCCTTTCTGCAATTTGGAAAATGGCTAAGGTTTGGTTTAACTTTCAAAATGAGTCCACGTTGCTGCTCGTTGCTTCCTTTAAGAAAAGGAAGATTTTGAACACTGGAAGGAGGCTTGAAATAGTTGTTATTTGCTGTTAAACATTTAATCACCCCTGAAATTACAGCTTTGGTGCTTTCCACTGCTCAAATGTATATGTGTGTGGTTCTATGATTAAGCAAAATCTTTTACAAGATGAGCTGATATGCTGCATGGGCAATGTCAAATGCATTCCTACTCTGCTTGGTCAGTGAGGATCCGTTGGATAGAAAATGCATTAAATTTACCAAAAGCCTACTGTCTTTCACACTGTTTATCCCACTTTATAACTCAAAGAAAATCCAACAATAAGCTGCTAGCTGCAAAAATCTACATCATCTTTCCTTATTTATTCTGACAATCATGTCCCATAGCTGCTAGTAAGTACCATATGAAGAGTGACACACACCTCATTAATGGGATGGGTTTTGCTTCTTTGTGTCAGTTTGTCTAACCCCAAATGTTCCTTCCACCTACTGCACCTTCCAGACCGACCAGTGCTTGGCTAATTCACAAACTCTCAGTTCACAGTTGCATGAAAAGAATTCCCAAAACAGAAGAAAGCCTCAAGCTCTCATAGTTCCAGTTCCCGTACCAAAATTGCTAGACACAAATCATAGAATCGTATCATAGAATCACAGAATGGTTTAGGTTGGAACGGACCTTAAAGATCATCTAGTTTCAACCCCCCTGCCATGGGCAGGCACACCTCCCACAAATCAAATGGCAACATATTATACACTCTTTGTGACTAAGAAAAATGGGGGCAGATAATAATGTGATTCATTATTGTCTAGCTGTAGTTACACAAGTAATGTGATTTCATTTTTTTAAAGTAGCTATAACCATAATCTAATTGAAAAAAAACCACCTTGTTGAATTAGTTTCTATGTAGAAACACAATTCTGAAAAAAAAAAAAAAAAGACTAACAGTCACTGTATTAGGAGACTATTAGTATTGTTATCTCCCCTTTCTCAGCTTTCAACTATTTCCTGCCTCACATATCAGTGCACCCATGTACTGAATTCCAACAAAACACAGTGTTACAGAAAGTGGGTTAAAAAATGAATTTATGGTGTCTAGGTCCAAAAATGCCCTGAGGCCTGACTGGAATGTTCCAGTAGTACAAAGAAATCATTAACAGTTAAAAAACATTATCAATTAACTACAAACAACGTATAGCCCCAGAACTATGGCGTAAATCACGAGAGGAGATGAGAAATCATGTTCATGTATGTAAACCGTGAATATTTGTGTTCTTTTTTTTCCCTCCTATAAGTTAATGTGACAAAAGCTCTCCCAAAGAGTAATCCATAAAAAAAAAAAACAAAACAAAACAAAAACAGAACTATGCTTAAAAAATCTTATAAGAATGGCAAGGAAGGCTGAACTACGTTTGCATTGGATTAAATAAACGTGTTATTCTCACCCAATCTCCATCATCAACCTCAATCTCTGGCTCTCTGGACAGAAAACATTTGTCCTGAAGCAGTCTTATTATTTCCTTCATATTATCTTATTACAGGATCCATGGCAACCCTCACAGGCAGAAAAAAACAAAGTCTTCATTACTTTGGAGAGGTTTGCAGTTTGAGTTGTGACCACTTGAGAAATTACCATGGCAGAAGTTTGCCAAAATTCTAACCTGAAAGATAACAGCCTTGTAGCAGACTGTGTACTGCTTGGGGAGGCCACTTCACTTTCTCTACTGTATGGGAATAAAACATATGTACAGTGCTTCTCCCATCACATGACCAAGCTTTACTATGTATGTGTAATACAGTAAATCCAGCACTTCTGAAAATGCCCAGAGTACATGCATAAGTTCCAAAACTTTTCCTGAAGAATTGGGAATCTCTATGTAATTGAGAATACACATAAGTAAATCATAGTATTGACTCAAGAGAGCAGGCTGCCATCACCAGAACATATTTCTGGTTGAAAACTCTCCAGAGAGTAAGTTCATAATGTTTGGAAAGCAGGAATTGTTCAGAAAGCCAAAGTAGCTTGTTCCTTTGTCCCTCTTTTCTCACACTACATCAATGTGGCTAAAGTCTTTACGAAAGACAGAAATGAGGAGCAAGCTGCCACCACCAGGACACACTCAGCCCATAAACTACCTCCAGACTCCCAAGTTACTTTCAGGAAATAAATAAATGAAAAAAAGTTGAAAAGAAGCCAGCCACTGGTCCACAGCATTACCTGGACAGGCTGCACGCTTGAGCACCCCTGGTCTAGAACAAACTTAATGTTTATTTAGCTGCATTGGTATGCATGGCACGACCACAAATTAGCTAGAACTTTGTAGGGAATTTTCTTGAAGGTTTTACCAGTAACTGGACTTTCCAATGAACACAGAAGGATTTTCAAACCCCATTTTTACTAAATTACAAACAAGAACATTTAAACTTTTTAAACCAGGTAAAACTCTGTGCAGCTGAGAAAAAACAGAAAGAAAAAAATATTTACAAACAACTCCTACACCAATTGTGTCTGTTCTCTGTTTCCAGCCTTAGTTTCAATTAATTGTGTCACAGTAAAATCTACAGTCCCCTCTACTCCTAGACAATTTCTCTGCCCAGCATTGTCCTCCCTGGTGCACGCCTGCCAGAGGTCACCTATCTCCAGCTTTCTCCCTTCCGAGACTCTCTGTCTCTTCTTTTGCTTCTCTTGCAAGTTCTGGAGCCATGCCTTCCTCGGGAATCTCAGCTGCTACCAGGGGAGTCACTCCCTTTGCAAGCTTCAGTCAAGTCATTCCTGTTTTAAAGGAACATGATGTAACATACAAACCAAAGAAAAAACAAGCAAAACATGAAGCCCCATAAAGGTATAATAAGACATGTGGGATGGGGGACTATTTTGGTGAAAGATGCATGTATTTTCCTGTATTATGTTTTCCATATATTAATATTTTTACATAATTTTACATAATGTTGATGTTATACCTCTTTGACAGTCAGTAGAGAGACATTGGTGAAAACATGGTTTAAGGAAGTCAAAGGAAATTTGATATAAACTTTGGGCAGGATCGTTCCCCAAATCTGAAAAGATTTCATGTGCTTTTTGGTGGATGAAAATGAACGTGTGGTTCTTTTTAATCAGTGATGAAAGGAACAGTACTCCACTTTCGAGTTTAAAGGGTCCACTTACCTTTCAACACCCCCAGTTCTGTACCTTCCTGTCCTGTGATCTCTTGGACATTAAAAGACTAAAAAAGGGCACAACTAGAGTTGGGATACCAAGTTCACAGCACTCTATTTCTTTGTTAAAAAAGGCTGCATGGACCCAGTGTTCATACATGAACCTGATCCAGCTGAAATCAACAGAAGGCTTTTCATGGACTTCAAAGGTTTTTGAAATATAAGGCCCTATAAAGCTCAGCTGTGGGAAAGGTCAAAAAATGAAGATTCTTGGTGTAAACTCCTAGGCAAGTGCTTTTTTTGGTGCAAGATTTACATTTGCTAGGCACCGACTACTTAATATCATTATGAATGTGTCTTTTTTCTGTCATATTTCTTCTGAACTTGGGTCACCATAACCCCATGCAGTACTACAGGCTTGGGGAAGAGTGGCTGGAAAGCTGCCCAATGGAAAAGGAGCTGGCAGTGTTGGTCAACAGCCGGCTGAATGTGACCCAGCAGTGTGCCCAGGTGGTCAAGGCAGCCAACAACATCCTGGCCTGTATCAGGAATACCATGGCCAGCAGGACTAGGGAAGTAATCATCCCCCTGTATATGGCACTGGCGAGGCCATACCTCGAATACTGTGTTCAGTTTTGGGCCCCTCACTATTGGAGGGACATTGAGGCTTTAGAGTGTGTCCAAACAAGGATAACAAAGCTGATGAAGGGTCTAGAGTACAAGTCTTATGAAAAGTGGCTGAGAGAACTGGGGTTGTTTAGTCTGAGGAAGAGGAGGCTGAGGGGAGACTTTATCGGTACAACTACCTGAAAGGAGGCTGCAGAGAGGTAGGGATCGGTCTCTTCTCCCAAGTAACAAGCCATAGGACAAGAGTAAATAGCCTCAAGTTGCACCAAGGGAGGTTCAGATTGGATATTTGGAAAAATTTCTTCACCGAAAGGGTTGTCAATCATTGGAACAGGCTGCCCAGGGAAGTGACTGAGTCACCATCCCTGGAGGTATTTAAAAGACTTGTAGAAGTGGTGCTTAGGGACATGGTTTAGTGCTGGACTTGGCAATGCTAGGTTAACGGTTGGACTCAAAGATCTTAAAGGTCTTTTCCAACCTAAACAATTCTATATTCTCAATACTCAGTCACTAATCGTATTTTCAATCTTTAAAAATACGGAAGCTAAATAACTACTTTTTTTCTTCTATTTACTGAAGTTGGATATGTAATCAAAATCAGATAATGACAGAAAGCAAAAATTCACACAGAATAGCCAATGGAGATGTAGACCAGCTTGTGAATAATAATGTCCATTTGTAGACACGCATAAATTCAGCACTTGATCTTAAGAGGCTTGTCCTTTGCAAAATGACAAATGTTCAGCATCTGGGAAATCAGACTGGTTTCCAAACTGTCTCAGAAATGTATTGGGTTTTTTTTTTCCTTATAGGACACTTTCTAAACCAAACAGATTTAAATACAGTTCAGAGCACTAGTTAATCACAGACACTACCCATACATAGACAACAAATAGTGTTTTAATAAGAATTTTAACATGAATACTACCTAGCTTACACCCTTTTGCTCTGTGGTAAGTAGATATATGTTTGAATGGAAAAAGGATTTACATTTCAGAACACCCAGGGTTTTTCTTTGTAAAGTTTTCCAATGCTTTTCAAAAGCAACATCTCCTCCCCTTCCCTCACATACCCCTGTGACATTAAAACTATGCTTTGCCAATATTTTCTATGCATAAAACATCTGCCTCAAAACTTACTAGCAACATTCCTATTGATTTTATTGCATTTGGTATCAGGCACATTTACCAAATTAAAAGCAACTTTAATATCATGTACAAGAGCAAGATAGAATAAAGAATTTTTTTCTAATATGTAAACATCCGCAATTAAAATGCAAGAGAAGTACCTTGGCAACTCTTATTGTTCAATACAATTGTTCACCATTCACTTACATTTTCATACAGTTCATTTCATTTATATTTAGAACTTACACTTGAGGCACAGCCAAACAGGCATAGCTTGGGAAAGCAATGGTCAAGGTTAAAGTCCCAAATCTGAGAAATCAAAACTGCTAGAAAATAATGACCAGGCTCTGTAACCCTTGCACTCATGTCAACTATGCAAGCCTTCATTGAAGCCAAAGAGATTCGAGTTTGGTCATAAGAAAGTGAACATAACTCCCACTGAAATCAGCGAGGTTCATATCAGACCTGGATACAACTGCAAAGACTCATGGTGGCTCAATTCCACAATACTGTGGATAATGCAGGTGTTTTCACTAGATGCAACCATCATTATTCAAAACAAACCTTTCCTCTTCAAAGTTTTTACATAGGATCACATTAGAAGATCTGCGCTCCTCTGGTTCACAACAGCAGATCTCAATAATAAGAGCACACCAAATGCCAGGATAATTTTCCAGATCATATGCCATATGAACAATAAAAACAGAAGAATGATTGGGAATTTTACAAGTTTTGAGAAAATCATAAAGTAATGACAAATGTTTAAATTTGTGGAAAGAAATTAACAGCAGTGTGCTTTATGAGACATATGAAAGTCAGAATTATTTAACACAAAGACTATTTTTGGAAAGGAGATGAGTACTGAAATGGCAACACAAGCAGATGGCACACATTTCCTAAGTAGCAACATGTAAAAAAGATTGTGAACATGTCCCAAAAGATCTAAGCAAACTCAGTGCCTGGGCAGCCTATGAATTGGAACTGAATACACTACATATCCCAGAATAATACACTACATATCTAGTACATCTGATTACAAAAGTACTACTTATCTTCTCAAAAGATTTCATGAAAAGTAATTTACGGTCTCAGAATTATTCAAGACAGTTACAATAAATGGTTTCTTCATGATCTCCATCTTCTCTACAGCAGAGCACAGGGGCACATGCACCCTAGGCTTTTCAGACTGGCCTACCACTTTCCCATCTGGAATCGATTGCAGATTTTTGCAGGTGCAGTCACTTGGAGTTACAAGCAATTTGAAGGCAGATGTGCTGGCATGTAGACAACTAGCTGCCTGACTTGTAGGTAAAATCTGGTATTGGGTATCTAGAGGTAATCACTTGCACACTATTTGCTTGCAGATATAAAATCTGAGAACCTTTTATTATTTATTTAAAAGAATTGCCTGTTTTCCCTCAAAAACTTCAGTTGTCCTGACAGGCAAAAGTCCATCTGTAACAGTGAAAAGAACCTCCTACAACCACATAGTTATCAGTCATTCAACATACCAAACTTAAGGCCTTATAGTTCCCTCTTCAGCTATTAAACATTATGCAACATATAGACCTATTAGTTTAAAAGAACATTTTTCCATCCTTTCAAAAACAATTTTGAGGTAGCCTTAGCTGATCTAGCTTATCACTAATTCCTAAATGCTAATTTTTAGTACGTTACTAGTAGATTTATACTAAATCACACTTATGAGGGGAAATCTCCCAATAATTTTCCTTCATATATAATGAAACTGACTTACCATTTGAGGGGTATTTACACTGTGTCAAAAGGGTGAATTGGAACTCATACACTGTCCAGATAAGTTATCATCGGTATGAATACAGAAAACCTATGTGACCAAGCTCATACACACTGTTGCTGGTACATTTTTAAACAGTACTAAACAGTACCCATCTGAATGAGCTTAAAGCAGTATCTCAGGAGCCTATTCAAGTAGCAATCACAAATCTGGATCACACTATATTTATACATCCCAATGTACCTGGATTTCCGTCTTAAAAATAAAGAAATGAATTTGCCAAGATTCAATTTACTACTGAACACTACCCAAACACACACAAAAAAAAAAAAAAAAAAAACACCACCAAACCAAAAAAACAGTCACATGTACCAATATCTAAAGTATGGGACAAAACCAAATCTGATTGGGCTTAGTTTAAGCATTTTGGTTTTAAGGCATTGATAACCATAAATGGTCATATATAAACTAATGTAAGAAAATGTAAATAGTGAAAATTAATTTGGAAGTGAGTAACAATATCTAGCCCACACTATATCTGCAAAATGCAACTCCTCCTGTTCTCTGTTTTAGTCACTCCACATTTGGAGTGCTGGGTCCAGTGCCAATGAGAGACACGAACTTAGTGGAGCAAGTCCAACAAAGGGCCACTAAGATTAAGGGTTTGTAGCATCTCTCACATGAGAAGGGGCTGAGAGAACTGGGATTATTCAGCCTGAATGGAAAAGGCTCAGGCAGTTCTCATCAACGTTTATAAATATCTGATGGGAGGGAGTAAAGAAGATGGAGCCAGACCCTTCTCAGTGGTGCCCAGTAACAGGACAAGAAGCAACGGGCAAAAATTGAAACACGGAAAACTCCACCTGAACATAACAAACCACCGTGAGGGTGGCTGAACACTAGAACAGGCTGCCAAGAGGTGTTGTCCAGCCTCAACTGCTCTGGGACTCTGCGAGCACGTGGCTGTGGCCTCTCTATCCCTGTGACTCCATACAGCAAACACAACCAGTCAGTCTAGCCGGTAACTACCCCCAAAGCTCTTGCTGCTGTCATTCCTCCATCCTCTGGCATGTTCTACCACCCTCTCAGCTTCTGACCCAGTAAACAAGACTGACACCTCCTATACCTTAGCTAACTTGTCAAGTTTCACATATTAAGCAGGAAGACACTTGAGAGATCTGTAACAGATGGCTACTAAGACAAAAGATCCATGAGTTCACAGGTTTAAGTAAACACTGCTCTCCATAACACGTTTATGCTGTACCTTTAGCCTATGTGGTTACACTGTTATTCAAGCTCTTATTCACATAGAAAAGTTTTAATCATGGTCTCTGAACATGGCTCAGATGGCTGGCAGTAGAGGATAAAATCCAAACTATGTTTTCACCCAACTTGAAAACTGAACATTAAAGGTCACTGCCATGCCGGCTCCCCCAAAATGGAAGGAGTTCATCCACAGCTAACGTCACACATGGGAAAGACCACACCTATAGACAGCAATGCAAGGAATTTAGTCTCACTCCAGTAAAACAGGTAGGTTATACAGAAAAGCCCTAGCTAAACTAATTTGAGTATTCAAGCCTCATTTCCATCTAGCTATACAAGGTCCCTATGTATATGCATACCCTTTCCAGGAATACAAAAAAACTTGTGCAGTAACTGTGACCTCATCTTCATGAGGGTTTTACCTACTGTACCAGGTTACTATAAAACCAGATTCACAAATAAACTTTGGATACATCACATTAGAATTCCTAACTTTCTCCTGTACATCAGCACTGAGAAGGGAACTCCCTTAGTAAGAAAATGTTGAGGGACAGTATGTATCCAAAGACATCACTCTTCTTTACAACCTCAGTCCCTAAAACAGCATGCCTTCTTCTACAAAGGATTTAGTCTTGATGTTTCTTGAAGAACCAGGCACCTTAGCCCTTCCTTTCATTCCAACCTAGAGGAAGAACTGCCTTTTCCATCTTATAAGGGCAGCTTATCAACACATAGGCATGCTCTTTCAGATAACAGCCAAATGGGTACAGCAGCACGGACTGTGATACAGGAATGTCAGGTTCTAATCTACATCTTCTCCACTGTAGACTGGCCACTTGACTGTCATGCTCTTGGTTGCTGGAAGAACGCTCTCACCATCGTCCCCATTCAGGTGATTTACAGACAATTTTGCCATAAACAAAGCACAGAAGTAGGAACTCTACTTGTCAGTGCAGTCACCCAGGAGCATGCGTGGGTTCCAGTGAATGCTCCAGTTACTCCCTCATACATGTTATGCAAACCTTCATCATAAAACCTCAGTCTCAACACCCACAATAGCTGAGTGGTGAGTACCCTGAACATTAGCCTAGAGAGACGTCTTCTCTTTGCCCTACTCTTTCTGGTCACAGGTCAATGAATGCTTCATTCAGTGCTGTCCAATGGCCCAAGTCGCGCAGTTGGGATAAAAGTGCCTTCTCTCATCTGCAAAAGTCCAAAACAAGCCAAAGCTCAATGCTGCACACACTCCAGCAAGACAGAAGAGGTATGTTGGAATCCCTTCATTCATAGACTGAACATTCTTCTCTACTGTGGATGAGTATATAATTAATATGCTGTTTTATAAAAGAAGAAACCACTATGACCCATTCTGCTTACATTTTCTGTTTGTTTGCTTTATTATGAAAGTACTTTGTGCCAGCATGTTTTGTGTGAAACTTCTCGCTCTGTAGATAGATATAAAACATACATATTTCATTGGGCTGTAAGACCCATGTGGTACAATATCTCTCATATCAATCCCAAATGTCCTTTGGTGTAACCTCTATGTGTAATTCCCCAACACTCCCAAAACTGGAAAACTCCTGGCCATAGGAATTTTATAGCAAAAAACAGGCATTGGCGCCTGTTCAACAGGCATTCTGAAGATCACAAGACTTTTGATTTAGGTGACTAATTCTTCTTCTAGCCCACATCAATAGCCTACATGAAAAAGAAAAAATAAATTCTTTGACCTGTGCATTGATTAAAATAATTTCCCACTGAGAATGCACCTTTAAACCAGGCTTAGAGGCTTAGAACTGCTTCCCAAAAGTAAATTAACAAATAGATTTTTTTTTTAAAAAAAAAAAAAAAAAAAGAACACCTTGACACTTTCACAGATAGATATGGTAAAGAAAAATGAGTGAAAATTCTCTGTGGAGGAAAATGAATGAAAATCTCTTGTGAACATCTTGGAAATTTGAAAAACATCAGTTGGCATTCAAACAAGGGAGCCAGCAAGTACAGAATTAATCCTGATTTCCTGTTTGTACTACTTGGCCCTCATTCCCTGTAAAAGGTTGTTAGTGATGTGGGTTTGGTACCATGAACTATGTGAAATGAACTCTCTCTGAAGTTTCGGGGAGCCACCATGTTGTTGGTGCTTCCCATGAAGTACTCAATTGCTATCTCCCTGACCCTCACCACTGAGGCTGTGTCTAAAGCAGGGCTTGGAAATGAGCAGGTCAGTCTTCTTTCAATTCTTGTCCTAACTGGGAGACACTAGAGTTCCTTCCTGCTCCAGTTGGGATGAGCTAGTGTTTAGTTTGCTATCATTCGCTTTCATTGACCAGTCCAGCCCAAAGGTTGAATCAGATTACAAGATAAGTGGGCATCTCTGAAATGAAAAGAACTCCAGAAACTGCTACCAGTTGAGATGAAAGGGGGAGGTGGGGGTCTTTAGGAGAAGGGAGAAGAGAGAGGGATGAAAGGAGGATCCTATCCTTTAGCCCTCACGGAATAATATGGCCCAGACCTGCATGTCCTACTCTCCACTGTATTTATCAGACTCCTGTGAGAACATCGGATGCTTGCTGTACTCTCAAACTCTCCCCCTTTCCCTCATTAAAAGACAGGGGAAAGCTTAACTTTTATAAACGAGAGCACTTTATCTTCCAAACATTACAGTCGTTTCATGTCTAGCAGAAGTTTAATCCCTGGTAATTTAGATAAATTACCTTGTGCTTTAGCAGGTTGGGGTTAAAACTCTGAGATTTTCAACTGATTACAAAAAAAACAGCCAGTTATCACGTCCTAACTGAGTAATTTGCAGCTTATTGCACCCCGGCTAATTAAAATGTAATTACTATTGTTTGGCAATGTGCATTCTGTCAGCAGTTTTACGTCGGACAAGAAACCTTGCCAAGAAAACACACACAAAAAAAGCGCCTTTCACCAGGAATTGGCTTGATGTAAACTGCCTCTTTAGCCACTGAAACTGTAAAACAAATAAATTACAACCGCCTGACAACGCAATAAAAAAATACTAATCCCTCTCCCAGATAATGAACTATTCTGACGCGTACCCTCCTTTCAAGCCATCCCGCGAAGCGGAGACTACGTTGACAGCGAGCTCTCCGCCGCCGCCGGCCCCAGCGGAGCTGCGGGAGAAGCCTCGGGCGGGGCGGCCCCTCCCGCCGCACGGGGGCAGCTGGCGGGGCTGCGGGCCGGGCAGCCCCTTCCCCACCCGCCCTGGGGCCCACCCCCGGTCTTTTTAGCCCAAATCCGGTTACAGGCACCGAAGACCTCCGCTGCCGTTGAAACCAACACATTAAGCTTTCATTTCACGCTGACTTTTTTTTTTTTTTAAAAAAAAACGTGTTATCCTTAAACATCTCTCATACCAGCCTTCCGTGCCAACACCTTAGCCCTGAACTCTGCCTTCACCCAAAACATCTGCCCCGAGGGGGTTCCCGTGTCTAACTGCCGAGAAGGCACAGGGCAAACGACAGGCGCGCTCCCCGCCCGCTCCCCTGCGGGCTGCCGAGGCGTGCCATCCCCAAAGGTGGAGGTGACTCCCTTCCCACCGGGCTGGCCAGCCCTCTCTAAAGGGGGTTGGAGGCTAGGGAAGGAGAAGGGCTGGCAGTTCAGAAGGGTTTCCATCATTTGGATAGAGTCGATTCAGTTTAATACTTTCACAACGTAGAGCAGGTGGGGAAGGGAGAAGGGAAAGGTGCGGGTGTAACTGGAAGACGGGAAAGGACGGGCAGGTACCCGCTGCTGTTACACCACCTTCCGCATTGCTTCTAGCCCAGTCGCCTTCGGGGCTCCCTCTCCCTCATTCCTTTTATACCTCGCAGGTCTCCCGCCACTTCAACCCCATTTCCCCACTCCCGTTAGCCAGAGATGTGCCCCCCTGATTCAGAAAAAAAAAAACAAACAAACACAAAAACCAACAACAAAAAAAAAACACACAATCGAACTTGTTACCTCCACCCTCACCTTCCAGGAGGTGGGAACCACGTTCCCTATCACCGCTCTCAAAAAATAAGCTCAAACTTTCCCACCCGGCTGGAGATGCGAACCACCCGCGGGCGGCAGGGCGCGACGGCAGGCGGAGCCCCGCGGGATCGCTCGAGCAACGCCCGCCGCCGGGAAGCACAAGCGCACCCCGGAGCACCGTGCCGCGGCCCCTCCGCCAGCCCCGGACATCACCGGAGGCAGCGCCGAGCACCTGCGAGGAGCCGGGGAAGAGCGGTACCCCGCCGCGGGCTCAGCCCCGCCGCCCAGCCGGCCGGCGAGCCGCTGACAAGCGTGCGGCGGGTCGCGGCGTGCCGGCAGCCCCCACCATCCGCCGCCTCCTCCCGGCGACCGGCTACGCGGGGGAGCACCCAAACGCACCGGCGGGTCTCGGCGCAGCCGCGGGGCTGTCCCCACCTGCCCGCCGCCTCCAGGTGCTGGCGGCGGTACCCGCAATGCCCCCGCCATCCCCTGGGGAAACGCCCCCCCCTAAGTTTGACAAGAGGCGCTCCGGCCCCGGCCGTCCTTTCCGTCCCCACCCCACGCCCGCCGCGCCGGTGCCGGTGCCGAGGGACTCCCGCCTGCCGGGCGGGCCGGGCGGCGGCGGTGGGGCGCCCCTGCGGCGGCGCCATGCCCCTACCTGGAAATGCTTGAAGAAGGCGGAGATGCGGGTGATCTGGAGGCTCAGGCACCTGGAGGTGCATCTGGCGGTGGAGAAAGCGTCGTCCTGCCTGCGGGCGGCGGCGGCGCCTGCCCCCGGCCCGGCGGGGCTGCCACAAGCGGCCGTTACCCAGAGGAGCAGGGCGAGGGACACGCCGGGCGCCCTCCGCACCATCGCTCCTGCGGGAGAGGAGGGCAGAAGGGCGGCGGGGCGCTGCGGGGTAGGGAGGCGGCAGGCGCCGGGTTGATCTACCGCTCGGCAGGCTGGTGCCGGGCTGCGCTGGGGGCAGACACCTCTGCGCCGCAGAAACTACACAAGAAAGTTCAATCATTCAACTCTCCTCACCCCCTCCTTCTCTCCCTCCCTCCCCGCCCGCCCCGGCCCACAGCCCTCCCCCGCCCGGCAGCGGGCGGGCCGAGGCTGACAGCGGCCGCGCCATTGGCTGCGCCGAGCGGCAGTGGCGGGGCGGGCGGGCCGTGTGGCCGCGGGCAGGTCGGCCCGGCGGGGCCGCTGTTGGGCACCCGGACTCCCGGCCGCGCACCCGCCACCTGTGGGGCACCGCGGAGGCGCTCGCCATGTCCTGACACAGGCGCGGGCGAAAGGGGGGGTCCCGCGCCCGACCCGCACGGCGGTTGGTAGCCGGCCGTTGGCGCGGCGCCGGACCCGGTGGCGTCGGGCCCGGCCCGCTGTCCGCGCAGGGCCCGGCGCGGCGGCCTGGCTCAGCCCTGTCACCCCGCGCTGCCCGAGGGGAGCGGCGCGGCCTGGCCCGGCCCGGCCGGGGCTTTTGTGTGTCAGCCGCCCTGCTAAGCCGCCGGTCCATAAAGGCTCGTCTGTGTTAATCTCTTTTCGGAAGGCAGGGAAATTACTTCTGGAAACGCGGTCTTTCGTGCAGCGAAACACTGCGGTGAGCTTTTGTCCCAAGGTGAAACCCGTAAAGGCTCTTCGGAAGAGTTATTTAAGAGTGAAAATCTACAAGTCATTAGTCCAAATACCTCTGGGTAATAGCTGCAAAATTAAAAGAGCGCCTTGAGCTTTAAAATGGCTACCATACGCTATACAGCAACTTCACGGCCTGCCTTCTCTGCGCCTTCAGTCCCAAGGCTGGGAGCACGCACCACAGTTTGTAGCACAGAGGTTATGTACCTACTACATTCCTCTCCATGCGTACACTATATGGACTCCTCCCGTTGCAAGTACGTGCTGCTAGAAGAGCAAGTGGATCTTTGCTCGCTGGAGTTGTGGATTGAGCCTCCTGAACTTGAAAATCCCAAGGTTGTATGAGCTGAAACGAGTAGTCTTTAAGCTGTTTCAGGAGTTAATAGTAGATTAGTTACTACTGCCAATAGTAGTTTAACATGTTTATCAAACCCTATATTAAACAGACTGCAGGAATCTTCTTTGCTGGAGCAAGTTTTGGCATAAGTTAAACGCTTATTAGGAAAGTCACCTAAAATCCCACCAAAGGACAGCAAGGTCTTCAACCAGTCTGGCTTGTACTAATTTTGCACGGCTATAATTCGTCTCTTTATGGATGTTCTTATGTACATAAATGTGAAATAAAGCGTATTCCCCAATGTCTTTGTTCTTACCAGACTATATGCGGACAACTTCTATAATATATATCAGAAAATCAAAGTACAAGAAGGTGTGTTAAAACCAAACTAATAAATCAGTAGTTAAATTCTAGCTTTAGATTCTAGCTATAATTTTGCTAGCTTACCACAAAAGGCACAGATTAAAAAGAGAAGAGAGTTCTTGTCACAGGTATTGGTAACATGCAAATATAATAGGAAGCGAGACAGATTTTAGTTTAGATATTACTCTGTACCTTACAGTGTGTTGTCAGCTGACCAGAAATCTCCACCTGAAAGAAGCCAGTAGGCTAGCGTCACTCCTGCGAGTGTTAACGAATTGAAATGACAGTTTGCGCCCTTGGATGCTTGAGGGAGCACAGTTGCCAGAAGACCAGGTCACCCGCCACGTCCTGGCACAGAAGCTGCCCCGCAGCTTGCACTGTGTAAGTGTTCTCCGCCGGCTATTTTGGAAGTGCCCTGGTTAGGCAAGGAAGACCATCTCAGCTACACCTCCAGAAGTGTTCCTCATCTTTGGAGCTGGAGGGACTACCTGCTTCTCACAGTGAGCAGAGGCTTTAAGTGGCTCAGAAATGCTGTTCTCGATTCTGCCTGAAATCTCGCCGCCAGAGAACTGGTTACTATGCCTAATCCAGCATCTCTACATTTAAAAAGAAAAAAAACAACCACATTATAGAGCAGCACAGAAATAAACGCAATATTGTGACAAACAGTGGTGAGCCCATTCAGGCCTCAATACTAAGTTGAGGACTTCCCAGTTTCTGACGAACTTTCAAATAGGTTTTCTTAAGCCCTGACTAAAAATTTCGCAATTTATTTTGCCTTGAGTCAGGAAAAGAAAATTGCTTCACTGATTCATAGTGTTTACAGGTACACCAAAATGCACAATTTTGCCATATTTTAGTAGATAATAAGAACTGCTTGAAAAAATATGTAACTATCTGTAAATGAGATACAAATCTAGAGAGGGCAGATGGTTCTATAGATATATATCCCCTCCGTGTTACTACTAATGCAATTCGTGTTGTATATTATAAACCCCAGCTTTAAGTAAAAGTGTGCGAATCCTGTTTCTTTTGTTTTATAAAGTCTGGTAGCAAAGGGCATAGAGCCCTTAATAATTAAAAAGTTCGTGAATACACAGTTTATTCAGTTGCTTTTGTTTGAAAGGTCATGGTTACAGAGATCATCAGCGAAGTCTGTGAATTCCTTTTTGGTGAGGGCTGACTTGGTTAGCACACAAAAGACTGGCTGTTCAGTTCCAGTAAAACTGTATTCACACAGGTCCTGTTCCCTTACACGGAGATTAAGGAACTGGCTCGGTAGCTCAAGAATTTAGTAGGTAATTAAAACCCACTATGGGCTAAATATCCGATAGACCAAAAGACAAGATACGCAAGTTTGTAAATACACCCATTTTAAAGAGGTTAATAAATTGCTTACAGAATACAGAAATTTGGAAATAAATTATATATACAAACCAACCAATCTTTAAATATAATCATAATCTATAATCACATAAATAGACATAATAGAAACATTTGTGCATTTTGCTCACTGAATTTTTGGTCAATAAATGAAAATAAGTAATATTTTTAGTATTAGAAATAGTAGGATTAGTAGAAATAAATTCTTGCAAATGCAGGGCACTGCTCTTATGTTAAAAATACAGGTATTATTATCCTGCCTGGGCTTCAAAGCAGCCTGACAATATAAAAACAAGTTCTTTTGAAGACCAGCTTTGCGAAAGTCGGGGCTGTTTTTTTACAGGAGACAGCGCCACATACTGGTTTTGTAAGGTGAGAGCTACTGGGCGTTGTATCGATTTATTTCTCTTTAATGAGTTGGTTTTAATCGATTTAAATCAGGCTGACTGCATCTTAAGTAATTACTTATTATTCCAACGGAATTACCGACACCAGGTTCTGTTTTCAGGTAAACAAGTAAAGGAGATGTTGTTAATGTTAAAAATATTTATTGTTTTCATATAAGCCACTGTATTCTAACTCATTGATTTAGTTTATTATATTAAATCATCCCATGTGATTTAATGTGCCATTATTTACTCAATTATCTTCAGCTTTAATTATGTTATGTCAAAAATTATTATAGTTCTGTGCACAATGTAATGCCCCACACCCTCTCCAGGAACTCAACGTGCTGGGGTGCCTCTCTGAAGTGCCTGCATACTGATGCAGGCGGTATAGGGAATAAATGTGACAACTCAAGAGGTCTGTGTGCAACTGCAGGCCTGCAATCTTGTTGGGATCACAGAGACATGGCGAGGTGGCTCCCATGACTGGAGTGTTGCAGTGGAAGGATACAGGCCCTTTAGGAAGGACAGGATGAGAACACGAGGGGAGGGAGTTGCCCTTTCTGTGAGAGAGCAGCTGGAGTGCATGGAGCTCTGCCTGGGGATGGATGAGGAGCCAGCTGAGCACTTTAAGGGTTAGGATTAAAGAGAGGTCAGCTAAAGGTGACATTAGTGTGGGTGTCTGCTATAGGCCACCTGACCAAGAAGAACAAGTGGATGAGGCCCTCTACTGTCAACTGGAAGCAGCCTCATGTTTGCAGGCCCCGATCCTCATGAGGGACTTCAACCATCCCGGTATTGGCTGAAGGGACAACACAGCAGGGCATAAGCAATCCAGGAGGTTCCTGGAGTGCATTGTTGATAACTTCCTCCTCTGAGTGACAGAGGTGCCTACAAAGAGGGGTGATCTGCTGGACTTCATACCAACACAGAGGGGCTCATTGGGAATGTGAAGATCAAAGGCAGCCTTGGCTGCAGAGACCATGAGATAGAGTTCAGAATTCTGACGGCAGGGAGGAGGGTGAAAAACAAGCTCACAACCAAGGACTCCAGGAGAGCAGACTTTGGCCTCTTCAAAGGTCTGCTTCAAAGAAACCTGTGGGATAAGGCATTGGAGAGAAGGGGGGCCCAAGAAACCCGGTTAATATTCAATGATCATCTCCTCCAAGCTCAAGAGCAGTCCATCCCAATGAATAAGAAGTCAGGCAAAAATGCCAAGAGGCCTGTGTGGTTGGACAAGGAGCTCCTAGCAATACTCAAACACAAAAAGGAAGCATACAGAGGGTGGAAGCAGGGACCGGTAAACTGGGTTTACTGCAGAAACATTGTCTGAGCATCCAGGGATGAAGGTAGGAAAACTAAAGCCTAAACGGAATTGAATCTGACCAAGGACGTGAAGGACAACAAGAGTGGCTTCTATAAGTACATGGGAGACAAAAGGTCCTAGAGACCAGGGGAAAGTGTTGGAGCAAGGAAGATATAGCCTTGTTTGAAGAGGATCAGGTCAGGGAATACATAAGCAAACCAGACATGAGTAAGTCAGTGGGCCCTGATGGGTCAGCCCCACCTCAATCCCTGGGAAAGTAATGGAGAGGGTCATCCGTAAAACCATTTGCAGGCACATTAAGGACAGGAAAATCATCAGGAGCAGTCAGCATGGCTTCACCAAGTGGAAGACTTGCTTGACCAACTTGACTATAGTAAGGCCTTTGACGCTGTCTCCTGTAAGATCCTTACAGACAAGCTGTTGATGTACAGGCTGGATGAGCAGGCAGTGAGATGGATTGAAAGCTGGCTGAATGGCCAGGCCCAGAGGATGGTGATCAGCGGCGCAAAGTCTGGTTGGTAGCCAGTGACTAGCAGTGTGCCCCAGGGGTCAATACCGGGTCTGATCCTGTTTAACGTTGTCATTAATGAGCTGGCTGATGGGGTAGAGTGTGCCGTCAGCAAATTTGCTGATGACACAAAACTCGTAGGAGTGTTCCAGAGTGTCATGCTGCTGTCCAGAGGCACCTGGAAGGCTGGAGAAATGGGCTGTCAGGAACCTCATGAAGTTCAACAAGGGGAAGTGCAAAGTCCTGCACCTGGGGAAGAACAACTGCATACACCAATGTGTGGTGGGGGCCCCCTGTCTGGACAGGAGCTATGCAGAAAAGATCGTGGGGGTCCTGGTGGACACCAGGTTGAACATGAGCCAGGACTGTGCTCTTGCAGCAAAGAAGGATAATGGTATCCTTGCCTGCATTGGGCAAAGTATTGCCAGCAGGTTGAGGGAGGTGATCCTTTCCCTCTCCTTAGCACTGGTGAGGCACTGGGCCTTCTCAGTACAAGAAAGTTGAGGACATACTGGAGAGAGTCCAGATGCTGAAGATGCTGAAGGGACTGGAGCATCTCTGCTGTGAAGAAAGGCTGAGAGAGCTGAGACTGTTTAGCCTAGAGAAGAGAAGGCTGAGGGGGGATCTCATTAACGTATATAAATACCTGCAGTGATGGTACAAAGAAGACAGAGCCAGGCTCCTTTTAGTGGTGCCCAGTGTCAGGACCAGAGGCAATGGGCACAAACAAATTCAGGAGGTTCCCTCTGAACATAAGGAAACACTGTTTTTACTATGAGGGTGACTGAGTACTGGCACAAGTTTCCCAGAGATGTTGTGGATTCTCCCACATTGGAGATATTCAAAAACCATGTGACTTTGTCCTGGGCAACAGCTGTATGTGTCTGTTCTTGAGCAAGGGGGTTAGACCAGATGACCTCCAGAGGTCTTTTGCAACCTCAACCATTCTGTGATCTGAACTATACAATAAATTGAACAAAGGAATGGATTTTCAAGTACATTTCCAAAATAAAAAAAGACTCTTTATCAGGGAGTGTAGTGATAAGATGAGGCATAATGGTTTTAAACTGAAAGAGGGTAGATTTAGATTAGATATTAGGAAGAAATTTTTCCTCATGGGAACAATAGGAACAATGTTCCTAATGGGAACAATGGAATGGGGGTTGGAAGTACATGGTCTTTAAGGTCCCTTCCAACCCAAATCTTTCTGTGATTCTGTGATTATTAAATGTCCCACCACACTGCATGTTTAGTTCACTAGTATTCAGGACGTAAATGAGGAAGGTAATATATATGAGATATACAGTAATTTAGATGTAATATTAGATTTATTTTTAATCTATTTTAACTGTATGTCTAGACTTCTGAAGGCTTGGGAGATGGCTGGCTTACCTGTGATTTCTTGATTGTGATTTCTTGCTGGCAGCAGTTCACTAAAGAAACTGCAATAACTAGAACTCTGCTAGACACTGGTCTTTAATTTTCTGAGTGAGTTTTGAATCCAGCTTGTGTCTGCTGTAGTTTGCTGCTGCTCAAAGGAAGCTGAAAGCATTTACCATGGAAAATGAAGTGATTTTGAAAGATGCTTCCACAAAATCATTTCTTTCTGCAAGTAAAACAACGGAAGCCAGAACTGACATTGAAAGAAGAATGAATTTGTGCCAGAAATTATGCCATTTGCAGACTAGCCCTCATGCCTGTGAATAAGAGGATGAAATAGACTTTCTTATGGCTTTGAATGTTCCTTCAAGGACCAAATACAACTCTGCTCCTGTGGTAAGGGCACGTAGTAACTCTTTTTTTTTTTTTTTTTTTTTTTTTTTCCCAGGCTTGTATAGGTGTCCTATAGTATTCCTTCCACATGTGATCCCTGAAGTTAATCACCTACTCAAATTCCTTTTGAGGAATAGGATTTTGCCTAGTCCTGACTCAAACCTGTGAGTAAAATAAAAAAATATCTCTCTGTGTCTCATATAGCCGATATTCTTCATTCATAGGTGTAGAATTGCAGTCCTTATAATAATACTTTTTCCCGGGAGCAAATTAATAGGATTTTTGTGAGCCACTGTTTTCTTTTGTACAAGGGAAAACAGTAGAAGTTAGTAGGAATATTCATAGTGCAGTTAGCAGTCACAGTGGAAGACAGGATGAAATAATGGTTCAGTGTTCCAAAAATCTCATCATCTGCGTGTAAAGCAAAAGACAACAGATGCCTATCCAAAGATTGTTGAGGAAATGCAGGAAACCGACCAGGTAATTTTGAGCTATATGATAGACCTCATTGCGTGTGTAAGAAACACAAGAGCAGTGAGGTCTGAGGAGGGGTTTGAAGCAAAATGATGGTATAGCTTTAGAAATATCCACTGACTACTCTTCCCAAACATAAGAAGAAACATAACAGAAATCACAAACAGAAAGCATCATCGGTTGGCTGTAAGAAGGATTGGGTTTTTCAGTGTTGAGCTAGAACTTAATGTTCTCTGTCTTAATGCAATGTGGAAGAGAAACAAATTCAGAAATACAAAGACAGAAGAGGTTACTAAAACAGAAGGCTGGGAAAGCACCCTTTGCTCTGTTGTTGACAAGTGAAAATTTGCTATTACATCAAGAGCAGAGAAAAGAAGTTGCGGTGCTTAGGATGGAAACTGGGAGTTTAGCTGCATGAATGGATAGAAAGGAGTGAATATTAGAGACATTGTGCCAAGGAATGCAGATTTAAACAAACTATGATTTTCAAAATGTGGAAATCAAAGCCTTAGAGTCAAAGACGGTGCCTAAATAATATTCCTGAATGAGGTTTCATCGACAATACTAAAGAAAGGAGACAAAACAAGACCAACTATGAACATACTCAACTTGAGACACCCGTAAAGAAAGGTCAGAGGCAAACAATGCTATTAGCTGAATGAACATGCTTATTTCCTCCCAGGGACTCTCATCTTCTTCAGGGTCGTGTAGAATAGGGCAAAGCCAAGGCCTCACTCGCTCCAAATCTGTCTTCAACTAGTTTGCAAAAATAAGTTTTCTAATAAAAATATATCTTACTGGCGTGTTCCCAGCTGCCTCCTGTCGCTCCAGTCATTTGGTCTGATTTCTTGTTTCAAACAGACCATAATTCTTTGTCCTGTGTTTTGTATATCCCATACTTATCTTCTGATTGAACTAGAGCATGTTTTTAAACAGGCACCAACTCTTTGTATCAGGAGAGACAACAGTGAAGAAATCAGTGCATCTATGGGGAAGATTTTTCGTGTTTGTCTTACTTTAAAAATATGTAGCTTATTTCTAGCCTGACTGCTGTGTTTATTAATGTTTAGACATCGAACTTTTTTCCACCTTTTGGACAGATGAAGACTGCCTTTCATGTTGAAATCCACCTGAAGATAGATGGAGATCCATATGAAGATAAATCTGAGATATAAAGGGAGGTTACCTGCAGACCACGATTAACTTCTTTTATAAATTAACCAGAGAGATTTCTTTGTGAAGTTTTACTGTATTGCGGATTTTGTAAACCTGTTTTTTTCAGAAACTTTCCAACCTTGAGGTGTATACCTTAGAATTGGACATGGTGTTCTAGTAATGGTGTCAATAATACCATACAGATGTAATATGATATATATCTCTATATATAGATATATATCTATAGCCTGTCTTATTTGTCTTCACCTTATATAGTTCAGAGCTACCTTGGTCTTAGTCACTGTATTACACTGGGAGCTCATGTTCATTTGGTTATTCACCAGACCCCAAAGGCTTTCACAGATACAGGCTTTCCAAGAAACATTTTTCTGTCCTGTGAGTGTGACCTACTTTCTGTGTTCCTAGATGTACAAACTTGCATATAGCAGCATTAAAATGCATGATGTTTAAAAATGAATTCAGATTACTGAGTGATTCAGAATTCTCTATATATTATTTATCACGTAAGCTAATAATCATATCGTATGAAACTTCATAAGAAGTGATTACACAGTATCACAGTATCACAGTATGCTAGGGATTGGAAGGGACCTCAAAAGATCATCTAGTCCAATCCCCCTGTCGGAGCAGGAACACCTAGATGACGTTGCACAGGAAGGCGTCCAGGCGAGTTTTGAATGTCTCCAGAGAAGGAGACTCCACAACCTCCCTGGGCAGCCTGTTCCAGTGCTCTGTCACCCTCACTGAGAAGAAGTTTCTTCTCAAATTTAAGTGGAACCTCTTGTGTTCCAGCTTGAATCCATTACCCCTTGTCCTATCATTGGTTGCTACTGAGAAGAGCCTGGCTCCATCCTCATGACATTCCCCCTTTATATATTTATAAATGCTAATAAGATCACCCCTCAGTCTCCTCTTCTCCAAACTAAAGAGACCCAGCTCCCTCAGTCTTTCCTCATAAGGGAGATGCTCCACTCCCTTAATCATCCTAGTTGCCCTACGCTGGACTCTCTCCAGCAGCTCTCTGTCCTTCTTGAACTGAGGGGCCCAGAACTGGACACAATATTCCAGATGCGGTCTCACCAGGGCAGAGTAAAGGGGAAGGAGGACCTCTCTCGATCTGCTAACCACCCCCCTTCTAATACAGCCCAGGATGCCATTGGCCTTCTTGGCCACAAGGGCACAGTGCTGGCTCATGGTCATCCTGCTGTCCACCAGGACCCCCAGGTCCCTTTCCTCTACACTGCTCTCTAACAGGTAGCTCCCCATCCTATACTGGAACCTGGGGTTGTTTCTGCCCAGATGTAGGACCCTACACTTTCCCTTGTTGTATTTCAATAAGTTATTCCCTGCCCAAATCTCCAGCCTGTCCAAGTCTCTCTGAATGGCAGCACAGCCCTCTGGCGTGTCAGCCACTCCGCCTAGCTTAGTGTCATCAGCAAACTTGCTGATAGTACACTCAATTCCCTCATCTAAATCATTGATGAATATATTGAATAATATGGGCCCCAGTACCGACCCTTGAGGCACTCCGCTGGTTACCGGCCTCCAACTGGACTCTGCCCCATTGACTACGACTCTCTGGCTTCTCTCCTTCAGCCAGTTCGCAGTCCACCTAATTATCCGGTCATCCAGTCCACACTTCCTCAGTTTAGCCATGAGGATGCTGTGGGAGACCGTGTCAAATGCTTTACTGAAGTCAAGGTAGACCACATCTACCGCTCTGCCATCATCCATCCACCTCATTATTTCCTCATAAAAGGCTATGAGGTTGGTCAAGCATGACTTCCCCTTGGAAAAGCCATGCTGACTGCCCCTAATAACCCTCTTATCCTTGATATGCCTTGAGAGGGCACCAAGGATAAGCTGTTCCATCAGTTTCCCAGGGATGGAGGTGAGGCTGACCGGTCTATAGTTACCTGGGTCCTCCTTCTTGCCCTTTTTGAAGACTGGAGTGACATTTGCTTTCCTCCAGTCCTCAGGCACCTCGCCCGTTTCCCAAGACTTGGTAAAGATGGTGGAGAGTGGTCCAGCAATGACTTCAGACAGCTCCTTCAGCACCCGCGGGTGCATCCCATCTGGACCCATGGATTTATGGATGTCCAGGTTGCTTAACTGGTCTCTGACCCAGTCCTCATCAACTAAGGCAAACTCATCCATTGACTTGACTTCATCTTCATCTGGGGTCTCAGCGGAACAGGACTCCTCAGGACAGCCCCCAACAGAGTAGACAGAGACAAAGAAGGCATTCAGTAGTTCTGCCTTCTCTGTATCTTCTGTCACCAGGGCACCCACCCCATTCAGTAGTGGGCCTACATTGCCTCTGGTGTTAGTTTTATCTGCCATGTATTTGAAAAAGCTCTTCCTGTTGTCCTTGACCCCTCTTGCCAGGTTTAACTCTAAGGAGGCCTTAGCTTTCCTAGTTGCCTCTCTACATCCCCTGACAGCAGCCCTGTACTCCTCCCAAGCGGTCAGCCCATCCTTCCATGATCTATAAACTCTCTTCTTCCACTTGAGCTTGCCAAGCAGTTCCCTGTTTAGCCACACAGGTCTCCTGGCTCCCTTCCTTGACTTCCTACGTGTCGGGATGCTCTGATCTTGAGCTTGGTAGAAGCAGTCCCTGAATGCTGACCAGCTATCCTGGGCACCTTTACCTTCAGTATTATTTTAGTATTTGTTTCCAGATTACCAATACACAAACTAAATAACACTGAGTCAAGAACAGACAGCACTGAACTCATTCATTTCTGTTATGATTTCCCATTTACAGTTAGTTTTGGAGATGGTATAATTATCAAGATTTTTTTTTCCAATCTAAATAACACAAATGTTTTACATTGATTATTTCTGAGTGACAAATTTTAAAGTCACATAACAATATGCCAAGTGACATGTTTTTGACATTGTCTTTGCCAATCAGATTTGTAATTGTCTCAAAAGACAATGTCAGATTTGCTTTTTATATATGTATAAAAAGTGTTTTCATGCATTTGTTAATTGAATTTGCTGCCACACTTGACATCGTTGCTTTTGCCAAGGAGAGGCAGACCTATCAAGGTGAAGGCCCTCTCGGGCTAGGCTATACAGAGTTAACCAATGTGTGCTAAGTCTGAAAGGAATAAGTGACACAATTTTAATAATTCTTTTTAATTAGCCTCAATCTTAAGCAACTATCCAGTCTCTTACACAACATATATCAGTTCTTCTCAACTCACATCGCTGCATAATTTTTATATCATATATCATATATCCTTTAAGATTTATTTGCAAAATATTTAAGAAAACAGCATTCAGGGTGACAGAACTACAACATAATTAAATGATCCTTTATAAACGTATGTAGCTAATAACTATGAAGTCTTAATATTCCTGTTCAATGTCTACAATAGCATTTTTTGTACAAAAAAAATAGCTAAAGGTAAGGCATGGTGTATAAAAACATTCTGTGTTCCCTTGAATTAAGCTGAAACCTTTTGATGTGCTCAAGAGGTTGTTGTTTGTGCACTGTGTCCTTCAACCTAAAATAACACCGAAAGTGATAGAATGAAAAATGACAACAATTAAGAAGACGCCGAACCTGCAAATTTGTTTTTATGGATTTTCCTGCTCTGTGTTGCAAACCTTAAGTTTTAAAATACAGAATAATTCAGGCGTCTGTTGTTCACAGTTCTCTCTTCAAGGTTAACTAATTTTGAAATGAACAGAATGAAAATCCGTAGCAATATATTTGCCTTTATCTCCAATCTTTTATTAATTGTACTAAAAATGGTAAAGTATGGACCTGTGCTTTGGCATGTGTAGACAGACACACACGTGGAAACTCATGAGTAGTGAATGACCCCAGGTAAGTTGCTTTGTTTGCCTCTGTTCACTTGGCAATAAATTTCGGACTGGTGCTGTTCCTTGCACCATTCCGAAGAGGAGAGAGGCTGGTGACAGTTGTGTCACTCCCTGCAATACCAAATCTTAGGAGGATATGACCAACCAGACAACGCAAATGGGGTTATCACTACTAATATCTGCCTTCCCGTGTCTGCAAATATGGTGTCTTTAGAAGAAAATACTTCAGTGGACTCTGCCAGTCCATTAGTCCTCAGCGTTTATCGGTGCCTGGGATTCTTCCCTTTCAAGTGAAATTCTTGTTGTATTTCATGAGGTTCCAGTTGGCGCCTTCCTCCAGCCTGCCTGAGTCCCTCTGGATGGCAGCCCTGCCCTCCAGCATACTTACTGTTCTCCCCAATTTGAAGTCATCTGCAAACTTGACAAGAGCGCACTCAGTTACCACCTCCAGATTACTGATAAAGATATTAAACCTGACAGGTCCCAGTGCAGACCCCTGTGGTATCCACTTGTCACAGGCATCCACGTAGAGTGCTACCCACTAGCCACCACTCTCTGGCCCTGCCCATCCAACTAGCTTTTTACCATCTAGTTGTCCAGCCATCCAGACCATGATGGTCTAATTTGCCTAAAAGAAGTAATTAATTGCAGCTTAGCTAGACAAACAAAATGAGTCTGTCAAAACGTGGACTGTGTATCTTAAGCAACATAGTTGATTTGTCTAATTTGTCTTCACAAATGTCACTGAGCAGATGAAGTTTGGCAGTTTGCCCAGTATCAGTTTAAGTATTTATAATACCGGGTACCCGTCAGGCCTTCATTAGCAAGAACTAGTAGTTATAGAAAATGCCCATTTGCTCTTGACTAAGAGAAAAAAATCTCATTTTTCTCACAAAAACTCTGAAACTTTGGTTCAGAGTTTGAAGTAGTCAGAGTAAAATAGCAATACAGTGTGGTGGCTTTCCCACAATATACATTCCAATGTACTTTTGCACACAGTTGATGCCACTCCATACACAAGTTAATTAGGGAACCCAAATAGTTATTTACAGTCAATTGTACTGAACTACTACTTAACAGAATTCTTCTGTATAAATGTTTGTCATTGAAAACATGTTTTTAATGTAGAATGGAAATGTTTTTTAAAAATATAATTTTAATTAGAATTCTCTCAGGTAAAGAATGCTTTGAAAAGAAGTGAATCAGTTTGTTACTTAGATTAAAGCATCTCCTGTTTGTGCTTGTAATGAAGCCTTTTGATACGGGGGGGCGGGGGAGGGAAAGAGCAGTGTTCCAAATTTATCAAAATCAGTTGCTTGCATTGATTTTAAGAATAATAAAATATTTCAATATTCTTTCTTATTGTCACATGCCAGTAGTAGTGCTATAGGTGAATATGCTGCTGATGATGACATGCCGTGAACTAATTTATGTCTATAAAAATAATACAATATAACTTTTGCAAATCTACCAAATTAACAAAAAAAATTGGTTCTTACAGTTTGGTTTTGTTATTTTAGCTAAGCAAAAATCACCTCAAAGTCATACGTTTTCAACATTTTTGTTTCCAAGAGACCTTTTTAAAGTTTAGCTTTAGTTCCAATTTGGAAGGAAACTCTTTTTTGAAGTGCTGCATTTTCAATATGAATTAGAATGCCAAGAACTGAAAAGGTCTAAAGGTCTGTCCTCAGTCTTATCAAAAGCTGTTTGATAGTTTCAGTGTCTAGAAAAAAAGGTGCACGTGTCTGATGTCTTGATGACATGTAGCAAGATATGGATCCTCAGAGAATGTTTGCTTTTTGTACTCCTTTTTAAACTTCTCTAGTTTAATTGAGAGGTTGGATTGATATTAAACTGGTGTTGATGTTGAGTTGTTCTTTGTACACCTTTTCCCACTTGTATCAAGTCCATTCACCCGAGCCAAAAATATCCCTCCCCCCACCCCTCAAAAAAAAATAAAAATCACAGTTTTAGTGTTTGTTACTGCAATGACAAATACCTCTGTTGTTTTATATTATGGTGTTGACAGGAAATACCATATTTCTTGACCTCTTTCACACTTGTATAATGCTCAGCTTTGTTTAATAGTGCCTGTCTGGTCATCTATATTGCCATGAAGACTTTAAAAGAAGAAAGACAACGTGCTTGTCAAATCTTTTATCCATACCAAAATTCTATGGTTGTCATTGTAACTGTGCCAAAAAAAAAAAAAAATAAAAAGGAAAAAGCAGATTGTGGCTTTCTTAAAAGGTAGTATTTCATGGCCATTAGAAATAAAATAATGAGAAAATACTGTAGTTGCTCTGTTGCTCTGTAAAGCAGGGTACAAAGAATTGTACTTAATTTTTACAAATAAAAAAAATATGTTTTCTGTTTATTAGAAACTACATCAAGTCTTATTTTTCACTTCATTCCTCCTAGTCCAGAGCATTCCTGACAAAATAACAAAACTGAATTCAACCTGTGTGTTTTAACAGCAGTAAAATCCTTCTTGAACATTATAATTTTTGAGGGCTCTTTAATTATGGAGTTTGACTACCTTCCTTGTCATCTCATCATCACAAGGGTGAGATTGTTCACCATCCTAAAATAAAATTTCACGACTTTGCGGAAGCAAGGCCATTTCCTAGTGCCAAATCACATTCTGTTAAAGTGCTGCATAACAGTTTAGAAGACTTTAACTATCCTAAAAGCCCATTGATTTTACTTAAGGTTTTTGTCTCAGAATTGAGCAAATTACCCCAAATAACCTAATTCACCTAGTTGTTTAAAAATAAATATAGTCAATGCGAAAGTGAGTGGTAGGATCAGACTATAAAAGAAAAAGGTTAGTTGTCTTCTTGCATCTGTGGAAAGATTTCTATTTTAAAGTAATCAAATTGGAGTATTGTATTTTTTACACATGCAGCCATACCATTTATTCTATATTGACTAAATCTTCCCGTCTCCAAAAACTTCTTGGAAATAGACAGATGAAAAATCTATGCAACAGGTACCGTTTTGCCACCATTGAAGAATGTCTTCAGGAGTCACAGTCAGAGTATTTGAAATATGGTTTCATTTTGAGATAAAAGAAACTGTAGGGATACTGTCCTAAATACATAAAAACTTGAGCTGTAATGGTCTGTGTGATCCTCAGTTGCCATGAGAAATATCTACCAGTGTAGCCCACTGTCTGTGAGGCTACTTCTGATGTGACAAAGTTATACGTTGCCATGACTGAATCTGAGAAGTGAACCAGTCTCTTGGAATACCGTATTTCTGCCATTCTGGTGATACATTTGTGCAAAGATTTGGGTGAAGGATTCAGCTCTTTCAAAATTGGGGTATATATATTTCCTGTAGAAGAAGACAACTTCATCTGCGTGCTTTTTGTGCCTCTCATGAGGGAGAAATCCAGTGCAAAACATAAGTGAGAATGGATCACATAACCAAATGCCTTAACATGATGTACATGTCAAACGGGCACAATTAATTGTCAGGATAATTTAGATTTTGCATTGTAGTTCCTATTTTGGAATGCTTGAACTTGTAATTTTAATACCATTGGTTTTAGACAGGGCTTTATGGCATATAATGTATTATATCTAAAATTCCTTTGCTTAGTAGTTGTCCTGTATCTTCAATAACTACTTTTTAATAGATATTATAAGACACGAATGTAATATGAAGTACATGGCAACATAAGAGTCACATTATAAAAGATCCTTCTGCAGAAAACAACCTCGAATCTAATGATCCCTAGCTGATCCAGTTTAAATGAAACAGTAGGATAAACCAAAGCATGTCTCTAAGTCAGGATTTTGATTCTGAAAGGGCAAACTTTGAGAAATTATGAGAACCAATTAGAGACAATGACTGGATTGAGAGTTTAAGGATTTTAATATAGAGAGCCATGCACATTAATTCAAAAGAGCAAACTCTATCTGGAATTTGCAGGCTCAGCAAAGAAGAAAAGGTTGCAAACAACATCCCTGGACTCTTAGGGTAAAACTACCTTCAAAATTATATCGGATATAAAAAGAGAAATTGGTAAAAGAAAAAAAGAAGGATTGATTTTATTTGGTGATAGAAAGAATAAGGGTAGAATAATAAGGTAAAGATAAAGCCTTGCAAAAGATATTTAAATACATTGCACAGTACATTTAACCAGATTTATAAAAAAAGAATGACAAAGTAAATCTCATTATATGAAAGTGGAGGTAGCAATGAAATGCAAGATTTTGTTAGTGTAGCTGTAAAACAACATGCATGTTGTGCTTCAATTTTCAGTACAGCTGCTGATGCAGAACACCAACCACTGGGTCCCAGTCTTCCTACGGACCAGCCATGTGGCCTGTGCAGAGAGTTACATGCTTTAGGGCCTCCTCTTACCATGTAATCTGGCATGTATAAAACATAATAGAGCTAAGAATTCCTGTGCAGAAAATGTACATTGAAAAAATGAAATAATGTTATTAACTGCAAATCTGTTGAAAATTTCTGTATCATAGGAAGGATTTGCAGAAATGAAAGAAAAATATGAATTTAATCAGTTTTGTTTGCTGCAGTCCTTACATTTATTGAGATATTTCTTTGAACCCATATTGATTTTACCATTTTACACTTACCATAGTATTTACCAACAAGAAGTGGATTTTAAGTCAACTATTGATATTTTAGAATTCCATCTTATCTTACTTTAGAAAAAAGCTTACAAATTAAATTAGTTGGATTTTAGCCCAGATAACTGAAATCAGATCTGTTCAAGAAAGACCAGTATTCTGTACATTTATTCTTCAATGATTACTTTTATGCAGAATAACATTCTGCTGTAAATTTGTTGTTCTGTACAGAAGAGAACAAGTTTTCTCCTCTTTGGAGAACTTCAGCATGAAATTTACCAGGAGAATATAGTTACTGAGAATACATATGTTGTATTAGAAGAAAAACTAGGAGCTGTAATCATTGTGTAATGCATTTAAAGGCTACATCACAGAGGCACCATCTGCACTTCGCTAAGGACTTGTTCCAGCCTGTGCTAAAACCCAAATGTGTCCCCAGAACTACTAACAGGAGAAGCTTAATTCAGTTTTCCTTGGGCCTCTGTCTTTAGTTTTGCTGAAAAGATTAATTAGTATTTGCATATATCTGCTTTTCGCACTAATTTTATTGAGTAAGATTTTATATTCTGAGCAGAATATTGTTGCTAATATATGTATGGTTTCACACATGTCAATAAGAAAAAATAACCTGTGCACTGTAGCTACTTCTTGTCATTGCCAGCATTATCCCTGATCTGGAGGTTCCTCTGCTGGATAGTTTAAAACCAGCTATGCTAAATAGAATTTCTAAGAACCTTACCAGTAACATGTCGTGGTTTAGGCCAAATCGGCTACTGGGGACCTGGGGGACCCCAGATGGGACCGACAGATGCTCCCCTCTACCCTTCTTCAAAGCTTAATTCAGTTTTCCTTGGGCCTCTGTCTTTAGTTTTGCTGAAAAGATTAATTAGTATTTGCATATATCTGCTTTTCACACTAATTTTATTGAGTAAGATTTTATATTCTGAGCAGAATATTGTTGCTAATATATGTATGGTTTCACACATGTCAATAAGAAAAAATAACCTGTGCACTGTAGCTACTTCTTGTCATTGCCAGCATTATCCCTGATCTGGAGGTTCCTCTGCTGGATAGTTTAAAACCAGCTATGCTAAATAGAATTTCTAAGAACCTTACCAGTAACATGTCGTGGTTTAGGCCAAATCGGCTACTGGGGACCTGGGGGACCCCAGATGGGACCGACAGATGCTCCCCTCTACCCTTCTTCAAAGAGAGAGGAAGAGGAGGAAAAAGAGACATATGAGTTTAGAAGGAACTAAACTACTTTAATGAAATATTAATAATAAAATAAAAAGAAATAATGAAATATATACAAAACCGTATCAAGCTCCCGAGATGACAATCACGACACCGGCTGGCACTAGGGCAGTCCCAGACCGGACTCAGTGATGGACGGGAACTGGATTACGGATCTGGATTCAGGATCGGGATCACAGGCAGATGAACAGAGTCCTCCTCCTCCAACATCAGCCATTGAAGGACCCTTTGATCCCTCAGTTTTTATACTGAGCATGAGGCAGATGGGATGGAATCCCCTGTTGGTCAGTTTTGGGTCACCTGTCCTGTCCGCTCCTCCCTGCAGGTGGGACCCCACTATGCTTTTCCGCTTCCGACCCTCCAACGTGGTAAATAACAAAATTGGTTGCCCTTGGCTGTTATAGCAATAAGCATAAGCAGGAGCCTCTCTGCATACCATGCCTGGGCATCAGCTATAAACTATTGGTCTTACCACTCTGAGGGAGTGAACACTGTCTGCACAATATGCCGTTAATTTCAGTAGTTAGAAGAGGCCCAGCTAAGAAGCGAAGTTACCGAACAAAATTGGTTCTGTTTTACCTCAAACCAGGATATAACATTTTCTAGATTATTCAGAAACATTCAAAAATATTTCTGATTTGTACTTCTTCACACCTTACAAGATTTTTTCACGTTGCTCCAGGTACATAATAAACATCAGACAATCAGAATTACCAGGGGACTTACTTCTGATGCTCTTTGAAGTCTCTGTGTGTTGAGAAGCAGGGTATATTAGGCCATGTGAGATTTATTCCCAATATAAGAGTAATGAATTTCATATAAGAGCTGGCTGTATGCAGACATACTTTTGGAGGTAATGTCACGGGAGCTGGAAAAGAAGCTAGGGCTTTGCTGTGTTTCACAAAGTACTTCTGTGTGTCCTAGACATTCTCCATTGCATATTTTTTCTACAGTGTGGAAAAATTATTTTCTCTACTCATTTCTTTCCTCCTTTCTCTTCCCATCTCTCCATTTCAAGCACTAAATATACATTCCAGACATGAGCTTTGAGAGCTCCATTCCCCATCGGAACCAAGAAAGAAATGTTTCTCTCGTTCACACCAAGGTGTTGCTATTCAGCTCAAACGAGACCAGGATTTTACATCAAATATTTATGGCAAAACTGTGGACAACAAGGCCTATTAAATTTAATGAAAAGTTAGAATCTAAAATACTTTCTTAGAGCTTATTCTTCTTTGGTATGTTCCCTGGCAGGAATGGTACCACTTGCCACACAGCTGAAGATAAACCATGATTTTCCCCCTACGAATTTGCTTGGAAATTTTACTTGATCAAAAAATATTTAAAGCACTAGGCATTTATCAAGTCTAGTATTCTGTACTTATGTTTCCCTTTTGCTAGGCATTCTGAAGAAAACAGCTTCATCCATCCTTGTATCAATCTAATGAAAACTAAGATATGCTTATGTATATCATGTAAGTATGAATACACACCTAGTTCAAGCATGTGTATATATGTGTTTTAGCCCTGGAAGATAATGTATTCATTTCCAAAACAGAAAAAAAAAAAAAAAAAAGATTTATCATATGGATGCTTGCAAGATTATGCTCATTCTGAAGATTTGTATTTTTGCAGATTTGTCATCCTTGTACCACCTGACCATTTTCTATTATGTAATTCTCAAATGCTTTGCAGCATCCTAATTAGAATGACTTCTCACCCCTGCTCACACACAGCATATAGAAGATATAGAAGCATATAGAAGCATATTGAGAAAATCTATTTAGTATGTGATTTTTTTTTTTATCAGAAAAAAGTTGTGGACGACATTTTCAGCCAGGAAACTACTCCTTTTATGCATACCTACTCACTTTCCGAAAAATATTGACATTTCTGGAAATGTCTTCTTGAAGACATTCTGCAAATTTCCCTATTGAAGTCATGAGGGTACGTGTAGTCTAAACCACTGCCTATCACAGAATCAGAGACAAACAGGCTGAAAGAGACCTCAGGAAGGAATCTACTCCATGCTTTTTCCCACAGGCAAAATCAACTGTACCTGTCAACTCTGATAGATGTTTACCTAACCTGTCCTTAGAGATTTCCAGCGACTGAAACTCCAAAAGCTCTTCAGGCAATCTATTCTAGTGTGTCATGATCCATGTCATTAGAAAATTTTACTTAATATCTATCTTAAATCTTCCTGGCTGTAATTCAAGACCATTAATTCTTTATTCATCCTCTCTCAGTACGGAGAACTGATTATTTCTTTCTTCATTCCAGAAGCATTTTATGTACCCACAGATCATAACAATGCCATCCTCTTTTTTTTTCTGTTTTTCCTGAAGCGTTCCTATTAGTACACTTTTTCAGTGCCTCCTTCCTGAGGTTTTTGTTTTGTTTTGGTTTGGTTTTTTTTAAAGTCCAGTTATTTTTGTTGTTCTTTTCAGTTAGACCAAATGATAATTCTACCTGGGAAAAATCGATCTTTTCCAACTTCCTTAAGCTTCAGAGAAGTCCTTAGTTAAGACTGAATACACCTGTTTTTGTTAGACAAACCTCATTTGTATAGGGCAAGTGTTAAAGAGGAAGGAGTGTGTGATCACAACACAGCAAGTGATGTCCATTACCTGACATGCAGACTAGATGACAAACATAGAAGTCCGATAACTCTTTTATCCTAGCATCTGAATGATGTAAATATTCAAGGGGAAAAGTAGAATGTACCGGGAAAAGGTTGTAATATAGCAATTTATTTAGAAGCATTAGGAGTATATACCCTTACAAAAAGTTCTACAATGACCAAAAAACAATAATCTCTTGTGGCAGAAGTAGATAAATGTTACACACTTTTAAGGAAGTTTTATACTACTCTGCATGTACTTTGACAAAGACTAGAGTCACAAAGAAAAGCCCCAAGAAAGTGGCAGGGCAATTAGCCCAGCTGAAGTGCATCTATACTAATGCACGCAGCATGGGAAATAAACAGGAGGAGCTGGAGGCCATTGTACAGCAAGGAAACTATGATATAGTCGCCATCACAGAAACGTGGTGGGAGGACACACACAAGTGGAGTGCTGTAATGGATGGCTACCAACTCTTCAAAAAGGATAGGCAAGGAAGGAGAGGTGGTGGGGTGGCCCTCTATGTTAGGGGCAGTTTTGAATGCCAGGAACTTAACAGTGTGGATGACAACACTGAGTGTGTATGGATAAAAATTAAGGGGAAGGCCAATAAGGCAGACATCGTGATGGGAGTTTGTTATAGACCTCCTAATCAGGATGTAGAAGCCGACGAAGTATTCTACAAGCAGCTGGCAGAGGTCTCACAATCATCTGCCCTTGTTCTTGTGGGGGACTTCAACTTCCCAGATGTCTGCTGGAAATACAATGCAGCAGAGAGGGAACAGTCATGGAGGTTCCTGGAGTGTGTGGAAGACAACTTCCTAACACAGCTGGTGAAGGAACCAACTAGGGGAAGTGCCCTACTGGACCTACTGTTTGTTAACAGAGAAGGTCTTGTGGAGGATGTAAAGGTTGGAGGTCGCCTTGGGCAGAGTGATCACGAAATGATAGAATTTTCAATTCTTGATCACGCAAGGCGGGGAGCCAGCAGAACTGCCACCTTGGATTTCCGAAGGGCAGACTTTAGCCTGTTTAGGAGCATGGTCGAGAGTGTCCCTTGGGAGGCAGTTTTGAAGAGCAAAGGTGCCCAGGAAGGCTGGGCATACTTCAAGCAGGTGCTCTTAAAAGCGCAGGAGAAGGCCATCCCCTTGTCTCGAAAAACGAGCAGACGGGGAAGACAACCAGCCTGGCTAAATAGAGAGCTTTGGCTGGACCTCAGGAAAAAAAGAAAAGTTTACATTCTCTGGAAAAGGGGGTTGGCAACTTATGAGGATTATCAAGATATAACAAAGCTATGTAGGGGGAAAATGAGAAGGGCCAAAGCTCAATCAGAACTCAGCTTGGCCACTGCAGTTAAAGACAATAAGAAAAGGTTCTTTGAATATATCAATAGAAAAAGGAAGACTAGGGAAAATGTAGGCCCACTGGTGAATGAGACAGGTGCCCTAGTGGTGGAGGACGCAGAGAAGGCAGAGTTACTGAATGCCTTCTTTTCTTCGGTCTTCACTGCTAAAGCTGTCCCTCATGAATCCCACACTCTGAATGCAAAGGGGGAGGTCTGGAGAGAGGAAGATTTTCCCTCAGTTGAGGAGGACCGGGTCAGAGACCACTTGGCCAAGCTGGACATTCACAAGTCCATGGGCCCTGATGGCATGCATCTGCGAGTGCTGAGAGAGCTGGCGGATGTTATTGCTAGACCACTCTCCATCGTCTTTGAACGGTCATGGAGAACAGGAGAGGTGCCTGAGGACTGGAGGAAGGCCGACATCACTCCAATCTTCAAAAAAGGCAAGAAGGAGGACCCAGGGAACTACAGACCGGTTAGTCTAACCTCTGTCCCTGGGAAGGTATTGGAGCGACTCATTCTGGATGTCATCTCCAAACACGTTGAGGAACAGGAAGTTATTGGAAGTGGTCAACATGGATTTACCAAGGGTAAATCGTGCTTGACCAATCTGATAGCTTTCTATGATGTTATAACTGGTTGGCTGGATGAGGGGAAAGTCGTAGATGTCATCTACCTTGACTTTAGCAAGGCTTTTGACACTGTCTCCCATGACATCCTCATTAGGAAGCTGAGGAAGTATGGGCTAGATGAGGTGACAGTGAGGTGGACTGAGAGTTGGCTGCGGGACAGAACTCAGAGGGTTGTGATCAGCGGCACAGAGTCTAGTTGGAGGCCTGTAACCAGTGGGGTCCCCCAGGGCTCAATACTTGGTCCTATTTTGTTTAATATATTCATTAATGACCTGGATGAGGGGACAGAGTGTATCCTCAGCAAGTTTGCTGATGATACCAAACTGGGTGGGGTGGCTGACACCCCAGAGGGCCGTGCTGCCATCCAGCGTGACCTGGACAGGCTGGAGAGCTGGGCAGAGAAGAACCTAATGAGGTTCAACAAAACCAAGTGCAAGGTCCTGCACCTGGGGAGGAAGAATGCTAGGCACCAGTACAGGTTAGGGGCTGACCTGCTGGGAAGTAGCTTGGAGGAGAAGGATCTGGGGGTCGTGGTAGACAGTAAATTATCCATGGCCCAGCAATGTGCCCTTGTCGCCAAAAAGGCCAATGGAATCCTGGGCTGCATAGGGAAGAGTGTGGCCAGTAGGTCGAGGGAGGTCATTCTCCCCCTCTACTCGGCACTGGTGAGGCCACAACTGGAATACTGTGTCCAGTTTTGGGCTCCCCAGTTCAAGAGGGACAGGGAACTGCTGGAGCGAGTCCAGCGAAGGGCAACTAAGATGATTAAGGGCTTGGAGCATCTCCCTTATGAGGAAAGGCTGAGAGAGCTGGGACTCTTTAGCCTGGAGAAGAGAAGGCTGAGGGGAGACCTTATTATGGCATACAAGTATCTAAAGGGTGGGCTGAAGGAGGATGGAGCCAGGCTCTTTTCATTGGTTCCAAGTGACAGGACGAGGGGCAATGGGCACAAGTTAGAACACAGGAAGTTCCGTTCAAATACACGGAAACAGTTCTTTACGGTTCGGGTGACAGAGCACTGGAACAGGCTGCCCAGGGAGGTTGTGGAGTCCCCTTCCCTGGAGATTTTCAAGACCTGCCTGGATGCAGTCCTGAGTAATGTGCTGTAGGCAATCCTGCTTTAGCAGGGGAGTTGGACTAGATGATCTCTAGAGGTCCCTTCCAACTCTGATAATTCTGTGATTCTGTGAAAAAGTCTTAGTTACTCAACTTCCAACTTTGGCAACTAGAACATTTTGATCTCTTGAGACACATTAATCATTGTTAGATATCACCAAAGCTATACAGACTTATGTTCTTGACAGCAGAATTGCACAAAATTTCCTTTCCTCTAATGTTTCCAAAGTTTGGGTGACAATTCTAGGAAGTTTCTTAAAGCAGTAACTTTTTAATTTATCTTATTTGAGAGCTGCTTAGGCCAGCATACCTATATCCTAAATGTGTGTTAGATATTCAAGAAAATCACTTAATATCTGCTGTTGATTTTTCTCTATAAATGAATTAATTCTTCATGTGGCCAAAGAAGAAATCATGGAGGTTTAGGTGCTATAGTTAAGTGATGGGGGCATTTCTTTAGGGTTTAGGAGGGACAGATGCAACTTTCTGCTGCAATTACTAGTTTATCATTTATACAAAAGACCACAGATCCAGGAGAAAACAAAGAGAACATCCAGTATACTAGTGACTGGAGTGGTCTTTCAGGATTTAAACAATCTGAATTCAATTCTTTGCTTTAAACATGGCAGAAGAGTAGTTTTAAAATAGGTTTCCTACCTTCAAGCACCACTGTGAGGCTGAGTTGCAACAACTGAGTCTTAGGCACCTCACACATGGAATCCATGTAGAGTTAGCTACCATAAAATGAAATTTAGAGCTGCCAACATACTGTTGGTAGATACCTGAGCTCACCAGTAACCAATGCTGAACATATTCTATGTTTTACATGTCAGGGATTTTGATGACTAACATCAAAACCCACTTTCCTTCTTCCCTCCAAAAGTGTTTGTATCATATAGAATAGGCAGATAGGATGGGCAGAAGTCACCCTCTTTCCTGTGGAAGGCTCTTCTGTACAAAAGCATCCATGATCTTGAGGCTGAAGAAATAACAAGGTCAACAAATCTCTGAGTTGGGCATTCAAGAGAAGAGAGTCTTGGATTCAGAACCATATATACATATATTTCATAATCAAGTTGAGCAGAGCAGGTGAGAATGCAAGGGGACAGTTGTCCAGAAGGAATGTCCTAATACCAGGCTAAGTTATTTTGTTCTAGCTCTCTGTCAAATGGAAAACTGGCATCTTCTTTGGGAAGTGATGCGTTTTCAATAGGAGGCATGGAGAGACCCTGTCCCACAACAGTTCAGACCTGGTTATGCTCCTTATCTGTCCTCCCCACCAAGAGGGTTGAAATTTGTTTCAACCTTCTTCAGCTGAGCTGTTGCTTGAGTAACTGCTGTGGCCATGGAACAAGAAACAAAACAAAAAACCAACACTTGTTCATCTGCAGGAACCTAAATTCCACCTGCTCCCACAATAGATTAACAAATATTTTTGTGAGACAGTACTTCGCCCTCAATAACCTGTCATATAATAGAAGCACTAAACTATGGCAGGAATCTGGCGTTTGTACATATTTTGAGAGATGTAGGGGCATCCTTCCAATGGTAGTGTGCATTTGGTGTAGGTCGCAAGGTGTTGGTAGTGGGAAGGGAGCTACAGGGGTGGCCTCTGTGAGAAGAGACGTGGGGCTGCCCCATGCTGGACACCGCAGTTTCCAGCTGGCTCTGCAACAGACTTACCAGAGGACACAGCTGAGGCCATTAGCTGAGCTGGTGGTGCCTCTGGGAAAGCATATTTAAGAAAGAGCAAAACACCACACAGCAGTGGGGAAAAAAAGCATAAGAAACAATTCTGCAAGGTCAGAGAAGAAGGAGGGGAAACAGGTGCTCCAGGCACTGGAGCAGACTCCCCTGTAGCCTGTGTAGAGACCATGCTGGAGCAGATATTCACACTGCAGCCCATCAAGGACCTAATGCTGGAGCAGATTTATCCTGAAGGGCTGCAGCCCATGGAAAGGAGCGATGCTGGAACAGGGGAAAAGCCTGAGGAGGAAGGAGCAGCAGAGAGGAACCGTTATGGACTGACCACAGTCCCCTGTTCCCCATCCCCCCTGTACCACTTGGTGAGGGAGGAGGTCGAGGGGTTGGGAATGAGGGAGTGAAGTTAAGTCTGGGGAAAAAAGGCGGCTGGGGGGGAAGGTGTTTTAGTTTTCGTCTTTGCTTCTCACCACCCAGTTAAACTTTTAAATGGCAATAAATTAAATTAATTTTCCCCGTGTCAAGTCTGTTTTGCTTGTGATGCTAATTGGTAAGTGGTCTCCTTGTCTTTACCTCCACCCACAAGCTTTTAAAATCTTATTTACTTCCCTGTCCTATTAAGCAAAGGGAGTGAGAAAGCAGCTGTATGGGTGTCTGGCAGCTACCCAAGGTCAACCCACCACATTCCCACCACAGGATAATCGTTTCTATTAAACATTTTTCCTAATTTTTAAATACATTTTACATATTTAATGTTAAGAATGAAAATAAGGAAGTCAGCAAGTCCTTTCCTATGCTATCTTTCTATCTCAAATTCCATACTTCAAAAAATTATGAAAGTGTTCAACAACTAGACTTTCTTATGCAGAACACAAAAATGTGAAATAACTGTCTAAAACTCTAAAACTTCGTATCTTCAATGATTTCACCTGCAAGAAGCTAAACAAAAATGCTATTTCTTTTTACTTGAGAAAAATCAGTCCTTACTAAAAACTATGTTAAAAACCCAGCCCACGCTCCTTATGGTTCCATTTCTGATGTATTATGTTAATTCAAAAGTGTCAATTAACCAAGATGTTATTCCATCCTAGTAAGAAAGAGAAATGTTCAAAACAGCAGGAGTTTTATATTTTTACTTTATTGCTTTAATTATTTTAGCAAGAAGTTACAAAATTTTAAAGCCAGAAAGAAATTTGTTTATAATGATAATGGTATAATAATTATTTTTCTAAAAGCAGTCTCCATTCATGTCTTTCAATATGACTTCAGAGTCTAAAATGATGCTTTAAATATGAAGTTCATTTTAAGCATTTGATGTTAGAAGTTTATTGAGATTCCATATAACAGATAGGGAATTGGGCTACACCGTTTGCTGCATAATTCATACTTCATAATTAGCATGGTTGGGTTTTATGAATCAGTAAGTGCATTCATGGGTTCCTGGCTCTACTTATTTCAGTGTGATACCATTGAGAAAGGTGACAGATTTACAGCGAAAAAAATTGGAACAGAAATTCTTTCTTGCAAGTCACTAATTGCAAGCTGATAGATATGAAAAGCTAGGAACTGCAATTTCCAAGTGCTACTGATTAAAGTAAAAAGTATAGCAGAGGGGGCAGTAGAATAACCCCTTTTCTTAAGAGACGGATGATGAACAAGATCTGTGACATAATTTCTCTCTAAATGCTAGCATCAGTCTTTTGAAATGTGTTCCAAATACTCAAAGAAGGTTCACGCTGCTCTGGTTATTTTCTGGTGTTGATACAGTCACCACTTCATAGAACCATAGAATGGTTTGGGTTGGAAGGGACCTTTAAAGATTATCTAGTCCAACCCCCCTGCCATGGACAGGGACACCTTCCATTAGATTAAAGCCCCATCCAACCTGCACTTGAACACTTCCAAAGAAGTATCCAGAAGTTCTCTGGGAAACTTGTTCCGGTGTCTCACCACCCTCATCGTAAAAAGTTTTTCCTTATGTCCAATCTAAACCTACTGTCTTTCAGCTTAAAACCATTGCCCCCTGTCCTTTTGCTACAAGCACTGGTAAAAAGTCTCTCTCCGTCTTTCTTATAAGCCCTTTTATATATTGAAAGGCTGCAATAAGTTCTCCCTGGAGCCTTCTCTTCTCCAAGCTGAACGACCCCAACTCTCTGAGCCTTTCTTAGAGGAAAGGTGCTCCAGCTCTCTGATCATTTTTGTGGCCCTCCTCTGGATCCACTCTAAGAGGTCCATTCCTCTCTTATGTTGGGGACCCCAGAGCCAGACACAGTAACTCCAGGTGGGGTCTCACCAGAGCAGAGGGGCAGAATCACCACCCTCGACCTGCTGGCTACTCTCTTTTGATGCAGCCCAGGATGCGGTTGGCTTTCTGGGCTGCGGGTGCACATTGCCACCTTGTGGTGGGTTGACCTTGGCTGGATGGCAGGCGCTCACCAAGTTGCTTTATCACTCCCCATCCTCAGCTGGACAGAGGAAGGAAAATACAAAAAATGGCTCGTAGGTCGACATAAGGACAGGGTGATCACTCACCAATTACCATCACAGGCAAAACAGACTCATCTTGGGGAAATTAATTTAATTTATTCCCAATCAAAGGTCAGAGTAGGATAATGAGATATAAAACCAAATCTTAAAACAACTTGCTCCCACCCCTCCCTTCTTCCTTAGCTCAGCTTCACTCCTGAATTCTCTACCTCCTCCCCCTGAGCGGTGCAGGGGGACAGGGAATAGGGGTTGCGGTCAGTTCATTACATGTTGTCTCATCCGCTCCTTCCTCCTCACACTCTTTCCCAGCTCCAGCATGGTGTCCCTCCCAATGGGAGACAGTCCTCCATGAACTTCTCCAGTGTGGGTCCCTTCCACGGGCTGCAGTTCTTCAGGAACAGACTGCTCCAGCCTTGGTTGCCCATGGGGTCACAAGTCTTGTCAGCAAACCTACTACAGCATGAGCTCCTCTCTCCACAGGTCCACAGGTCCTGCCAGGAACCTGGCCCAGCGTGGAGTCCTCCACAGGCTGCAGGTGGATATCTGCTCCACTATTAACCCCCACAGGCTGCAGGGGGACAGCCTGCCTCACCATGGTCTTCATCAAAGGCTGCAGGGGAATCTCTGCTCCAGCACCTGAAGCACCTCCTCCCCCTCCTTCTTCGCTGACCTTAGTGTCTGCAGTGTTGTTTCTCCCACATATTCTCACTCCTCTTTTCTAACTGCTGATGTTGTTGTGCAGGTTTCTGCCCCTTCTTAAATATGTTATCCCAGAGGCACTACCACTATCACTGAGGGGCTCAGCCTTGGCCACAAGTGGGTACATCTTGGAGCTAGCTGTCACTGGCTTTGTTGGACACAGGGAAAGCTTCTGGAATTGGAATCTTCTCACAGAAGCCACCCCTGCATCCCCCCCTGCTACCAAAACCTTTCCATGCAAACCCAATACACATTTTTCCATTTTCCATGTGTCCAATTTTTCATCCATCCATATCTCCAAGTCCTTCTCTGCAATGCTGCTCTTAATCCATTCATCACACAGTGTGTATTGATGTTGGTGATTGCTCTGACCCAGGTGCGAGGCCTTGCACTTGGCCTTGTTGAACTTCATGAGGTTTACATTGGCCCACCTCCCAAGCCTGTCAAGGTCCCTCTGGATGGCATCCCTTCCCTCAAGCGTATCAACTACACCACTCAGCTTGGTGTCATCCACCATTTGATGAAAACATATTTGGTATAGCCTTGGCTGAACTTGCTATAGCCTGTTATTTTTTTTTTTTTTCCATTAGACTGCAGGTGCAGTCTGAGAGGTTCTGCATACTGAAGTGGAAGTTTAGACTTGAAATGAGTGCATATAAGGATTTGGTGTTGGTTTCAAGGCCTTTTTTGGTTTGCTGCAGTACTATGTAACTTTTGGCTGGCTATCACAGAAGAAGAGCATCAAAAAGTGTGATATTAAAGCATGCCGAAGGTTAAATTATGTAACGAACAATAGTGAAATTCTTAATGAAAGCTTTATGGCAGGATTTTTCTTTTTATCACAGAAGAAAAAGCTTTGCTTTTTTGGAATCATTCCAAGTAATGAAAATGTTCTCTCAGAGGATTCATTCTGCAACAAATTTCGCCTTCATCCTATACTACTTCAGAAAGCCGTGTTTTACCTCAAGCATACATGTCATGGTTCTCTGCTATGTTCTGATCTAACAGCACTTTCAGAGGCTCCACTGAGACTCCTCTAACTTCACTCTATTTCAAGTCCATAAAGAAGATTTAGACCAGATCCTATAAATTCAAGTGTTGTACAAATATAATGGTTGTCTAATGGCTACTATTCCGATGCTCTCAGTACAGTGTAACTTAGTAATATGATCTCAGCCAACCGCTATGTTTTTATGCAGTTAGAGTCCCAGGCTGGGAGTTAGTAACCTTGTGCTCTGTTCCCAAATATACTTCAGATTTACTGTGCAACCATAATCAGATCTGATGTTCTGTCTGTACTTTGGGTTGCTCTTTGCACAAGGACAATAATATTTCTTTACCCTGGAAAGCCCTTCTGAGAAATATGTGTAAAACCTATTAATCTGTTGATTATCTTACTTATTACCTGGAGTGTCAAAGGTAACATCGCTAATGCAGCCATCGATAACATTAAGACTCTGTGACTTTGAAACGGGCTTCTGCAGTATTTAGGATTGCCCATGGATTTTACTCTCAGAAGGACTCAGTATCTTCTAATGGAAACAACAGTATATGCCATGGCTGTCATAGCCACATCATGAGATTCAAACCATTGTAAAGCATTGGAATTAAAGTTTTGCTTTTTGTACTCCAGGTTTGCTGGTCTAATTATTTCTAGCCATCAATACTTTCTGCACGTCAAGTGATATTTCCTGTCAAATGGAAAAGTTTTTGATGTAGCATGGTCCTTTATTCTTTTATTATAGCCAACATCTAGCTTTCTAGCTTTATATACTTCAACATAAAATAATGATCTAAGAATTACCTAATGTAGTTATGTTCTTTTTCCGTAGTTTTTTTTTGCGGGTACAGTGATAATTGATCTCTTCATGTTTCTTTCAGAGCACTCCACCACATGCTATTTCCAGCTGTTTTATGCCATATTTTATATTCCTTTCCATCCGGGGTAATAGATCTACTCATAATAAACCTTTAGACCTATGCATAGTGCCTATGTTCTGAATTAATATTTTTCCTTTTGTCAATATTTCATCTAACATATATTGTGCAAAAAAGCTGCGTATCATAGTTAAATACTCAAGCACTCTTTCTGATCTACCTTTTGCATATATTTATAATGCTTTTCATTTCCTTCCTCTTGTGTTACTATCCCTTCCATTTTTCCAGTTGGATACATAACTGTCTGTTGTGTTATTGAAATACCCATTAAAAGTCAGCCTTTGCAATGGCATTTAAGATTCTGCAAAGTTTCCCTACGCTGCAAATACAGAATAACAATATCTCTTCTGCCGCAATGCTTTGGAGTAAAGCCAGACTTTTGAATGGTAATCACTGGCATTTTATTTTACAGTTCAGACAACTGCATTTCCTACAGTAGCACACTGGAGCCCCAAATTAATTTATGAGTATGTGTTGATGCTACCTAGTATGTTTTTTTCTTCATTACTTCTGATACTTTAGAGCTCTGATGTGCACTCAATAGTTCCATGAAATGAGATGGTTCGCATTGTTGGGTACCTTTTATCTTTGTTCTAATAAGAAAATATATTCAAATTCTCTGAGCTATTAAATGGAGTTCACCTTGCATGTACAGAGAAGGAGAACCTCTAATGCAGGCGCTGTGCAACAAATCCTGCCTCTTTCGCAGTTAGTGAGATTTGGGAAGGTGCCAGAACGGGAGCTGAGGTGCCCAGAGATACTTTCAGATGCTATGTAAATACAACACATGTAACAACAACCTTTGGTCTCTCTTTTGGGGCTGTGGATGCAGCTGGCCTTGGAGGCTCCTGGAGGCTGTGGGAAGGCCTGGAAAATGTCTTACATGGACAACTGGGACTACTGTCATTGAGTACAATGTTCTCTGGTAAGGCAGAGGAGACATGTGGGAGATTACTGAGGTAATGTCCCCTAAAAAGAGTGTTTTCTCTTTGACAGCCTCACACTTAAGTGATTCCAGCTATGACATTTGTTCTTCACCTCATAATTCAGTTAGAGCCACAAGACCAGGAACAACAAAGGATAAGAGCCATCTTTTTAAAAAGATTTTTGTAATAGATAAAAATTTAGGTACAGTGTGATTGTCATGCCCTTCATAGGATAAATGGGGTAAATTCTACAATGCCATAGGCAATGCAGACTGTCAGAAATTAAGTGCCGTTCCTGCATTGCTATAATCAATTCTTTATGGTTCAGGTGAAGGAAGAAAACATGTGGCAAGAGCTCTCACAAGTCTCACATTTAATGGATCAGAGATGTTCTGGACAAGGAAACAGATTCTTAGTAAGGGAGCGAACCCAAGGTATTTGAGGAAAATTTTTGTCGTCCTACTCCAGTTGGTTGTTCTGAGTGATGAAAATGTAATGTACTCCTAAGTGCTGATCAGATTTTATCCAAAGGTCAGGCTGAATTATTAAAAGAAATGCTAAATCTATTTGGTATCAAATCATCTGTACTAAGGGTCTGTGACTGTATCTCATACAGTTACCATTAAAATCTGGCCTCAAAACTAAATGAAGTAATGTTCAAAGTTATGTCTTGTAACTATTAAAAAGAGAAAAGAGACAGCAATAATGGAGGAAAGAATAATCCATTATATGTTCTTCAGTATGAACGTCATATATTCTCCTTTGCTGTAATGTGGCTTATGGGTTGCTATATTGTCCTTTGCGTTTCATTAAGGTACTTTTACAGAAGTCTCTGAAATCCAGCTAGGGCTGATCCTGACAGGGAGTTCTGGCCTTTTGATGGATATTGTTTTGCCTGTAACGCAAGCTGATGGTTAACCTTATCCCCAGTGGATAAATGTCCATAGTGTGAAGCCTAGCAGTGCTCTGCAAATCTGGGCCAAATCCTCAACTGATGCAAATCATGATGGGTTCTGCAAGTCACTGTGTAACAGCTGAAATCTAGCCTCAGTGAAGTCAGTGAGGAAATTCATGTTGCTGCCAGTGGAACCAGGATTTTAGACTTCAGATTCAGCTAACATGAAATCAAGCTTATAAAATTATTATAAAATAAATTTAATTGCTCTGTAATATGCCGTGTAGAGCATATTAGGTGCTATGATTTGGAAGTCTCCTCTAGCTCCACTGTATTATATCACGGCTTTGGTGCAGACGACCTTGCATTCGCCCATGCAGCATATGCTGTGTATGGGACAGGCTCAGACCTAATATAAAAGGAGATCTTGAGCCCTTCTCTCCTCCTAACAGTTCATGGTGGGGAGGTGTGAATTTACAGCCCTGGGCTGCAATCACACAAAACACATCTGGTGACTGCGAGGCATCTCATCTCTCTGATTCCTTGGCTGTGATGCATGGGGTTGAGAAAACAGAAAAAAAAGCCTTGATGCTGCATTTCAGGCTGCATTAGCAATGTTCTAATGTCCAGGCAGGGGAACGGCGAGTGGGGCAAACCCTCTTTACTCTCCTTTTCTCCTCCTGTCAAACATCCATTCTGTGTTTTAAGTCTTCTCATGAAACGAAAGTCAATGTAGATTCTTCTCCGGTATTTATTTTTAAATTACACCTTATCTCTTTATCTACTGTTGAGGCACTTCTCCAAACTATGTTATGAATTTGTATGTAAATACTTTAACATAAAAAACGTGAAAAGTGGCATGGTGTTGAAGTGCTTGACATTTAGTGCTTTCTCCTATATTCCTGTTTATCTGTTTTTGCTTTCCATAACAAGCGCTTGCTTTTCCCTCCAAATGTCATTCTGCCAAACATCTTGAGTCATGACCTTTATGAGTTAGACAAACTGAGCAACCAGAAATACATACCCAATTATAATAACTTTAAGATATATTTACTTTAAAAGCATGATGCAGCTGTAGGCCACTTAGAATGTGGTTGTTTTATCACTTCTATATATTAATATAGATCATATCAGTCACAAACGGTGTTCCACAGCGCTTGGTGTTGGGGCTGCTCCTGATTAACATCTTTATTAATGATCTCGACAAGGGGATTGAGAGCACCCACAGTAAGTTTGAATGTGATACCGAGTTTGGTGGGAGTGTTGATCTACTTGAGGTTAGGAGGGCTCTTCAAAGGGACCTGGATAGGCTGGATCAATGGGCTGAGGTCAATGGTATGACCTTCAGCAAGGCTGAGTGCTTGAGTCCTGCACTTAGGCCACAACAATCCCATGCAGCGCTACAGGCTTGGGGAGGAGTGGCTGGAAAGCTGCCTGGCAGAAAACAACCTGGGGGTGTTGATTGACAGCCATCTGAACATGAGCCAGCAGTGTGCCCAGGTGACCAAGAAGGCCACCAGCATCCTGGCCTGCATCAGGAATAGTGTAGCCAGCAGGACTAGAGAAGTGATTGTCCCACTGTATTTGGCACTGCTGAGGCTGCACCTTAAGTAATGTGTTTAATTTTGGGTGCTGCAGTATAAGAAGGATATTGAGGTGCTGGAGGGAATCCAGAGAAGGGCAACAAAGCTGGTGAAGGGTCTTGAGAATAGGTCTTATGAGGAGCAGCTGAGGGACTTGGGGTTGTTTAGTCTAGAGGAAAGGATGCTGAGGAGAGACCTTATTGTTCTCTACAACTACCTGAAAGAAGGTTAAAGCAAGGTAGGGGTCGACCACTTCTCGCTAGTGACAAGCGATAGAACAAGAGGAAATGGCCTCAAGTTGTGCCAGGGGAGGTTTAGGTTAGACATTAGGAAAAACTTCCACACTGAAAGGATTATCAAAGACTGGAACAGGCTGCCCAGGAAAGTGGTTGAATCACCATCCTTGGATATATTTAAAAGCCATCTGAGCCATGGTGCTCAGAGATATGGTTTAGAAGTGGGCCTGGTAAAGTTAGATAATCGTTGGACTTGATGATCTTAAACGTCTTTCCCAGCCATAACAATTCTATGACCAGATCATATTTGGCCTGGGTTAACGTAACAGTTTTTGCCGCTATGACATCCACTGCTTAGATGAACTATACTCTTAGAAGATGTAATTGCTAAAGAGGTCGTCCTTTTCTGATCTTTTCGGGAAGTTTCAGTCCAGAAATGCACCTCATACCTGATAAGGCATTGGCCTTATCTTTATGTAAGAAAGAAGCAGGCATTTCTGAGACAACTATTACAATGGCCAACAAAGCCACACCTATATGGATATGAATAGTAAAATAAGTTCTACTGTAAGTACAAGTAACTTACAGGTTTTCAAAATAGATATATAGGTTCTTCAAGAATATCTCAATTGAATAATGAATTTTCTTTCATAGAGCTCTGATTTGTAAAACATTGAATGCTCAGCAAAATTATATTCTTTGCAGCCCACATATGTGCAGCTGATAGATTAGCCTACTTATAATTAAGGATGAAATAAAATGCTGGACAGTTTTGCATTAATAGATAGTAGTAGTGGTGCACAGACTAAAATTTATCATCATAAATATGTTGGAAAAGATGTAAATTACATTTAGTGACACCTAATGTAAGACAAAACAAATCGTATTTGATATTGTAAATGCTTATCTTGCTAATGCCTTATATTGAACAGATTGTGTAAAAAATAGTAAGAAGATTTGACTAAATGATTTAATGTGTAAATAATCTTCGATCACTCATTCTCTAGATGTGTGCTGAAATGGATGTTTGTGCTTTTTGGGTGTTTCGCCAAGTATTTTATTTTCTGATTTCACCAGCCAAAAAAAAAAAAAACCCAACCAAAAAAAAACCCTACAAACCAAACAAAACACAACAGAAACACACACACACACAAAAAAAAACCAACCAAACCCAAGTTTTTAATACGTTTTTCTTATCTGGGTAGCCTAAGTTTCAGATTCTAAGTTTGTGAAGCCATGAATTTCTGGCAATATTGAAGTTGAGTGATCTAGACTGAGGCCCAGAAAGTATCAAAATATTCCTTGGGGGAAACAAATGGATTTCCTATTGTTTCCTTTTCCAAACTTTAAGTTTTACAAAATGACAAATTTTTCCTCTCTCTAATATGAAAGACCATTATCAGCCTACTCCCACTGAAACTAAATTCAGATTAATTCTTATTTCTTCTCTGATGTGAATAGTTCCATAGACCCAAGCCACTTCCAGGATAATTGTGACCAGAGCTTTTAAACTAAACACGAAACCTGGGAACTTTTGAATGGATTTTTGGGGGAAAAATTGAAACAAGTTAATAGACAAATTAATTTTATAAAAGTATTTCAATTGTCTTCAGTAGAGTTTCCCTCAAAGACTTAAAATAGAACAGTTACTATTTTTTTTAATCACTAAAGAATATTTTTGATCTGTATTCATTTTTCTTTTTTTCCTTTGTTGCCACTGTATTTAATTTTTAATAGTCTGTGGGAAACAATCTCTTTCAATGAAATATAAAATCAACTCATAAAGAGTTACAATTAAGAATTTTAAAATAATATTCACAGGATTATTTCACAACATGGCAAACAAATTACATGTAAGTACCTGATATCCATGGAGCTGCTTACATATGAAGTTCATGGATTTTAGAGGTCCATTCTTAGCAGTCAGTTTGTCAGATTTTCTTCTAAGATGATGTTTTTGGAAAGGAAGGATTTCACTTTCACGATAATTTCTGGTCATACTTCTTGAATACTGCTGGGAGTATATCAGAACTTTAATGCTACTCTAAACAGGATTTTTATGCTTTAATGTATACTTCAGGCCTTGTGCTCAAGAAAGGTAAAACCCATCTGATGATCATCACATCACAGTTAAGATCTGACTGGTGTCCCAATATGTAATTTAATCCATATGTACAGAGTAGATGAGCCTGCAGTAGATGTGACTTAGAAAGCTCGAATCACATATGCTTGAAATAAATGTCAGAAAAGAGAATAAGCACAACTTCGTATTTTAATGATAACACACGAGACACTTAAATGCACTAGGTACATTTAGCAGTCTATCAGCAATTCATCCACCCCCCCCAAACTTGGTTAGTCTAAAAGGTCATGACCATCCTCGATTGATTCATATGTAAATGCTGGTCCCTCCTAATGCCTCAGCAGAACAGGATGTTTTTAACACCATTGCCCATTTAAAAACAAGAGTGGATTTTAAACACATACATGTAAACCGTTATGTTCTCTGTGTTTTACTTTTAAGGTAATCAGATGTGACACTGTGCAGTCATGTATTTCTGCAGGAACATATAGGTAGGTAAATATGTTTATCATAGGCTATACCATATACAGAGTATACCGTACAGGTCATATCAGAGGCTCTATCATGAGCCTCAGCCTGATCTTCATCTGCACTGTTCAAACTCGGATGCCCCTGCTATCTTCAGCTATATGTTGTAACAGTGACGCTTGAGCCCACAATTTCACTTGTTGGAGCAGCTTTTCTTTAGATCATGTTACACTTTTTAGATTGGAATTTTCCTTAAATTATTTTCTCTGAAAGATTTAAAACGTGAGGAAAAACTGAATTGATACTGTTATTATTATTATTGTTATTTTTGTTGTATTACCTCAAGGTTGCAACTGATACAATTCATAAGTAAAATTTAAATAATATTTTATAATGTTTTTGTGTTTCTCATTTCAATCTGTTTCTATTTGTTATTTGTAGGTAGAAATAATTTGCATACAATGAAAGCCCTTTTTCACAGACAACATTTTAACTATCTTTTCCTTCATTTTTGTTATTTTCTTTTATTTATGAATTGTTACTATCTGGATTCAGTGAAATGTAAGTAAAAAATTATTCTTGCTCCAACACATCTCAGACCCTGCGTGACATTGTCTACTTTGGCAAAAATAGTAATTCCTAATTTGTGACTGAACAAAACTGATAGCTGAAAAAAGATTAGATAACAACTAAAATTTCAAAGCAAACTAACCTAGAGAAGGCAGAGTTACTGAATGCCTTCTTTTCTTCGGTCTTCACTGCTAAAGCTGTCCCTCATGAATCCCATACTCTGAAGGCAAAGGGGAAGGTCTGGAGAGAGGAAGATTTTCCCTCAGTTGAGGAGGACCGTGTCAGAGACCACTTGGCCAAGCTGGACATTCATAAGTCCGTGGGCCCTGATGGCATGCACCCGCAAGTGCTGAGAGAGCTGGCGGTTGTTATTGCTAGACCACTCTCCATGGTCTTTGAACGGTCATGGAGAACAGGAGAGGTGCCTGAAGACTGGAAGAAGGCTGACATCACTCCGATCTTCAAAAAAGGCAAGAAGGAGGACCCAGGGAACTACAGACCGGTTAGTCTCACCTCTGTCCCTGGGAAGGTAATGGAGCGACTCATTCTGGATGTCATCTCCAAACACGCTGAGGAACAGGAAGTTATTGGAAGTGGTCAACATGGATTTACCAAGGGTAAATCATACTTGACCAATCTGATAGCTTTCTATGATGTTATAACTGGTTGGCTGGATGAGGGGAGAGTCGTAGATGTCATCTACCTTGACTTTAGCAAGGCTTTTGACACTGTTTCCCATGACATCCTGCTGAGGAAGTATGGGCTAGATGAGGTGACAGTGAGGTGGATTGAGAGTTGGCTGTGGGACAGAACTCAGAGGATTGTGATCAGTGGCACAGAGTCTTGTTGGAGGCCTGTAACCAGTGGTGTCCCCCAGGGGTCAATACTTGGTCCAATTTTGTTTAATATATTCATTAATGACCTGGATGAGGGGACAGAGTGTATCCTCAGCAAGTTTGCTGATGATACCAAACTGGGTGGGGTGGCTGACACCCCAGAGGGCCGTGCTGCCATCCAGCGTGACCTGGACAGGCTGGAGAGCTGGGCAGAGAAGAACCTAATGAGGTTCAACAAAAGCAAGTGCAAGGTCCTGCACCTGGGTAGGAAGAATGCTAGGCACCAGTATAGGTTAGGGGCGGACCTGCTGGGAAGTAGCTCGGAGGAGAAGGATCTGGGGGTCGTGGTAGACAGTAAATTATCCATGGCCCAGCAATGTGCCTTTGTTGCCAAAAAGGCCAATGGAATCCTGGGTTGCATAGGGAAGAGTGCGGCCAGTAGGTCAAGGGAGGTCATTCTCCCCCTCTACTCTGCACTGGTGAGGCCACAACTGGAATACTGTGTCCAGTTTTGGGCTCCCCAGTTCAAAAGGGACAGGGAACTGCTGGAGTGAGTCCAGCGAAGGGCAACTAAGATGATTAAGGGCTTGGAGCATCTCCCTTATGAGGAAAGGCTGAGAGAGCTGGGACTCTCTAGCCTGGAGAAGAGAAGGCTGAGGGGAGACCTTATGATGGCGTACAAGTATCTAAAGGGTGGGTTGAAGGAGGATGGAGCCAGGCTCTTTTCAATGGTTCCTAGTGACAGGACGAGGGGCAATGGGCACAAGTTAGAACACAGGAAGTTCTGTTCAAATACACGGAAACACTTCTTTTACGGTGAGGGTGACAGAGCACTGGCACAGGCTGCCCAGGGAGGTTGTGGAGTCCCCTTCCCTGGAGATTTTCAAGACCCGCCTGGATGCAGTCCTGAGTGATGTGCTCTGGGCAATCCTGCTTTAGCAGGGGAGTTGGACTAGATGATATCTAGAGGTCCCTTTCAACTCTGAAAATTCCGTGATTCCGTGATTCCGTGATAAAGGAGTCTCAGGATAGATTCAGCAATTCAGCAACCAGTTCTTTCTCCACAACCTCAGCTCCTAAAGACTTCCTGCCAGTTAAACTGTGAAAAATTTCTGAAGACATATAAGCTTTCAAGAGGGTTCTGTCTTCTGTAAATATTAGATTAGAAGCACCTGAGAATGAAATGCAAATAATAACACAAAAGTATGGGACACTGGATCTGCTTAAAAGAGAAATATTGGTGAACATCATGAAGGAAATGATAACTAAGCTATCTGTCTGTGAAAAAATAGACTTTCAAGGAAATTACAGAATGAAGTAATCCATACCCTTCTTTCATGAAGAAAATGTGGAAAAATTTACTTTGAAGTGAACTTGAACTAAAGCATAGATTGTATCAATTGAATGGATCCTGCCACATGGATTTCAAGACTGAGGAATTCACTTATTATCAGAGATTTTGGATTTACATATTTAGAATAATGAATTCTGTCAGCTTGTTGATAAGTATGGACCTTCCAAGGGTCTTGGGATTTCAAGATGTTGTACAAAATCTCTCATTGACATTAGTGGAAAAAATGGTGTTGTTTTTTTCAGAGAATTTTAGTCTTTCTTAAATGTCCGGGAATTAACAAGCCTTCAGTGGAATCCAAGGACCATGGTAACTAAAATAATAAAATGTTCCTGTACTCCTTTATATAACACCTTGCAAGCGTCTCTAATTATAGAAGCAGTTGTTGCCAAGAATAATAGGGAGATATGTTGAAATATCTTCATAACTATTATCTCCTTACTTGATTTAACTGTTCATCATTTTTGTGGAAAGAAAGGATGCCCTTCAGCCAGAGGAAAAATGGAATTCACTAATACATAAACTGCAATGACATTCTCAGCGCCAATCCTTCTCCCAGGTGAGAAAAAAAGTCTTGTATTAATTACCCATGCACTCCAGATCCATTTTTTAAGTTACTTTATCCTTCAATTATTTCTACATTCCCAAAATGCCTAATACTATTAAATCAGTTTTCCCTTGAAATGCATTAATATTCTGCAGTCAAAATGAGGAAGAACTAGCGTTAACAGTTAACTACATTAACAGGAACATAAATACCTCTGCAAAGGTAGCAGGAATTAAAGAAGGGGCTACAAGAAAAAAGGTTGCACTGGGTGAATTAACCTGTCAGGGTAAGATCCTTGATAGCAGATGAATAATGTACAAAAAGGCATTAAATCCTACCTTAGTACTACTAATAGGAAAGGAAAAGCAAATTCAAAATTCTGTAGATATTCATGGCAGCAGGAAACATATCTCAGTCTCGATGAAGAGTGTTGGCTTGCAGTGAGGTCTGCCTCAGAGCCTGTCGTAGGCAATGGCACCTAATTCATGCAGTCTTTGAGCTACTCGAATCAGTGATGCAAATTTACCAATTCCATTGTAATCTGTCTACAGCTTGCAGAATTTAAGCACTTGATTAAATTTCAGAAGAGTCCATATCTGACCTGTCTTTGGCTTTCTGAGCTGTTTCACTCCACATGTAGTATTAGACATATCCAAGCACAAATTTTGTGGTTTTGTGATCTTCAAACTAAAAAAAAAAAAAAAAAAAGAAGCAAAGCTGTTAAAATATCTGCAGGAAGTGGATATTTAGAATCTAGTTATTGCTTTCTCTGTATTGTTTTATAGTAGGGCAGGCATGCTCTAAAACGCACTGAAGGGCATATTTAAATTTGAATTGAAGTGGGAACACGTCCATGTTACGTAAAGTTTTTATATGCCTTAATGCAAGTTTTAGCAGTTCTTGTCTGTAGTTGGTTGAAAAGCAATAATGCTCAATGTATAATTATAACTAGTGTCTACTAACTACCTAATCTATAGCCTTTGCCCCACTCATTGCAGTTCTTTTTCTGTTTTCTTTTTTTTTTTCTGTAATGTCCTATGGCACTGGACTATGAGCTCTGATACCCCAGACAAGCTGCAGAATGGGAATGATTAGTTCAGTATACTCTATTGTCACACCAGAGTTTCTCAACTTAATCTTTTTTAAGAAATTATACTTAGTCTCCACTGTCTATTCTGTCTTTTGTTTCTCGTAGGTACCGCCTACAAGAAGAAAAAATAACTTTGCAGTCATTGTGTCCCTTAGACATAGTGTAAAACTGAGCAGTTTGCAGTTTTCCGCTAACCTGAAACTGCCGGGACATCAAGATTAGGGGAAGGCAGCTGTTGTGTTTCTTCTCTCTTATGAAATTCAAATAAGATGGGAGAAGGATGGTAGTAGAAGAAAATACTGAAAATGGATTGCATTATACAGAGTTATTTTCCTTCTGTTTTTTCTATCACAGGGCAGATTAAGAGAAGAGACGTTCATATTACTCCTCAGAAGTAGATCATTATAACATGATGAATGAATGAGTGAATGAAAAAGTGAATAGGAAACAGCGGCCTTAATGGAAGCATAATCCCAAAGGTGAAATGAAGTTTTATGAAGTTTTATGTTATGAACTTTTATGTTTATGGAGTTTTTTTCTGAGTGAACATTTAGACACAAATGCATCTTGTCTCTAAACCCCTTAGGTCTCCATTCACACGGATTGTGTTGGAAAGTATGGAGAGAATTTTTGTGGGAAACTTTTTTTAGATTATTATTTCTGTCTTGTTTTATTAGGACCAGAAGCTTTTGAGTCTTATGGAAACACTCAGAGTCGGTTTCCGCAGCAAGCTGGAAAGCGTTGTCAAGTATAGTTTAATATTTTCTATACATTCAAAAAATTTGTGCCTGAAGAATTGGTTTTAGGTTGAAATTTCTCCTTTCTTTTTGTAACTGATTATTTTCAACCTCCTTGCTTTCTTCCTCTTTCTGTCCTAAACCCAAGAGCCTTACACATTTCTTAACTCTTGTTTCCCTACTGAATCCATTTTCTCTTGTGTATTGATCACCATCACGTAAGCTATTTTAATAATGAAAACAAAATCATATGGATCAAAAGAATATTAATGCCTTTATGTTACATACTTTATATTTTGAAGTATTTTATGTATTTAAAATGCAGCAGCAGGTTAGTAACTAAATTCCTTCATCATCCCACATTTTAGAGGCAGACTGACAACAATCAGTAAACCTTAATTCCATTTCAGTTTTTCTAACCCATGGGTTTCCAATTATGAAAACTATTATTACTGTAAGCATTGAAAACAGGAAACAATTCATTTTTGACCCCTTGAATACCTACCCACTTCTTTTTATCTATTTATTTTTAATAATTAGGAAATTACAAGGGGAGTTGATAAGGAGTTTGCAGAGTTGATATTCGGCTAAATTGTTTTACACTGCTAAAAGTCAGCTGTAGGTGAATCTGTAAAAGCCACTGACTATACCACTGGACAGCAGATAGTATCAATATGGTTGAAATGAAAGGGTGTTAAAGATACTCGGGAGTTCCAGTACAGGATTCTGCTTCCATCCTGCAGAAACAAACATCCGCATTGTCTCATTCAGGGTCTTTCATAAGTTGGGGCATTCATTCTTATTTTTTCTCTATCATCTCACTGGATGTCTATTGACATCCCAACAAAACAAAGCAAATACCGTGCAGCCAAAGCCAAGACTGGGTTAGCCCTGTTAATATACAGATAAGCACGCAAATAAGAATCAGCAGGGCTGAATCACAACTGCATTTAACAAATAACATGTTAGTTTTACCTATTCAGTAAAGTACCCTGAGAGAAACAGTCTGTTCAGAACCTTTTAAGTTGTTTGGTTTTTTTTTTTTCTTTTCCCATTTTTCCCCTCTAAATAAGTTTCTCCAAGTTACCAACTGAGCTAATGAGTGTGTCCATTTTGGATCAGCTGTACTTTTCCACTTTATTGATTTAACCCTGTTAACCACAGTTACTGCCAAAAAGACCGATTTTAAAGCAAAAAAGTAGACAGGCCAAAACCGCTACCCTGAGAGGAAAAAAAAATTCTTTGAGTTGGTGATCCAGTATATGTTTGATGGTTAGGAGTTCAGAGAAGACACTGTGGTGTGAGAGAAATTAGAATATTGTTTCTGCAAGTGAAATATCTTGTTTTCTTATTCAAAGCAAATCTCCATTACAGGTTATTTTAGGTGTCAGAACCACCTTCTAAAAACCTGAGGAGCAAAAGCAGCCATCTTTGATATAAAACCATGTCAGCTTTCCATTTTGGCACCGGCGTGTGATTTCTATGGGGGATTGTCAGCAAGCCCAGGGAACAGACTCTAAAAGATCACCTAACTTTTCTCATTTCCTCCTCATTCCCCTCTTCAGTTCTCCAAACTGCACCACCACTTGCAGCTTCCCTGCAGACAAAACTGGGAGCACAGCTACACAGCAAAACTGTACTGAGACTGAGGTACAAGAGCTGTTGTTTTCCTGACCGCACGCTTCATACACACTCCCTAGCATCGATATGAACACATGCAGGTGAACAGATGAGACTAATACTGCTTTGCATATCTACACCTACCATTAATGAACTTATGAGTGTGAATACCGGTGTTTATCTAGGCATCTCAGAGGTTCATTGTGAGAGCTGGAGAGGTTTTTTAACTTTTTTTTTTTTTTGTAACAATGGTCCAGACAGTACAGCTGGATATTTATGTTAAGTGATTTGTCCTAAGGCCAGGTATGTATTGCAACATTTCTAAAAATTGTGAAAAATACATCTTATCAAATGGGCTGATTTTATTGTTTTTGTAGGGGCATGTGATTTTCATACAGACTTTTGACAAGCTCTTGACTTAGTGCTGCGTTCAAATTTGTGGTACACAATATCAAGAAAGCAAGCGTTAAGTAACTCTATTATAGTTGTCACTGAAGATTCACTTTTTTGATGGTGTTTTGTGTGGTGTTTTTGTGGATTTGATTCTATTTGTTTGGCTTCCAGTCAGATTCTATTTACATTTTTTCATCATTAAATCTTTTGATTAATTCTTGAGGTAATAGTTGTGTTAAGTATAGCAGTTTGTGATATTTTTTTTTTCCTAAAAAAAAATGTAGACCATGTCAGTTTCATATATAGTATGTGGAATGACTGAAATATGTTTTTATTAATATCTGCATACCTCAGTTGTGGTATGTAAAAGAAGTGCAGTGTGTAATAGAAGTTATCCCTTCATGTTTTTACATCAAACATATGACATTTAATGTTTGAAGTGTCCCATATACAACATAGTAAAAGACTGAAAATGGGAAGTAGACCAATAATGTGTGCATGAGTGATAGAAACCGCTGTGAGATACTTTGCCACAATGCAGTTGATTTGAGGATAATTCAAGGGAGTAACGTAGCCAGTCTTGGGGGCTTATCCTCCCTACTTCCTAAGGTTCTCCAGGTGAAAACCTCATATGATGGGATAGGTGCGTTTCTGTATGATGCCCCTGGTCAGGAAGATTTTACCTGTCTTAAATGATGAACTCTGTGGCTTTGATAGAACTGATGGACTGTAGGTTCAGTGTAGTACTGTTAGTTACTCTCCTTCAGGAGTTGAAGCAAAACTGGTCATGTTTAACTCAGTTTTATAGCACAGTTATGTTGGTTTGCATCTTAACTGATGAGGCTAAGAGCACTTCCATTTTTTGGTTTCCACAGGAAAAAATGTAAATATGGAATGATATAAAGCACTCTGGTAATTTCCCTCATCCGGATAACCAGAGGGAGAGATCATAGCACACGCCACGGCAAACACTTTGTGTGGTATGGATTGGCATCACTGCTACTACAGTACTGGGGATTCAAAAGCACTGAGAGCTGAAGAACCACCTGGAAAACACAGGTAGCTGATCAGAGTCGGAAAAAAAGTAAAGCAAGGGCATAACTGAAGAGAGAGAAGGTAAGGTGGTCCTGTTGGAGTGTCAGTACCATGTTTGCGCACCTAATCATACACGTTTGTAGGCAGATTCAATTTACAAAAGAGTTTCATGAGAACTTTGCTCTTGTTAAATAATAACTGAATATTACGGTATTTCTTCTGTGAGGAAGTTGGAGAGTCAACATTCTGCAAACAAGACAGAATTTAGGTAAAAAACCCTTTACATCCATACCCATCGGGGCTTTTGCCACATGCAAATCTGGCGGGGATTTTGTTGTGTGTTGGGGTTTTTGTGTGTGTGTGTGTGGTGGTGGCTTTTTTTCTTTGATTTTAGTGGTAGATAATTTGTAAATAAGATAGTAGAAGAGAACAGAGCAGTATTTTATGTGGTTCTGTGCTAGGAAACAGCAATACTCAAGAGTAATAGATCAGGAGGAACTGGAAGTTGCAAGTGCAGATCTTGTACAAGTCAAGATTTCCTACAGCATAAGGAACTACAACACTGTCTTATATACCCTAAAACTGAAAAGCTACCATATTGTTGTGCCAAGTGAAAAAAAAACACAACAAACTCTTGCAATTAAAAAAGAGGAAAGTCAGTTTAATGATAAATCAAGGTAAAATAAATAAAGAGTTATTGTACAAAGAAATAAATAATTATTTTTGTACAAAACAATATATAAAAACAAATACTTGTACTTGGCGTACAAGTATCTAAAGGGTGGGTTGAAGGAGGATGGAGCCAGGCTCTTTTCAATGGTTCCAAGTAACAGGACGAGGGGTAATGGGCACAAGTTAGAACACAGGAAGTTCCGTTCAAATACATGGAAAAACTTCTTTACGGTGAGGGTGACAGAGCACTGGCACAGGCTGCCCAGGGAGGTTGTGGAGTCCCCTTCCCTGGAGATTTTCAAGACGCGCCTGGATGCAGTCCTGAGTAATGTGCTCTGGGCAATCCTGCTTTAGCAGGAGAGTTGGACTAGATGATCTCTAGAGGTCCCTTCCAACTCTGAAAATTCTGTGATTCTGTGAAAACGCTTTGGTTGGGTCTTTCTTTTTTATTTTAATCTTAAATCTAAAGAAGGAGAAAAAAGAAAAGGAGGAAGAAGGTGTTCCCTATGGCATAAATCCAACTGAAAGACACAAAAGGTATTCTGGTTTTGTTTTGGTTTGTGTTGGTTTTTTTTTTTAACATAAAAGTGAATTGCATTTGCACTCTTAAGAATTCAAACTAACTGTAGTGTAAAAATTAAAATACCGTATACTGCTACTAAGTGCAGGGGGTGGGGGGTGGGGTGGTGGTGTTGTCCTGTAAAAACAAATGCCAGAGCAAATTAATCCCTCCTGCAGTTGTCGGCAGAATGAGAAGGGAGTTGCATCAGGACTTCATACGGTCCCTTGTGAGTAATGAATTGCAGAGCCCTGAAATGGGGAAAATACCTTTCCTTTCTGGGCACACAGTACTGTCCTCCATCAACATACACTTGACTGCTGTCACTATGGCTGACTTGATTGTGACCTTGGGTAAGTCCCTTAGTTCATGCATGGGTTTTTTCCATTGACTTCAGTGTTAGCTCTGTCCTTTGACCAGTCCGTGTTTGCTAAAAGTGCGGATATGCATCATCATTCTTAACAGATAAGATAATCTCAGAAATTTAAATTTCTGGATAAATGTGTGGTATTATTAAATCTCATCTTCTCTTTGCTCTCTCTCAGGTTTTTGGAAATAATTTGCAAGCAATTGGATCCTGCAGTCACTTGCCCTTTTGGGAACTGGCTTTGTTAAGCAGGAAAATTGACATTGCTGTAATTCTTAGCCTGTGGAGAAAGATGACCTTACATAAACTTATAAATGTCAAATTCTGGCAAGAATAGAGACAGCCCTGTGGGACAGTTTGAGTCAACTATATATGTTATTTTAGAGATTCAGACTAAATCTGCCATCCAAAAAAAGTACAGTCAAAAAGAAAGGGTTTGTCTATTAATCATATTACTGGGAAAAGATAATGTGGTGCTATGTTTTAATGTTAGTTGGATATATTAGGCCCAGGCTTGGACTTACCGAAAAGGATAAAGGCCTTCTAACTTCCTGGGTTCAAGCACCAGATCTGAAGAGAATTTGCAGATCTCTACTTAATAAAGACGCAAGGTAGGAGATTGCTATTGTAGTGAAACAGGAGTAGAATGTCTTCCTTTAATTCTCCTGTTTTCTTTTGATGGTCAGCTTTTGTCCCTATTGTGATGACATGCTTTTTAAATGAGCAGAGGTAGATAAGAGAAGAGGAAAGCTTCTTCTGTCTGGATATTGAAGGGAAAGGTGAAAATGTATATGAAAAATTAGCACATTTCCATAGAAATTCTTAAGGCAGGCTATTCAGTGCTTTTCTATCAGTTTCTGAAATATTTCTACTTGTAGCCAAAATTATACCTCAGGTATTTAGCGTGATTAACATCATCTCTGGCTTGCTTTAACTCAGGTTAATCAGACCAGGCTACCATAATTACTGATTTAAAATGTATTTATTTAAAATCATTTTTCACACTGAAGGACATAAAATGTTAACTTGACTTTTTATACCATTTGACTGTAAAGAATATAAAAATATAATACAGCTTCAAAGCCTACTTTTGATAGTTGTTATGGTGATAAAAAGTTAATTCTAACATTGTTAAGAAAATGACCCATCACTGCAGATCTTTATCAATAAAAAAAAGATTTTGTTTCTTAAGGATCCAGATGCTGTTATATATCCTGGAACACTAGCACTGGAAATCACAAATGACTTCAGGTGAGAGATAAAGTATACCATTATCTCTCATCTTTGCTACTAACTGACTGAAGTGTAAATTCATCTGAAAGGTTCTACTGATGACTTTAAGAGACTGTTTAAAATTGCTGCTCACTGAAACGAGGACACCATCCATAGTACCAGCAGGTTTTCCCACGCTGTTTCCTGACCTGCAGAATCCCTGCTGCTCCAGGGTTTGGCTTTTCTTAAGCACAGACCACCAGTTGTGTTAAATTATTCTGTAGTATGTGCCCGAGGAATTATGTTGCTTTCAGTGCCTGAAATATATCCCTCTCTGTTGGCATAAGATGACTTCATAAAGCTTCCGTCTAATTTTTATATGGAAGCTATATTTGAAATGAAAAGCTTCTAAAATCCTACGTCCAAGCAACTTGTTTAATAGACTGTACTGCACTGTAACTTGGTTATAAAATGTTTGATATATGCCTTCCATTATGTTCGCATATGGTAAACAGTCACACAATCTAGCAAACTTTAGAATAAGTATCTTGATTAATACTGTTTTACACACAGCAGATATTATCCAAACTTTTTTTGGAACTTTTTATTTTGACATGATCAAAACCATGAAAACCATGTTACAACTGACATGCTGCTTACAAGCTTACTTTAAACATTTAGGAATGATCTGATCTCACATCTGAACTTGCACCAGTGTAAGATAATAACATGTATTACTGCTGATTGTCTTTTCTATTTAATGAATAAATTTAAAAAGACGAAGTTCGAAGACACCCGTACCACCAAAATAAAAAATAAAAATCCATATTTCTCATTTTAGAAAAACATTAGTATTGAGAACTTCATTACATTTTCTGTGAGGTTATTTAGAGCCTTAAGACTCAATTTCCACAATAACTGCTTTTCATTTTCTGGTTCAGCCTATACTTGCTTGTAATAAGTTGTCTAGGTTTTCACAGCTGTTCTTTATTTATAGTCTAATGGGAAATTTCACTTGTCAGAGATGGTATGACAAATAAATGTCCCATATGTGCATTTTATTCTTAGGTGTATCTTCTTATCAGCCAACAAAATGTCAAGAAATACAGTCTGAAGCCATTTAACTGCACACACACAGAGACTGGTTTTTTTCTGCTGCACATCCCAACCGTTTGAGAAATGATCTGCAGTCCTCTTAGAGAAGTGTAAAATTTTACTGACCTTTCAGACCTTCTGGGACTCTTTACTGCAGCTATTTCAGAAACTCTTGGAGTGGGCAGATGGAAATTATCCACTTCAGTGTGGCAAGGGAGACCTGCAATAAATCTTCTACTGCCATCAAAATTTTCTATGCAGTGTCTTCAAGACAGTGTGTGAATTTCTCTGTTTTCTCTCTCTTCTTTCCTAGGATAAAACGTACACCACATCACAAAGACCTTGTGAACAAATTCTAACATAGCACTTCCAAAATTCCTGAAAGACGGAGGATCTCCAGCCCTATTTCCAGAAGGGAACCTACACAAGATATATTCCTCTGGAAAACTCTTGGCATGGCCTGTGCATCGAGGTTTGCTCTCAATGTGTGGGTCAGGCAAGGAAATAAGTAAAAAGTCTTGATTTCATTCTTTCTATTGGTAGACATAGCAGATGAGCCAGCACATTACAGCAGATATATGCTATTGACAGAGGTTCCTAGAGTAAATGGGACCTGCAAAGAATTATTAATGACCCTTCACATTTTTCATAGACATGCTGGCCAATCTAGTCCATAATAATTAGTTCCTATTACATTGTCAAAAGGAAGTCATAATGAAAATGGCAGCTTCATTTTAACTTACCTTAAAGCTGCCAGACAAGTACTAATTATGGAGAAATATATTGCCTTTTTTTTTAAAAAAAAAAAAAAAAAAAAGAGAAAGAGAGAGTAATGTAAGGGCTAAATGAATTAGACATGATTTGTGTAAGTCATGATAGAACCAGCTCTGACTTGGCATATTTCATGCTGGTTATGAAAGATAAAAAGCCTGGCAATATCCACAAGAAAGATCAAACTTTTTTTCCTAATTTTCCTTTGGCAAAAGATGCAGGGTGTATCAACTTTGATCAACAAACAGGGAAGGAAAGAAGTACAATGCACAGGAAAGCTGAGTTGACAAGTAATTATCAGGAATGTCAAGGCAAACAAGGTCCCAAATAAAAGACTTAAGTGTAGGGTAAAACTTCTCTATTATCAAACATCTCAGGTTGAATTGATTTTTCTGCCTCTCTCTCTAATGACTTGCCCTCTGGAGGTGTTTATCTTCCATTATAGTCAATAAAGAAAACCTAGGTAAGCAGAAGAAAAAGGCTGAAATTGGGTGAGATGAATCTCACTACTATTCAAGAATTTAAGTATTCTCTACCAGCCTTTCTCCTGTAACTAGTACTGGGCTATGGCATTAAAATGTGATTCCTACCACTATGAATTTCATTTATACATAGCAGAGAATAAATATCTCTATTTACAGTGAGGGGTAATATTTCTGCTAGCTGCTAATGCAATGGATGGAGTGCTGTGCTGTTGTAGTAGGTACCATCCAGGTAAACAAATATTAGCGCTTAGTACTGAGAAAGGCACTTGCATAAAGAAGTGTTTGAATATATTTTACCATTTCCTGCCACGTGATATGAACAAATGAAGGAAATTATAGGCCCATCAGTCTTACTTCAGACTCTAGGAAAGTTATGGAACAAATCCTCCTGGGGGCTATCACAAGGCAAATGAAGCATGGGATTGGGAAAAGCCAGCAGGGATTCACCAAGGGAAAGCCGTGCTTGACAAACCTGATCACCTTCTAGGACAAAGTTACCTGCTCGGTTCATGTGGGGCGAGCAGTGGGCACTGTCTACCTGGACTTCAAGGCTTTTGACACTGTTTCCCACAGCCTCCTGCTAGAGTAACTGATGCATTATGGCCTAGGCAAGTGGTCTGTGTGGTGGGTGGGGAACTGGCTGACAGGCTGCACCCAGAGGGTGGTGGTAAAGAGCTCCTTTTCAAACTGTCAACCTGTCACAAGTGGGGTCCCCCAGGGATTGATACTGGGCCCAACACTGTTTAATATCTTCATAAGTCATCTGGATGATGGGATCGAGTGTACCCCGACGATGTTTGCTGATGACACCAAGTGGGGAAGTGAACACTTGGGAAAGGAGAGCCACCCTGCAGGAAGACCTGGATAGGCTGGAAGAGTGGGCTAACAAGAAACTTATGAAGTTCAAGAAGGACAAGTGTAAGGTCTTGCCCCTGCGAAAACATAATCCAGGAGTGCAGAACAGGCTGGGATCTACCCGTCTGGGGAGCAGCTCTGTGGAATGGGACTTGAGGGTCCTGGTGGACAACAAGCTCAATAGGAGTGAACAGTGTGCTGCTGCGGCAAAGAAAGCCAACAGGATGCTGGGTTGCATCAACAAGGGCATCACCAGCAGAGATAAAGAAGTCATTATCCCACTCTACTCAGCACTTGTCAGGCCACACCTGGAATACTGTGTTCAGTTTTGGTCCCCACTATACAAAAAAAGTTGTGGACAGGCTGGAGAGAGTCCAGAGAAGGTCCACAAAGGTGAACTGGGAAGCCTGCTGCAATAGGATAGGCTGAGAGAACTGGGTTTGTGTAGCCTTGAGAAAAGAAGTCTTAGGGAGACCTTATCAGAGTGTTCCAGTATTTAAAGAGTGGCTAAAAAGAAGATGGAGACTTCTTTTTTTACAAGGACTCACATGGAAAAGATGAGGGGTAACGGGTAAAAGTTACTCCTGGGGAGATTCTGATTGGACACAAGAGGAAAATTTTTCACAATGAGAACAATCAGCCATTGGAATAATCTCCCCAGGGAAGTGGTAGATTCCCCAACATTGGACACTTCTAAGGTTCAGGGGGACAGGGTGCTGGGCCTTCTTGTCTAGACTGTGAATTTGCCATGAAAGATTGGACCAAGTGATCCTTGACATCCCTTCCAACCTGGGATTCTGTGATTCTATTAAGTCAAATGGCAGTACAATTTTCCAAACAGTATTGCCAAAATATTCTCTACTTGTTTGAATTATACTGTAAAGAGCTTCAGGTCTCTTGAACTGACTCCTTCCATTTATTTAATGCTAGAGTGAAATAAATGGGATAACCTTTTGAAGCTTTTGCAGCTTATCCATAGCCACATCTGTGCTGTTAATAGGCTCCCCTATACACCACACAAGATGTACCAGTTGCCAGCACAGTTCAAGATTTCCTGTTAAAATGTATTTTTGCCAAAGGCAGTCATATGCGATGCTGGTGGCAGAGTTCCAGAGAACAGTAACTTTGCAAAGCATTTAAGAACATGTCAACAGAAATGGCTAAAAGTGTTTAACTTAAACGTTTAAGTTACAGCTTACTTAAGTAAGTGGCTAAATGTTTTATTGGACTGCAGCAGCTATGATGCAAAAACCCACAAGCTCCCTGTTCCCTCAAGAATTACTGTATAAACTCATTATATGAACATTTTCTGTCCAGAAGCAGTTTCCTGTGAGCAGGCAAGATCTTCGGGCCCTTTAAAGGTATGCCACTTCTGCCACTCCGTGGCTGAATGTCGTGCCCTAAGGATCTGCTTATGCAGACTGTGAGCTGTCATCAAAAGGCAGACTCACCTCCATCCCACAGGTGCCCTAAGATCTCTCCTGCTGAGCCCGAAGTTTGCCTTCAGTGAAGGACAGACAGAATCTTTCTGAAGGTCAGTGCCAAAGGCCCTAACCCTACTCATTCCTAAGGTGGGTTCGGAGCCTCTCTGTATCCAGCAGGTCCATCAAACAAAATCTTCAGTAGCCCACAGGGTTCCTGTCATTAATCCTCCTTGCGGCTCTCTTTCATCTCTTCAGTAATTCAATTTCTGCTGCCTTTGCTTGAAACCATAGGTTTTTGAGAACCGAAGGAGTGGGTTTCTTGAAGGGTCTGCTTGTGGAACAATCTTCATAGTACAGTCAAGCTCTGACAGAGTGACAAGCACAGGTGATTGTCAGGGTTCACCATAAATGAGACTGTAGTGATGATATGTTCTCAAGTATTTTTATAATGTTTTTATAATGTAAGTCATCAGCAAATACTCCATCTCCCCTAGCAATGTAATTACACTGTTGCAAATGTGGTGTATTTAGAGAGTGGCAAATGCATTTCTCTTCTCTTATCCACTTACCTGACTTGCTAAAGGTTTTTAATAATGCCCAAAGTAATGGGAGCTGAATAATTCATGTCCAAATTAGATATGCATTAGTGGTCCCAGTGCAGTTAACTGGAAAACTAGAATCTGGCTTAGTGCATGCTTACAGCAATAAAACACTTTGAAGGCTAACGTGAGTGTAACTGCTAGGCTGAATAAAGCTGAGTCACTAAAAAGAGGTGATTTAATCTTTCCTGTTTACCTTCTCTGAAGTACGCTTCTTGTTGAACCACTGCCAATAAAGGAACACTTAAGTTTACATGGCAAAATAAACACATATTTGCTATCTTTATTTGCGAAATACAAACATTTAATCATACATTTTTCAGCGAAGCTGATTTTATACATTCTCTGAAAGTTTACTTAACATTTTAAAAAACTGATCAATTACCTATATATTAAAATTTATAGGGCTGTCTGCAGAACTCAACTAAATTTTTAAACATTATCTCAAACTTTTAACGCAGGGGCATTTCTGTTGAAATAAGTTAACCCTGTTCAGACAAGTCTCTCTTTTGAATAAAAACATAAGAACTTTTGTTTTGTTTTGTTTTTAAACGACAAGCTTAAGGCTGTAGTTGAGCAGCTGACTTATCTGGGGGGGTAAAGTCCTACCTGCCTACAAAAGTGGGTGAGCATCTTGTGTGCTAAAAGGGAACATTAAACCTTCGTGTACATATAGCTGATGCTGTGATTACTCCGAGTACAGTATTTTCCTGCGTATTCTCGATCTGAGCGCATCCCCGCGGCGGTTCACTGCAGCGGCAGCGGCGCAGGAGCCGTTCCGGCGGCGGCAGCCGGGACAGGAGGTGGCACTGTTGTCTTTGCACAAAGAGCAAGTCCAACCCGGCAAATTAAAGAAATTAGGACTTCAATTTCTTCCTTAAATTTTCTCCATGTATTTACGCGGTGGAGAGGCGTAAAAGGAGCACACAGTCAATTTTACAATGGTGTTTAATCTAGTAATCTAACGTTGTTCTTTTTAATCACAAAACCCTCTCTTTTTAATCACAAAACCCTCTCTTTTTTTTTTCCTTAGCATTGTTCATTTAAACGTGATTTCATATTATGCTTTATATTATGGCTATAAACTCTTCTATAGCGACAAACTTCTCTCTCTGACTTCTGTGCTGTGGCTTTACCGTCGGTGTGGTGAAGCTCTTACCATATTTCTCTGTAACACTTCTGTAGCCTCCAAATAGATTCATTTAACCCTCCTTTACCATGTTGGTCCCTAAGTTGGTGTGCACGTGAGAGGCTATAAACATAGCAGGCCAAAATATATAAGTGACATATAGCCATGTGCTCCTTTTTGCATGTATGCAACCGTTTTTGTCTTAAGACGGCCCTGATGTTCAGCGGAGATCGGTATCTGAAGGAAAGAAGAGCTGGCTTGGGTGAGTGGTGTGCGGTCTAAGCAACGACCCTGAGGAGTAAGCAGAATGCAGTTGTCTCAATCCCTGCCCTCCCTTTCTCTTCAGTTTGCTCTTTGCTCAACAAACAAGATTGAAGATCCTGTTTGACTGCTGACATTGATACATAGCTACATCATTTCACTTATTTATGTTTATAGAATATAAGCACAAATTCAGAATCTTCTGAGTTCCTTAACTTCCAACAGACAGGCAGGCCATTGCTTCAGGGCAGTAGCCTAGATAAGAATATGAGGGGATAGTAATAAAGAGGAAAGATAAAAAAGATACAGTAACTTTATCTTTTAAATTCTTGATGTTATAAATATTATTCTTTATACAGTTAGTGGTGATATAATGTTTCAATCTGAAATAATTATATGTTGTAGAAAACATAGTTAAAATTTCAATATGTAAAACACTAAAGTGATTGCCCATGTAAATTTTACCACAGTAACAGCTATAGAATAATGGAATAAGATAGTTTGGAAGGATCTTCTGAGGTCATCTGCTACAACCCTCTGCTCAAAGCAGGACCAGCTTACATCAGGTTGCTCAAGTTCTTACACAGTCAGGGTTTGATTATCTCCAAGAATTGAAATTTATGTCTTCCCCACGCAACTCATTCCAATATTTGGCCACCCTCATGTCCTTATTTGCTTCAGGGGCTTAAGGCTGACTCATACTCAGCTTTGTGCACCAGGTCTTCTTTGGCAAAGTTGCTTCCCTGCCACTTCCCAGCCTGTGCTGGTGCAGGGGCTTGCTCAACGCCAGCCAGGGACAGGACCTGTGTTTGCCTGTGCTGAACCTCATGTGGTTCCTCTCAGCCCATTCCTCCAGCCCGCTGAGGTCCCCCCAAAAGGCTGCCCTGCCTGCTGGTGTGTCACCCACCACCTCTAATCTGGCATTGTCCTTAAAGCTTCTGAGAGTGCATTCTGTCCCATTGTCCAGATCATGACTGTCTGCTTTGGGGCATCCTGCAAAAACACACTGAAAGAGTAATTAGGAAAGGTGACTGGAGGAGCACGGGAAGTAAGGGTTATGGGTGTCCAGGAAGTCTGATGTTTTTCAGAAAATGGTTGTGCTCAAATGACAGAGAGGTGGCTGGCAACGAAAGAGAGCAGGAATGAAGATTACTGGTGCTACAGCTCAAGAGACAAACAAGTGGTGAATTGTTTCACTGGAATTAAAATAGTTGGGCAACAGTTGGGGAAGGGTTTACGATAGATACTGCCAGAAGGTAGGAACTTCAGAGGAGCGCTGTGCAAAACTGGGAGAGGAGATGAGCAGATTAGGTCATATGTTTTTAGCAAAGGAGATCAGTTCATATTAAACCACTCTTCCTTTGATTTTTGGAGATATTTTTATTCAGTTAATGAACTTAAAATTATTGTTACTGTCTTAATTCCTATGAAAAGTACTAGAGTGCATCTGGATGACACAACGTCATAAGGGTTAAAAACAAGGAGTTACTGAAGTCCCAAATTGCTCACATTTCAATATTATGACTGGGTATCCTGTGACAAAGAGATAAAAAAAGAACATTCCTCTGGGAAGGAATAACCCACTGCATTGGTAAATGCTAAAACTGCGTTCTGTTTCTATTTAAAATGTAGCCAAGCTTTTCAATGAGATGGAATTTCAATTCACTCGCAGCAAATGTGAAGCAATACTCTGCTTGTTTATTCGTTCTAGAGGGAGTATTACCAGCAAATTTTCTTCCATTACACTGTGCTTAATCTGTTGTTCCTCCCTTATACAGAAGTCCCCCTGTAATTACAGGTGCTGTACTTCACTTAAATTGATTTCTAATTATTAGTTTTCCTTCAAAGAGGCATGAAGGTTGAAATATAGAAGAGCACTGTCCCATTCCCAACCTTAGATCTGACAGATAGGAAAATGACGGGCAAGAAAATGAAGTCAATGGTTTTAGCTACATCAATAATGAGCAAAATTGTCTAAAGAGTTTCCTTTAAATAGAGAAAAAATATTAAAATCAGCTGATGGTTATAAGTCAAAGTATGCACAGACCAACAATGAGAATGGAAGACAGGTTTTGTGTGAAGTCCCCAATCTTGGACTTTGAGAACGCCCTTATGGCTCTCACCTCAATGTTTTCAGTGTCTGAACCTGACCCAATCAATTATTTCAATCAGAAATAATGTGCAGACAAATTTGTGAGTGCATAAAGGGTAATAAAACCACTGGCAACAACAGTTGTATAAAATAATAACAAACTGGTTTAGGACCTAATGTTATTTCTTAATACACCTGGACAAAATTCACTTTCTCTGACCTGTGGGAACTCAGATCCCTAAAAAAAACTTTTTTTGGTCTCATTCAACACTTTTCATTGAAACTGTTAGGAATCAAGTGAAGCAACGAGCTTCAATTATAATTTTAACTTTTGATTGATTTGACATTTAGAATAAAAATAGAATAGCATAAAATAAGGCCTGAATGGTTTTCCCTCAAATCTATTGCCATTCATTAACGTGAGGACCAAATTTGAGCTTTAATTCACCTTACCGTAAAATGGACAAGACTGTCTCACAAGACATTCTTGTAAGTATTATACTAACCTCTCTGTACTACATACCATCTTAACCCATATTACCTTCCTCAGTTAATTAATTCAGAAGAAAATTGCTTTAAGGTTTTTTAAACATCAAGTGTACATTTATACCATCAAATAAAAAATTAAAATAATAGGAGGCAAACAAAATTTATCTGCAAACCTTAGCAACTTTTCAATTAGAATTTCTTCAGTCAACATAATATATTGATTGAAGCCATTTCTGAAATAGTCCCAAGTCCCAGACTTGAATCTCTGCAAATCTCTCGTGTAAAAGATGAAATAAATTTTTGTCTTGAGCTGAACTGAGCTGCTCCTGCACTGACAAAGATTAATTTTGTGAGTTACAAAATACTGTTTAGATTGCTAGGCTACTCATGGTGAGATCTTGCTTTCTTATTTTATGGAATTAGAACATCCTGCTATAATGGCACTACCTTGAGCAGAGGTGGGACTACAGGTCTCTTCCAAACTCTTGTGGTTCTGTGATCTGATTCATTAACGTCAGACACATTTTGTTACTGTTCCATGTGCCTCCTTTATATGTGTGTTGAGGATTATCACCCTACTTAATAACTTTGGTGGAATGGCATGCTTATCCTCTCCTCAGCCTCTTCTGCTTATAGCCTCACATATTAATGTAAATGGCTCTAATACACCCTGCAGGTGCTACAGCTGCCTTCCAGCAATGATCAGAGCTCTATTTTGTTGGTCTGTAAATATAAGATCATGAGATCACTGTTGGCCAAGAATTAAACAGATGAAAGTCTCTTCAAGTTCACCTTACCAGTCCCTCATCTCTTCAGCCTGTGTCCCATAAGAGTTCCTGAGCAACCAGTGGCATACTTCAATGTCATTGTTTATCTCTGGTTGTAGAATCTTTATTTTGGCACTGTCTAGACAGTTGAGTAGAATTTCTGCTAAAAGACATTAAGAATCCTGCTGCTTTGTAGCACAACGGTCACTCCTTCTCAACAGCACTGCCTTGAGACAAATAGCATTATAATGTTTTTGCACGGACTATGGACCTTATTCTGTACTAAAATCTATGTACTAACTGATACACTCAGCCAAAATCAGTTTTGGTAAGTCAAAGATGTCTCAATAACACCAGCAAAATGATTAATAAAAAATATCACATGTGAACATTTAAAAACTGTGGTGGGTTTCTTGTTCATGAGTCCAAGTCTGTCAAAGGATATTTATCAAATTGTCACAGCTACATAAAGCTCTCTGATTTAACAGCATGGACTCACTTTCCTCACTTTGTATTTATTACATCTTTGACTTGTTCTTATTATATCTTCAAATATTATCTTCAAGTGTGAAATAAATGAAGCAATTTACTGTACCAGACATGCATGTTAATAGACAGAGGCCATGAAGAAAAGTGACTTAGTCATTAACAGATGAAATTATGTTAAGCATCTGAGTATGATTTCATTTCCTCCGGTTTCCTTTTATTTGTAATAGGCCTGTTTTTTTAAAGGTACTTATTAGAACCACAACTTTATTTTTGGGTGATTGCACATTTAGTTTACAGACGCGAACATACTTTTGCTAAAAAAAACCAATAAGTATGAAAAGTGTAATATTAAAAGGAAAAAAAAATCCAACTGTTTTTCTAATCCAGAACTGATGTTTTTAGCTTTGAACTTCAGAGTGCTTACTTATGAGGCTATGTATCTAGAAATGATAGCTGAATATCATAAATGAAAGAAGAGAATTATTACCAAATGTCATAATGTTTAGTTGTACACTGAAGCATAGGTGATTATTTACAAAACATCATAAATAATGAGATATTCAGATGTCTTCAAAAGTCACCTTTTAGTACAAACTTGACTATTGCATTCAAAATAAATAAAACTTCATATCAAAGTGGGGAAAAACTATATCAGAGCAAAGGAATGTGAGAACTCAAACCTTTAGTTAATTTTTAAAAATGGTAAAAGAGTATGTCAGTATTAACTTCTTTGAGATCAGAGAAGAAAATTAGGTCTTTACTATTTTTAATGACTTGGATTCATATCATCTTTGGGCAGTGAGACTTTTAGCTACTAAATATCTATTAACTCCAATTGTGAAATATAAAATAATATTACTAAAGGAAAAAAAAAAAAGGAAAGTGTAGAATAGCATTACCATGAAACTCATACCCTTTAACAGATGAAATCTTGAGAGGAATTTGAGAATTTACTTTACTGATTTTTTCATCAATTTATAGTGTATGTCTTCATCAATAAGCCAGGATTTTTTGTCTGGTTAAAAGCATTTGAATTATCACCATGAAAACTGAGGAATATTGAGAATTGAACTGTGGGCTTTTATTTTCTGCAAATCTTACTGGACCTGGTACTGGGGTTGAACTGAGTACTCAGAAATAATGAAAAGAGACCTTTAAAGTATTTTTGGACACTCCAATAACACTGCACTGTTCCCATATAGTTCCCATATAGGGATGTGTCTCCTATGGCCAGCATACTGAACAGCATGTCTGTCTGTCTTTCCTCTTTCCCTGTCTGCCTTCCCTGCTTTCACACAGGTCACAGCATCCTCTGGTCTCCCTGTTTCTGGTCACAGGAATCTCGCCTCTTTGTCCAAGTAGCTTTACCGCTCATTACGTTAACCCCTATAATCTACCTAGCTAATGGCCTGGAACACCACTAAGCAAGAAGTGGAAAAGCAAGGTTCGACTCTGTTGCACCAAAATCTCAGGGCTCCCCCACTTTTTGGGTAGTAGTCTAAAAGTCAAAATATTTAGATGTGGAGGGACAGGCTTTTTCGCTGCCATGTTTTAAAACCTCCTGGCCACAGGTCTGTGACCAGGGACCACGCCTGCTCACAAGTGTTGATCATCTCCAAGCATGCAAGCAAAAGCAGGAGATTTAGAACCTCAAACCAGCCCAGAGGCACAAGCGTTCAGGTCAAAGCAGTTACAAGCCCGTAAAGGAAGAAATAGAAACATCTGAAGTGCAGGTTAAGTGCAGGCACACACCAAACTTAGGTGACTGATGTGTAAAGATATTTTGGACAGTAATTTTGGCTAAGGTTCCCACAGTCCGGCTTAGCATCCCGTTTCAGATCTTGTCTGACTTCCTTCATTTCTCTTGACATAAAGGTGTGGATTAGAAAAAGCTTGAAAAAGTCCACCTGCTTTGTTTTCTTACTGAATTCCTCAGCTCTGTTTTTTTTTTTTTTTTCAACGATGTCTGTTGGGATTTCAGTTTGGCCTCTCCTACTATCCAGGTTAAGTGTGCAGGGTAAGATGATCGTTTCATACGAGTAGATTAATGTGACAAATAGGCCTCTATTGTCCCAGAAAGACAAAATTGTATTTGTGCAGACCAGCAGCAAAACTCATGCATGGCTTCTGCACGTGAGCAATTGATGCAATGAGAGTTTGCGTCCTGTATAAAAACGTATGGCACAGATTATTTTATTAGATAATAGCCGAGAGTTTGCATTAGGTGGGGCAATTTGCAATCCTAGTGCTTCCTGTCCTTCCTGAAACCTCTAGCCTGATGGACTTCACCTTAGGACCGTGTTACAGGAAACAATTCCAGACTATACAATACTTATTTAGACAGTAATTAAGCCAACCATGAACTGACTGCTGATATTGTAAGCTGTTGCCTGGCAACTGCTAGCAGCTGACAAATTAATTCTTTTTTTAGACTGATATTAATTGCCTCCTTTTATTAAGTTAAAAAAACAAAACAAAGAAAAAACAAAAAAAAACAACGTTACTATGAGTTTAAAAGTAAGGGAAAGAGAAGTAAATCTGAGGATGGGAGGGGACAAGGAGTAGGAATAAATTATGTAAAAGGAAAACTGAGTTAGAACAGTGATTCGTGGGGAAAAAAAGAAGACACCTAGAGTAGCGTGAGTAGTGAGATAGTGGCTGCTGTCTCAACTTGCTTTTTCTTAGTTACTCTACACCACTGATTTAAAATAAGCCCAGAAAAAAAAAAGAAATTTTTACTTTTATTCTTTGAATAACTGTGTTCTGATGAAATTTTGCCTCCAGATCTCAGGGCTAAAATTAAATAGCTAGATGTCGGTGATCAGCAGAACTCCATTCTTATATAGATTTGACTTCAAAGTTCAGTTTCAAAAACTGAAGAATATGTTAGTCTTCAGTGTGGGAACACTGCCTTGTCAATGATATTAGTAATTCTGGGGGTTTTATTTAATCTGGAAAAAATACCTTCTGATAAAATAAAAACATTTTGATTCGATAAAAATTTTCTTAAAGAATTGTCTCAATTTGCACAAGAACTTTGTCAGTCTAATATGGAAGACCTTGACAGGGTGACCTCAAATAACCTCAAAAGATCCCATTAATAACATTATTTATTTAAACTAACTTTGAATGATTAAGGATGTATAAGTTCAGGTACTTGCTGCATCTAGAGGAGAACAAAAACTTGAAACTGGATCTTCACTAATGAAGGTAAGTGATTTTTCCCACATTGGGATAACATCCTCTCCCTCAATATGAACTCCGATGTTTTAAAATGTTGCCCTGTTTCCCAGTTTACTGTTTGCAGCATTTTTCATGCTGCTTATTGGAGAAGGCCAAAGACCTTCTGCAGTGAACAGGACAAGTTGTAATTAGCTGAGCTGATGGACATGGCTAGACTTGTGCCAGCAAACAGTGGCTATCTTGTAGCTCAAATACTTCTTTGTAATTATACCTGATTACTTGGGTTTAAGGGAAGAAAACAAAGGCACATTATAGTACAAGCACATTAACCTCAATACAATTATGTAATTGCAGTGTAGTTATAATGCAGTTACAATTTGTTAAAAAAATTTATTGCTAATGTATCTGAATTATGAAGTGTATTTAGAAGTTTGACTTGATAGTTTCATTTTCTGCATAACACTAGAGAAATTGTTTGTTCATTGCTTCGGCTGTCACAAATTTTTGTTGATGTTTCTCTGAAGCTTTATAAACAGCCACTGGGCAAAAATCCCTGGTATTCCAGCTGCAATAAGAATGCCCAGTCCGCTGCATGATCAGGATGTCTACTCATATGAAACCAGCGGGTTTTTTATGAGAAAGGGATTCGGATTGACCTTCCCTTCTACTGCATACAATGTCTTCAGATTTAGTGAGTCTGGGTTACGTTGACTCCTTAAACAATCTCAGGTGATTCTTGACATGATCAGCAAAGGGACAAAGATGTGCCAGTGCCGAGCACCGCATTTCTCTGAGGTGCTCAGTTCCAGGGGCCAAAGTTGCAGCTGCAGACAATGGGCAGTCTGCTAAGGGAGGGGGGCAGGGAGAGAAGGCAGCATCTCTGCCGGCTACAGAGAAATACTATCATACTATCTCTCATTTAACCCTAGAGCTAAGTCAGCGATACAAGAAGGTACTTATGTAAAATTAGATTTCATGCCTAAAATGATCTCTGGGATTTAGATGCTGAACGTAACCCTTTCAGTGCAGACAACTGACTTACTCTTTTCTTCCTGCAGTCTCGTAAGAGGAGTTACTGCCACCCACCTTTAAACGCAGTGTCTTAACCTGGTTTGGGTTGAGCCACGATGAGCTCAAATGCTGACGACTCGCGTCCCAGGTGAGCATCCTCAGTGCTGCCAAGAAGGGGAGAATTCCCCTCCTCTCAGCACTGCCCCGCCGGGCAGGGCAAGAGAGCACCAAAGGAATCTGATCCAACTGCCCCCTGGCACAGGCACTCTGCTGGGAAGAGAAAGCAGCGAAGCCCTCTGAGAGGCTTCTGTAGATTGTTTCCCATGACCTTTCAGTGCAAGATGCCTAAGCAGTTGTGGGAGCAGGGGCCAGAACTTTATGGATTACGTACACCTCCAGCGCAACTTGCTAGAGAGCGGTTTGCCTTTTCTTAGAGACAGCGAGTGTTGGAGCGCTCTCTCAAAAGTTTAAATACCAAATTAGTGGAATAACCTGCATAAATGAATGACCTTCCTTAGTTTCCGTGAGAAAGGTGCTGGAATGCATCTCGAGAGAGACGGGTTTGCATCCTTTTCTAAAGCCCCTGACCTCAATGGTATCTGGTGAAACAGAAAATGGCAAGAATGCGGGAGAAACTGTAGTCTGTCAGTTCTACTTAGTTCTCTGTACATAGAATTAAGTTACTAATTGGGGTAGGGAGCAGTAAGAGTAGTCACATGCTCTTTTGCCCCACAGATCTTGAAATTAAAAATATTTGAATTCTTAACATAGAATTGAGAACTAATTGGTAGTGGCCGTACAGAAGGAAGTGTTCATTATTTTCATCTTGTGAAATATTCTTATCCTTAGTATTTCAAGGTTCTTGCTAGTACTTGGATGGAAAAGAATCATTAAAGGTAAATAGATGATACTGAGGTGAGTTTTTTAACATGAGGTACTCAATCTCTTCCCAGAACTTAATGATATATATGACATGAGAATGTCTACCAGCTGAAAAAATAAACCCAGCTTAATTATTTTTCAGCTGTAACAATTCTATAATAAAATAGGCCTTGGAGTAGCTACATGGCTGATGTTCACAGGCACCACACACACAGCTTAAGTGACTATGCGTAGTCAAATGGGTAGCTATTTGTGGGAGACCTGAGTTCCTTTTCCTCTGGAAAAACAGCTAGTCTAGTAACAGCCTTTCTCTGGCAGTTATTCCCAGCTGTATATATTAAATGGATCTCTTACACCTATTCGGATGTTCTTTGACTAGCAAAGCCGTATGACTGAAAGCCCACAGGTCTTTAATGAGACTCTTCCACTCCACTCCATGGGACAGCAACTGCTGTTTGTGAAGAGTGCTTTGCGCATAGCCGCTTCCATTGACACGGTCGTCCTAGAAGTCCCCAGATCTTCCCAGGGATTTGGATGGAACCAGCCTGGAGCTAGGCACTTCCAGAGTTCTGAGCTGAGGTGGGCACCATCTGCCTTACTGGTTTCAGGGAGGCTGTAGCAAGCCCTGGCCACTCCAACAGGAAAGACCCTAAGGAATGGGCATTATCGAGCCGATCAACGAGGAAACACACATCAGAAACGTGGGCTTTGTCAGACTCTGTGTAAAGCATATTCTTCTGCATGATGAAGGAAACTCAGTATATGGAAAAATATTATTATTTAATGAACTCCCATTGTCATTCTCATTTGAAGTTGCTAATGAGGCTGAAGTCAATATCCTTCATCTGTTCAGTAAAGTGGATTCTTCATCTTGACAGTCTAAGATTGCCAGTGGGTAGACGCAGATTTGTGAGAAGAACTAAATGGTGTTTACTGTGGTGACTGATTATCTCCTGAAGAATCGTGTGTTTTTCTCCAACAGTAGAGGATATAATTTAATTAGACTGTTATTTTAAATGTTCTGATTTTTTTTAATGCATTAACTTATGGCCTGTGGCTGATAGAAAAGAAATTAACACTGACTCCTTTGAGTGCGGAATGAATTGCAGTTTGCAAGGGGAGAAAATTAATTATAAATGCCTGCTATTTAAGTTTTCCAGATTCAGATGATAAATGAAGCAATTATTACATGTCAAGTATATAAACAGTAATTCGTCAACATTTCAGCTTATTAATTCTAACATTTGCCATTCCGTGTAACATATTTATCACATTTTATTGCTTGTTGATGAAAAATCTAGCATAGCTCTCTCAATTATCTTTACACAGCTGCATAATGAAGCAACAAAGTAGGGACGTATATCACAGTTCTGAACATCACGAAAGGGTGCTTGTTTGTCTTGACTTCAGCTCAGAATAAAGCACCGAGACCTCAGCCTGGCCCAGCTACAGGCATCTGTCCTCATTTCACCTTCCCAACCTTCCTTTCAAGGTGTTGTGTGGCTGTGCTCCTGATTGCATTTCAGAGCCTGTTTCTGCCAGCTACCGCATGCCCAAGCCCCGCTGACTCATCCTGCCTGGATGCTCTTCCTAATCACATCTCTGTGGCTTTCCTCATGCTCTCTCTGTACCTGGAATGTTTTAAGAGCTGGACACTGGGAACCTTCTAACATTTTCAGATTTCTCTCTGAATTCCTGGTGTTCCACTGCACTCATCGGAGTACGTGTTCCATTTCCTTTCACCCTCTCACTCTTGGACATAGCTGTTTAATCCAGGATGCTCCAAACTTTACCTTATGGGGTGAGAAGGGAGGCTCAAATGCCCTCTGTTAATGATCTATTTATGGAGCTATTGTAAAATCTTCCTGTTCTTCACTGCTGCTTCAGTCTGGAGGCTCTTCTGATACAGGGTGCCAAAATGTGGGGGCACAGCCACGCGATCAGACAGATCACAGGTCAGACAGTCTGGGTTTCACAACAGCCTTGTGCTGTCGTGTGACATGTGAGTAACCGCTTTATATCCCTGGGTGAAATCCTGGCCCAAGTTACGTCAATGGAAAATGGCCATGACTTTAACCCGTGACCTTTTGTTATTCCTTAACAATGTTAGCCAGACCAGGTTTTTGATAAATCAAGTGTGGGAAAAAGAAAGCTCATACGAATCTCTTGAGGTCATCATCATGCTTTGGGGTAAGGGGAGGACTGTAACTGAAGGTTAAGAGGCTGCCTGGAGTTCAGAGGTCATTCAGGGATTACAGTACATCAGTTACTGAAGCCACCTGTACAGGGGATAGTGAGGCCGGGTTTCTGGCTGGTGTGAAGGGAAGAAGAATTTGGATTAAATTACTTAAAGCTAAAAATCAAAACCTAGAATCACACACACACACAAAAATCTCTTTATCTGTGCTCGATAGAGTGAAAACATTTTTTACAGACTACGTGTTTATTTACATGTCATACATGTTGCAGCAGAAAGCCATCACTTAGCTGATTCACCTCCTTATTGGTGGTGATCCATTATGACACATAGAGCTTTCTGTGCACAACTGTTCCCCAGCCAGCTATTTCTTAGTGTTCCAGTGCAGAAGGCTAGTGCTGCCTAAATGTGTAATCTTATGTTTTTTAAATAGCATCTTTTTTTTTTTTCCTTTTTCCATTTGTCAAGGTTACTCTGAGCATTAGTTCTGTCTACTGAGCTGCCTATAGCTCCTTCCGTTTTTATGCTGTTTGTAAATTTAGAGTGTAAACTGTCATCATCTAGTTAATTGATAAAAACTTTCATCAGTTCCAAGATAATCTGGTTTAATTCCGCTGCTACTGTGAAGTAAAAAAGATAATAAAAATTTGGAGAAATCACATAATTAAAGATTAGGGATAAACTTCTGAAGCCACTTTAATGAGGTTTCTTGGATGCTGACAGTAACAATATAAAAACACACTCAGAAAAGTGTGCTTCTACCTATTTTCCAGAAGACAAAACCTGAATAATTTGCATAAAGAAAACTTTACACTTCATTTACACTAGATACTTTAGAACAAAAAAAAAAAGAAAGAAAGAAAGAAAGAATGTTTATATTATTTCATGTTTTAGAATTGTACAGAATCTGCAGGGGGAAAAGAAAGTAGTAAATGCACACCACTTCTGGAATTTAAAGACTTAGGAAAAGGAAAGTAAAAACCACAATTTACATACCAGTCGTTTCAGAGAAGTCTTGTATGCCGACAGTTACGCAAATGGAGGAACTGGCTACAATATACTGATTTTAGGCTTAGCTGTAACTGTAATGTACCTATACATAATATACCCATATGCTAATAATCTCTAAGTCTTCTAGTCTTAAGGCTGCATCAGACCCTCAAACCACTTAGCCACAAACACACGGTATGATTGCGCCATGTAGTAAGGTAGAAACCTTCATAAAAACATACCTTTCTGACGCGCATATGTGCACCAACAAATTAGATCTTACTCCTCTATTGACAAGACTGAGGCTGAAGCAGGTTGCGGATGGCCAGGATGATGAACGCGGCCAGTCCACGCTGTGCTGTGTCCTGGAGTCACACAGAACACAGTTCTTCTGGGCCATCCGCCCCCAGAGCCACGTCCATAGCATCTCCCTCTGAGCTTACCAAACCCCATCGTAAGAGCAGCTGAAGTCTTGCCCCTCCTTGAAGCAGTTCCCTAATACCTTCTATCTTTTTTGGCTGTTTCAGAATATAACACACTATAAGCTATGGCACATCAAGTAACAGCTATGGCTCCGATGCATTCAGGAGCTGAGCCACTAAATTCGTTTGTATGTGTTATCTTTATATTTGTTAGGAAACAGTTTGTTTAGAGGAGCTCGCGCAATGCTGTCAGCATAAGAAAAGTTGGCACCAGAGTCTAATTATGCCATAGAAAAGAAATGTTTATATTAGTTATCATAAACGTCAGTCTCCGTTGCCCTAACAAGCTAAGCAGGCATATAAAGAAATAGTTTTAAAGAGAAACTTAGAGAGAAACACCCAACTTTGTAAGATTAGTATTTAATTCTATTTTCAACAGTTTGGAAAAAAACCTCTAATTTACCCATACAAGACATTAACAGTATTACATTTAAGCACAGATGGAAAAAATGACAGGGTGATAGTTTTGGTTCAGAAAGCCGCACAGGACAGTAACAAAGCCATGGTGGAGGATGTTACAGCATCTGACGGCACTCACCCCAAAATAAGTTATGAGCTCATGAATCTGAATTGTTAGTTGACAATCTCAAGTTTGTTCCACACTTCCACCCATGTCAAATAAATGTTACCTCTTTAACGATGGTCTCTTCCCTTCTCTTGCTGTGGCTCGAAGGACCATTTGCAGATGTTCAAGTTTACTTTCCTGCACGAGAGAGACAATTTATTACATTTCTCTTAAGAAAATGGGCTTTCCTCTACATACACCTAATATGCATATCGGGCTGTGCTGCCTGTATGCTGTCACAGTGTAAAAAATAAGCCATAGAAGGTATATTTGCCTATGAAGTGTCATTGTGGTGTTCACCATGTGACTAGGAAAAAAAAAGTGTAGTGTTTCTTTCTCACGCTCTGCTGCGCTCCTAACGTCACACACAGGTGTTTCTGAGATGATCACCTTGTTCTGAAGAATCTGAATTTGTTTTAATTTCTTCTTTTTTACAGTAGTTACTTTCACTTTCTAATGTTTTAAATGAGAATTGAAACAGATGCTTACTTTCATCTGAAGAGAATCTGAAGCAGTGTCTTGGACATAGGCACGTCCCTACTTAATTTAACTTGCTTTAGCAATGTTTGAGGGTGATTTAGATGCTCTCTGTTGACTTCCTTATGAAGCATACTAGAAAAGGAGAGTATCAAACACTAAAGCTCTGCTCTCCTTTGATACTAGCAGTGGGAAGCAAGGGATAAAATAAGGTCTTAATGGGTACGTTTTCATAAAAAGCAAGACAAAAATTTCACCAGAAAATGCAAACCAAGTGCTCTGACTCGGCTTGTGGCTAAATTATATTTAGCGAGCTCTAGCTGAAGACATCGGATTAATAAAGCTATCCTGAGGTGGAGCCATTTCTGAATTTCCTCACTTTTAAGCGCAGCTTACGCTGGACTTGTCTTACGCTACTGAATGTGCCAACACCTCAAAGCGGCTATACGGCAGAGCAGATATCTCTGTCCCACCCATCCAAGTGGGAACATGAGTAGAGAAGACCCAGAACAGGGTTAGACCCTGACTTTTGCAGTTGGTTTCGTGAGCCAGCAAGCACCCGGGAGCAAACCTGCACTGCCCGGGCAGGTCCCCGGTAAGCGAAGGAGCGCAGCGGGGATGCTGCCCAAGCAGTGGTGGTGCAGAGCTAACGCCAGCCCATACGACAGCCTCAGCGCCCCACAGCACTGTGCACAGGTTCGTAAACCCAGTTCGACGCTGTGGCTGATTACTATAGACACAGCACCACAGTGATGAAACTATATGGCTTTCGGAATCCCAGTGAGGACTCTACTTGATGCGGTGTCGTTTGATTGGTATATCTGAGTACGTCAGTCCATTCGGAGGGATTTCTTTACACTGGACCCAGCTGGAGTCTGTAGACACCTCCTAGGTGATAGGAATATTCTAATGAGTCTATTCTGTTGAAAGAAGTCTTACAGTAAATAAACCTTTTTTTTTTTTTTTTTTCAGTGGATACACTGACATTTGCAGAGATAATTACATTGTACAGAATTGATGCCTTTAGCTACAGTAAAGGGTCTTAGAATACTCTCCAGGCAGCCTCAGTAGAACTGTTCATACAAAAAAAAAAAAAAAAAAAAATTTAATAGCAAAAATCTAAGGTTGATACTTATCCAAACTGGTCTCATTTGCAGCTGGACAAGACAGGGAAAGAAAATATCTCAGGATCTGAAGGGTATTGAAGGCAGACTACTTCAGATATTTCTGAGCATAAATCAACTCCATAGCTAAATTAAGATGTACATGGTGTGCAACTTCAGCTCTCTCAAAATGCAAAGCCTGCTTTTTTTTGTAGGCCTTCCAGCAAAAACAGTCCCAAAATAAAAATACATAAATCCATTCCAGTCTGGGCTGCCTGCAGGGAAGTGAGAGAAATAAAACATCCCAACAAGATGTATTTATGACATCTGGAGCAGGCTCAGTACAATGAGCTTCTGACCAAAGGCTGAATCACCATTTGCTAAACTACCCCCAGTGACAGATAGCAGAGATGGAACATAGCAAACCATTTACCTAATACTTGAACAACAGAAATGGTCTAGCCCTTTTAAACAAAATTATCTTTTAAAATATTTCAGTACGAACTGAAAACTTTGTCTAATAAAACTCCATAATTTTGGCCAGGAGCACTTGCGTTAAGTCACAAAGGAATGTGACTGGTATCCTCTCTGTTTACCATTATCACCACAGAAATAAAGCAGGTAGTGCTACAATTTCAAAAGTTACTAGATGCCAAGAATTTGCTTGCCAGGGCAGAACAACATTATTGTTGTCTTTATTGGAGCTTTTTTGTTGTCTTTGGTTGGAGCTTTTTTGTTACTTGAGGAGGGGGAGGGGGGGCACACGCATGGATAGCACCCTGCTAAACTTCAAAACAGTATAAGGATTTTTTTTACCAACCTTAAAAACAAAGTCATGATCTGCTTTCAGTGTTGACAAAATTAAAGGTATTATGGAAAAGGTAAATGGTCCATGCAAACACAGGTTGAGTGAATTTGACTTATGGAATTGCTTGCGCATCACCAGAAGTAATCCCGTGAATATTAATCCTGTCTCTAGGTTAAAGAAGGAGCAGAAATGCTGTAAACGAGATTTATCAATATTAAATATAGAAGTTATTTAAATTATAAACATACTTTAATCTTGACAGTGTCTGATATAGAAGTTACATACCTCTCTCTTTAGACAAAAAGTGTGGGTTTTTTTTTTAATATGCTTCCTCCACAGACCTTTATATCATCTGGATCAAAAAAATCCACCAAATGATTTTGCTGTTGCACTTAAGCTGACAGCAGGAAGCATAAAGCATAAGAATAGCTGACTTTTCATTGAGCCATTGCACAAGTAAAATATTTGATATAAATTTTTTCCTTAATTTTGCAGGTGTTTGCCTAGCATTTGAATTTGCTAAAACCTTGTCCTTCAGTCCATATCTGTTCATTTCATGCCTAGTTCTAAAAGTTCGTATTCTGTCAGAATCTTTACAATCGAAACATTCAAAGTAATAATTTTGTTTAAGCATAGAAGCCTGTTATGAATAAATAGTCTATCAACCTCTCATTTAGAGAGAATATCTGTAGACAGGAAGAGAGTAAATACAGAATGGAAGTTTGCAGAGAATCAAGAAACATTTAGGAAAGTATTGAGGATGAGAATGTTTAAAATTGTTATCAGGCTTCCATGTTGGTGTATTTATTCATTGTTCTTGGAAGTGTGAAAGTGTGGGGGCAATACTGTCTCCACTGAAGTCAAAGGAGCAGAAATTTGTTTTCTGACGTGGATTCAGGTGTATATACAGAGTTATATAATATATTGCGTAAAATGGGTTGTCTGCAAAGTACAGAGAATATTCTAAAGGAGCCTTGGTTTGCAATACACCTGGGGAAAACGATGTACGTTCTTTTGCAACCTAGTCACATAAGAGCTGAGTTACCTATAGGGATTACACATATAACCAACATTGTTTTTAAGGGACGCAGCGTCCTCATTAATGTTTAATTAACCAGCCCTATGAAAGACAGGAGAAAACCAAGCTGTGCTGTATCTTGGACTCACATCTTTGAAAAGCTCTTTTCAAAGAAGCCAACACCAGCATTCCTGCAACTATGGATAGCAATCCATGCAGCCCACGTCCTCCTTATTTGGCTTTTTCAGGTGTACATCTAGTTTCTAACCTCCTCAGCACTTACTCTTTTTGTGGCAACATGTAATAAAGACCTGAAGCTGCTCTGAAATTCCTACTACCCAAGAGTTAAAGTGATGGGTAAGGATCTTCCCAGAGTTCCAGAGCCCAACTTGCCTGGCCTGTGCCCTCCAGGCAAAACCTCTCTGCATTAGTGGGCAGCCAGCAGACTGTGCCAGTAGTGGTCAGGAGCTCTGGAGGGAGACTGGTGGGGTGTGCCTGACCCTGCCAAGCTGTACCATGGCACGCAGGTGCCTTGAAAGTCCTGATGGGGGATCAGTGTTCTTCTCAGAGCAGAAAAACTGCTTGGCTTTACCATTTCTGAGCATTCCTGGTTTGTTTTTGCTTTAGTTGGCTGAAGTGTGAAGGGGGACAACGCCAAGTGGAGAGGGTCCAGCTCCCACCTTGCCCAGCAGAGGTCTCGCTGCAGTGGACAGCAGCAGGCCGCCTTGCACACCGGTCCCACAGGTCTCCCTTAAGCTTTGGACGTGGTGCCAAGTGTCGTTTCCCAGAAATGTGCAATGTGCACAGGGTTTTACAGCTGCACTCTAAAGCCAAGACATGTGGCCAAGACATGTAGTGGGTGAGCTTGCAAGACCTTCTGGTATATCTTTGGAAGATTACGGGCCATCCAGTTTGAACCAACGTTGCCTATTAACCCAGCACTGCTGTTGGTTCCTCCTCAGGTCAGTCCAAACATAAGTGAGAATGCAAGTCCACCATGAGGAAAAATTTTCAGGGATGCATATCTCAGGCATGAAACAGAGCTGAAGCGTATTGTAATACACATCGTGTCAAGGATGTGTAAAGACTTCAAAGTCTTTTACAGTTCTCGTGTAGGACCTTGTTCCCTGTAGCTGTAGATCAACAGACCTTTGTACTTATGGTGCCCAATCTCCATTGCCGTGATGAGATTTGGCAAAAAAAGAGAAAACTGCTTTTTGCAGTATTTTAATTTACCTTTCAAGTTTTTTCTGTTCATAGTGTTGCAATATAGGCAATAGTGGCTTAGTTGGCTCCAAAGAACTAGTTGTGTATACACACAGTCTTTTTTATGAGAAATATTCACTGCAAAATAATCAATTATTAAAGCACTGTATCTCTCATATTTGTCTTTGCATTTTTTAGCCTATTTTATGCAGACAGAGTTCTAGGTGGGCAGTTTCTGATAAGCAAACACAAAATAAAGGATTCTGTTTCGTTAAGTATAGTGCCACAACTAACACAATCACACGGGAAATTACAGAACAGGGCATATTTCTGTCTTTGGTGCTGTATACAGTCTAATGATAAGCTACTGAAATTAGGGAGGCAGTTGTTAAAGGCAGGCATAATCTTCTTCAGTTAGGGCTGTGTATGGCATTGATTCTGCTTCCACACAAACTGGAGCTCAAACCATGCATTTTCTCCTCCACATTCTTCTCTTCCCACGCTAGATGGCACTGCGATGTACATTATTAGAGACAAAAGCAGCTTTTGATATAATGTAAAAACAACACGCATTTCTGAAGAAAACCTAAAATGACAGTGGCAAAAATGTTTGCAAATGTTCTGGAGTTCTCAGAGATGCCTTGTAAAAAGCATGTCTCATTTCCAGTCCGTGAATTTTGTGTCCTCTCTACCTCAATGTAATTTTGAGCTGACTGTGTTAGGGAGGAAGGGCTGCTTGCTGGAAACAATGCAGAATTTTATTTCCATAGCTGTCGTTTTGCTAAAAATTGAGCATGTGAACATGATTGCAGATATTCCGCAGGAAAAATTAATTACACATATTGAAACTCTGATAATTTTTGCAGCTTCTTGAAAGAAGTAAAGTTTATATCTAGGATTTTATCCCCTCCCCCCCCAGCTCTAGCACTATAGTATTTCAGGTCAGGAAGATGAGCTTTGAAACACTTGTATATATCAAAAATACTGTCAGAGTTCCTGTTATTATGACCCTAGTTAATGTTACACAACTTAGTGATGAGCTGTTTTTTGAAACAGCTCTTCTCCCATCCACTCCGTAAAAAAAAGATTGCACAGCAGGGGATGTTAGCTGGTACACAACTTTTTCAATGTTATTGCAATGACAGCTTTGGGTTGGTGGTTGACATTAAAATGAACGAAAAATATTTTCCAGCACAGTTAGTTCAAGAGCCAAAGCCATGACAAAGTTGTTTAACAGTACAGTTATTACAAAAAAGAACTGACTTTTACAGACTTTTTAAAAGAAGCCTGAAGCAACGTAGAGGCACAATGTCATATCAGATAGTGGCACCACTTCTTAAACGGGAAAATAAACCTATTCGAAGATGTCAGCTCAACAATTGTTTTGCATTAACTAAATGCAATGATATCGGCATCTCCAGAATCTGAGAGACTGTTTTCCTTTATGTTGCTATGATACCATATTATTATTTGATATGATATGCTTTATCATCAACCAACATAAGAATAATGGTCAAGAGTAGAAATGAATAATTCAAATCAAGAAAAAGCTCTCTTTCCAAAAAAACACTGTTTATCACACTGTTTCCCTCTGAAAAGTGACCCTGTGAAACTGATATCTGTAGTTTCGTGTTTACTGTCTTTCAATAGCTCCAGTATCAAATATGGTTACTTTCCAAGCTGCTTGCTTTTTTAGCTGCTATTTCTGCAAACTCATCTATGGTCCAGACCGATTTCCTGGCTCTCTCAAGTAAGAGAACACAAGATACTAAAGATTATTGTCACAAGGGGACCAGTACAGCCCCTTGTCAAGCTGGTGAGGTTAAATAGGTTCACAGGAGGCAACTAACTAAATTATTCTCATAGGAATGGGCAAAGCACAATAAGCTCTACTTGCTCATCAGAAGTAAAAATAGAGGCAGCTGACGTTTTTCACTAACATTTGCAGAATCAAGCTCAACGTCCTTTGTTTGGCGTATCTTTGGCTGCGTGACCTTCCGTCACTGGAGGTCGGGGGGTCTAGGAAATTCAGCAAGGAGCCCAGGGGCCCCGAGCGCAGCCGGCTCGGAGGAGGGGCAGGGCGGGATGCCGGGCAGCTCCATCAGCTACAGCCACGCTTTTCCATGGAGCGGGGGCCACAGCAGCCCTGGCTTTAACCCACAGACCCTTGGGATGCATTCAGCTGTTTAATGGTGTTTATCTACATCTAAAGAAATTCAGTTGCCCTGCTGTCGGGCCTGGGGCACTTGTGGTCAGTGAAGTAACGCTTGCTGCTGTTTCAAAATGGCGCTTCCCACAAATTTGTAGTTCACAAGAAATTTTGAAGTTTCGCTTGATCGGATGACTTAGAGCGAAATGAAATTTTGAAATTTAATTTGTCATAGAGTAGAAATTCTCCTCCTCTGCAGTGAAGACATCTTTTGCCATTAACACAAGAAAGCGTGAATTAATATGCCAGCAAATCGCCAGGGTTAGAAGGGGTCAGTTTTAAAATTACCCGACCCAGTAAAAGTGAACTGAAGTTCACACTGCTTAAGACAAAAGCACAGAAATATCTGGAGAATAGAAGAAAAAAGTTATAGCTCCTGCTCTGCACTTGAATAGTCTTTCATATTCCATGCTTTGTGTCCTTATCTTCTTCCACTCTGGTCATTACCTCTGACCATTTACCACCTTGGGAATAGGCAGTGTTCTGTAGGCACGGGGTACTGAGTGAAATAAATACACTGGTGTAGTCCTCTGGGGAGCTGTGCCACTGCACGCCACACTGGGCACGATGGCACAAAGCAACAGTAAGGAGTTTTAGCAAAACAGATCAACAACCGATATTCCATTGTTCCCCATGGCAAATATGCAAGAAGGGAATGGCTGTTTTGTTAATCAACGCTTTGGTGCTGTATTCTTGGTCAGTTTAAAAGTGTCTACTGCAAAAATTTAAATGCATATATCCCATATTAATGTGTAAATTATGCATTTTTACGTACTTAATTCACCTATGGGCATGTTTTGCATGCTAACACAAATTAAAGATGACCAATGTTGGTTTATGACATGCAAATTGATGTGTCACCTGACTTATCAGAGCCTTATCATTTGGTAGAAACAGCAGGACCAAAAGACCACAAATAACTAGGTGGTTGCCTTTTCCTGAAAAGAGGGAGCCTGCCTTTGTGGCACCATGCGGTATCCTAGGGGGATAAACGAATTTGCTATAAATGAACTAGTCTGGCTACCAAAATCAGTAGAATCCCTAATGGAAACATTCGCCCGGGCTGATCAGTTGCATCTGATTTGTATTAGCATACAAAGTATGCCCACAGGTGAATTTAAGAAAAATTCAGTCTTGTAGTATAAGCTACCTTTACCCAGGGACTGCCTTTACCCAGAGCACAGACTGCCTGCTTCAACATTTAAATAAAATTTCCACTACTGTGTGGCAGGACAATACGGGTTGCTGCAGCATGTTTGATACCAGCTGATTTAGTAAACAAGAGGAACTGTAACGTAAATTGTCTTTCACAAACAGTATGGTATTCCTTTCCTTGGGAACATAGGGTTTAACATTGCCTCTGCTGTATATTTTTCAATATACCTGAGGCGTGTAAAATACTGTGGATCCATAATATCAAAGATATATAGCTCCGAGGGCCCTGAAACAGTTGCATGGATTTGCTATCTTTGAGCCTGCGAGTAGCTGGCCGCTCCCAAGAATTCGTGGAACCTGCTTGGGTACACAATTCACTTCTTGGAGGTCTTGACGTTACTTTGCATTTCCTTTAAACGTCTGTAAAACCGCAGCTACCACCGCAAGTGTGCATCTCTACAGGTTCCAGTAGACCTTCACAGAATTTTTGGTTGAATGTAGACCTGAATATGGTGGGGCTGCACCTGAGGCATGTTTGGTGTGATTTGCTGTGAGCAAATGAAACTGGGGATGACTCCTTGTGCCTAAAGAGTCACTCACCACGGTAACTTATGATTTAGCTCGTGCCTGAGCTGGTTTTAGTTTCAAAGCCGTAACCTGCAGTAATGAAATTTGAATTCACAGTTTTCAAAATATGCTCAAATACACTCTATCAACATCAGCTGCCGTTCGCAGTGACAAGTATGACAAGCAACCAGAATCCTTTGATGGCCAAATTTGAACTTAGCTTTTTAGCTGCAAAACCCAAGAACAAGAGTTCATATAAGTAGTCATGCCTTGTGTCTTACTAGTAATCTGTTCTTTGGATTAAAAACAAATAAAACAGAATTAATAAACTCCAATATAAGTTGCTAATCTTTCCATATAAGTTTGGAACTTCTGAAAGAGCAGTCAGATTTTAATGTCTGGCCAGCAGATCCTGTTAGCTATAACAGAGCAACGCTTTGTAATAGTTGAATAATTGTCATGACAATATTTGTAATTTTGTATGGTGACATTTCATACCTTCAAAATTCCTTAATAAAATCCTCAACTCTTTCAAAACCTGGCCGGATATAACATAGACATATTATATAAATACAGACTTTAGCTGCAGCTCCATATGGGGAGAACGGTAGTGCTGTACTAATGCAGAACTAAAAGAATGAAGACCTGGAGGAAAACATGCTTTTAACACCTACTGACTATGAAGTGTGAGTGGTGTGTGCATACAAGCATAAATTGTGTGCACAGACCATTTGCAGTTTTGTAAGAGTTAACGCAAGCCTTTAGCTAGTGTAACAGGAATAAGCTGAATGCCCCATTCAGCATCCTGACCTACTCTCTCATGGATGAGTCCCAGGCAGTAAGGTTGGCAGCAACCTACGTATCAACTGAGTCAACAAGAATTTTGTAGCAGAAGAACACCTTCCTGTTCATTAACCTCTGAAATAATTAAATTATGCAGTGCAACTCTAAAATTATTTTTGCCTTCTTGATTGATATTGAAACATTAACACTTCCCTCTTAACCATTTATTCCAAGTTGAATTTACATTACAATGTCAGACAAAAACCTGGATTTCCCTGGCTTCCAGCCTTTAGTGTTGAATTAAAAAAAAAAAAAAAAAAAAAAGATTGGTGCAGAATGTTGCCAGAATCTCTGTGTGTGTCTGTTTATATATTTATTCAACTCTTCTTATATTTTTATTGTTATTAAGCAGCTGGCAAGTGGCTGAATATATGCCAGCATAACCCTTGAGAACTACCACTTGTCATAAATAAGTTTAGTTTGCCCGCCATCAATTCTGCATGCCACTGGCTATTTACCAAATATTAGTATTTGTGGTACCATCAATGGACTTCTCCTCACACAGCAGTAATCAGTGCTCTAGTAGCTACTGTGCCACCTCTGCCAAGCTCCTGTTAGCCTGAGAAATGAAGCACGGCACTGACTGCTGTTTTACAGGCTACAGGCTTGCAAAAAGGTGAGAAGAGAGTAATTGTCCTTGCCTCCCCACACCCATCCGTTTTACTTTCTCTTCCAATCATTCTTTGGGTCATTTCTATGGTAAGGATGTGCTTTAGCGCTTTTTGAGTTATGTGCTCTCTGGTCTTGAATTTGCCAGTGGATATTTCACACTCCTGCCTACTGTAACCATGACTGCTGTATTCCTACTTTTTTCCCAGGGTCTCCCCAGGCTTTTGTGCTCGGTTTGGTTCTTTCTGAACACCAGCAGGTTGAAGCAGAAGCTTTTAATGCACTCTGAGAAAGATAAACACAGGCAACATTGGTTCACAAGATGTTGCTCAGAAGAATTTGAGACTCATTAAATTCGGTTTATTAATATTGATTTATTATCCTACTATCTTGAGACCAAAAGGGTCTTCTTTATGCTGCATCCCATGCACCCCCAAAGAGAGCACTCCGCCCCGAAGATTCACCAACTATATTGAGACAAGCTGCAGAAAAGGCATATGGCACACAAGGGAAGTGGCTAGTGGAAGGATGGCAAATGCCATGCTTATTCCACAGTTTAACTTTGAGGTGCATTTTACTAGAGGGAAGGAGAAGGGAAAACATAGGAAGGAAGCCTGAAAACTTTGTGAAGTGGGGAGTGAGGGATAAAAGACATTTAGCACATGCAATTGGCAATTTCTTTTTTTAAAAGCAAGGAAAAGACATTATCTTTACTCTGGCTTAAAAGACTTCTGAAGGTACTGCAGCTGCCTCAGCTAATGTAGTTTCCCCCATCACCACCACTGTAAGACCTAAGTGGCTGACCATGAGTCAACTACCATTTATTCTCCACCTCCCACCTGTGGACGTGCAGGTTGAGAGGAACGATGGTGGAAAACAGCCATGGATGGGCCCCATTTTATCCCCTTCTCCCCTTCCTCTCCTTAAGGCTACTACCATTTTTTTTCTGCAGCTGCTTTATGCCCTTTCTCATCCACTTCATTTGCTCCTTTAAATCTTTATTTTCCAAAGTTCTTCCAGTTTAGTACTGACATATCTTGGAACCCAGATTTGCTCCCAGACCCTTCAAGATTCATTTGTTGATCTTATGATCTGAATAAAAGAAAAAAAAAAAAAAAAGAAAAGAAATCCTTTCAGCCAGAGGAAAAGAGAGTTGTCAGTTTCTCTTCTGCATATAAATAGTATTGCTCATCCTGCTGGACAACATCCATGCGTTAAAGGTTAACCTATGGACAAGGCTCAGGTGCAGCAGTGTTATCAGTCTGTGAGCACATACCTGCTACATCAGTTTTATTACTCACTTGATGTTCTGCCCTTTTTGAAGGCTTCTGGAAGTGTCAGGTACCGGCATTACTGGAGCCACACTCCCATTTACACCAGGTCACTGGCTTCTAGATGTTCAGGATAATTTTGGATTGTTAGCTCCTCCACTTGTTTCAGAAAGTGCCGGAGGGATCTGGCAGCAGCAGTGTTTGTCCTGGCTGTATGATGTCTCCCTCGTGAATGCAAAGGCAGAAAAGGAAGATAACACCTCTCTCAGGAGAAATTTTTTTTACCTGAAGAATCCGACCGTACAAGCAGGGTTCACAATAGGGATGTCACAAGCCGTATTATTAGTAGAAAACGGCTTACTGAACTGTCAAAGTATGATCTTAAGTTAAACCTTACCCTAGCACATGTCCCAGACATGTGATGTTATCTTCATCTCTATAGGAGATCCCATATTTCTAACGGTTTTCCCCGTTTGTTTTGGACAGCAACTGCAACATTTCCAGCCCTGAAAGTAACACACAGCATCTAAGCAGCTGGGGAGAGCTGAAGCTGTTATTATTATCTTGCTCAATGGATACTGGTAAAAATTAGAAGTGCTTCTTAGGAAAAATCATGTAGAAAAATTTAGCTCTGATATTGCCGTGCTGTCAGAGAAGGGAGCACATACCAGAGAATTCATTGCTTGATCCACACTGTTAAACATTCACTGCTGAAAAGAGACATAAATAATGTAAAAATTGACTCTCCTATGGGAACGTTCCTTGACTCATTGAAGTATCTATCATGCTTTCCTTCCCTTCCTTCCTTTTTCTGCAAGAGCTTTGAATTAGATGTCCACTGTTGGAAATATTTCTACAAGTTCCTTGCGAAATCAGTTGCTCTTTCTGGAGGGAGATGTTTGCAAAGTATGGTCAGAGACCTTTGTACAGTACTGCACTGAATAATCACAGCACATTAGGTAATTTATTAAGTTAATCCTTAAAATCCTTAAAACTTAAAATGTAAATATAACTACTGAACCAGAAATGCTATGTCATTTGTGCTCCCCACACACAGATGCTTTTAAACTAGAGAGAGTGCACAAGCAAAACCTAACTTGAAAGAAGTATTTGATAATGGAAAGCAGTGTTAGGATTTTGAAAAAGAATTTTGAGAACCCTGGAAAAAGAGGTTTATGACAGTAAGTTCTGAAAAAATCACACAGGCTGTATAAAGCTGCCCTCAGCTGAACCAGCAGCATTATGATTTCTGTAACACACATTCAAATAGCTTCTGTAGTGGACTTCTAATTGCAGTAATATTCTCATGTGATAAATCTAGCCGAACCTTTAAAAGTAGTACTTCCAAAGATAGATGGAGAAGAAAAAAGAAGACAGTAAGACAACAGCAGTTTGCATGTAGAAGGTACGAATATGAAGGAATGGCTACAAGGCAAGTAAGAAAGTAGGTGAAAACATCACAACACTTAAAAGGCTGCCTCCGTCGCTAGTGAAAAGAGCCAAAATTACAAAGGAATGTGCATTTGTTTCTCTTCTCTCAAGTAAAAGTATTGATAAATCATGTCTGGCTACAGTGAGAGCCCCCAGCCCAGGAGTTGTTCTCTAGATACACTCAGCTGTCTCCCACAGGCAGTGGCACAGGCAGTCACCATCCACTTAATCTTCTATGCAGTTCTGTGTTTGAGAAGATGCAGCCCTGTTCACTCCTTGCGATAAGCAATTTACAGCACACAAAGAGTATCTCTTATTGGAGTGTTTTGATTTTTTTTTCCAAGGGTAAAAAAGTTTCTCATGTTCTGCAACATTTGATGTGGAAAATGAAAGAGTGAAAGGTTCCAGAATAGCCAATGCCAAGACCTCAGTGTATAACATGTACATAACATTGTATATAACAATGTACATAATATGTATATAATGTTATATATGTTGGCAAGAAATGTTCTATACATTGGCAAGGGATACATTGGCCAGAAAAAAGAAGATTAAAAAAAAATGTACACCCTACCCCACCCCAAAAATGAGACAGGAGAACTAGTGACAACCTGCATGGAGAAGGCTGAGGTACTCAGTGATTTTTTTTTTGGCTCAGTTTTCAATGGTAATCTCTCTTCACACACCTCTCAAACCTCTCAACTTCAAAGCAAGGACTGAGGGAATGAAGGTCCTCCCGTCATAGATGGAGGTTGGGTTCGAGATCACCTGAGGAACCTGAACACGTATAAATCCATGGGACCTGACAAGATGCATTCCAGGGTCCTGAGGAAATTGATGTAGTTGCCAAGCCAATCTCAACCATATTTGAAAAGTCATGGCAGTCAAGCAAAGTCCCTAGTGACTGGATAAAAGGAACGACCATTTTTAAAAAGGTAAAAGGGGGACCCTGGGAACCACCAACCACTCAGTCTCACCTCTCTATCCAGTATTTTCCTCCTGGAAAATATGTTGAAACACACATAAGACAAGGAGGTGATCAGAGGCAGCCAAACTGCTTTGCCAAAGGTAAATCATGCGTGACTAATGGTGGCCTACTACAATGGAGTGACTGCATCAGTGGACAAGGGAAGAGCTATGGATGTTGTCTACCTGGACTTCTTTAAGGTCTTTGTTACAGTCCCCTACAACATTCTTGCAGTTAAGTTGGAGAGATACGGGTTTGATGGATGGAATATTAGATGGATAAGAAATTGACTGAATGGCTGCATTCAGAGAGTTATAGTCAGTGGCTCAATATCCAAGTGGAAACCAATAACCTGGCTATACCAGATACAGTCAAGGCTATATCAAATATGTTTTCAAGTGATAGATGACACCAACCTGAGTGGTGTAGTTGATATGATTGAGGGAAGGGATGCCACCCAGAAGGATCTTGACAGGCTTCAGGACTGAGCCAATGTGAAATTCATGAGGTTCAACAAAGTCAACTGGAATGTCCTGCACCTGGGTTCATGCAATCCCCAGTATCAATACAGTCTAGGGGATGAAAGGATTGGGAGCAGACCTGCAGAGAAGTACTGGGGGATACTGCGGGATGAAAAATTAGATCTGAGCTGGCAAATGTGCACCTGCAGCCCAGAAGGCAAACCATATCCTGGGCTGCATCAAGAGAAGCGTGGCTTCTCTCATAAGACCCCACCTGGAGTACTACATCCAGCTCTGGAGCCCCCAACATAAGAAGGACATGGACCTGTAGGAGGGAGTCCAGAGGAAGGTCACAAAAGTGATCAGAGGGCTGGCTCCGGGAAGACCTTACTGCAGCCTTTCAATATATGAAGGCGGCTTATAAGAAAGTTGGAGAGAGACTTTTTACCAGTACTTGTAGTGACAGGACAAGGGGCAATGGTTTTAAACTAAAAAGGTTAGATTTAGATTGGATATAAGTTAGAAATTTTTTACGAGGGTGGTAAAACAGGTAGGTGGAACACGTTGCCTTGAGAAGTTGTGGATGCTCCATCATTGAAAGTGTTCAAAGTCAGGTTGGATGGGGATTTGAGCAACCTAGTTTAGTGAAAGATGTTTCTTCCCATGTCAGGGGGTAGGTGATCTTTAAGGTCCCTTCCAATGCAAACGATTGTATGATTTTATGATTCCAATGTATAACATGTCTATAACATTGTATATGGGCCAAATGGTATTGGACATTATGTTTATGTACTTATGAATTTTTATTTTTATAAGATGGAACAGCATCAAGGTGAGAACGAAAGCACATCTCAGATTGTCGACCTAGTACACTGACTCAGAATCTCAAGTAGGAATACTAAAGGCTTAAATCATGTTTCCCCAAAATCCGTATAAGTGTTCTTCCTAATAAAGGACTGATTATTCTGATGTTGAATGTCATTCATGATTTTGAGTTTTTTTGAGAAATTTCCTGTTCATGGTGAAACTGATACATATAGAAATCCTCTAAAAATCTCTAATAGGGATAAATTGATACATTCTGACTTTTTTTTTTTTTTAATTTTTTGCAAAAAAAAGTAAGTCCCATCTGAACTACTTGCTTCAATATCAGCTACAGATAACACAGAGAAATGGGCACCTCTAGTGTACGTTCATTAAACCTTACAACCGTGTTCTAAAATAGATCAGAAAATTTGCACCTCTCCACCCCCTACAAAGAGAATACAGATTAGGAATTTAAAACATGTCTGTAAATAGATAGAGATTAATCCTATCCCCTGTTTGCTATTGAGCCTGTCTTTCCTAAGTAAAACTTTACAATTTTCTGTGTCCTACAATTTGTTTATGTTGTCTAAATAAATGATATGCATTTTTGGAGAAGGGTTATGTTTACGCTTGCCACCTAGTAAAATGGGGTACAGCTCTCTCAGCAGTACTGTAATATAAATAATGCACGTGTTATCAAAAAAAATCAAACTTGAAAATTGCTAAGCATCAATTGCTTAGATACTTCTAATACAATAGTTTCATTAGGTAACAGGCAGTTGCACAGGAAATCCTGCTTACAAAATCAAAAATTTAAATATAGGGGGAAAGCAGCTGTCTCACTAAATTTTTTGTATCTGTAACACAGTGTTTCCAAACTTCTGCTTGGAGCAGTCTTGGAGAGATGACTACCAAATATGTATTCAAATAGACCCCTTCTTACTTATATTTCCAATAAAATCTTGGAATTCAAATTAACAGACACAGATAGGCTGGAAAGCTGCACATTTTTAACAAGATGTAAACCAGATCATTATTCTATATAGAGAGAAGTATTAAGGAACGTATTATGACTATACGCAAACTCAAAGCTCTGATCAGACAAAAGCATCAATCACTTGCTAAGCCAGCCAACCATTAGCTTGCTTCTGGTGCAATTTTCATTTTGAAAAAAGTCATATAAGATACCCTTGCATGCAGTGAACCTGTTTGGATTCAGTAAGGTTAGGGCTTGAACTGCTGAATTCCATGTGGAACAAGGAACACGTGTCAGCCCTGTTTGCCTTCAGGCCCATGAAAAGGAATCTGTCCATGGAAATAAGATAATTTCTTAGCAATGTAATTTAAACATTCCTCTCTTCTCCCCATATTATGAAAGATATTGTTAAGCACTGCAAGATGAAAATCAGAAGCAGCTCAGACATTCCTTTTGGCTTGCTGACTTGCTATTATCTTCCAAATCCATGCAAATTACTAACACAAAAAACAGTATTCAAGATGCTCTTGACTTATTCATAAGAGATGAGAGATACCAGATATGCACAAGCTCCCTTGGTTTCTGAAGGAACTGGAGGTCCCCAGCAAAGAATTTTCCCCAAAGATTTTGAGTCTTTGTCATTTTTCATTGGACTGTTAGTGAAGGTTATATTTGAAAGTAACAGTTAATTTATCTGAGATTATAAAGTTAACTGTATTCTCCAAGTTTCTCTATTATAGTGCCCCAGCAAAAATATTCCAAACATGAAATCTCTTGTCAGATTCTGGATGAGTGTGAAATGACCCAGCGCTGATAAAATTTGTGGAGCTTTGCCTGGGCAAATCAAGCCTCGAACAGTTATAGGGAGGAAAAAAAGACAATTAAATAGAATAAAATTTTCTGTGTCCTTGCTGGGGTGATACCCCAAATCAGCTTGGAATTAGACTTGGAGATGCTCATCTCCAAGGATTTTTCCATCTGTAGGTCATGACCATTGGGGGATGGATGACTACTAGCTATCATCAGCCAGTCTAAGGTCCTCCCAAGCGAAAGTGCTATTTACTCTATAAGGAAACAGTTTCAGTTATTTTGAGAAGCTGGTGTCTCAAACTCTGGTTTAGGATATGCCTTATAACAGTAACAGAAAATCAAAATGGTACAGGTAAAGCTTAAGAGCATGCCATTGAAAGCTCTCAAAGCTCTTAGCAATGCATTCCACGAGAGAGGTAGTTCTTGTGCAGTAGGTAACGCCCTTTCCCCCATCCCTCCCCCAGTCCAAGAAAGCCTCTTGACTGATTCCTTACATCTGGATAAAACCCAGATAATAGTCACCATCAGGAATAATACAGATTAAATGAATATTTCTGACCCCGTCCTGAGAAGAACGTATTGTAACTCTTCAACTGATAACATTGTCCATATAAAATGTGTCCTGTAAAATGACTTACTGATGGTACATTTAAAACATATCTTTTTCTCACCTAGTATATACATAGACAGAGGCAGATACATGTGCATACATTTGTGTGTTCAAAATGGGCCCAAATAAAATAATAATGTTAAACTTTGATCAAATTTAGAGTACGGTGCTGCAGCCAATGTTTAATATCTATAAAAACTTTTTCTCTTTTTACTTTCAAAATCTTACCGTCTTGCAAAGCAGAAGAAAAAAAAAAAGAATCCACACAATTTCTACGGTTGTATATTAGTTTTCTAAGCCTCAGATGAGGGAAATGGGTACTTAACATCAATTGAAAGCTTTCAGTTGTTAAGTGTTGGAGAGCAGCTCTGCACATTCCCTGTAACATAGCGGAGAATTCATGTTCATGTTCAGCTTGCTGCCCACCATCATCCCAGGAACTTTCCCACAGAGCTGCTCCCCAGCCCCTCCAGCCTCAGCTCTCGTCAGTCCGAAGGCCCTGCCCTCTCTGGGGCAGCACTTGGTGTTTGTCCTTGTTGAATTTCATGGAGTTCCTCTCACCCTAATCCACTGACCTCTGTGGGTCCCTCCAGATGGCTGATCTGCTCCCAAGCTTATCAAGTGATCCCCTTAGTTTGGAGCCACCTGCAAAAGTGACGAGAATACACTTAATAAAGCTGTAAAGTAAGACAGGTCCCAGGACAGACTTCTGTTGTTCTCCAGTAGTCATAGGCATCCCATTATTGTATGTTCATCACCATCGTAGACCAACCACCCAACCAGTTTTTCACCCAAGTTGTCCACTCATCCACTATAACATTCTAATTTTTGAACGAGCATATTGTGAGACACAGCATCAAAATTCTTACTGAATTCTGTTAGGAAGTCAGTAAACTACTGGAATATGGTAGGTTATGCCGGGGAAAGGATAAGTCTGCACTTAACCCTCTTACCCCTAAGAATCCTCTATTAACTATTACTAGAGGCAAGATGGGCTATATGGACTTCTGATCTGAGCATGTCTTACATTCTTGTTACATATTCTTCAGGCACATCTATTTATCAGTAGAAGAGCAGGTTAAAATATATCTATAAAGGAAAATATCCCACTTTTTTCACCTTTGCCATCTCCTATACACCAGTTACAGTTTTTCTTCATTCTCCCACCAAACTCTACAATGATGTCAACAAAACTGAAGAAACAAATAACCAGATAGTAGGGAATGACAGCTGCCAGAATGACAGGTGCCAGAATGATAATCTGCTTTTGACATTGCTCAGTGATGCTGAAAACTGTAAAAAAAACAGCTTCAGATATTTCTTTTAACCTTCGTTATAGTGACTGACTTTTTTTCCTAGATGCTAAAAGCTGCAGAAGTCAGATGCTTATTCCATGTATTCAACTTGTGCAGGACCAGGGCCTATCAAGTGTCTTTAACACATTTGCTACATCACTTTTACTGATATTCTTTGTAATGCTCCATGGAGATGGGTTTTGCAGAAATAGTATTGCTCAATGTCTTTTCACAGCATTGTTTTGAAACAGCGTTTGCTTTAGGATTCCTCACTGTTATTTGCAATCACTTGTTTCTATCAAGCCACCATCTCCTACCTACACAGAAAAAAGCACTAACCCAAATGGTCAAGCCTACCCTACATGTAACACCATTTTCTAATTGTTTCATAAGTAGTATCTCATAATTAATCTGTTACCTGTGCTGGAATAATTTTTGAATAAGACATGAATTTACTAAGGGGAAAATTCAAAACTTCTCTTCATTGGAATCTCCTTTACTCATGACAGATTTTCATATTTCATTTGATATTATCTACTGACCCAGTTTTCCATGCATTCCTTAAACATTTTAATATTGAGCTCCTCGTTGCTCAAAGCAGAGCATTGTTCTTCTACAATCTGCTATTCACTTTGTATGTAAAGAATTCCTTAACTCCTCAGGGAGCTATTGAGCAGCATATATGGCGGCCTGATCACAAAGTTGCTTTACATTTTTAATCCTTTGGTTGTAAAGCATTGCTCTTTCTTACATCAGAAACAGAATTTCATCATTCTGGAGTCAAGACCTCGTCATTGCTAACATTCTTTTGGGAGTGCTAAAATAGTCTTTGGTACAATAACACAAAAAATAGTGCCACGTGGAAAATTCAGTGAATATAGAGAAAGCACCCAAGGAGTTCTAAGGCTACAGCTATGAACTTAAAATCTCAGTGAATTAAATCTCAGGACAATTTTCTATTATAACGGTCTTTTAAATCTCACAGAAAAGACTGACCTAATGGAAAAGATAACAATACATTGGGGGTTTTCGATTGCAGCAGATTACTGACTTCCAATGGGAGTGGGTGCCTTTTTTATCTTTTTTGATCTGAGCTTTAGGTAATACATGTGAGTTGAAAGTTGGGACAATTTTTTGCCCTTACAATAGCTATGCTTTCTTGGTTTTGTTTACTAGTAAAGTACTCAGAATTGGTCTATTACAAACTAGTGAAGAAAGGTGCAAGATATGAGCTGAGTGATAAGGAAAACTGTACAACATGAAGACTGAAAGAGGGGAGCATTATTAAATTCTTGGTTTGTGCTCTCTTATGTGGATAGTGGTATTGGTATGTTCAATGTGGACATATGTCTTGAGACTGATAAATCTTGGGGAATTTTAGCAGGCCAGGTCCAAATTACATCTTTGGTTGCATATCACAGCAGTACATGTTAAATTGTCACTATCAGGCTTGATACTACCAGGGAATACTATTCAAATAATATTACTTTTGTTTGGTAAACAAGACAATGTTGCTTTCTTACAACCTAGGAATTAAAAAACTTCCTTTTCTTTTCTCATATTTTCTATTAAAAATATTAACTCTTCCAAATTATTTCTGTTTCTGGCTGGAACTGATGTTGCACAGTTTTTGTTTGGGTTCATGTCTAAATATTCAGAGGCTGGCAGTCTTAGAAATTCAAATGAAATTTTTAATATGCCAGAAACCTTTAAAAAAAGGCAACACAGAACAAATTAACAACATTTCCATGTAAAATTTGACAATAGTTCCCGTTTTCTGTTTGCGCTGAAAAAAACCCAGCCAGGTGGAATTTCCAACCATTAATCCAGTCTTCCAAAACCCTAGGGCAGCAGGGAAACATGTATGCTACGTATCCTACCTTCAGATCTGTTTTAAGCTTAAGGAGGAATGTGTGAATACTTGCTTGCTACATGTGAGTCAATTTAGCCATTTTTATTCAGAGTCCATGCTAATCTCTGATCTTTAGCTACTGCCAGAGGGAAGTGTGAAACCAGGGTGTAGGTCAAGTGTGTGAAAGTGCTCGTTCCCCTAGATGCCTGAGGCTTTCAGTTATAATAAACAAAGATTATACTATTTTCCTTGTGACTGTCTTAGGACTAATGCAATGCTGTTTTTAATGACAGCAGTTTAAGATAAATTATTTTTCTTATAGTCATAGCTCAAGTCCAGGTTGAGCTTCAAAAGGAGTGCAATCCCTGTCAAGTGGCAAGAAACTGCGAAATATAATTAGAATTACTCATAGTCTCTACTCAAAAAGACTTAAACCAGAATTATACAATTATTTTTCTTTAGAAGAACTTGTCTGGTGGATTTACTTTCCTATGAAATCCAGGAATAGCATAAGTCTTCTATAGCACTTTGTCAAATAGCAGCACAGAATTTGCTGAAAGAATTTCACTGATCTTAATTGTGCATTGCTCTGGGTGTCTTTGTGCCTAGGGAGACTAGGGGTGTAACACACTCTTTTGCATTTCTTTCTCTCTAAGAACTGGGTCTTCAAGAAAGGAAGTTCCCTTAGATGTTTTCTGCACACTCATGGGAAAGCCTTTAACTATTGTCGCCAATCGTGCATTAATTCTTAGATAACTGTTTTCTTGTGTGGTTATTCTGATGTTCTCACCTCTGTGCCTGGCAAGATCATGGAGCAGATCTTCTTGGAAACCATGTTAAGGCACATGGAAAATTAGGAGGTGACTGGTGACAAGCAACATGGCTTCACTAAAAGCAAATTGTGCCTGACAAACTTGGTGCCGTTTTACAATGGGGTTACAGAGTTGGTGCGTAAGGGAAGAGCAACTGACATCATCTACCTGGACTTGTGCAAAGCATTCGACACTGTCCCACATGACATCCTGATCTCTAAATTGGAGAGACATGGATTTGATAGATGGACCACTCGGTGGATAAGGAATTGGCTGGATGGCCATGCTCAAAGAGTTGCGGTCAATGGTTCGATGTCAAAGTGGTGACCAGTGAAGAGTAGTGTTCCTCAGGGGTTGCTACTGGCACTGGTGCTGTTTAACATCTTTGTTGGTGACATGGACAGCGGGGTTGAGTGCACCCTCAGCAAGTTTGCCAAGACACCAAGCTGTGTGGTGTGGTTGGCACACTGGAGGGAAGGGATGCCGTCCAGAGGGACCTGGACAGGCTTGAGAGGTGCAAACCTCATGAAGTTCAACCCCATGAAGTTCAACCCTGCCCATGGCAGGGGGGATGGACCTAGATGGTCTTTAAGGTCCCTTCCAACTCTAATCATTCTATGGTTCTACAATTCTGTGTTGTGCAATTGTTTTGCTGTTGTAGCTTGCATGAGATCTTGAGAAAAGGTGTTTCTTCTCTTCAAACTGCTCATGCTCCTTATTGCTGAGGAGCATGGACGCTTCACGTATACCAACCTACACAACACTTCTGTGAAATAAACAAGCCTCATCTCAGTTTACCAATGGAGTAAATTCGCAGAGAGAAAGGGATTAAACCCAGGCCGTAATTCGTTCCAGGGTGGGTAACTGACCCTTAGGTGCTCACTTAGATGGGTCCAAACGAGTAGAAGCAGGTCCATCAATTAATATGGCAGTTTCAGTTGCAAATGCCAGTCAGTTTTATGATGGGCCATCGTGAATTTATTTGAGCAGGCTCATCCCAAGTTACCATGAGTCATTTTCTGCCTCTTTTTTTTTTTTTTGTCTTTGCACTTTCTGAATTAGAGATAACTGCCTTTAAAAGAAAAATAATCTGAAGCTAGGAGCAATACTGATGCAGTATATCAGTGTATTATAAAGAAATGCTGATTTCAGAGGCTCCAGGAGAATAATGCATTCAGAACCTTTACCTTAATAGGAGGAGATAGTTATTAGTTTTGAAAATACAAAATAAAAATTCCACTACATATATTAGGCACTGAGCAACATGATACAATATCCAAAACATTTCTTACAACACTAAACTCTGTATTTTTATATTATTCAGCATTCCTTGTATATATGATGAAATCGTTTTTATTGGCCTGGGTTTCAGATTTTCCCTTGTGTGTACTTAGAAATAGAAACTCATATCTGGGACTTCTTGGAGGCCCACTTAGAATGAATGATTCAAATTTAAATGAATGTTGTCAAATGTGTTTCTCACAGTACTGGTACCATAGTAACTGTGGTCTTATTTTTTAATGATACTTATGTAAATGTGCCCAATTACCGCTAAATATTTTTCTCTTCACAGCCACCTCTGCAAAAACAACAAGTTAAAGAACTTAGCTTCATGTTGGATTCCTGCGGCCTTCTATTTTCTTGCTTGCAGTAAAGGTTTTCCAGTCCTCAAGAACCCTTCAGCAACTCAGATTGTGAGATTGTGCCTTCCATAAAAAACTTCATGAGCTCACACAGACTGACTGGACTTTAAGTCGTGACTGGGGTTAAGACCCAGTCTGTGAATGATGTGGCAGGTGGGTGACCTCATTTCCCCTCCCCATCTCAGAAGGTCAATATCTGTACCACATTTGATCTTCAGAACTCAGAGAAATAATCATCAATAGAAACTTTGACATCAAATAAGCAAACAAAATTCATAATATCCAATATGCACAAAAGGGATTTAGTGATAAGATATCTTTTTAAAGTAATTTTTGGAATAAAACAGTATACACGGACAAGTAACATTCTTGAAGAAATTTATCCTCCATGAGGCTGTAGAGCATCGCAAGCCAAGGAGTGATATTAGAAATTTCCTCACACTTACTCATTAATACACTTCAACTCAGCTTTGATATGGTTGAATTGATTCCTACTGCAAAATACAAATAAATGTTCAGGAGTTCTCCTGAGCTATTCAACCACATCACTATGGTGCATATAGCAATGTAACCAGAAATGGCCTTGAAAGTGCATTTTGCCTCCAAGCAAATCTTTTCATAACTGCAGGCATTTGGCATTTGTTTTCCTTTCAGTTTTCACATAACTAAACTGCTTATCAATACTTGTTCTTCGCATCTAAACTGCTTGCATTTTGTATCTGCCTTTTCTTTTGTATCACAAATTAGAGATAAAATCTGCTCTCTTTTACACAGGTGGAGTTTCCTCTCCAGCTCCTTCAACCTGAGATAAAATTTGTTTGTCCCTTGTTACTTTGCCCTTTTCTAGAAGATTTGCTCCCTCCTTTTATATATTTAAAAAGAAATGTATTTTGAAGGGATTTCTCTGCTTCAAATGGCAACAAAAAAGGATTCTTTGAAATAGTGAAATGAAATGCTAATTTAATTTTTATATCTGTTCCATCAGCTTCTCTGCTTAAAATAATTACTAAATCCACTTTATAAACATGATTAGTGTGATTGTTCTAAAGCACTTTTTTCAGGGGATTTACCATTTATTAAAAAAACATTGTTCAGACATAAATACATGTTTCTAAAGTAAGAGTTGGTAGTCCTTTAAGCTAAAATTCTTCAGAGAAAGGATTTTATTTTTATAATGCATCATTTGCCTCTATGATGCCATCAAAGTAATGAATAATAATTACAGAATGTGTAAGAAATATGAAAAAAATGTTATCTTCTTTTCTGAATATCATAATATATTTAGCCTCCGGATATACTCAAGAAAACAGCATCTTATCAAGGGCAACTATTGTTATTAATCAAAGTAGCTATTTATGACATATGAATAAATGGCTTTCACTTTACACACAAGGACAATATAGATGATCTGCAGATATCAGTTGTTTATCACACTGATGTATTTTGTTATCATAATGCCATTACCTTGCCACTGAATCACTGGATGCAAACTGCTTACGGTTTCAAGGCTTATTCCAGTGACAAAATATGAAACGAGAGCCTTATGAATATTCAGAGGCTTTCCCCATGGCACTAACTCAGGTCTATTTATAGCTATGATTTATGGAGCTTATGAGCACAGCTAGAATTTCAGTTCAATATTAACATTCCTTTTATGCGTGACATGACAGTTTATAGTTCACAGCATCTCTGCATTACAATTACGGGTAAATAAAAATGATTATTTTTTTTTTAATCCATTAGTTTAAGATAAAAATCATCATTCTAAACCTGTAAGCTTAGTTCTTCTGTACGCCCAGGTAAGGGGGAGGGAGGAGAAAAGAGCATAGGGAAGAATTCACTAAAACTTATCCCTGGGAGATACACAAACGCTTGGTTCCTGGGCAATCAGAGAGTAAGATCCTGTGTCCAGCTGCCGTGTTCCCCATTAGGAGGAAGGACTGAAAATACAAAAGCTGAATCCAGATAAATGTGCATTTCCATGCTTTATGCTGGGTACATCCTTCTAGTCCCCTCCTGGATGCAATCTTAGGACACAAAAGCAGGCTCATGTCTCAGCCGCAATAACAATTTCTATGAATATCTGAGGCACCCACAGTGTGGACCTCTTCTGACCACCATAGACAGCAGAGGGGTCAGTGTCTGCCCACAGCTAAGAGGGAAGGGAAACGGGGACAGAGAGTGAGAAGAAAGGCAAGAAACACTGAGCCGCAGCTACAAGAGCGCCTGTCCCAGAACAGCGGAGAACTTTGATTTCCAATGGGACATGGAAGCGGGAAACATAGGGAAAGTTTGGGAGAGGAAGCCTGTAATTAAAGAGCAGCTCTGAGTGTGCCAGGGTAGGCAAGTGCAAGGGGTTTTTATGACAGGAGTGGGTTTAGCCAATAATAACCGTAGGAAGAGAAGAATAAAGCAATCTGTCACATATGTAAAGACTGGAGTTTAATATCTAAAGAGGGATGTGTTGGGCACTCAGTTTGGCCTTTTGGGTAGGGGCTCTCATTTCTTCAAGTATTGTCTACAGCTAGGAATAAGATGTAAGCAGGGAACAGAGAAGACTCGTGGGGCATTCAAATCTCAAGTGGCTGGTTTGGTTATCCAGCTCCCGCTCTGGTTTAAGTTTATTACAAATTATACCCTTAGGAGAGGGATTTGGTTTTCCTAGGTCTCTTTTCTCGGCCTTCTTTTCCAGTGTTATTAATTTTGCTTTTACTGTTAGGTTGATATCTTTTGAGACATTTCTCTTCTTCATTAATGTAGTCATTCCTCGGTTTCTAAGAGACAGCTTGGGAGTTTGTCTTTCAGAATTGTTCGCTCTAAAAATGCTATTTCAGGGACCTTGCGCACTAAACTGCCAGCTTTCCCTCTCCAGGCATACTGTCTACCTTTCAGTCTTTTACTACGGGGCTTTGGTTTATTAAATGTTAGTGGCAAACGGACTTTTGACTGTAACATCTGAAGCAGATCTTCCTAAGTATGTCATTATTACAAGGCTGTTCGCAAGACTTGATGACTCAAGAGTTGACACAGCTAAATTTAGATTATTTCTGGGCTATTTTCAGTAGCTTTTGCTACTTCTCGTCCTCGCAGTAGGGCTCTATAGAATGACAACCCAACTGTGCAAGCCAGACAGGAGGTACTATGAATTTCGGTATTCCCTAAGTTGAATGATCTTGGAAAATATATATCCCATGGGATATCCAACATATCTAGTAGTGGGTAGTCTAAATGCAAGCCATTGATTAGCTTGCAAAAAGAGTTAGAGGATCTGTCTAACCCATGTAATTTGAGGACTCACCGCACCTCCGACAATCTAAAAGCAAAAAGCAAAATGCAGTTTTCATACGCCTACCTCCTCTCTGGGTTCTCTTAAAGTGTTATGAAGGATTTAAAATTAAGAACTAATCAGGTGGTGAAATGAGTTCATCATAAAGATCACAGCTGACTGTAAAGTTTATAACCGCAGTTGGCAGATACTTTTCAGAAAAATAAAAAAGTAACTCTCCAGTTAAATTAGTCAGTCCTCTCTAAATAGGAATAGAGGCAGAAGCTGCAGAATTTGTATATTGTGACAGTCATAGACCTCGATAATTTGGGGCATCCAGGCAGAAGTCAGAAACTTCACTAAGCCCCATGACTTCACCATGAACTTCCCACTGCAATGGATTTTTTAGACTTTATTCATGCTTCCCCAAAGCTGCTTGAAATTTTGCATAATTCAGCTTCTCAGGGTGAGTAAAGTTAAGAGGCATGAACTAAAGAAAACTTCAAAAACAGTTTGGATGGAAAATGCATGCTTGTCTCTGGCACATTTCTACATTTATATTGATGTGCAACTAAAATTTTGCTTTTAAGGAATCATTACTCACGTTAGAAAATTAATAGGAAGACTGGGCTGGAAGAGTGATTTTGAAAATGAAGCTGTATTGAGAGGTTAAAAAATCATTGATCATTGATTTCATGCTTGTATAACTGTAAAAACAGAAGCAATTCTATTGAACATCATTTCATGAGTGTGCGTAGCAGAAATAAGCCTCCCGCTTAGTTTTAATGTCTTAGTGACTCATTACAAGTAAATAATAATTACAGTGTTAAATGTTAATTTAAAGAAGCTGAGACAAAAGCCTCTATTTGTGTCTTTTCCTGGCCTTTATCCTTAAAATATGAGGTTATTCCTTACTGATAAGCTTTTCGTGGACTTATACCATTGGAAGTCATGAATACAACCAGATGATTTTGCTCCTAACTCATATTTGTAAGAACAGAAAATAATTTTTCAGTCTTTCTAAAACATATTTCACATTCACTATTTCCTATACCACTTTTATTTAAATATGGCATAGATTCCCAGCCCCTGCACAGGGACTTCTTGAAACACAGATTTTTCTATTCTTAGAAAAATAAAATTCCACATATATACCTTATGATTGTGTAACTCCAATCCCATCTGTTCCTTCTCTCTCCTTTTTTTCCTTTTTCCCCTTGTTTTCTCCCCTCTTTGGTTTGGCTTGTGCCTACAGGAGTGCTAATTGAGAGCTGTCATCTAGTGCAACCCCTGCTGACGCTGAACGGAAGTCTTCAAAAATAATTAGCTAAAGAGTGAAAGTGACACAGGCAGAGGAGAGACATAATAACTTAGGGATTTATTCACATGTTTGAGCAGAGAAGACGGTGCCTACGGAGGAAGGAGAAAAGCCTGAGTACTGTGATCTCTTGGTTCTCCCTCCTTTGGTGTTTTGCCCTGAACACGATGGCCAAAGTGAGTCAGTTCCTGAAGGCATAGTAATATTACGCGCAGACAAAAAGAGGAAGCAATACTCACTGGAAATAGACATTCCTCAATTAACAATGATAAAATCAATTGACAAGGGTAGGTTTAGATAAAAGGAAAAAGAAAACAAATATAACAATGCAATATTCATATTATGAATAGAGGTTGCCACGTATTCTATTATCAGCTAGGTATGTCAGTATCCAAACAGGAGGATCCAAGTGCAGCCCAAAACTACTCCAGAAGCATTTTGTTTCCCAAAGGAGATAATAAAAAGGTACCTTTTCAACAGCCACCACTGAATAAGCAACCAGTTGGGATACTGCTACATTGCAAAAAGTAGCTGATCCATGCAACTAACAGTTCTTAAAAGATGCAGGAATTTGTGACTAGCAACAGGGATCAAAGGTTCAGGAGCACAGCTGAGAATATTTTTAGCTTTCATGCTAATAACAAAATGCTTTGGACAAATAGAAAGCTAGAGAATATGCCGAGTTCAGTCCAGAACGTGAATCACGGCAGATAAAGAACACACACAAAACAAAAAACAAGTAAAGAAGTTAATATTTCAAATGCATACTGCAAAGCAGAAAAAGATATTGGAAGGGCAGATGTGGGGATGTAATAGCAAAATCCTGATGAAAGAACAAGGTTAGATGCAGTTCTATCTCAGGGCACAACCCATAGTGGTAGAAAAGTATCTGTATCTTCTGTATCGCTTCTGGTAAATCTAGCCTTGAAATGAAGTATCCGGAGTTACTAACCATAACTGTGACAAGAGTTATCATTATGCCAAAACTGAAAGACAAATCGAAATAATCATATTGCAATATATCAAGGAAAAAAGCAGGAACTGAGAGAATGAGACTGCATGGAGGAGATTAATGCAGTGCAAAATGGCAAAAAATGAAAAGACTTGGAAAGCTCAGAGAAGCACCAGATGCAAAGACAAAGCAGCACGCAAATAGGAAATGGCATGCCAAATAGACAGCGGGACATCAGTGAATGCACCAGTCTACAGAGACTTCCACAGCATTGTGGAAAAGGAAAAAACAAAATTAAAACTCAGACAAATTTAGATTATATAGACAAAACACAATTAGGACAATATGAATTGCAAGTAGACTACCAAGCAAAACTAGCTAGGCTTAAACTTCAGAAGTGCCGTGGCCTTCAGTTCAGCCGTGAACTTAGTGACAATGGGCACGGGACAAGAAATTTTCTGTGAATAGGTACAAGAGCCAAATCAAAAATTTTAAAAAGCCAAATACTGGCAGCGTGTCTTTGACAGCATGTCTTACGACAGCATTTTGAGCCTGTTGAGTACTGCAGCCCCTGCCTCGGAGAGCGGGAGGTGTTTGGTGGCTTGCAGGGCGCAGACTGGCAGCTCCATCAGCTAATGGTCTGGTTGCTTCCGATTGCAGGAGCCTCCTCGTGGTGCTTCAGGGATTTCGTTCCTGATGATGTTTGTATAAGGAAAAGGAAAGAAAGATTTCAAAGAAAGCAGAAGACATTGCTGAAGTCAGAGGAACCAGAAGTTGGGTAAATGGGACAGTAATTATTCAGAGGCATAGGTCCAAATCCTTTAAACAAAATAGTGATTAAATCCTACTACCAAATGGTTAGAATCAGCAGGAAGAATACACTTCAGCACTTCAGTGCAAAAAGACTGATTTTGATAAGTTATATTGTGTGAGAAATCCAATTGCCTCGCTACACATTAAACATTACAAAGTATATACTGGTGTTCAGGAAAAGTAAAATTGTGAGAGAAAACAGTAAGACTCCCAAAATAAAGTGATATCTCTATTACAAGTCAGTGAGTGTCCTGCTGGCCTTAGGAAATATTCATGTAAAGACATGAAAAACCCATTGCAGATAAGGACTTCAACCTCCGCAATCTTTTAGAAGGAATCAGGGAAGTAAATCTAAAATAAAATAAATATAAGCTGGAATTGTGTTTAACTGCAATAATCATATTCAGGACACTTGCCTCCCACTGTAACGTGAATCTTAACAAAACAGTGAACACAAAACAGAGGGCACCTGTGCCTAAAAATGTGAAATAAATTCAGAGATAATACTTCTTCTCAGGTGCATGTAAATGTTTTGAGGCATGTAGCAAATAAGCAAGAGCTGTGGTTACCTCATTTTTGAGACAGACTCTGTGAGCCTAGCTGCTGGTCACCAGCTCCCCTGTCCTACGCCATGATGCGAATAAACAGGCAAATTTGCAGTGTGACGCCAATGAGTCAATGCTGGGGGCTTTGTTATAATGAAAGGAACAGCTGGTAGCTTTCACTTCGAGGTCCCTGTGGCCATCTGAACAGAAATGCACACAAATTGAAAAAGAACATCAGGCAACTGAAGTTCATATATGCATTCGAGGATAAGAAACCATTTTGGCAGAAAATAAGAACAAAATATCAAAAGGCATTTTAAAGAATACTCCCAAACATCTTTAAAACATGCCAGTGAAAGAAGAAGGCTGTGTGCACGACCGCTGCTTTCCTGCATGAAGCAGCCCTACAGTATGAAAATAGAACTTTTAAATAGGGAGATCCCCAAACAGAACAGAATAGAGAAATAAATGGAAAAAAAAACAACAGTAACTAAGTACCAGTTCCAAAACTGGGACTTAAAAAAAAACCAAACCAAAACAAAAACAAAAATGGCAAGAACAAGCTCAAGGTAAAAACTTGCACTTTCTCACACCTCTCATACCTGCTGTTCTCTCAGAGGAGATGAATATGAAGGGAGAAGCTTCACTTCATTTCTGAGATCCGACAGAAGTGCATATAAAACAGCCCATTCATAATATCAGATCACTGAGAAGAGAAATCTCCTCAAGAATGTTTGGAATCCCCTCTGGAATGGAAACCTCTGTCCAGAGAACTGGTGGCATCTATAGTAGCTCCCTAAGACTAGAGAGGTGTGAAGAACAGACATTTCATTTTCACACTGGATTCTCCATTTTGGATCTGAGCTCCTTTAGAAACAATCACAAAGTCAAAACCATCAAATTTTTGTAGGTAAAAGATCTTCTTACAAAAATTTAATTTGGCATTGTAGTAGGACTACCTCATTTAATTTAAATTTAAGATTTTAACTGGATCATTTCAAATAAAAAATTGAAACAGAATACCTTTATCTATCTTTCTCTACATATATGCATATCCTCCATTCTGATAGTATACATTTTTTTCTCAGTTTCTTTCCACTGGAAACAATCTGGTGAAATCAACACACTTTATAATTCCCCATAATTTCAGTGGAAATTTGCTGTCAAATGTATTCCCATTGAAATAACTCTAACAAACTTAAGAACATGAATCCAAAGACCTGACAAATAATCATTATATACAGCAGAAACAACCTTTTTAGTATAGACATCTATTTAGATTTCTGGGAACTGGGCAAGCTCCCAGACACAACCACAGTGACCTTCTTAGACCCAGCAATGAAACATTCTAGGCATAAAGTGCCAGACTGCGGAGTTTTTATTTGCAAGTATTAATTGCAGGAATTCCGTGCAAATTGCCTAAGACTGCAACTCCAGCAGCATCACAGCAAACAGTAGCCGTTCTAATGGCCACATTTAACAATATCAACACACCGGAGGGGAGGATATTTCAAAAATCTAAAAAAATACGTGGTAAGCCTTTCTCTGATGAAATAGGACTCTCAGTGACTGTCTTAACAGCACTTCTGTATAACGTTGGATGTCAAAATGCGCATCTGCCTTAGCATTACAGAATTTTACCTTATTATAGCTAGACATAACAAAAAAAGATGCTCAAAAGTCAAAGCCTAGTGTCAGTATATGTAAAATCTGCCAAAATGGCTGGCTATTTTGTTAGGAAAAACAATCTATTTGGAATGAAGCAGTGTGTTAAACAAATAATGGCTCCACAATCATTCATGTATCATGGCAGAAGATAGATATATCTCTTATAAAAATGAGAATTTATTATTCTATCCCTAACAAAAGACAGAAATACAGACAGGGAAGTACACATTTGTCTGGGATTGAACCGCAGGATGAGCAGTAACACCAGCCCATCCCCAGCAACCAGCAGAGACTGTCCAGCGTGGCATCACCCAAAGAACCCATACAAACCAAGTAATCTTTAATCCCTCCAGAATGACAGACTGAGAATTATGCCTGAATAATTATACCTTGCACACAGCAGAAGAAGGTTGAGAAAAAGCAAACTTAATTTAAAACCTAGTCATGAATGAATTGATTAAAAAAAAAAAAGGAGAGAGAAAGGGAAGTTTTCTGCAGGTTCAGTGGTAAAATTTCTGGGTGTAATTCAGGTTGTCACACACATTAGCAGTTTATGAAATTTATGATGATATTACAGAATCACAGAATCACAGAATGGTCACGGTTGGAAGGGACCTCTGGAGTTCCAACCCCCCTGCCAGAGCAGGGTCACCTACAGCAGGTTGCACAGGACGGTGTCCAGGTGGGTTTTGAATGTCTCCAGAGTCAGAGACCACCACCTCTCCGGGCAGCCTGTGCCAGTGCTCTGCCACCCTCAAAGTAAAGAAGTTCATCCGCATATTAAGATGGAACTTCCTATGTTCAAGTTTGTAATGTATTACAATATCATTATATTATAATATTTATTATATTTTTATACATTTATTATTATATATTTTATAATATTTTTATATATTATATTGGTTTATTATATATTATTATAAAATATACAATATATTGTATATTATACACCAATATTATATTCTTATAATATTTTTATATATATTTTTTTCATGTTAAAGTTGACCTGCTGCAAGCTACATCTGTTTTGCTTTGCTTTTAGAAAATATTTCAAAGTGAATTTTAGGAGATGGTGTGACCTTTGTGATATCTACCATCAGACAAGATAATGGTAGGTTGTGGGAAGAGAGGGAATGGGAGTTTCCTCCCATAAGCATCCCACCTTTCACATCAGACTGAGTAGGAGCTTTGCAGGATTGACAGGTTGCAGCAAAAGCTCTTCTCATGACACCAAGTATCAGAGTCAAATTCTGTTCATGGTAGTCATAAAGAACACTTGATAACTTCCTGGGATGAACATCAATGTTCCTACAGAACACTTTCATGACCCTGGTCCTGCTTACCTATAATAAATTCAGGGTGAGTAAAGGGCACATGTATACGGCATGCAGACAGGCCCAAATATGTTCTGCGAGATACAAGCTCCATTCAAAATTCTCGTTTATTCAGGCTCAGCATCACCCAGACATGACTGTGTCACTTCCAGGCAGGAAGTTGGGTCTATCTGCACACACCTGTATGGACACACTCCAAAGAAAACAAACCAGGGACAGGAACTATGCATTTTTCCCAGAATTCAAACAAATTGCCTCTTTACCTCCTACTGTACAGTAGGATGAGTAATAAACCCAGGCAGCTTGTTACGACACATGAATTTCTTTCTGTGGGGCGTTACAGACTGGCTGCTTCAGCCTCCTACCGTCTCTCTTGTATTCCTGAGCAATCCAGAAGACACAGACTATCCCTGGTGATCTGTCCTAGCTCACGACACTGAAAGTCGGCACAGCTCTCCTACACAGACAGTTGCAAAATACAGCATTGTGCGGGGTGTAAGGGCAAGCAGAAATAACACGTGGGCAGGAGGAAAAGGGAAGCACAGACAAGCTAGCTATTCCGCTGGCTGGAAGCCTCAGGTGCATTACCCGCCTAGTTCCTTCTTCTGTAAATGTGAAAGATTGAACAGGGAAGGTCTTGAATTGGGAAAGTCTGAAGAACAGAAGTTGCGTATTTATTAATGGTCTTGTGTTGCGTGTTATTCCAGCTACTCCGAAAAGCACACTGCAGCCAAAACAACTTAGGGCAACTAAGATGATTAAGGGCTTGGAGCATCTCCCTTATGAGGAAAGGCTGAGAGAGCTGGGGCTCTTTAGCCTGGAGAAGAGAAGGCTGAGAGGAGACCTGATTATGGCATACAAGTATCTAAAGGGTGGGTTGAAGGAGGATGGAGCCAGGCTCTTTTCAATGGTTCCCAGTGACAGGATGAGGGGAAATGGGCACAAGTTAGAACACAGGAAGTTCCGTTCAAATACATGGAAAAACTTCTTTACGGTTCAGGTGACAGAGCAGTGGCACAGGCTGCCCAGGGAGGTTGTGGAGTCCCCTTCTCTGGAGAATTTCAAGACCCGCCTGGATGCGGTCCTGAGTAATGTGCTCTGGGCAATCCTGCTTTGGCAGGGGAGTTGGACTAGATGATCTCTAGAGGTCCCTTCCAACTCTGAAAACTCCATGAAACTCCGTGAAAACGCCATGAAAACATAGTGCTACTCATCATCATCTTATTTCACGTTTATCCAACAAAAACTCAGGATAGATTTTATTTTAATGCAGCAATGGAGTGCCAACACCAATTCTGACCAAAGGGAATATTTGCTTTAAGTCATAGAGTTAATACTATTTTGTTCCCGTGTTCCCACAGACTGAAAATTCATTAATGTGCTAGGTAGCAGTAGCAAAGACTTTAAAAGACTTTCTCTGTCGGTGCGTGTGTTTGTAATACTCTTTGTCCTGTAATTTTTTAAACATACCATCATCCTATTTCCTTCCCAGACCCAAATAAATTCTGCTGCCTCACAGATAAATATATATATATATATATATTACAGAAAAAGAGCTTTAACTAAACTAAACTACATTTAGTGTGAATTTAGTGTGAGAGCAAGGAGGGATACAGTTAAGAGGACACAGTGGGAAAGAATACTTTCTCTGTGCTATCAGACACTATCTACTGCTGCAGTCAGATTATTGAACCAGATATACTAATGATTTTCTCTGTCTCAAAACTTGTTCAAACTCAGTGTTCATTTTGTAAAAGTTGTGGGTTTATTTGAAGTGTTAGATTTTCATGTATCTCCTGACAAGGATCGATAGTTGCAATCCTTCTTTCCACGTTAGAGGTCTAAAGCAAGTAGGCTGTGCTTCACAGCTCCCGATGCAACACAGCGCAGCAATAAAACCTGCCATATTGACAGAAGTACAATATGAAGCAAAAAATGATATAAAATATTACACTGAAGATTTGGAGCAATTCCTACGGGTCTTTAAAAGGGTACATGATACTTACAGAAAAAACGAGCAGCAGTGTAAAAAACATGATTAGACAAAGAAGATGCTAAAGCCTGAGTCACGGTGCAAGGTATTTTCTTTGTGTTTTACTTTTTCTTTGTAGAAGCACAAAATACAGATGTCTACATTATATTCTTCTATGTTCTTAAAAAAAAGAAGAGTGTTCTTTTGCAAAGCTTATGTGGCAGTTTTTTCTCTGTTGGGTGTCTAGATTTAAAATGAGAATCAGACATGCTTCTCTAACTCCTTTTTATAGACATTTATCATTTTAAAGTGGGGAGGAAGTCAAAATAATAGTATCAACCCTGGACCTTAGTGACAAATGACATATCAGCTCCAGGAAATCTTGCTTCTTGGTAGTTACACCATTCGTCTGAGGGATGAGTGAAGTGGGCTGATGTTCTCCAGGCAAAAGAGACCTCAAAAGGTCTCCCTGGGAGAGTGTTTAACCATTGGCCTGCAGGGAGGATGAACCAGCATTGCCTCCGGCGCTCTGTGCAAAGCCACAGGCAGTGTCCTGTCCGGGGACCTTGCACCCAGGGATGGGGTCAGGACCTTGGGATTTGCTCCCTAAGCCTCAGCTTTCTTAGCCACATCTCTTTCTTTCTGTGTCCTACTGTACTTAATGCTTTGTCTTTAATCTTTATACAGGTTAGATAATATGTGTCCTTCACGCCACTGGTGGTCATGACTAAAACATAAAGGTGCGGGTATGAGTGCAGGGGTAGGGGAGACAAGCAGGGGACCTGTGGAAAGAGATGCCCTTTACGCACTTCCTCACACTCAGTACTCCTGATTCTGGAGATGCGGTATGTCTGTGAGGTACATCAGAGTACATCAAGCAGCATTGCTTATCAGCCATAAGCTAATTACCCAACTGGAACTAAACTAATTCTGAATGGAGCCCGTGTGTGGTCTCTGCTTATATGGCATGACTGACCTCCAACCAGGACACTTCAAAAGTGAGCTGACTGCAGTTAGTTTAAGTGTTTCCTTGCTCCACCTCTGGGTTTCTGCAGATCCCATTACAAAGCACATGTGAACTGCCTGGCCAGCTGGATCAGATTCAACTGAGGTGAAAAGGGCCAAGGCCCTCTGGAGAAGAATAACTTAAGAAACAACACAATATATTTCCCCAATGTGTGATTTCTACGACCTAAGCTTGTGTCTCATAGATGCACTGGATTCTCACCCGTTCAGCCAGCCGCCTCCTTGCTGAGACTTCGGCTTTATCTGGTAATTGATGAGAACTACTAATAGCCCTTTTATACTTTTGAACAATTGCCCGCTAACTCCCAGGCTGAGAGAGCTACCTCCATCTACAGCCACGAAACTGGGGTGACTTCCTCTCGTTCCTAGCCTGAACCAGATTAAGACTAGTGACCAAGAGACAACCAGCTCAGCTTCCTATTTAAAATAGTCAGAGAGTCACATTGTTACATTTTTTTTTCAATGTTTAATAAGCTAGACCTTCTTCAAGTTCAACATTGAAATGTGTGCCCACATCAAAAATCCATGTTGTAGCTGGTTAGTTCGTTAGCATCACTGGTAACAGAAGAATTCTCTTCTTAAATTCACTGTGAACCTCATTATTTTTTTTCTGTCTTGCATTTGTTCAAAGCATAGTGTGTTTGAAGCAAGATCAGCAACAATCAATCCAAGTCTGTTTTTTAATGAATTTGTCCATACAGTCCTCACTACGTCCAAATGACTGTCCTCACTATCAGTGTTTCTCTTTTCCAAAATGATGAACAAATAGCTTTAACACATTTGATACAAGGAAGATTTTTGCATCTTCCTACAGATCAGCCACATATCCAGGAAGGATTTAATTTCAGCCGTACACTAAATCAGAGTTAGTAGTGCTGTTCTGCCTTCCCAGAAATGCCACCATACAGAGTTGTACTTCCAGGAATAATATTGCAAAAGCGTGGCTAGAACCCAGAGGTTCAGTGAAGAGCCAGGTCTAGATTCAGCCTCTTCTCTAATCAAGGGAAAACTCTCAGCACAGTGGAGCCTGGCTGAGCATCCAGCACTCAGGACACACACATCTGCCAGTTTCCTGGGCTCCAGCAGGTCCTGCTCCATTCTCCAGCCCTGCCTGCACCAAACTAGAAATCCCTATCCTCTCTCCCCAGAAGACAAACCTCTGCTTCCTCTAGGGCTTGGGGATGGTGTCTGGGAAGGAAGACAAAAGCTTTTTAGCTCGTCTCCGTTGCACCCGCAGCAAAGCCAGGCATATGCTCCGTGGTATAAGCCAACAAGTCCAGGGACTGGGAGAAGGCTGGGTGGCTCTGGGGCTGAGACACTATGTGAAAGCCGGTGCTAGTGGAGGAGACGGGAATCTAAGTTGCTCATGGTGATCTGATCTGACATGATATAAACTTCAGACATTTCTGTCATATACATTTGCTAATTTTGTCCTCCAGTGGTTTTTGCATCTCAGGAGGAAAAAAAGACAGCCCATGGAATAGCCTAGCTTATCTGCACATCAGTGTCTAAGCTTCACTATAAAGCTTTCTTCAATGGAAAAAGTGTCCAGTTTATTATTGGTTACCAGTAAACATGTCTGTGCTGCTTTAAAATACACAGCAGTGTATTTTATCGGGTTATCATACATCAAATTATTTTACTAGATTAACCAACAGAATATGTTGGCAACGGTCTGTATGCAGTTGCTCGGGCTGCAGAAGGTGCTGTAAGAAGTCCCATGGCACTTCTTTTTGTTTTGCCTAAAAATGTCTCCTTTCCACATCACCATAGATGGAAAGTAAATATTCCGGGACGTGGCATACAAATGTTGTGTACATGACGTCAAAATTCACTTACACGTGTATAATCATAACTGGTGATTTGCATGCTTGTGGAAAGGAGTGCAAATGAGTTTATTTAAATGGCAGATGAAGTAGTCATCAAAATAGCACCAAGAATTTTCACACTTCAATGATTAATACTAATGGAGAAATTCGCTCTGGAGTGACTCCCCTGTGAGCTAATCGGCTTGAACCAGGCTGAACCAATTTGGAACAAACAAGATATTCCCCCATTCCTCTGATCGTGAATTTATCTGCTCTTTCCCCAGCCGAAATAAATTAACAACTAAACTGTGCGCAGCCTATGTAGGTCACGCAGTTGATGTACTACCTACTGCAGCCTCCTGCAAGAATTCATTTGTTAATACTGAGCAGCTGTGACAGCCCCCCTGCACTGGAGTCATCCGTCCAGAATGTAACGCCAACAACGCTTCTTTCCAGCAAGAGCCGTTTCCGAAAATCAGATGAACAGGTGTCTCTCACATCCCCGAGATCTGGCTCTGGGCTCCGAGATGCCGTTTCAGAGTCCAGCTGCACCGCTTGCTTCAGATATGCTGGGGCACAACAAAACATGCTGTCATTACCATTTCTCCGGCAGAGAGTGGGTGTAAATAATGTGCCCACATTAGTGAAGCTCAGGGGATCTCCATGGAAACATTTAATCACTGACATTTAAGCTCTTGGTGCCGATAAGGGAAGCAGCTGACTCCTGACCTATTACTAATGGTTTATCAAGGTAGGAAGCAAGATTTTTTGCCTTGACCTGGCTAGAAATGACACAGTGACAGCAAATGCTATTGTGTCTTTCCTCTTTTCCCTCTTTCCCCTCCTGAGCATAGCTTTCAATTCTATAATCGGATTTTTTTCTTGACCTTTTCTCGTTTGTGTCACGTTGGGACAATGTGGGATAGGACTGACTGAGGAAATGCCAACCTCCCAACCCACCCTCTAAAGCAGCATAGCTAACTTCTTTTAGGTTGTAAAAAAGTAAATCCAGGAAAGCTCTCAGATCATGCCAGGGAAAACAGAAGACCCCTACGGGAAGTTACACTAAAGTGACGTTACATTTCTCACAGAGCATCCACATGCACCCCCTCTGGTCCATACGGATAGTTTCATTAGAGCTTCTGACGAATTCAGCCTCCGAGTGTCCTGCGCAAGACAGGAACCGACCCTCTGTAGGCACTGCTGTGCTCACTGCGTGCTAGGGTTGAGAGTGTTGTTTCCCCGTCCTCGGCACGTCCCATCTGTGTCAGAAACTGTGATGTGCCAGAACCTGAGGCCGGTCTAAACTTTTCACCAGTCAGCAGCTCTTCCAGATTCCTCACTCCCAGCCCCCAGAGCACTTTTAGTGCGCAAACCACAGTCCCTGGTCCGCAGCAGCTCCCTGTCATGCCTTCCCGGTCAGAGCAGCCCAAGCCCACCATCAACCAGAGGCACCACCCCTCTGGTTTTGAAGTGACAGCCAACCCTTAAAACAAACATTGCGGTGTGCTGGCTTCATTCTGAACTGACAAGTACCTCCAAAAACACCCCATCAGTCTGAGACCCAGTCTCCCTTGGCCACCCAGTTTCCGCTGAGACAGTGGCATCCTGATGCCCACCTCATACGATCAGCTGCCCTCCATCCAGCTGTTAATTAGTCACAGTTTCGGTCCCGGTTTTGTGACTGATTTTGTGCTGGCTCTGGCTTTGGGTTGTGCTTCATTACAAAATGTGATTTGGCTTAAAGGAAAACCCTTAAGTATCTGGCTTGTCTTGTGGGAAAAAACTCATCATTCTTTTACTGTTTTTATTCCAGAATAATTTACAGGATTTATTCTCGCTAGGGTAACCATATATAGCTCTCATGACATCTAACATGACTGATTGGCTGCAGAAAAGATAGAAAGTCTTACATAACTACGTCACACAAATTAAAGGCTGATGACTGCTTGGCCTGTGCCCAATTAGCAAATTAACTCTGTGTCATTCTTTGTAAAAGAAAACACAGCATTTTGGTTACAAACCCCACTATTGCATTTGCCATCTTTGCTATTTTTATGGCATTTATTCATGCATGTGGTGGAGTAGAATTTGGAGATTTGTCTGTTTTTATTCTCTTTAATAAATTGTAGGCTTAGGATCTGGTTAAGGCTGACTCCAGCGGGGTGTCAGTTTAAGTCCCTACGGGGACTGGGGACCGGATCGGACGTTAGGGTGCTTTCCTGCGTCTGCTGTAGACCCTCCACCTACTCTCAGGGCAAGATGTTTTGTCAAGCTGTGTCTCAGTCTTTCTGTTGTAGAATAGAGATAATATGGAAATAATTGGGGTCTTTATGTAGAAAGTCCTATTAATTAGAGGGACTAATATTGTATTATCAGAAAGTAATAGCTCTGCTTCCTACCTTTGGACACTGACAGCTCAAGTAGCTGTTGCACTAACTTGCCCTGATAGTGCAGTTGACACAAGGAGGATCTAGGAAGCCTGCCAGAAAAATGGAAGGTTTCATCCTCTTCTAGCATACATCCATTAAAAGATATTAATGCATACCAACCACGGATGGTATTCACTCCCCACTTACACTTTTAGAATTCATAACCCAAGCAAGCATTTATCGTAAAACTTTGTTCATTAACATAACACTGGGGGCTTTTAAATGCTTGGAATAGGCTGCCTTACCCTTATAAGAGGTGTAAAAACACCATCAAAGAGGTGGCCCTACTGGCTGTCAAAAGATGAAAACATACCATCATGCTGATTAGCAGAATTTGACTATTTGGAGTAGGATACGCATACATTTTAGTGTTGAAGGTCCTGACTTCAAATAGAGCTTGAAATGCAATCAGTCAGTGTCACTCATATGCCACTTCCCTCCAATTTTACACCTCATGGATCTAAAGGTCTTCCTTTCTGATCTTATTGCAGGAGGTTTCGTTCAAAAGCACTATGTTTTTATTTGAAAGCCACGTGCTTTTTCTGAGTTTCCTGTTCTCTCACATTATTTCATTAAGAGTGCGCCCCTGGTTTTGCAATTTTTTTTTTTTAATTGATTTCTTCTTAATTGCTACCCCTTGGTTATTCCTCAAGAGTGTGAAGGCAGAATCCGGTGTATTGAAACGTTATTCCTTGGCAGCACCAGAGGTAAGAAATTAAATTATTGTTTAGCATTTGTGTACCCTCTTTATCATCGGTGGTACCCGTGATGTGGGAGGGGTGTTGGGGCAGAAAAAAAAGCTTAATAAATCAGAGAGAAGCTCGGCATCCTGGCACATTAAATGCTGAACCGTGCGCTAGGATTGGGGAGTCAGCTCTGCTTGTGCTTCCAGCTGTTATTAATCCTGACACGTTCAGAGATTTTTGGCACACACTGTTTTAACCTCCTGCAGTTTAAATACATTTAACGTTCTCCCTCCCTCTTCCCCGTAATGACTGTAATGTGCGATTTTGTTTTATCTCAGTAATCATATCCTTCTCCCTCTGAGAACAAACTCAGCACAGCACCCCAGATACAGGCGTAGGAAGAGCAGGCTTATCTGTTTGTACAGAGTGTGCCATTGCTTGTTACCATAGAGCTAATGCTACTTAATAACATTTAAATAATAATTTATATTGCAAAATATAATTTATTCTGTTGTGACCTGATAAGGCTAACTGCCGTTGATTATTTGCAATATTACCGATGGGTGCTTAAAAACAAGTACTAGGGGGAAAAAAGGAAACATTTTCATCATAAGATACATTGGTTGCTGGGCTCGTCAGTAAGTACCTAGGCTCGTGAGGATTTCAAAAACATTCGTTATGAACCAGTGTTTTTTCCTGCCTACATCCTTCCCTATGGAGCCCCGGCTGCCAAATTATTTTTGTATGTTAGCTAGGCAAACTCAGTGCTAAATCTCTTTCCGTGTTCTCTTTCATTATGGGACTACACGAGACCTGGGGTAAGGGTAGGTGGCAGGGAAATGGTTCCTAAAGGGGCATATGCACTTTGGAGGTGTATGCTTGAGGAAAGCCTGGAAATGCTGCTCACAGGGCAATAAAACGTAAAACTGTGAGCTCAGCCCAGCAAACGTTGCCTCTGTTAATTACAGCGGGGCAATGACTGTGAATAAGATTTACATTAGTCAGGCTCGCCGGATCTGTAGCCTTGGGAAAGGTTCCACATAACAGCGACTGCAGGCAGTGACATTTTGCTACATGTTGGCAGACCGTGGCTGTATCACTGTAGAACAATAATTTTGTTTGTGATAGGAATTGCCCAAAGGGAGAATGAGGAATATCTGGATATCAAAATGAAGAAGAAAGAAGGAAAAAAGCTACAAGTCACTGTATATTTGATGCAATTAATGCCATAAAACAAGGTGACTTCTTTCCTTTCCTAGAAAATAGAGAGGTTTGAACTATCCTAGAAAATCATGAGCTATGAAAGGGATTTGGGAACAATCCCAACTTCTAAAAGTGAAAATACTTGCGTAGCATTCAGGAATTCACCAATATCAGAGCATTTAAACTGTGTTTAACAAATTCGATACCATGGCACAGCGCTAGCTAGATAACACTCACACACTTCAGTTGAGGTCCGAAGGGGTGGGCACTGCGGGACCAGCGCACGCAGCCACTGGGATGCTGAAAGAAGACCATCTTTAGGATGGCACTCGGGCATCGGTAGGAAAAACTGAAATAAAGGTTTATCTTTTACATCCCACATTTTCTGTTGTCTGGATGCTGCAATCATGAAGATTTTCTGTTTACAAATGGTTCACAAGTGAAAACCAATCTTCCCAAGATAGCTGCCTAAACCCTTGCTTTTTAGAGTGTGGCAGGACTTCCTCTGCTCTCCAGGAAGGAGAAGCTGGTCTCTCCTACTCCTGTTTCCCAGCACCTATTAAAGATCATCGGAACACTAGAAATTGGAAGCTTAGGATTCAATTCCCTTTTGGGTAAACGAGATTTTAATTCCTTTTAGGTGTTTGGGATGACTTCAAAGGTGGATGGACACTAAAATAGGAAATAAATCACTAAATATGTTTTTACAAGTTGAGTTTAAGAGGGGAGGGGCTCCAGAGGGTTGGAATTTGACCTTAAGCCCCTTGGGCCTATAAAGGTCCCTGCTTAGGCGTATAGGGTTTCCCTGACATAAACCTGGCGTAACACAGTAGTGCATTAGGCCTGTGGTATTTTGATATTTACCAGGTGTGCCTGGATAATGGGCAATTTAACTTTTCCAGCAAACCAGCTCCACTAGCCCGATTTCACTTTTCTCAGCATCAGTTACTGGTTGTGATATTTGGCTAGTATTACGTTTGACCCTCCAAAGATGTATGTGCCTTTACGTGCCATTGACTTCAGTGACGTTAGCTGGAGTGAGCAAAAGTAAAGGGAGTGGGTTGGTCTTTGGAGCATCAGACTGACTTTACCTTAAACTGTAAAATTTGCATCTAAAGGGCATCATGTCAAACTCACATCTGGTGCAATTCTGGTGGCATTCTGCAGGGAAGAACGTGGATATTTATAGAAGTAAGGTGGGGGCACACTTGATTATGTTGTTAACAGACGGCATTTAGTAAAAAACTAGAGGGAGAAAAACATCATTAACCAAAGGTGAACTTCATTGTTTTTTTATTACTTAAGATAGAGCTTTGGCCCTTGTTACTGTAAAGATATTTCTATATCCAATATTTATGAGAAGGTCTCTTTTCAGATATCTATTTGAGGTAGAATAATCCATTTTTATTAAAAAACTTCCTGGGGATTAAAGTAATGCTTCCAAAACCATGTGTCCTCAAATATGTCAGTAATATTTTCCCATGAGTATTTTATAAAATATATAATTATGTGGGTTTTGTCAAAAAATGAGAAACAAATGGCATCAATAACTTAAATATCTTAATTATACTGGTGGTATGAAAACTACACTAAACAGTTCAATATAATACTACAGAAAACATCTAAAAGACAATGCTCATTCTATACAGTTATTGACACAATATGTGTGGTGTAATATAATACACTTCTTAATATAATCCATTCTAGACAGCAGCTAGCCAGAAATTTTACCAATTTGCTATATAATGTTTGCTCTCTGTAAAACTAAACTCAGACTAGAAGAAACTGAAGTAATTTTCTGGGCTGTGTTTAATAGTTGTATCAGTTATTTTTGTTGACAGAGTGCCCAGAATCTGCTCTTAAAATCAAGTAACCATTTTAACAGGTGCTGTAAAAAGTTCATTTGCAGTAACTTCTGTTCAGAATACCTTATCAAATGAGTCGACCTGACAGGCTAAGAGGAGGGCTGAGAACGGCACAAGTAGCTACAGTGACAAAATCGTGGCTGAAAAAAAGAGGAATTATTTTATGAGTCCGATCAAGAACCTCTCTGTATATTCTGTTTCACACACACATTTTAAAATATTTTTGTCCATTTTCTAAATAAAAGACCTGGTTTTTCACACTTCTGTGAAGTCATTTCCATCTCTGGTAGTATCTGATATTGATGTTGACCTCAGAAAACACGGGTGTGAATAATAACTGTAAATGCAGAGTACCTGTGCAACAGCAAGCAGGGGTGTTCTTTGAGAAAAATATCCTTTTTGCTGTGGATAGGTGAGCTATAGTTAGCCTATGAGTCACTTCACCTTTGCTTGCCTAGACTCTTTGAGCTGTCAAGTAATTTATCATGTTCCTGAAGAAATATTAGCTATAGTAAAAGTCAGCTCTTCACAAAAGTTGGAACCAGAGCCTGAGAAGAACTTTGGATGAAGTTCAGTACCAAACACTATGGGCATTTTATACTTATTCAAGCTTTGTCCTTTCTCTTTCTGGGCTAGAAATTTATTCAGGTTCTGCCTAGCACTTGTGACTTCTGCTGTACTGTGTTTATTTGTGTCCACCAAAGTTTGAATGAGTTCAAGATGCCAGATTATGAATTAGTAGTTTTTTCTTTCATCTTTTCGGCTCAGACTAGGAGTGTTATGATCTCTTGTACATCTGTGCTGTGATTTCCCTTATTGGTTCCTGCTTACTTTTTTTTTGTGCATTTCAAGTTCCCAATGAAAGTTCTTTCCTTCTGCGCGGCAGCTGTTAGCTGTGAAAGCTGCCTGCTGGGTGTCCTGAATCTTCCCGTCCAGTCCTACTGGTTTCGCTTCCTTTGTATTACCAGCAAAAAATATTACATAGTAATTCTGGTTTTTAAGATGACGATGATTTGAAAGCTCTTCAACCTATCTATATGTTTGCTATATAATTTCTATTATTTCATGCTACACATTTATCTAAATGAGAATCTGGTATTGTCCACAATGGCTTTCTCATGTTTTCCTTGGGGACAAATAGTCTGAGGTTAAATGTAATGATCATGTGTTGGCCTGTGTTAAGTAAGTCTATCTGAATGAAAATTGTCTTCGAGGAGAGAATTTGCAACAAGAGGAGCGCTTGGAACTGTTGAAGAGAGTGTGTTTAAACTACAGGACAGACTGGTGGATCGCCGCTGCTCTGAGAATACACAGTCCAAGAATATGCCTAGTAATGCCAAATCAGTGATCATGCCTGGAGTTTTCAGAAAACTGAGAAATTGTGTAGTACCCATTCAGGGATGCTCCAGTCTAGCTCAGTGGCCAAAGGGGGAACTCCACTAACATCCAGCATGTGGCAGATGAACAGTGCTGTTGCAATTATTAGACCAATCCTTCTATTAAAAGCTATATTTTTAACGACCAAACTAACACTGCAGGTTTTTTTTTTTTTCTAAATAATACGAAATATATTTTGTTAAATATTTTGAACATGTTGATTTATAGTCCCCTCTGTAGATTGCATGAGAAGGCTAGATATACGTGGTAGTACTGAGACATAAATTCTTGCTACAAACATAATGACTTATCAGGCTCTTTGTCCCAACAGCAATTTAAAATTATGTCTGGTACAATTTACATTCTGTAGAAAAGAGGTAGCACCAGAAAAATGAATTATTCTTGTGATCGTGCTTTGTTAGTTTTGAATCAGATCAACATTCAAATCAAAGGACCTTTTTGGGTGTTAGAGTAATATCAATGTGAAAAGCATATTCTGTTTTGTTATAACATCAGATGAAATAACCTGTCAAAAAACATTCTTATCCATTCAGTAAGCGGAATTGTAAGATAAAATGAATGCATGGCTCCTGTTGGACATGTATTTGTAAGTGACTTACTGCTTTCATCTCTTTCAGTTTCTTTTAAATTTAAATAGCTCCTAGTCTTCATATCAAAGACCTTATCTGAGGCAGTTTTTACCATCATTACATCAGCACTACTATTTCAAAGATCTCAGGGCAACTTTCATGAGACACGGCAGATAAGACTAAGAGATACAAACAAAGCCAGTAGGAGGCATCACAGCTCCATTTATCATTGGGTCCAAAACAAACCCTAAAGGGGGAAATCCTTGTCTAGAACATGGATTATTAGCCAGCTGTATTACTAGTGTGCATTATACTGATGTAACTATACTTGAGGCTTCTGGTCTTAAAATAATTTGTAGTCCACATATCTTGAGTATCCTTCTGGCTTTGGCAACGGCTTTGGAAGTCATTCTGGAGAATGACGGTGGACGCAGATCAGAAATCTGAAATGCGACTTCTGATTTTCTTCTAGTCTCCTTCCTGACAGTCCCCCAGACAAAGAAAGCAATTGCATTTGCCAAGGCTATGACAGTCAATCTCCTTATAAATAACACCTGATTCGGGGCCTAGTTGTGCATCTATTTGAGTACCGTTTGAAAACAGTTTTTTCTTCATGTGAATTTGAGCCTTAGACTAATATTACTCATTGAATACCAGCTATGCTGTAGTCCGAGTCATCTAGATATTTCCATATTTCATATCCTTAATTCCTTTTTAAGTCTGAACATCATAATTGAGATATGTTTACATTTTTATTCCCCAGAAGTGATGTTACAACAATAATTGTCACACTGTCATTGATAGCAACGTTATAAATTCAAGACTATAACAACCAGTCCTTCCCAGGAGAATGTTCGAAACCAGTTGAAGCCTGACAAGCTCCCAATGATTTCACCCTCACAACAGTATGCCTTGTGATGAGTCATGCAATTTGAATGCAGCTGCAGTGAGATTTAATCTCTGGCAAATAATACTTTTGATCTAATGGGGTCTTCATCTTGTATTCGCTATTGGTTATTTCATACATAGTCATTTTCAGAATAACTCCGCATTTAACACATCGACCGGCTTGAGAGTATCTGGTGGTTAGCTTTCCAGAAAACCTGGCCTCAGGCTGAGGCCTTATCACCAGTCTGTCCTTGGTTACCTGATCTCAGAGATCTCCACTGGAATTGTGGACGCTCAGGGGCTGTGTTGCAGGTCTAAACAGCAGTGTAATGTAGCAGTTCTTGAGGCTGGTTAGGAAATTGAATTAATCCAGCTGCCATATCACAAATCTCCACATGAGCTAATTTTCCCTTTTCTCATCTAGTTTGTTTGTTAACTGTTATATGGTGTTTTCAGAAATTTCCTCCACACGCACCATAGATGTACATTTGCCCACCCACTCACTCGAAACACTGACCATATTCACAACAAAGACAATAATTTTGAGTCTGCTTTATGGGGGAGTGCAGAGGACATGGTAAATTGCCATGAGACATGTAAACCACAGTCACTCTGGAAAGGTGCTACAACATACACCTTTGTATGTGACTACAGTTCCCTGAACATCAATTGCTTTGCACCCACAGAGAGTCATTGTCATCATCAGCAGTACTGATGTAAGAGTGAACAACTGAAGCTAAATCAACATCTGCCAGGAAAGGGTTTCTGTCTGCTGCCTGCCATTTTCCATTCACATACTATACAGATGACCAAGACCTTCCTAGGATTGTTACATGTGGCATATGTTCTGTATCTTTCTTTCATATTCTGAAAAATCCAAACAATATTGCAAGCTACCTTTCTCTGTGTAACTAACAGAGAGTCTGTCTTAGCACATATTGTTACCTTTTAGCTCCTCCCTTTTTTGTTAGATTTATTTTTATGTTTGTAGAAACATATTTTTAAAAGGGAGTTTTGCTGTTTGTTTGAATGAGGCCAAGGCTTCTAACCTGTTTCTTTTAAGATGCGGCTGTGCCACAGCCAGGACACATCTGCTATAACGTCTTCTGATTTTCAGGCCCCTAAGACTATAGTGCAACATGAGGAGAGAGAGCAGAAGTTCTATATCTGCATAATCTGGAGATCCCTGTTATCATTATATTTCAGTTTCCTGTAATATACTTACATAAAAGTCATAGCCATAAGCAACTTTCATTATGGAAATGTTGGCTGAATGGTATCTCTAGAGGTTTCCTAGTCCAAACTAGTGGCTATTCCCAACATCAGTAAGCCTTGGCTCTGTCCAATCAAGTCTTAAAAACCTCCAAGGAAGAAGATACCACAGCCTCTCTGGGCTCCCATTTCAGTGTTGCACCACCTTCCTGGTCAAGCAGGTTTTCCTAATGTTCAGGCTGAACCCATCAAGGCACAATACATGACCACAGAACCTCGCTGTACTATCTTGCTCTACCAAGAATATATTGGCTCCACTGTCTTTGCAACTACCCTTCAAGTTGTCGGCTCCAATTAGATTTCCTCTTAGCTTGTGCTTCAGCAGATTAAATAAACCCTATTGCCTCAAACTCTCTCTGTAGGTCACGTCTAGGTCCCTGATTATCTTGGCAACCCACTGGTGAACACTGTCCAGTTTCCCCACCATGTTTTTTGAAATGGGACAACAAAAACTGAACCCAACATTGCAGAGGTGACTTCACCAGGATCAGGTAGAGGGGGATACTAATTTTCTTCAGTCTGATGGCCATAATCCCCTTAATGAAATTCATTACACAGTTTGCTTTGTGATCAGAGCATGTTATTGGCTTGTATTCACCCAGTCGTGCACTGTAATGACCTTTTCAGCAGGGTGTTTCAGCAGGGCTTCTGGCCAGCCTACCATGTCTCACCCTGTACCGATGCATGGGAATTCCCATCCTGGGTGCAGGTCTTTGTACTTCTTGGTGAACTTCATCAGGTGTCTGTTGGCCCAAACCTCAAACTTCCCAAGGTCTTTCTATGTTGGAACTCTGCCATTCATTGTGTCAGTCACTTTTCCTAATCTGCGGATTTGCTGAGAACGCTTTGTGTGTCATCATCCAGGTAAGTGATGAGGAGAATGAACAACATGGACCACAGTGTTGATGTGTAGATTACAACACTACTCTGCTCATCACCCTCTGCCAGCCAGACATCAAGTCACTGATCACGATCCTCCATGCCTGCCAGTTCATCCAGGTTTCTGGCAGTCCATTTGTCCTGCTCATGTCTCCTTTGCTTGCAAATGAGAATACTGTGAGACACAGTGTCAAAAGCCTCATTCAAATCAATGTTTGTTAAAATCATCACTCTCTCCTTATCCATATTGCCAATTATTTTTCTGCAGAAGGCCATCAGGTTGGTTAAACAAGACTTGCCCTTGTAAATCTGTGTTGACTGTTCTTAATTGCTTTCTTGTCCTTCACATGCTTGGAAATGGGTTTCAAGAGATTTTTCCAGGGACCGAAGCAAGGCTGACTGGCCTATAACTCCCTGGGTCCTCCATCCTCCTTTTTTTGGAAACAAGCATAGTGTTAGCTTTTTTCCACTTAAAAGAGACCTGGCCTGTTTGCCACTGTTTTTCACAGACGATGAAAATGTTATCATCTGCACAACCACAAGCTCTGACAGCATCCTTATGTGAATCTCATTATGTCCATGGATAGCAATGAGTTCAGCTTCTCTAAGGAGTCCCTAACCTGTTGTTCCCCCACTGCTTTCTGCACTCCCCCTTCTCAAACTGTCCTGGTAATCACAGAGGTGCGGGAGGAGGCTTTGCTTGCCAATATAAGTAGGCATTCAGTGCTTCAGTGTTTTCCACATTGTTCATGGTCGTCCCCTCTAGCCATCAGTGAATCTGTATTTTTTCCTGAGTTTCCTTTTGCAAATAGTATGACTGTAAAGTCCCTTATTGCTGTGCTAAATGTCCCTCACCCGTCTTAGCTCCAGGCAAGCTCTGGTCTTCCTAGTTTCATCCTCAAGTACTCAGGCAATGCTTTTTCAGTCTTTTGTTGTTGTTGTTGTTGTCTGTACCTTTTTCTACCTCTTGTATGTTTCCTTTTTGGGTTTTAGTTCAGTAAGATACCGCCTGCTTGGCCAAGAAGAGCTTCTGCCAAAATTCCTGCACAACAAGATAGTTAACTTTCAATAAGTTCTTGAAAAATCAGCCAGCTTTTCTTACTAGAGAATAGGTATGCACCACTTTGGCTGGAGATTACACGTATTGTGACTTGCTTTCGTTTCTCTCAAATATTAAAAAAGCTTCTATAAGTGGTAGAAACAATATTGTTTAATTACCCAGTTAAACAGCTTTTCTTCTTAAAATAACAGCTGTACTATACTTCAAATAGGCATATGTTATAGTACCAGAAAGAGGTACTACGACTATATATAGGAAAAGGGAGTGGGGGTAGATCATATGCACATTCATTCACTGTAGAAAATTCTTCACGTCCTTATTGGCTTTGGAGAGAGAGGGGCTTTGCATTTAGCCATTCTCTTCACTCTTCCAGGGGCCACATCACCCCGAGCATCAGTCTGCTGCTTGGTGACCCCTTGATTCTTGAGCTATCTTAATCTGAAGAAAATCTCCCGTGGTCTTGAAGGAAGAAATATACCTTTTCTTCATTCCATGAAAAGACCTCCCATTCTTGTACCTGCACATAGCCTCTCCCTCCTCCTCCTCCTCCCTCAAGCTAGTGCAGTGTTGTACCCTGGGCTGTCTGGCCATGTAACATTTGTCACAACGCAGCTGACTGTTGTTTACCTGTCCCAGTGGGAAACCCACCTTAGCACATCCCGCAGTGCCAAACTCTTTCAGCTGCTGCCTGCTTCCCTTTCCTCACTGCAAAATCCCAAACACCTCTGTAGCTCTGCAACTGTACCTTAACCTTAGCTAAGGAGTGGTGGCCATTGCTTCAATAATAAGAGTAAAATCTTTATTCTGCATTAATTTAGAACTGGAATTTGAATTCCTGAACATCCCAAAGCAGTTGATATGTCTATTCTCTTTACCCTCTATACAGTGCTTTTGAAGATGTTGAAAGCCAACACAACTAGCAGGAGATGTAAGAATAACGAGTATTTTTAAGAGCTGAGGACTACAATTCCCCGCTAAAATGATAAAGCAATCATTTTGTGGTGATGGGATAATGGCAGGATAATTAAACACCTACTTCACATGCCTGATCTCTGCAGTTGTTGAGAGAGGGAGAACTTATTGTTTCCTGGAACATGATGGTATAAGCAGCACCCGTAGCAGGTTAGAAAGTATGATGCAGCTGAGAAACACAGAAGGTGAAAATCGCTTTGGTTTAGAGAAGGAATTACTTGAGCTGCCCGGGAGAAGTCTCTGGTCTTCTATTTTCAATAACAAGAAACCATCCTGTCACCATAAACTAGAGGACCAACCCTGTCGTTTTGGCAAAGGCTAAGAAAGCAGATGTTGCCAATATTTAATATTGCCTGAGTTGGGATGGCATTTTCATACTTAAAGAATATAGTTAGGTATTTGAAGGCAAGGAGTTCTTAGCCGGTGTCAGCATGAAACTGGAAACATATCATAGAGACTAATGTGATCTTTATCTGATATGGTTAACAGGTTAACAGTGTGAAGTGGATTTGCATATATATTAGCAGCACTTTTCCAAACATAGATCATAAGAAACTGGTAAGGAAAGTCATGAGGCAGATATGAAGACTGGTCAGGGAAAATGGATTAATAATGGGTAGTAAGCGGGTCCCTGAAGGATCATAATAAATGATAAAGGATCCTCCTGGCAGAATATGACAGACGAGGTTGCCTGGAGCTATTTTCTATTTAACATTTATATTAGTGATTTAGAAATTGATTTGATATGGAGTGCATCAAAATTTACAGACAACAAAAGCGTGAGGATTTTTAAAGTCGATACTTGGAGGACACGAATGGATTACACAAGAATTTAATGAGGATGCAAAAACAAGGCCAGCGTGTGGAATTTAATATTGTCAAATAGAAAAGGTATGCTTAGAGAGACTGAAATGTGCCTTCAGTGTTGAACTTTGAGAAGTGGCATTTGAGAAAAACAGAATTCACAGGAGGTTTCCTAAGCCATTTGTAACTTATTTTAGTCTTGCTGAAGTTCCCTGCATGGTGGTAAATATTCCCTTCAACACCCCTCTGCAGCATTTCTTGAGGTGATTATTCTCATTCTCATCTCCATCTTATGTTATTGCTGGATGTCATACAAGGAATATCACTTTAATACGAATCATGCTTTTTAAGAACTCACACCTACTACGCCCAAACATATATCTAGAAAATATCATAAAAGACTATCTATTTTAAATGCTTTCCTTTTAGGGGGTGAGGACATAGAGAGGGATAATGGCAGATGCTGTAGAAGAAAACTGTTGATTACTCTCACACCAATGAGGAAATGAGATCCTCTTTTGACAAATTGAAAGTTGATTTGGGAGGATATATATTAACTCTATTTTTACAAGGGAGTGTTGTTTTGGGGTGAAGCTAGGCATGGCAGCTAGGGACCCCGGGAAAATGAAGGACTTGCTTGCTTTTGAAGAATTATGTGTCCCTGTATAGAATACCTAGTAACAAAGGTGAATAAGATGCCTTATGGTCCTGAGAATAAAATTTAATCAAAGGCACTTCATAAAGTTTAACTTCTTATAGCACATGGTGTCCAAACTATAGGATTCTCCAGGACACGCAGACATTTTGTTTGCAACTCCTTAGAAAACAAGTAAGCCCTGTTACAGGGCATATTAGTTATCAAACCTTGGCCCTGGTAAACCCATTGTTTGGGCTGTCAAAAGTAAAGATTTAGATTAGACTGAGTCAAAATCCAAAAGAACTGCTGTACAGGACAAGACCAAGCACCAGATTCAGAATCCTGATTTAACTGGCAGTGACCCAGGAGAGCATTTCAGAGCAGGGCAGATGTGCATTTCTTCACATTCAACGGTAAATACTTAAGTTTAAATAGTTCCTCATTCAGAAGCGATGCTTTTTAAATGGTGTCTCTTCAGAACTTGGAATAGTCTTTCTGAATTAACAGAATAGAATATTACAGTTGGAAGCAACCTACCGAGACTGATCAGCACTCGTGGACTCCTAAGCCATCAAAAGCAGATTCCCAGGGTGCTCTGCTGAATAGATCCCTGAATAGCTTAAAGTTGGCTCTCCTGAAGTCCAGGTTAGTAACTCTGATGTCCTTTTTCCTTAGTACACTGAAAACCTTAAACTCAACCATTTCACGACCACTGTGGCAAAGACAGCCACCTACCATTGCACCCCCCATGAGTCTTTCTCTATTCTCAAACAGCAAGTTTGGGAAGACATCTTTCCTAGTTGGCTCACTGAGTACCTGTGACAAGAAGTTATCTCCTACAAACTTCAAGAATTTCCAAGACCTGTCCATCACAGCAGTGTGATATTCCCAGTTGCAGAGGGTGCAAACACAGTGGCTCATAATCACATCTAGAAGTTCTCTTTTCCATGTATTAGTATTCCTAAATCAAGGATCTGACCTAGAGATCTAAAATCAGATTAAGTAGTTCCCAGTGAGATAGCATCAAAATCGATATTTACAAGTCCGGATAAAATCTATAGTATTTCCAGAGGCTTGCAGAACCTGCAGCTCTAATGACAAGTGGTTTTGGAAATCTTTTTTTCTCTGCAGGGCAGATTGTAGGCATTTATGCTTTTTAACGGCCTGCAGAGTATACTTCTTCCTCTTCATTTAGACATCTTTAAATATTTATTCCGTTGGTTTTCCATTGTTTTCGTCTCTTAAATTCAGTTAATAGTGTGCTATACTGGTGACTCTTTCTGAATTAGCTTTTATAAGGTGTTTCAGAACTGTCTCCTGTCATGTTTCACCAAGCACAGGCAAGGAGGAATTATAAATTCATTTATGCTAAGCAATGCTTTCCTGCTCAAATAGCACCCACAGTTTTTTTCATGTATACAGGCAGAATATGGTAATACTCAACACAGGAGAGGGATTCTCGTGCCAGTCACGTCCCAGCATGTGAGACAGGAGAGAAAGCCTAATCCTTCTTTCCTTCCTTCCTTCCACATGAATGTTGGTGGATCAGGCTGGTGCCAGCACAGCTGTGTCCATTTGCCCTGATACATGAACTTGGATTTGCCCTTCCTCTAGTGGGTCCTGAGACACACTTCATGGCACCATCACAGCTTACCAACTACCCGCAGTTTAGGCTTTCCCTTCCTCCTCCAGCTTACCCAAAATGCAGAGTGCCTTCTCCACCCGGGGTTATACCAGAGGGCTACACAATATCTCTAAACAGATAGATCTGAGTTTGAGACCTGAATTTCTACTTTATTTTTTTTGGAGAGTTAAAAATTCATGGAAAAATGAGGAAATAAACCATTACTTTCAGAATGAAGTAAAATGCCTGCCATATAACGCACACTGATCTTTTTTCAACCATGCATAAAATCTTTTTAAAGCTGATTTCTGTTCCTATATTTTCATTGCCAGTGGCGATAATGCAACATTGAAAGGAAAAAAAATTATAGACTAAAATTTTTTGTTTGTTTGCTTGTTTTTTAGAGAGAAATAAGGCCAAACTGAAAATTCATGTATTCATAGCGTTTAACAAAAAGGAAGAAGAAGGGGGAAAGGACAGATAAAAAAGGGAAGAAAACTGTCTCGAGTGCTAAATGATGTATGATGAGTTAATGTTGATAATGCATCATCTTTAATCATAGCGTGGATGATGGGACTAAAGCAGAAACATGGAACATGAAAAAAGAATGTTAATTGAAAAAGGGAACAAAAGTTTTAATCAAAGAATAAGGAACTCGTAAAATGACAAGATTAATAAAAAAAGATGCAGAAGCACTAGGGTTGCTTTCGAAGCAATTAGTTACCATTCTAGAAGGCTGTGCAACAATCAGCCTTTAATGTACTTAATGGGCTTAAAGGTCATTTCTCACCCTCAACAATTCTCCATAATTCACTTCAGTCACAATACAAAAATCACTGGAATATTTAACTGAGTATTACCTGCTGAGGCATAAATGCTTCATTTTTGATAGGCTTTTGGAGATAGCACACAGCATTTTTAATATAACTGATTTGCATATAAATGTGTTTGCTTGCATATTGGGCTCTATGGAGAATTTGAAAAAAAAAAAATGCATTTGTCCAGTGTTATGTTTTAAAAGTGTAAGAGAAATGGGGGAAGGAGAAGGGCAGAGGAAAGCTGAAGGGAGGCATGAAAGCTTCTTTCATAGCTATACTATCACTGTAATCAGTGTAATCATCTACACAGAGAGCCCATTCCCTTCCTCCTCTGAGCAGGGCTTTGCACCAAAGCCCAAACTCAAACCTACATTTCTCGAGTTCACTTTGGAATGTGCAAAACCTGCTTGCAAGCCGCAAATGTGCCCCAAATGTCTGAGCCTCTAAATCCAGATTTGAACATTGACTTGACTCCACAGCAGAGTAACAGCTCCCAAAAAATATCTTCACTGTTCGCAAGGAGATTTATCTTGAACTCCTGTGGGAAACGAAAACAAAACATTAGACTCCTACACGTGCCTACATCCATTAGGGAACCAAGAAATCCAAACACTTATTTATCAGCGTATTGTATCTGACTTGCCTGAGCTAGTTATTACAGACGTAGGCGCAGAAAACAGTGAGGGGCCTAGGAGATGAGTGGAACCATTGGATAGGCACAATATCCTGGGCTTTAAAAATTGTCAAGTTTGTATGCTTTCAAGTCTGAATAACAACTCATGACACAAAAGATTTTCCTCCACCTCACCCCCTTCAAAAAATCTTTCTGTTGCATGAAATTCTTGTCAAAGTTCCTGTGTATAGATTAATTATATGAGTCTGTAGTTTTTTGCTATGAGAAAAGAACTATGAACATATTGTAGCTACATTTGATATTTTGTCTATTTTAGCTTTATTTACTGAAAAAGCTCACTCTTTTTTTTCTTTTTTATTTGCATAAAGTGCCAATGGCAATATTTTGTTTTAATCTAGTAACCTGTCCTGTTTGATTTCCCTAGGAACTGTGGAACTGAGGTGTTTTTAAGTCTCAGACAGCAGTAAAATAATTTTTTTAACGGTATTATTTATCTTGACTAAGACATCAAATGATTGAGGGTTTTTTATCATTATTCCTAGACCTCTATTACTCACAGGGACAAATGCTTTTCCTTATATTTGTATAAAGCATTCTTTTTTCCTACTTTAATTGCTAGCTTACATTGACTCTTCTGTGGTGAGCTCATTTGACATCTCTAAGCTATTTGTGTTATCTCGTACTTTTTTGTCAAAGACAGCTTCACATAACTATGAAGGATTCAAGATCAGGCAGAAAGTAATAAGAATAAACATACATAATGATGTTTAAGTGTAAGTCGTGTATGAAAAGCACATGTTCTGCCTGCGGTTGCACTTCATCTCATGTGAGACATGAGAGAAATAAAGTGGATTAACACTATTCACTCACAAAGAGGAAAAAAGGGCAAAATTTAGCATGGGGTTGTTTTCCTACCCTGAGCACACTGCCGTGCAGTTATTCTGCCTGCTACAGGAGGTGAGTCACCGCCTGGCGAGGAAGGAGGGGGCGAGCAGGGAGCTGAGTGGAAGTGCATCGAGGCTAGTCCTGCAAACCCAACTAGGGGTTATCTCCAGATCGCCACTCACCGAGGACCTGGCTTGGCCAATGTCTCCCATATCCTGGTTGTTGGCTTGTGCACACAGAGGAGACCTACATATTGGTCTCAGTGCCTGACTAACTGTTGAAAGGAGCTTCACGTGGCAGCCAGGTTGCTGAGAAAGATGAGAAGATGAATCCAAGAGGCCAACCTGTTATGTGCAAGGTCTGAGCTGGTCACTGGGGGCTTGGCTCAGCCTAGCCCTGCTTCACAGCCTGATACCACAGACCAGGCCACCATGGTGGGATGATGGCAGCCCTACTGCCGTCAGGGTTGCCTTATGCCTGTGATCAGGTCAAGTGGATTTAAAACCAACAGCTCAACTCATATAACAAGCAGGAGCGATACACTTCACAGAAGCTGTCAGTGGCAAGTAACAAGGTGGACACGGTACAACCTGCCCCTTCAGGCAGCAGAAGGATGTGTCACTGAGGAACACAAAATCAGCTCCCTTTCTACTGCAAAATGCTCTCTTTCCTTTAAATTTAGCGTGTAACCCTGACAGTTCTGGCTCTTGTGTCCAAATGAAGAAGATACGCAAGTTCATGTTTCTCCTTTATTTGAGAAATTAAAGACCATAAAACCTCAAGCCCTCCTATTCTTTTTTTAAACTTAGCTTATTTAATCTTAATGTCAGATAAAATCCATATGAAATGCTTCTACCTTCACAGTGGTTTAAATCTGAAATTATTCTCTTTGCACCATCCTTTCTTCTGTAGAGTTTCAGAGGATTTGGTGGATCAGACCACAACCTTTTATCAGATATTTTCTGCATTTGGCTTGCCAACTGATAAATCCCTCAAGTATTTCCTTCAAGAAAAATAGAAGTTGATGGTTTCTCCCCCCTTGCCTCCCCACAGCCCCCCTTTCCTTCTCTGGAAAAGCACTGTCATCTTGGTTGGTGGAAATATCATTTAATCCTCCTTCTCTCTAAGGTTTGCACAAGCTGTCCCCTTTTGAAACAAATATTGCTAATTTAGCATTTATAGAAGTAGCAGTTCAAACACTACAAAATTCATAAAGCATTAAATTGTAACATCCTTCCTTCTTTAAGAGGAAAATGAAGCTGTGTCAAAAGACTTGGCACTAGGTATATTAATGTGTAGTTTGAAGGATGTTTTCTAAATCTTTAGGGAATGCTACACTTATAGTTTAATATACTTTAAATATTTTATTCCATTACAGCAGGATAGGCCTTCGCACTTGGCAGAATGGACTTTTTCACAGAGGAAATAAGGAAAATGGTAAGAGATATTCATGTGAGAGGGCAAGAACAAAACACATTCTGTATGTGCAGCAGGAAACTTTAGGATGACAGGGAAAAATATTTGATAGATACTTAAAATACCAGACACTATCTATAAGGTATTTAGCCAGATGGAGCAGTTACATAAATCTACCGAATTCTGTAGTAAAACTAACCAAGTTTAGATCTGTTGGTACTGAGTGTTCCCATCCCATATGCAGTTCCCTGAAATCAATAGTAGTTTGTCCTGTCATTTCAGGCCTTGGAGATGACCTCTTCTGTTCCATGATCAATTTGTTGGCTGTTATGAACTGTTTTCTACCCAAAGGCAGCTCCTGCATTCTTGTTCTCCCCTTGCAGGTTTTGCTTCCAGCAGCCTAGTGATATTTAAAATTATTGCAGTAGTGACAACAATTAAATAAAAACATCTGAGAGGTTCCAAGTTATTACAGCAAAGCTATAGTCTCATAGAATCATTTCCTGCTTCATCAGATTTAAAGCACTTATTTTTCTGTACACATCTTCAAAGAGAAATGCTGGAACTTATTAAATAAACCATATTATTGCTTTGGATTAATTAGCAGATGGCTTAATGATATGCACTAGTAATTGCTACTGCTTGCACATATTTGATTATACTTTATTATCATAATTGTGTTTAAAATACATCATAGCCATTGATATTTTGTGTTATAATTGGTTAACAATTTCCCTGAGAATTATGAGTTTTGCAGAGATTGCTATCTCGTTATGTTCTATGTCAAATGGAATTTTAGGCAGCTTTTTTATCCTGGTAAAATAAGGATATATTCAAAATATAGATTAAGAACAGCCATATACAGTGCTGATTATTATAATTTTCAAACAGTCTAGTCCATCGTACCTCCATAAAATTAATTCACTGCTTCATTACTGTTTGCAAATTGTAATCATCCTCTTGTCTGACTAGTTTTATTGAAAATGAAGATTACAGTAGTGTTATTTTTCAAGTCTTCAGACACAGCCTCAGTGTACCAAATTCATTCACACTATGAATGAATCTGAGTGTCTAAAAATACTTACATTGGATTGGGAAGAGTGATAACTGTCCATTTCTTACAATATGTTAAGCTATCTGGGTCAAGGACAGACCTATTTTTTCAGTGCTATAAATTGCAATAATGCAATGAGTTGCTTTTTCTCAGTTTTCTGTACATACACACACAAAAAAGCTCAAAAAGACATGTTAAAGGTCTAAACTCAAGAAAACAAGAAAGTTAAGAGAAAGACTTCCACCCTGAATTCAGGCCATCATGCTGCATGAATTATGCAAAATTGGAAGCTGTTCTCCAACTTCCCCTAAAATTCTTTTTAAAGCTAACCAAACAGTGTATGAGGACAAACTAGTCCTTTTTTAACTTTTTGAAGCTGTTGGGCTTTTTTTTGTTACAGTTCTTCAAAAAGTTATTAAGGAAAGTTGAGGTCACACATAATTTCTATTATGAAACAAAAGCTAGCCCAAGAGTAAGGAGATTAAAAGAAGACATTAACAGCCAATTCTCTTTAGAAAGGTGATAAGGTAGAGTACTGTGGGGCTAAGCTGTAGGATAGAGACCTGAATGATCCATAAAATTGACTGAACAAGAAAATTAAAATATAAAATATCCCTGGATAGCTCTGTCACATGTTTTAATGTTTACTATGAAGCAGAAGTCCAAAGCCAACAAATTATTTGGATTTTAGTTACTTTCTTATTCACAAAAAGGCACCATAACCCATACAGAAATATTTACAGCTCTCCACTGGGCATGAGCCTGGATGTGGACAAGGTCTAAGATTACAAAAACCCTTGAATTTCAGAGGCAGAGGATAAATATCTCTGGTTTGAAAACAAAACAAAACAAAACAAAAACAACCCAAACTAAAACACTTTTATGTCTCAGTTTTACGGTAGTGACTCATGAGTACTGTGGTTCTGCCTCATTGTTCACTACTGCTGGGCTGAGTTTCCCCAGCCATGTAGAGATCATTGTCCTCCACGTGTTCGATTCACAAATACCTGTGAGCCTGTTCCAGGTTTTCAGTGGTAGGCAAGGCACACACCAACGTAGCTGATTTGAAATAAATTTGAAATAAATTCGTTTGAATTTAACTATTTAAATCTCATACTATATCTCAGAGAAAAAGAGTCTCTGCTTAATTAAAGAAACTAGGAAGATCATTGATTTTTCTTTGTTTTTCCTGATCCATACACTTTTAATCAGGCAATGTTCTGCTTGCTTTCTCATATAAATTTTCCAGTGGCAAATAACTTATGATCCAAACCATGAAAACAGAAATATTGTCTCATATATATTGACAGATTGGGCTTGGTTGCAATATTACTGAATTGTACTTGTATCTTAAGGCCTTCTTTTTATTCAACTGTATCATGTATAAAATAAACTGTGAGGCAACAGAAGGTCCCTGATGCTCATAGCAGGTTCTTAAATCCATCTTTCCCTATGGAGTTTTTTCCAAAAGTGCTGAGCACCTCTGGGTTGCATTAAAGCGACTATAATGGAAAATAATCAGTCTGAGAATAGTATCAATGAGATTTAGATGCATTAGTTTTGGGAAAGACATTTGAAAATGGCAACCACAAATTTTAATAGATCTATACAGCAGCCATATAAGTACCGTCATCAAAAAAGTTCTCTTTAATATGCAGTTATTATGTCTGTTGCAGCTAAAATTTAGTATTACTCCTGTTGCATACTGAAGAATTTTTATTGCTGAAGTTTCTATGGGTATATCATCTGAAACATCATCAATACAAAGAAATGGCAAGAGCAGTCTGTCTTAGATCAAAAACAGAAGTCCAATTTGAAGCAACTCTCGGAATATGCTCTGAGGAGAATAGAAGACAGACATTTTAAATATTGTAAGGAATGCCGGTGAAAGCTTGTGGTGGGATTTGAATACTTGCTTTCACTTTTTATTACTGTCCACTTAGTAATTGTCCTTGCAGAGGAGGCCTCTGCAGAGTGCTTTGTGTCGAATAACTCCACATCCCTTTAAAATTAAACTTGGGTTAATTGAGCAGTACTGTATATCGATGAAAAACAGCACTTCTCACATGAAAGTCTATAAAATCATGTGGCAAAACTGTACTGCCTAAAAGGCCATCAGGGAAAGTTAAGCTAAAAAAGCTGCTGAAGTATACCCCTTAAACCAGGCAGACCATCCAAGTCAAACACAGGAGGAATCAAGACAAGTCAGAACAGAGCCCTTTAAGTCCCAGTGTTTCTCTGTTTCCCTTCTTTCAGTTTAAGTGACTGCCATTCATAGCTTTTATTTTAAATTATAAAAATACATTTTATATGACATTTATAATCCAGAGTTAGAAAAATGCTGTTTTGATTTGAATAGGTCACTCCGAAAATGTAACTAAGCTCTTTAAAAATATGCAGTTTAATAGATCATATAAATAATGCAGGTGGCCTTTGGGGGAAATATAGCATGCAATAATTGCTTTGTCTGGCACGGTTTGCTTCCAATCTTAGATTTCACTGCCATCAGTTAAATGACTTTGTCAGCAAAAGTGTTATCAAAATTACACACATATTTTCCATCCATTGGCAGTGTAAACTCTCTAAGAGGTGATTAGCACTGGATACCAAAAGGGATGATTGTCATTGCTCCATTTAATTTAAAATACATATTATGATTTAATTGCTTACAGTAAGCTGATGTGTATGAGCGGGGCTATTAGGAGTAAACAGGACTCTATAAATGGTATGAATGAGGGGGTGGAGAACATCTGTTTTCAAGCTTTCCTATCCTAATTTTTCTGTGTTGCCTGAAGGCCCGACTGAGATGAAAATTGTTGCATTTTTGCCTTTTTTTTTTTCCATATTCTAGGCTAACTGGACTGGCAGCTGGGCAGGTCTTAGTCCCTGGGTGGTTTGAGCTGCAGTAGCTGTGGTTTCACTAGCAAGTAGCGTGGCTCAGCAGAAACCCATCAGGAAAGCCAGACGGTGTTTTGGTGCTGAGGACCTGACGTCGACACTGTACAGTTTTGGGGGATTTTTACTTTGGGAGAGCTCTAGTCTCCCCTGTGACCCGATGCACTTCTCTCAAGCAGGTAATGCAATGGATGCCCTCTTAAGTGCGTCTTCCCATTTTGTTTCATCCAAGAACAAAACCAGTACTCTGCATGCTCCAAGATGATGCTACAGTGCAAATTAGCACTCAGGACAGGGGATGAAACAGGGTATTCGCTTCAAATTATTTGAACTATAAAACTAACTCACCTGCACCCAGTTACTCCAGGGCTAAGGAGCTTGCAAAGCTGAATGACCCAAAGAACCCATTTTCTAGTCATTTGGGCCGCCTGCCAGTCCGCCTCTGCTATCCAGTGTCATTAAACCACTGCTAATTTTAACCAAATTAAGAGGAAGGTGTTGCATTCCCAGCCCAGCAGAGGACTCAGTTCTGAAGTCGTGGCCCTCCTGACGTGACAGCAGCCAGCAGGCAGCAGCCCGCAGCCAGCTCTTCCTCGCTCCAAGGGGCAGCCAGCCCAACAAGGAGCACGGGGCAGCTGGGCATGTAGAGTGGTCCCCTCACACCAGTATCTGTGCAATCAGGCTTCACACATTTTGTTGATCCTTGTAGGCTATATTGTTTTGTGGCGTGTTTTCGTGTACTTTTTTAACGTAAAAGTCATATTTAAAGCATTGATGTGACTTCAGAAGCACAAGCCTAACCAACAGGTATGATATTTATGTCTGTTAGCCTCTCATTCCCTTATCATCTTGTATGGCTTCAGCATCTTTTCTAGATTATAACTGATATTATATTGTGCGGGAGATGAGTCAGCAGAGTCGATATGGGAATACTGCAAGCAGTGAAGGACAAGATGGGTGAAAATGCCCTTCAAGTATACTTTAGCCACTTCGATTTAACATGGATTTTCAGTTTGAGCCATACACTCTTTTTAGCCCAATGACAGGGTTTGAAAGCAGTCACCATGGGGACTCAGCTAACTCTTCTTTTTGCTATTTCTCCAACAGACACCAGAGAGGAGGATGCAGTAACAAAACAGCACCTACTCTCCCCTTCCCCTTAGTTTTACACTGTGCTGTAAGGCAGTCTGTGCACAAGGAAATGTATCACTCAAAAATCCAGTCTAGCCTTATTGCTAGTAATCTATAAACTAAATTTTCACCTGAAAACTGTTCCTTCCGCTCCTTTCTTCTCCATTTTAACACTCCTTTCACTGTACCTGCTTCATTGTTTGTTTGCTTTTCAACATAGTTTGGCCTTATTTTAATGTTGTTAGCTTTGGTTTTGCTTTTACCTTTATCATATTTCAAGAAATGGTCCAATGAGGTTGCTGGTTCCATACCTGTTAGGCAAGATCCTTATTTTGTTCATTTACCCTAATCTCTTGGAGCTAAACCAAGAAGAAGAGACTTTATGTTCATCTTAGGCTTTCTTGGATCTTCTCCTCTAAAAAATAACTGCTTGTATGACATAAAGAATTTTTTTTTCCACGGTTTTTGTCTTTGGGTTCCTGAATCAATCCTTCCTTCAGTGTTTCTGTGCTCTGTGCTTCAGAGATGGAGTGGTGGTGCAAGAATGCAAACTCAACTCTAAACCCTTTGGGAAAACCTTTTCAAGCTGCTTTTGGCCACTTATCTATATGTGTGTGTGAACACGTGTATGTATATAAAATGAGTAACAATTCCTCTTGGATACAATTTAGTTTCTTTGAATAGAAAATGGGGGATTATTTAGAATAACTTATCCTCTGTACAAGCAATCAAAGGATGTGGTCTCCCTCTTGAATGTATAGACCCAATTTCCTGTCTTGGGTGCTATAAAAGGTTTTCATTTCCAATGGACTTTGCATGTGGTGTTATTGTCCATTCTTACTCAACTGGAGTGATTTAGTTTCTACAAGTCCTGTGCACAGAAAGGTCAAGAGTAACTTCAAGTAATAATAGCCTTTAAATGCTGGAGGGAGGCGAATGTTTTCAAAGCTTATGATGGAGGTGCTCTGGTACTGAGATTTTATTAAGTACTTCTCAGTAACAAAATGGAGAACCTCAGATCCAATTGTAATACTTTTTCTTAATATTAACCATCTTTTTATGCTCCACAGGACAGCTGACATGCCTGTTTAGTTCCTTTCCTTCAGAAGGGAGTATACATGGCAGAAGAAACACCTGAAACAAAATTTTGCTAAAATTGCCGTGGAAGCATTGGAAAACATGTCAAAGATCAGGGAATGCGAATTGCTATAATCTTCACACAGCTGTGATGAAACTTAAAAAAAGCCATGTCCATAAAAATATCAGACACAAATAATGTTTTTCACATTACTACTGATTACATAAGTGCTGAAAACCTATTTCATTCCTTCAAGGAAATTTTGTAGGCATTGTCAACTTCTGTCAGCTACTTAAATAGTGTAATGTACATCTAAATTGGTATTACGGGCAATGTTCAACTGTATATTTTATCTAATGTATTACTTAAATTGTGTAGAGAGAGTAAGGATACTGCTAAAAAGCAAAACAACGTAATCCAGTGACTTGTGTTGCTCATGGGAACAAAAATGCTACATTTTTCTTTGCTGGGATGTGAGATATCAACCTGACTTTATTCCCAATACTGAGACACCTTGGATCACAGAGCACAGAAGAAATAAGGTGTGAAAGGTTGGGGGTTCCATTCTTCTCTTCAGCTGTGGAAAGAAAATAGTGGGTCCCCTGGGGAAATAATAAGACAGGGCTCAGGAAAGGAAAAAACCAATGAGATGTTGGAGCTGGTGGCTGGTACAAAATTATTCAGTCTACGTTTATAACTGACTGCAGAACTGCGAGAGAAATGGTGAAATTGTGAATGACTTGCGTTGCTAAAAAAGTCAAATGCTTATGATTTGACCAAAAAGACTTCGGAAAAACAATTTAGGACTTGGCAAATTATTCACGATCCATGCAGAATAACACATAGGGGGTAGAGGGATTACCTCTAAGTGTAGTCAAGGTCACTAAGTATGGTGCTACCACCCTAGGAAAGAGGTCTTGCAGTAATTGTAGTGTCCAAAAGAATCAGCTCTCAGATCTGTTCCCTGTGGGAATCAGAATCATAGAATGATTTAGATTGGGAGGGACCTTAAAGATCATCTTGTTCCAACCCCCCTGCCATGGGCAGGGACACCTCCCACTAGACCACGTTGCTCAAAGCCCCATCCAGCCTGGCCTTGAACACGTCCAGGGATGGGGCATCCACAGCTTCCCTGGGCAATCTGTTCCAGTGTCTCACCACCCTCAGAGTGAAAGTTTTTTCCTAATATCTAATCTGAATCTCCCCTCTTCCAGTTTGAAGCCATTCCCCCTCATCCAATCACTACATGCCCTTGTAAAAAGTCCCTCTCTAATGCTGAGAGGAGACCCAAGGATGGGATGGAATGGGGTCCTGGGCTGTGGGCAGCATGGGGAGAGCCCCGGGGGGTGCTGAGCAGGGACAGTCAGGCTTTGTGGTCCGTTCAGGGCACTGATATCTGGTCAGTGATCAAAAGACAGATTTGGGGGCTTGTTAGAAATAATGGTAAAAGAGAAAAGTATCGTTACAACATTATACGCTACCTGCTTGGGGCTCCCACATCCCCGATGGCACATGTGCAGCTCTGCTTCACTGCTGGGAAGTGCCCTGGAGCTACAGAAGATAACTTGTGTATAACAGGCATGATCACAGGAATGTGGCAGTTTCCACTACGAGGACAAACTAAGCAAGATTAGCTCTTTAGCTTGGAAAAGAGATGACAGGAATGAAATTTACAGTGACAGCAGTCTATAAAATCAAAAACTTGCAGAATTCATAAAACAAGAACCAGTGGAGAGCTTATGACTCACTAAACAGTAAGGTTACGAAAAGGAATTGTGTTTTCACAGTGTTTTCACTGTATGTGGAGAGAAAGCTGTGGAAATCATTGCCACAGGATATTTGAAAGGCCAATAAAATAAGTGAGTTTTAAAAAGGATTGGTCAAATTCAGACTGGATAAGGTCACTAAGGTGAACATGAAGTACAGTCTTTGTCCTAAGACCCTAAACTATTACCAATTGGAAGGCTTATGCCTGGCATTCCCAATGTAGCAGAGGACACCTTCAGGGAAAAGGCATAGGTTAGTTTGGTTCCGCATGACAGCTTTTATTTTCTTACGCCTATTTAGTGAATAGATTCAGATCCTCCTCTTCGATCTCATTTCTCATCAGGGTCTTAACTTTTCAGTACTCAGACAAGTAGGAGCTCAAGACAAGCCACGTCCCATGAGAGACTTTGTCTCAAGAAGAGATTTCAGACATTAACCATGTTATATTGGAAAGGTCTGGCACAGAACAAACTTTAGAATAAACATGGTTAAAAAGTAGCTCCAGAGCCTCTGTACAAGGAGTTGGGTTTCTGACATCTCTTCCTACAGCATTATTCAGAAAGATATGTAGGTATGTGTGTGCGTATGTGTGTGTGTAGTCCTGGGTAATAAATCACCAGCACATGGAGTACCAGCTGAGCCTCCTGTGCTTTTTTCTAGTTAATTCATCTGCAAACAAGTACTCCTAGTAAGGTAAACCAGCTCCAGCAAAGCAGCCCATTTCAGCCAAGTGGCAATACTTGTGTTCTGAATATCTGACAGAATTCATGCTGTCAAACATCTATTATGTAGAGCATTGCTCTCAAGCCAAAGCAACATGCAGACGTGTTAATTATTCGTTTTGTTCATCCTTCCCTCAAGCAATGTTTTAATGAACGCCCCAGGCAAACCCTGACTTTCTGAATACCTTACTGACAAAGTACTGTATTTTTCTAACGTTCGAAAATGAGGGACAAAAACTGTTTTTCTTTTGTCTTTGTCCCCAGTCATTCTGTGAGTTTCAGAGCAGACAAAGTTCCTTTCCGCATCTTTCCCTATTTCCAGGGTTTTGTACTGTAAGTGCTGAGAAAAGGTGGGAGAAGAGCAGCGATCTGCAAACCTCTTCTTTTTGTGGCTTCAGAGGTCCTTTTCCCAGGCAAGGATCTTTGGCTGTTCCAACCACATCTACATGCAGCCATCCCTCCTTCAAGCCGGGAGTAGATTGTGATACCCTGCGCCAGTGGAAGCACGGACTCTCTGCATCCTGAAAGCAGCCCAGAACCACACAACCACATCGGTCCCATAGCCCTTCCTAGGCAAGAGTGTGTAAATACAGCAGGGTTTTGCCCCTGCTTTACTTGCTCCTCTCCATTCACAAAGCAGGACAGTATGATCTGAGCATCTTTTCCAGACAGTCAAGATACCCGTACTTTCTTATGGGCTCACATCCAAAGAAGTGGGCAACACTGGACAATTCAGCTTTCCTCCTTTGCCCCAGTTTCTTCCCCCATGAAATGGCAGACAGTAAAATTTATCTGTATGGAGAAGGAGAGGAAAAATTTTAGGTTCAGAGATAAGGTGTGATATATTTGAACTGTCAGGTATTTAAGTAGCACTAGCCATGAGAAATGCTGTTTGGTTTGCTGCTGTCATTCCTTCTTTTATCTTCCTCAGAGACGTTTATATCTTTTTCCCTCTTTTTTTTTTTTTTTTTTTTTTTTAGCACATTATTCCCTTTTGTAATTCTTTTTCCCTTCAAGTTGGTTTAGTTATGCAAGAAAATCTGGAGTATAAGGTGCTGTACATAAATCCTGGGAATTATTCATTCCATCTCATTTGGCCTTTATTTTCAGTAGGGCTCCAATCACCATTACTGTTCTCTTTTGCAAGTAATTTAATGGTTGAGTTCCTTTTCATAAGGGTCTTCATTGTCAAGTAAGTTCTTCAATTAATTCCCTATTGCCCTACCAATTCAGCTATATTTGCAATGTAAACAGATAGGTTTATTTGCATCATTTAATGGTGAAATATGTGTATAGAGCGTGTGCAGGGGGTGTCATTTTACTTTTTTAAGCAGCTTTGTTCTGCAGGTACAAGGAGAAGAAAATTGTGTGTCAGGCACTGCTCTGGACCTTGTGTGGGAGGAGAGCAATTTCCAGCCCTATCCTTCAGTTCTGAATTTAGCAGGGAGGAATTTAAGCACATGATGCAAGACAACTGCCTAAAATGTAATGTTATTTGCTGCACAGAGAATTGGTTCAAAATTCAAGCATACAGTGCACCAGCCTGCCAAGCGCAGAAGAATTTCTTCATGATCCTCGAGCTGGAGGAAAGTTAATTATCTCTTAAAGTTATCAGGTCCTTCCGTCCAGAGCTGCCCTACTGAAGAAACCGCTCCTCTGGCTTGTACCTGTCCCCATTGTCCCTGGTGGGTGGCTTGGGGGCTATCAGAGTCATTGCTCAAAAATGTCTCTTTCCAGTTTGTTCACTGGGCCCTTGCTGTCCCCAGTTACTCCCCTGCCTTGCATACTGGTGTGCAATGAGTCATTTAGACTTTTCCCACAGTATGTGAGAAGTTCAGAGTCCTCTCCTTGGAGTTTCCAAATACCCTCCCGACGCACTCACCTTGCTATGAGTCTGCTCTCCGTGCCGTGGCTCTACGCCAAAATTTTAAGACAACCTTTCAGCACTGAGGTACAGTGCTCCTCAGTGTGACTGGGAAAAGTAACTCCAGCCAGTGCTAGTGGTGAAAACAGACTATCCTTTCTGTGATCTACCTGTTATAGTGAAATGATGTATAACCTTTAGACACATCACAGTTGCTGTATAAAGCGTGCATAAAGAAATGAGCTTTGTTCATATTCCTTAAGCAACTTTACTTCAGAAATTGTAGTCCCTTGGAAAATACATACACATACTCTAGAACAACATGTTCTAAATGTCACGGCAAGGCTGCTTCTTTTGAAAGATGATGTATGTACCTCATTCTGTGAAGGAAAGAGTGGGGAGGAAGCTGACAACTCATTACTCTTGAACAATGAAAAAAAGAACGCTATGTTACTTGAGTATGTGAGGTATTTTTAAAATAAAATAAAATAGTTCACATTTTATGGCATCATCCTCAAATCAAAATGAACAGAGAAAAGATTCCTGAACTTGACTGAAAAATAAAATCCTGTGATACTCTTACAAGGAGCTTCTCAGCACCTCCACAAGCTATTGGCATCCCAAGGTCGGAAAGGGCTGGACCAGGGAAGATTGGAGACCATTAACTCTGGTTTAGACATGACCATTGTGCGGATTCCTTCCAGTGTCAGCAATTGTGAAGTCACTTTTCACATCTTCCCCATATTTCGTCCCCTAAACCTATAACCGGATGTTATAGGTTCCCCCTGTACTCGGCACTGGTGAGGCCTCACCTCGAGTACTGTGTTCAGTTTTGGGCCCCTCACTACAAGAAGGACATTGAGGTGTTGGAGCGTGTCCAGAGAAGGGCTACAAAGCTGGTGAACGGTCTGGAGGACAAACCTTATGAGGAACGACTGAGGGATCTGGGGTTGTTCAGCCTGGAGAAGAGGAGGCTGAGGGGAGACCTTATCACCCTCTACAACTACCTGAAAGGAGGTTTTAGAGAGATGGGAGCTGACCTCTTCTCCCTGGTGACAAGTGAAAGGACAAGAGGAAATGGGTTCAAGTTATGTCAGGGCAGGTTTAGATTGGATATTAGGAAGCATTTTTTCACTGAAAGGGTTATTAAACATTGGAATAGGCTGCCCAGAGAGGTGGTGGATTCACCATCCCTGGAGGTGTTTAAGAAAAGGGTAGATGAGGTGCTTAGGGACATGGTTTAGAAGTGGTGGTGTTTTTATCAGGGTAGGTTAATGGTTGGACTTGATGATCTTAAAGGTCCCTTCCTACCTCACTAATTCTATGATTCTATGATTCTATGTTCATTACATGAAATATCAGTCAAGGCAGCAGCACTGGCTCCCTTTGGCTCAACTTTCCTACATCATTATGGGATCCATGGACATCTCCACTTTTGCATAAATGAATGAGATTCACTGGCCTTATATGAAATTGAAACAGACTCAATCTTTTAAGCAAGTAAAACACATGGTTGAACCCAGTAGAAGGAGATGGCCACAGTCACTTTGTTTATCATCTCTTCTTGTTGACCAGTTCCAAAGCACAGCGATTTGTGAGTGTGCATTCAGTTCAGCTGCAAGGCAAAAAAAAAAAATATGTCACAATGTTTATGAAATAAGTCAACATATTTGTTCCAGTAGTGCCTTTTTCAAACAAATTGCAGGGTGAAAGGGTGAAATACTACCTTTTTTCACCCATAAGACTCTTGTGGTAAAGGGTAAGTTCTATTCCCCATAATATAAATCTTCAAAGTTGCTGCGAGTCTTTATGCTGTGCTCCAATACTGCATTTTTACTGTTGATTCCAAGTTACTTACCAGGGATAATTTTCATGAAACAGTCAGTTTTGAATGGATTTTAAAATTATTTCACTGACACTACCAATGCAGGACACCTTCCCTGACTTGCACAATGCACTGAAAAGCATTCCATCATAAAAGATGTAAAAGTCTAAATAGGACCTCTGAGAGAAAGTATTTTGACAGACATTCCCTGCCCGTTTCCTCAACCCCTAAGTGTACTTCTCCAAGAACGGAGCCAGAAAAATATGTTATTCCTAGACAGCTGCTCAGCAAAGCCCCATGAAGTTAAGAGAGCTTTTCAGACTGATTGCAGCTGACATACGAGGTCCCATACCATTAACAGAGACAGAGAATCATTTCATTTGAATTTCCTTTCCAAATGGCCTGAAGTCCTCCCATTAGCTAACTAGAAAACTAAAATGGTTCTTAGTGGTTGATCTCGAGATTTCTTTTTTTATGTACACCCCCACACATATCCCACTGTTAAAAAAATCTGGAGTTTTGACCTGAATCATTCTGTAAGAAATCCGCCCACCTGTGGTGATAACCTCTGTCATGCACACCTGTTCAGGCTAGGATTTCCTCCATTTAGGTCCCTGTCTTGTGAGGAGACTGATACTTTTTTTTCCCCCCAGCCTCTCTGTTTTATTCTTAGACCAGACGCATCTCTCTGGTATTTGATTGCCTGAATATTATTTCTCCGTCACTGGACAGCAGCCAGATTGCCATTCCCCTCTGAGTAAATAACTTAAGATTTAATGAAAAATCCACATTACAACAGCAGCCAATCAAAAAAAAAATTTTGTCAAACATATAATAGAAAGTACTTTCTATTGAAACAGAAACCCACAGAATAGGAAGTAGCCATTTTCATTTTGAAGTCTCAGTTTCTTGAAAAAAACTTATCAAAATTCTCTTTGGTTTTATGTCTTGGGATCATTTGTGGAATTCAAAAGAATAGAGGACATCCTAAGATAAAAGTCCATGGGGTTAAAGTTTAATTACATATACTTCAAGTGAGATCACAAAGGGCAAAATGTCATAATTCTATTGCATAGCATTTCTACCAGAAAGAATGAATAATATGTATTTATCTGGGTGCCTTATTGCCTTTGTGCTTTGATATCTCCATTGTCTTTTGGTTGCTTTAAAAAATCACAGGGCTTCCATGTGGGGATTGCCTCTATCACACCAAAGCTAAAGCAGTGCTACACCTTTGCGATATTTTTACTACTAGGGTGCAGGTAGTTACTGTCACGTAGCTTCTTCATAGACCACAGAGGGGAGAGGTGATAGATATGGCTTTCAGTAACTTTTTTTTTTTTGTAAGCTGGTTGATGCTGGATTTTACTACAACACTAGTAGGCTGCGTGATCCTAGTTGCCAGCTGGGGTTAAACCACGACAGCATTAAAGGGTGTGCTGTCTGAAACACTATTGATGTGTCAAAATTGTCTAGAGTTCAGCTGCATCAGCAAATAGAGGACACCAAGAGGAGAGATCTGCAGAGAAAAGCAGTTGTTGCTGAGGACGTACCATCTACAACGGAGGCATGTTGGCAGATTTTATTTCACATTTACTTTCATTTGGTCCCATGGACTGAACTCCTGATGGTGTCTGGAGGGTGTTAAGAACAAGATGCATGTTCCCATTCAAATTCATCCAAAAGGACTCAGGTACACGCACTCAGAGACTACTCCATAACATGAACTACAGCATGGTCAGTTGAGACAACTGGGAGATTTGCTTCCAAAGAGCCCATCTGGTCTGACCAAACACATTAACAGAAGTGCCCCCAGGGAAGAGCAGGATCTCTCAAAGTAGTATTTCTTGTGGTGTTCTCATACTTTCATTTTACTCAGTGTAAGTATATATAAGACTTTAATGATTCAAAACTGTGGTGTGAATTTAGGAGGCTTAGCATTAAAGAACTATGCTATTTGAAAAGAAGCTGGGATGATGTATTATGTGATAAGCGTACTTTTAAGACACACGTCAAACATTGAACATTGAGGCTGGCTGGCAGGAGTTTTTGCTTTGTTGATTCTTGCCTTGTCCTGTGAATAACACTGAAGGATAAATAATGATGAGTTAGAGAATATGTACAACATGGTCCATCATCCCTTCTTGTTTCTAATTTTGCAGGGAACTTTTCTGTTGACTCTAAGTTTGGTGTTTGGTTCTTTGTTTTCTTTTAATTCCCCTAGCAACCATAGCGTTGTCCTGGTTACAATGATACACATGCTTAGTACTATATCATAGGAATTTTCAAGCGTGAGCAGCTATCACATTGCTGCAGTGGGGTGGTGGAACGAAGACGCAGCCGTAGATAGTTCAGCTGCTGCCTTCTGCTCGTGAACTGGTTACATCAGGGGAAAAAACAAAGTTTTATGTAATAACTTTCAGATTCACCACCCTGTGTTTTTGTCACAGTGTTTTCAGGTGTGACAGCTTTTAAATGTTCTGTCTCTGTTGCTAGGGGAAATTTTTCATGCTGCCTTTTTCCTTTTGACATATAAGCCCATCTCAGACCTTGTATTGCTTAAAGAAAGTAGATGGTACATGATAAGGCAGAAAAACAAAGCTGTTATTCTTAAGTTTCAGCACAGAGCAAGTTGCCTCCTCGAACAAGATTATCGTCTCCTGTGATCTTTAAAAAATATATTTATAGTAAAATGCCTACATTTTAAATTTTAAGTAGCTTCATCACTTTTCTTCTATATCTTCCAGTCCTCTAGAAGATATTTATTTCACATCAGTTGCTGAGATTTCCCACTGCCTTCAATTTCTAGAGAGCACAGAGAGGTAGATTGCAGTTTATATTTTCAAAGCCATGGGTTATAGTGCTAGGTTTCCTAAATAGTCAGCCTTGGTATCGGCATATTGGCTTCTAGAAAGTCATTATTGTTACAAACTGCTTCTGCAAAAAAACCTTTTATCTGCTTGCCTTTCCTGCTCTCCTGACTACCTGCAGTGTGGAAAAATCCCTTTGCTTACTGTGCGTTTAAGTAATGCCTTTCCCTCAAACAGATATTTGCCTTTCCCTCAAACAGTATATTCCCATATGGAAATCTGTCTTTGTGCCTCATGAGCTGGTGTCTATCACGATGGCATTGCCGCAGGACTATCAAGTCACAGGGCAAAACACCACAAATTTTCTGGAGTCGATGTGTTTGATTCTCTTACCACCCCTGAAGACTGATTTGTAGAAACATAAAAGGATTAATTTTATCGCTTCTTGTCATGTGATAGAAAAAGGCTATACATGCCCCAGGAAGGAAATGGAGCATACCAGTCATCTGTTAATAGCGTGCCTGTTGTTAAATGTTGCAGGGAATTGTCCTTGGGCAGATGTCATTATATAAAACACACCTGAATTCTACACTGTCTTCTTACAATTTTCTGTTTGAAAGTGGCATTCTCTTTTCAAAAGTGTCTATTTTAAGTTAAAGATATTTCAAGTTAAATAACTATTTTAAGTTAAATAAAGAAAAGAAAGAGGGTTCTAACTCGGCAACAGGCTTTTTACAACTTTTGTATCTCATCGAAACTTAATCTTCTTTTTGAACAATTTGCTTTTTGCATCCCTTCCCCATCAGTTTTCTCCATTTAGTTAGATAATTGTTGTGGCTTAACCCCAGGCAGCATCTAGGACCACGCAGCCGCTCGCTCACTTCCCTCCTCTCCCCTAGCAGGGTAGGGAGAAGGAGAAGAGGGAGAAAAGGAGGGGCGAAAACTCGTGGGTTGAGATAAAGACAGTTTAATAGAAAAGTAATGGAAAATAATAATAATATTATTAATAATATTATTAATAATAATAATAATAATAATAATAATAATAATAATAATAATAATAATAATAATAGTAAAAGAATATACAAAATAAAGTGCTACAAGACAAGCCTCTCTCACCACCCGCTGATCAGTTGCCCAGCCTGTCCCGAGCAGTGATCACAGATTCCTGTCCCCCCCAGCCAACCCCCATTTATATACTGAGCATGATGTCTGTGGTATAGAACATTGCTTTGGCCAGCTTCTCCTGTCTATGTTGCCTCTCAGCTTCTATGGGAAGTTGAAAAAGTCCTTGACTAATTTAAACATACTAAATCCAAAACACTGCAGCTACTAGAAAAAAAAATTACCTTTATCCCAGCTGAAACCAGGACAAGAACCAAAATGTTCTTTACCCACTTGTATTCCTGATGAAATGTGAAACTTTATCGTATGAAAACGATAAATGACATTCTGCCAAAGGCTCATGTTTTTCACCTGTATTAGGAGCAGTCTTTTCTAGATTGCATTTCTAAAAGTACAGTCACTCCCACCCGTATTTGTTTTTACCTCTTATGTCTCAGCATCAGTATCACATCTAATGCAGGGCTGCTCTCTAGATTTGCAGGTGGATGAGAATGCAGTAGGGTCTAATCGTTGCTCACAATTCCTAGCTTCTAAAGGAAATAACAGTACCGTCATCTCGCTTTAGCACCAGCTTCCCTTATTTTGCAGATCATCTCAGAGTGACATTGTGAACTTAGCAGAGAACAAAGTTTCAAACGTTGAAAAAAACCCATAGGAAATACTCTGTTTCTCTAAGAATGAGAAGTCTTGCATCCTACCCACATTCTGGCATGTTCTGTATCATGTGCCCTTGGATTGTCCAACACATGATGTTACAGAGAAGGGCACACTCGGACACATCTCACTTCAGAAGAATCTAGTGAAGTAGATAATGCGGTCCATGAGTAAGGAATTCCTTTACGGTTCTTTCTGTTCACTAATCTATACCTTGGAGCATATTTGTTTACCCATACCTTGACAATGCGGCATTACTGTTGAGCATGGAGATATCCAGCTGTTTAAAAAAAGCATGCCTGGATTTTTTTTTTCCCTCTGATCTTCTGCAGCAGTAATTTCTATATACTGACAGCCACTCGGGATTTTGAAAGCCCTTAATCATTACTGTAAAGGCGGGTCTCTGGCAAGTCAAATTTCTTTGAATATTGGCTCACAGTGAATGACAAGGTTATAAAACCCACTATTGTTGATGTATTAGTCATGCTCTTGAAAACCAACTGTTGATGTCTATCAATGGCTTAGCTACAAAGTAAATCTTTTGCATTATTAAAACAGTGGTATATATGTTTATGGATTACTATAACAGTCAATAAAGTAACAGACTAGAAAAGGAAAGAAGAAAATTACAGGGCTGTACCATGGGGTTTTATTTTCGTATTGTCTCTGTCTCAAAAAAATAGCATGGCCTGTGGGATTTAAACTTTGGTCAGAAAAAAAATTATATAAGTTGGATTTAAACATTAGAGAAATAGAACTATAAGGTACCTAAAATGGACCACATGAAGTACCGTGACTTTTCTTTATTTTTTTTTTCCTCTCTCCAAAGAATATTGGCAAAAGGACAAAATTGCCTTTTCTCTCATATGAGTGCATCTGTGATTCTGTTTGCGTCAAGAGCTAATAAATGGACTTAGAAATAGATAGAGGGAATCATTCATTGGCTTTCAATAACTTTTAAGTTTTCTGCTAAAAAAAAAAAAATAATCAAATTACCAAAAAAAAAAAAAAACACAACAAAAACTGTAATTAAGATCTGGGTCCAATCTTTTTCCATAGCAATATTTACATTCAGGAAGTTTTGACCAAAGTGTCCTCCTTAGAAGTTTTAAAGACAATTCTGTTTTAGTGTCCATGGGTTTTGGGTGTCCTCATACTTAATATGCAGAATGACGCCATCCTAGGAACAAGTTCTCTTATTTCTATTAGTGCCTTTTTCCATGAAAAGAATTGCTGGCTAGACTGCCAAATGGATAGTGGGTGTGAAATATCTGTAGTACATGTCTTACTTTCTTTTCAAGAAAATGAAAATTTGTGTAAGTTTCTGATCTTGTTCACTTTTATAAATTTCAGAGACATATACAAAGGGAGTAGAAATAACAGAGTGCAGCCCATCACAGGGGAAATCTTGAACGATGACTGAAAGCAATGTAATTGGCTGTTACAGCCAATGAATCTATTATGTTAGTGAAGGAGAACAGATTATAATGGACTTTCTGCATCATTTTAAAGGATGAAAAGCACATAATTATGACTGATATTTTAATTTCAGTTACACTGTTCCCATATGGTTAATAGAGAAGGTTGTTAACAAAACATTTATGTCAGAAACTCTATCTGCAGGAAGATGGAACAAATAGATGGTTTGTGGAACTTGCATTGGAAAAATGTTCCACTCTGTCACCGAGTTGTTTGCAGTTTCTAAGACTTAACATTTGAGGTGACAATGACTATTTTGTGTAGACTCCTGAGCTGTTGCAGATTCAAATTTAAAAATCAAGTTCACTTTTAATCTTCCCCAGACGTTAAGAGAACCCTGTTCTAAGTAAATTATTTCTTGTGTCAACATCAAGCTTTCATTTTTATCTTCTAATGAAATTTGAAATACCTTATCAGGTTGGCGCGAAGCTCGTTCAGAAGAGTCAACTAAATTCTCATAATTTGGTTCCAACTAGATGAAACAAGATAATGACTCATATTTATTTACATGATGGAAAGATGCTCCCATTTTTTCATTAAGGTTCCTTTTGGGTGATGCTGGAAGAATGAAGAATACCTTGGACACAAGCAAAATGTAGCAACAGATACTAGCTCAACGGTCTGGCTGGCTGTAGCAGCTGTTGATACTGCTTGTCATCTGTTGATCAAGGTGTCCCCTAGGAAAAGATGCATTTTGTTATTGCAGCTCCTTGAGCGCTTAAAAGAAAAGTGCTGCACTTCAGCAACCTTTACATGGTCTTATTTTGCAGAAATGCAGGAGTAGTATTTTGGGAAGTCAGAAGGAATCAAGCATATGTAGAGAATTTGTAAACTATTTGAGTTTTCTGAGAACAGAAAAGTGTGGGTTAAAGGGAAGAGAATTCTACTTGCTTTTATTCTTTATTTAAAAGTACCTAAAGTCCTTTTTAACAATAGATGTAAAAGGTACTATTCAGGCTGTACAGCTCACATAAGAGGTCTTATGTTAATGTTTTTTTAACCATAGTCGCTCAGAACATTTATGGGCCATACATCAGTATGCTGATTCAGAGAAATTTTTCACAGCTTTAGCCTCAACTGGAGGTTTGAGAAATATGTTACATATGCACATGTGTACAATCAGATTTCATACAAGGATTAAGTGCTTTAATTAAAACTGTTCTCGTTTCCTACCAAGAATAAAGTTCCTAAGATTATCAAAGCTACATTTCTCCTAGATTAAAAGAATGTATCTTACCATCTCTTGTCAATATTTTTAAACTAACTGTATTAGCTCCTGATGTCTGGCTAGAAACTTGGAAAATAAATAAAATATGTGAAGTTTACACATAACAGCACATCTGTCTACTAAGTGCATGGACTGATCGTACTTACTGATTTTTCTCTCTTCCATTCTTGATACCCCTCGCTATTCACCACAGTATCTAAATGGATGTTCAGCTTCTTCACTGTCAAGTAAAGTGTCTGCAGTGTAGATCAATCATCCACTCCAGAAAGCACAAAACTGGCAAAGGCAATGGTGTTCTGCTGATTTGGATGAATTTTGTGCTCAATGTCCCTGCATCCTGTGCATCCTCTTCAATGCTGATGGGTCTAACATCCAGATCAAATGTAATTTTCAACATTTTTTTTTTCCCCAGGAAAGATATTTTCCCATTCAATCTCTAGTCTTTCTTTGCTGCCTTAAACCTAAAACATAAGCACTTGCAAAGGCTAGTAAAGAATACTGAAGGCATAGATACAACCAAAAGCTTTAAAGGTTTCTACTGATCTAAGAGGTCTGGTTATTCTGAATATTTCTTCTTCTTTTTATGAATAAGAAATGTCTCAGATCCACCTAAAAACTTTCAGGCTAGGACAAGTCACCATACATATAATCAAACATGAATTACCAATATTCATGTTAAGGATGGGAAGAGAAAGAAAAATGGATAGGAGAAAGAATATAAGCAGAGTTTTCTCTGAAAAATATGTGGTAAATATCACAATACCATAGGTTAGAAAAGAAGGCAAGGGGAAAAGAAAACATGACTTGGCAAGAATGGTGTATAAATTGCCAATTAATCCACAAGTTTTATACCATGATGTAGTCCATCCTAGGAATTAGTCATCTTGGCGCTCTTTGTGGTTAATTTGTTTAGTTATCTGAAGCCCGAGTGAATGATTAATATAAGGAAACAGAGTGGGTTAGAGAGATTAAAAAAAAAATAGAAGGAAAGAAGATAAAAATTAAAAAAGAATGAATGAAGGTATAGATGTCCAGAAGAAGGGAGGTGAAAAAAATGATACATGAGATTTGTGGATTGTACTGAAATACCCCACCAATAAAAAAATTGTCCAGCTTACTATTTTCTGAGAAGGAAGCCTTCCCATAAGTCAGACTCTATTTTCTTACATGGGAGGACAACGTTCTGTATCTGTTGAAGTTAGTACCCTTAACCCCAAAGTGACTAGGCTCTGTGGCAGTTCTCCTTTCATTGGCTTACAAATTATTTTGAACGGGATCATCATTATTCAAAGGCAAATATTTAAGAAATTTATCTATATCTACTGGATGTAATTTAGCTGATGAGATGACACTGGAGTTCAGTTTAGCTGACGATGTATTTAGTATTTTAGCCTGAAAGAAATCCTTTTTTGAGACATGACCAGTATATTAGATAGTATTTCTTGCTTTCTAGAACTTTGCACTATCTGTCAAATTCTTAATTTGTTGAGTAGAGTCTTGATGAATTCATACTTATTTGCTAATACCTACATTGGATTTGGTTTACCTGTTCTTAGAAGTGTCATCCTGCTTGGTTTATACCTCGTATGACTATTCAAAAATTTTGTTCTGTGGAGAGAAACAGCACCACATAATAATATGTCTTGTGTTTGTTTCTGTCTCTGCAATTCATATCTAAATATATATATATATACAATTTTGTTGCAGTATGCTAAAAAATCAGCAATCTGAAAATCGAGTTAGCTGATTTCCTTCTGCATCCTACCGCTAACTCACAGTCGTGTCCACTCCACCAGATTTTCTTCATAAAGCCTTTCAGATCTAGGGCCAATCAATGCACCTTCAGGACATAATTTTGTTTAGTGCATAAGAAGGGGTAGAGTCTGACTCATTCTTGCAAAGCTGCTCCAGGGTGAATAGCAGTAAATATCACAAAACTTCTTTTCAGCATTTTGTTCTAATTTATCTGAAAAAAGGCTACAAAAATGACACACACACAAATAAAATTTCTGAGTCACACCTGCTGAAATAAGTTTCCACTGTTACCTACCGCTGTTAGCTTTCACTTTATGTTCTTCCCATTTTTCTCTGGGTGGGAGTAGATGGTTATAAAGGTATTTACTAATGTAATGGGGTGGAAAGCCGGCAGCCTATTTAAGATAGCAAAGTAAATATCGCCGAGTGGTATCTCTGTCGATTGCCCTGTATGCTTTTTTACCTGTGTGAAGTTAATATCGAATAAGAAAAATTGAGGAAATGCAGGCAAAAGAAAAGAGTTCCTCCCTTTTGACAGGCAACCCAAGAGGTCAGTAATTACTTTGCAAATTATCTATGAATATTATCTACCCTCCAATAGAGGAAACTACATCAGTAAGGTCACTTATTATGAAATTTTATGTTTCCATGAAATTACAAAAGAAAAAATGAGGATAAAAATATCATTAGACTTGAATAGTTGAATTGTCTGTCTTGTTCATTATAATAGCTTCTTTCAAATGCCAAATTTTATTCTTTCACTGATTTAAAAAAAGAAACCTGGAAAGAATTAAAAGGATTTACATAAATTTAAAAAAAATGACTAACAGGTACACTTCATAAGTTATTTAAATGCTCTCAGTGTGTGTTAAACATAAATGTGTTGCTTTGTATTCCCAGAGAATCAGCTGCATTTGACATTTTATAAGGGCTTTGTTAGATTCCAGTCAAGCAATTCAGCATTCAAATTAAATTATAGCTAATGTAAGATTATATGAACTTTCTCCTCTAGCAAAGTTCGCAACATTTATGTGCTTCTCAAGTTCAGGTTTTTGTTTACCATTCCAGTACTTAGATAATATAAGTAAGGACACGCTTTCCCATTGCTGCCTTTGTTTGTACATGTGTGTATTGCAACTTCTGTTTCTGTGTTTATTATATGGGAATATACAAAAGGAACAGATCATATATGCAGCACAACCCTCATCATATGCACCATAAACAGAATTTACCAGCGGTGGCATCATAGTAAGGACTTATCAGCATGAGTTTGTGTTGGATGTTCCAAGTGAAAAAAATAAAGAAACGAGTACATCTTCTCTAATTTATATTGCATATTTCTCAAGCATGCATCCTGCAGATTCTATAAATTTTTAAAGTCCATATCATTTCTATCACAATTACTCTGTCTACTTTTGACGTAACACATACTATTTGATGGTGAGTTTACTACTGCATTGCTGTACCCAGTCATGATATCCACTGTTCAGAAAAGATGCTATAACAGTGAAGGGGGTTCACAGAGGAGAAATCACGTTAGAAAAAAAAAAACAAACCACATTATGTTATTTAATCGCTTTGAAGAGAAGATTAAGGGGTGACAGCATTCCCTACTCTGGGAATGGAAATCTGTTCATCTGTCTTTTATTTTTAACAGTGAAAGCAAAAGTGATTTCCCAACTTTTTGAAAAGTCAGCAACAGCAGTATTTCTTATCTCTATACGGGATTTTTAATTTTCTTTACATTGTGAATATTGATTAATTCAAAATCCGTCATCTGTGTTACAGACTGATTCCAGTGGTAACATTTACGATTTCTGTCTAGTGGATATTTCTCTAAACTGTTGCCCACGGGAGGTCCGGATAAGTACTATTTGGATTATGAAGTGTAAATTTATCCCTTGAGATACACACACAATCATTAAATTGTCTGAGAAAGCTCTCCTACAACTGGCCATCGCATTCCTCCCGCCACTTCCTCTGGACACTGCATATCAAAGCTAATGGGATGAAGAAAGCATTTACTTATGGTTTTCATACACTTCAGGCACGCTGAGTCTGACGGGCACTTTTAGCATTTCTACATGCATTTGTGAAAGCTATGCTAACCTACAATTCCTACCTACTGTACTGTGCCTGCACACACGCACTGATAGCAAGCTGCAAGGGAGAATCACTTAAATTCTTAGTAAGTACAAAACTGCTCCTTATTATTCTAAGGTATTCCTCCAGCATATACAATCAATCCGTATAAACCGTGCTCCAAACTCAGTCCTTCTTCACCAAGTCCTGTCTTTGCTTTAATTCTGCGGACCGCAGAGAATTTAATAGCAGCTTCTTTTAATCACCAGAGTAATTTCATCTTGGAATAAGGAAAAGCTGTGGTGAGAGGCTTTTTCCACTTTCTTTGGTAAGCAGAACGTATTCATTGGATCTAAACAATTGATTAAATGCCCATCACTGTTTATAGTACTTCTTTAGATGGACTTTCAATCAATAGAGCAATGTCCCTTTCACCTGTTCTGTCACAAAAACATGGCATCTGCTTCTAAATGTAACCCTGAACAATGAACTAACTGAGCAGGGGAAATAGAAAGGTAATAGAAATTAAAGGTAATTTGGGACTGAAACCTTGTAAAGAAAGAGAATAGCACAACCAGGCTCTAGGAAGACTACAGTTAATGCCTACTCTAGCATCATGTAAACTTGCTTTGTCAGAATTGCCAGTCAGTTACCAAACGGGGAGGCCAATAATGCGGGGGAAAATATTCTGCAAAGCAGCTTTCACTGGTGCCACCTCAACCCATTTATCTCCTACAAGACAGAAGATTTGGACCAGGGCTGGTACAGAACAGCTCATTCAATGCGATGCTCTGTGGAAATAGAGAACTCATTTGGTTTGTGTTGAGCTGCTTGGAGATGGAGCTTAACTGCTGTCTGTCATTTAGGATAATTTTCTCAGGCTGCTCAACACATATTTCTGCTCCTTTTCCTTTCCCTTCCTCCTCAACCCCCTACATGTACATATAACGTTGCTCAGCATTTTAAATGCTCTCCAGGCAGAGGCGGGGTTTGTTGTTTTTTGGCTGGGATCTGAGAAAGGATGTTTGAAAATACAGAGGAAACATGTCTGAAAAGAAAACTCAACCCAACACCGGTGTGACACAACGAAAGAAGGAGCCTAGGGAGTCAGCTCTTAGCTCATGGTGTCAGCTACAGAAGACTTGCAGCTGGAACTGTTGCTAGTAGCTTGATTTTTCCTGTGAAATGGCAGAATTTTATACGTTCTTCTAAATTGAGCAGAAGAGTGTCAGGAACATGCCACTCCAATGCCAGTTTTTTCTGCAGTAGCGTGCAATATCCCAAATTTTGGTCAAATGAGTCCTAAGAATGTGACAATATAAAGGTATCTCAGCTGTCCACTCTACAGTGTTGAATGATTTTCTAAGACTTTATTTTCAGCACTTGAAAAAAAAAAAAAGTAGGATGCTGTTCTCCAAAAGAGCTTCTAGGATGTCTGCATATTTTATTCTTTCATGCTCAGGACAGGTAATTCCCTTCCCATAGAATCTATTTTTACACACCATTTCTCAATGAGTGATGTTAGCTTTGCTCACCATCAGTTCTAGCAACAAAGAGAGAATAGCTACGTAGTCAGAAAGTGTAGACTTGCATTAATTGTGCTCCATATGAGTGCTTGGATTAAGAGACAGGTAACAAGCTTTCTCATGCTTTTCTAATTGGGCTACTGCCAGCAGTAGTGTTAGAGAAGACACGGATCTGATGGTTTTGGCTGTTCAGCCGGGGGTAGTTCTGTTAAGGGAGAGCCCAACTTTCAGCCTCTTTCCCAACCCTGCAATTAAAGTCTCTTCATGAGCCCTGTAGCTTAAGTATTTTAACAGCTATCCATATCTAGCCAGAAAATATTCAGTTGTCTCCATCCTGCTGAACTGTTTTGCATATTTCCAATTTTTAGTTCTTTTCCAGGCTTGTGATAGAGGGTGATTTAATTTTATAATGTGATACCAAGCTCAAACGATAAGTGATAAGTATAGTCTGATAAACACAGTGTACTGATATTAATGTATTCATCTCCACCCTGCAAGTCTAAAAACAATGATCAGTGATTAGAAAATAAGCTTAGCATTATTTTATTTATGGAGCATAGTTAATGAATCTGTTTTTCAGCAAATAATTGCAGTAATCAACTGAAATAATAGTAGAAGTGCACAGTAAATAGGTCAGATCAAGGAAAATTTTAAATGTTTATTCCCAGATGTCTTTCAACCAATTTCTGTCTCAAGGGTTGCATGGCATTTTCTTGTTGGCTTCTATTTTCTTTTCTGCATGTTTCTGTCTGGAACTCAAACACAGGTTTATGATAACCTCTATGGGCAATTACCTTCTATTGCTAATAGAGACAACGATCAGTTTGCAGGGTTTTCTTTTCTTATTGCCTTGCAGTATAGGAAAGGCTATAAAAATAAAGAGTGTCAGTTTGTAAGATTCTTTATGAAGGTGGCTGACTCGTCTACTCTACATCTTCAAACAAAATTGTGAAATAACGTGGTTGTTTTACGTGTTGTCATAAAATTCATTCACCTTCAATTTGCCCACAGTAGGAATCCAGAAGCTGTAAACTGAACTGCCATATGTGCCATAAGCCACTGCCAGGCATCGATGCCAGTCCGATGAGTGCATAAGATTACTTTGAGACACTTGTACACTGAAACATATTCGCTAACTCTTCAGACAGGCTTTCGGCAGACCTCTGTTTCAAACAAACACAAAAAGCCAGAAAAATGAGAGATTTCCCTGAAGGGGACATATCCAGGAAAGGAAAACAGCATTTGCTAGTACTGGCTGATCTTAAATCAGCCAAGGAATTTAAAACATGCCAAGTAATGCTGGCCAACTTGGTTTTTAAACTCATAAGCCTTGAAAAATGACAAAACCAGAATTTAATCTGCATATTGGTAACCTTTAGGTTAAGTCAATTATCTGGATTGAATCTTTGCAAGTTGCTAGAGGGTATCACATGCCTGTGCCTATTTGCAAGAGCTTTCTTTTTTCATTCTTCAAGATGCATCCCAAATTATTATTTGAGCTTTGTGGATTTTGCTGTCGTGAGCCTCAGTTAGCACGACTGCTCCTATGCTTTGCTACCGGCTTTTACAGCTGTTTCAGCTGCTCCCAAAGTTTTCACAGTTTTTGCAAGCTCACCCACGGTATATAATGAGGCAAAAGCGCAGACATCCTCAAATTAGCCTCAACCCAAGCTTGTATTTCCACAAGGCACTGTCCTCGAGTCAAGAAACAGCACAGCTAAGCAGCAAAGCTTGTTAGCGTCGACCCAGAGCTAACCCACGGCGGCCGTGCTTTGGGACTTGAGCTAGCTCAGGCCACGCCACATCAAAACCAGAAAGGATGCCAAGCACCAGCAAGCCACAGTAGCTGCCAATAAATCCTAAACCTGCGTGAGCGTGATTTACCCTTTTCAGTACCTTTGCTCATCTCAGTAACGTCTGCTGGGTGTCACGAAGAACGCCACACCAGGCAACTGGTTGGGGTGCACGCTGCCTTCGTGGTGCCAATAATCATGACCCAGGGCACCAGAAATCTGTGTTTCTGATGTGGTTTGTCTCGCTGTTTTCATGTTTTATGTATCTATTGATGCACAGATAAGTGTACTAAAACCTAATTTAACGACCTCAGGACTTCAAACAAACTGTCTATAGGAACGAGAGGTAGCTAGAAAAAAAATTGCTATATATTAATGATTGTCTTACATATGTGACCACTAACCTTTTTAATACACACATTAACCACGGTGATGTTACAACCTGCTTCTTTTCTTTGTTAGTTACAAATCCTTATTTTCAAAAACATTTGTAAACGCTTATTCAATTATTTGTAAGCACTAACAAAACAGAGGTGGTCTGCTCTGAAGGCCAAAGCAGGGAGATATATTTAGTGGCTGCAATTGCAGCAAACACCTCAACAACAACAACAAAAGGAAATGAAAGAAGTGCCTGGCAACTTAATTGAAGTCTTGTAACACAAAGAAGCATACACTGTATCCTGTATTTCTCAAAGACCAGATTTGCCTCTCTTCAGAAATTCATAATGAGGTAGCTTCAGCAAATTTCCCCCCCCACCCCTCCCCAAATCTCTCTGCATCAGGAAAAACTGAAAGCTCGTTAACCTGTGCTAAACATAGCCCGTTTCAACTAGAGGGAGGGCTTCTACAGGGATAAATGCCATTTCTACAAAGCACTCTCCCCTGGCTGGTAAGATCCCCAGGTTAATAAATATAAATAATGCTTTTGATTTATGTTATAGGCAGCTGTAACAGATGAATAGCTTTAATTTACCAAGCTAGAAAATCAGCATTTTTTTAACAAAAACTGAATTCTTTCCTTGCCACTGTAACTGAGATGGTTTAGCAAGGCTTATGCGAACTCTGTAGCAGATCCATAACGCAAAGGACCTGTGGCTGGCCCCACCAAAAATGATGGCCAGTTTCTGTGTCTGTTAGTAAGGGTGTCATATATCACTTCTTGGGGGAACCAGAGAACACAATGAATAAATCCCTGATAGTATTTGTTTGAATATCTGCTACGTTTGAAATGTCAAGCAGAGAAATTTGACTCAAAATTCAGCCTTCCTTATCTCTAGTTAGTCTCACCAAAATCTCACATGGGAGATGAAAGCTGGAGAGATGTTCTTTAGTTCTTACAGCTTTTACCAGTTGGGTTTTGGCAAATATAGAGCATTCTCAAATCCACTGAACTCAACTAAAAATTGCCTCGATTGCCAGGTGAAGGCTTATATGTGAAATACTGCCCACGACAGTGTTACAAAGCAAAGGCAACAGATGGATAACCCCTGGCTATATCCAGCCTTAAAGGAAAATTCTGCTGGCCACTGGCCTGTTTCCATTCTCCACATTCTGAAAGGTGATCAGGTGTACTAAGGAAATCGTCTGTATCCTGCTTGTTTCTCGGGGTGGGGACACTCATTACCTGTAACCATAGCTTAAATTTACCATAGGTGGTGTCATCCGAGACGTGAGCGTGTATTCCTAAGTAGCTTGGAACAGACATATCTGCAGCTGACCCTTGTTACGTTATTAATTTCTCGTTTGGAAATGTAGTGCTTTGTCAGCCCGATGTGGTTTTTGTTTTCTGTTATTACCCTCAGATGCCTGTTCTCCCCCTATTTCATCTGGAGTTCAGACAGCCGTAATAACCAACAGACCGGATGGCGTTTTTTCTGTTTGCCACTCCTACAGTTTCTCAGTCCCCAGAGTACCGAAATATCCAAGTCTCCATTGTGTAAAACTAAAAGCAAGAGCTAACAGGCCAGATGATCGCTAGACTTTTACTGGTGGTGATACTGTCCAGTTGCAATTCCCGAGATGTCCTTTGCAATATTATTTTATGAGAAGAAATAGTATGTCTAACAAGAAAAGCCACTTGTTTTTTCCTGTATGATAGTAGGACTAGGACCTCTTTGGTGTTTTTCTTCTTTTGTCACCAGCAAGAAAGATAACAGTAACAAAAATCACACATCTCAACCTTGCCGGTTCTTTAATGCATTGTTCCACTAAGTTCAATTACTATATTCTGTATGGTTGAATGTTTAGTTTATTGTTATATATCAGTCCCAAGCTAATTAGAGTCACAAATGAAAAGACTGAGCTATCAGAGAGCACAGTTCCCAGTTGAAATATTTCTTTTTAATTTTTTTTGGCAGGGATCACAAGATGGTGCTATTACACATGGCCGTGAAGATCAATTCTCATCTCTTTTTAGACATTCAAATTCTTCTTTATTGCTAGAAGAAATACTGCGTTACATTAGTGTGCATTTGAGATTTTGTTTTTCTCAGATGGTCTTTTGTAAGCACTTACCTCAGTTCCAGGTCTGGGATACAGTTTCTTAGTAAAATAAGTCTGCCAGAGTCTGTCTCACTGAATCATTTGAAATGGAAGCAAATATTTAAGGGTGCCAGGGGCACAGTCATGAACAACTTTAATTTGGAGCATTCTCGTTCAAAACTTGTGAATGAGAAGGTCAATTTATCGCATATTTTTTAATCATTGCAAGTGGCCAATAATCTAAAATTAAAGCATTGAAACCACACTGTACAAGGAAATAGATCTGCTACAGAATCTGCATAGAGAATCTGGGTTTCATTTTACTACACTGGTTTAATAGCTTATTACAGCAATCCAGCTGGTGTTCCAGGAATAGATCACTTCGCTGCTATGAGTGGGATTTTTTTTGTTCTCACATTTATCAAATATTCTGGCCAGCTGGCAGTCTTTGCATACTTGGCTCTACACTACGCCAGTCCCAATGAGTGCAAATAATCTATAAAACCTTGATGTGGGGGATTAGACGGGTTCTGAGAGGACATCTGTGAAAACACGGGTGAAAACCTCGGAGGCTCGGGCAGGCCCTTGCCAAAGGTGTGTCTGCGGCTTTTCCACATGGCTGGGTATTATGTAACAACACACAGTCATGCGATTGCCTTTGGAGAGTCAGAGGAAATAAACTGAGAACACTTAATTAAACTGCACAGGAATATGGTTTTCCAATATGCAAGATACCATTCAAAACCTGCCTCTTAGTCAAGGACCCAATATGAAAAACAAATGGAAAAAAAAATAATCATATTTTCTTATTTTTGCCCATTTAGTCAGGAACTTTCAGTCCTTATTTAGGACACTGTGAGATGAGGATTTTCGCTAAGTGAAGTAAATTGTAAATACATTACTCTCACAGTCTGAAGCAATGCTATGAAGGCATAAACCACATAATCCAAATACGGAAGCAGTGCAGCTGAGTGAGATTGTGACTGAAAAGCAAATAGCAATAAACTAAGAAGCACCACATTGAGACCCATCAGAGGCCTAGCAAACATCTGCATTAGACTTGGGTGCTGTTGTATAAAGGAGAAACTCAAAGTGGGAAGGGAGGAGTTTGGTCCACAGCTGAGACTCTGAACTTAAAGGGTTGATGTGTGGGCATCTAAGTTCACAGGACAGGCTGCAGCGTGCCAGGCAGCGGAGCTAGACAACAGTTCCACTGATGATATCCACCATCAGCAGGCCTCAGCTCTCCCAATGCAGATGCCAAGCATCCTTATCTGCACCCTGGGGAATGGCGCCTGGCCTCACACTCCCCCTCCAGAAGGGTCTGGAGCACCTTCAGCTGCAGTGTCATACCTGCCAGTCCCAACAGAGAGCTGTCACCAGCCAAGGCAAACAGTACAATGCAATATAGAAGACCTATCAGTTGGAAGAGTTGTGCTGACAACCCAGCTGTATAAACTGTATGTTTCTCGGGAGCACAAGTCTGACGAGCTCTAGTGAGGACATGAGGACTTTGTCCATTAAAGATCAAAGCTCAGTAGGAGTGGTCCTGGGCTTATGGTCTGGCTGAGTCCTATTTGAAAGAAATCTTGTTCCTGATGCTCCAAGAATGCTCCAAGAATGTGAACCAAATGTTGGAACAGGAAAAAAAAGGGAAAATTATCCTCAAAAGTATATCCAAATTAAAATGCTAGTTCTTAAACATTTCAGGGCAGCTCAAATGGAACTAGACACACAGGCAACTGAATTTCTCTCTGGAAGTCTATTTTATGGTGAATTGAATTTAATTGCTCCATTGATTTTCATTGCCCAGACCTTTTCTTAATATAGCATGAACCTGGACACAAGCAGACCCCAAATGTGTCTTAGTCTGGAACTGAATCCCACCCCAAGCCAGGAATGTCCAAACGTAATATTAAAATGTATACAGCAGGAACTGAACAGGTGCTGCTACTAATTGAAGCTTAGGAGCGTGTGTAACATATGGATAGGGTAATTAGCAAGTTAAAATGTGCATGATAAAAGATGATAGCCAATAGAGAATGCATGGTATACTGTAAACGGCACTGATTGCACTCCCATAAAAGAGCGGCACGTAGCTCGGTTTGGGTAGTTAGACCCTACTGTGTGCACTGTCAATAGCATTATGCTTGTCAGTCACAACACTGCCCTGAATAGAAATAACCTGGGTAAAAATAAGGCAGTGATGAGGTAAATTGTGCTGCTAGGGAGTGTTAAACACGTCTCATCTCTGGAAGAAATGGTTTTGGAAAGAGGCTCAATAGCTACCTTTTGTGGCCACCTAAGAGCTGCCTTTGGGTTGGGAAGAGTTGATTGGGCTTCCTGCAGGGCCAGGAGACCTCAGGTGCTGCTGAGGAGCAACAGGACATATCCTGAAGGAAATGGCCACATTTGTGAGCACCTTGCTTGTTTGAAAGCTGTTTACAAATCTTATTTTCTTGAACCAAGTAGAAATGAGCAAAAGTAAAAAGTGATTTAACTTCTTTTAGTTTCCAAGACCAGGCTTACATGCCCTCTTGTCAGTCAGTCCCTGTAAGTCACTGCAGTCTAATTCAACAAAAATTCTTCAGATCAGACAGTCCAGATTCGCTTAGACCATGGGTCCACTGTCCAAAGAGAACAAACTCCCAAATGTCTGAAGAGATGCTGCCCAAAAGCTGTCCCATCTTCTTCCCCTCATGACTCCCCACGCCGTTCTGCACCGCCCCTTTCTCTGGGGTGGCACAGCCACTTGCACAGCCGAGCCACGGACACCACTGAGTAACTTGAGCTGATTTAAAATAATATCCCTGAACTTTCCTCTTTTTTTTTCCCACTGTGTCAGTTCCCAGGAGCAGCTCACGGCCTGGCTGCCCCATCAGCTGCCACAACCTTGCAGAGGCGAGAGGCAGGAGATCCCTCAAGTCGAGCTGACAAACCCTTCATGTCCTGAAACCACGGCCATGGGCGCATCGGGGAGTTCAGTGTCTTTGCTGCCAGACTCCCGTAGCATCAGCTGTCACCCTGCATGGGGCATTTCACCCAGTGTCAGTGAACTTCAGCGCGGTCTGCAGTTGTCCAAAGAGCAGGAGCTCCCTCAACAGCAGCCAGGAGCACTTGTAGCTTAATAATTCCCACTGTTTTTTAAGGGAGGTGGCAGGAAGGAGACTGAGGTACCTTTTGTTCCCCATGAGCTGCGCTATCTCTTGACCAGCAAGATGTATTGATATTTATCTCAGAATAAAATATAGAGACCTATCAATGTATGAACAACAACTCGCGCATTCAGCTTTACAGAAGTGCTTGTATCACACTGGGTTATACCAGGTGTCTTGCAGGATTTTTTTTCAGCATCAGATACTACCCGCTGTATGGGTTGTACTGTTCAATAAATCCGAAGTAGGTGTTCTTTTCTATCTTCCTGCATAGTGCAAAAGAGCAAATGCACACAAAATGATAAAATTTGGCCTTCTTAAAAATCTAATCCAAAACTAAATGGTGAAATACAATTTTAAAATCAAGTCGTATAAATGTAAAACTAACATAGGAAAGTTTAGGAATATCTTTAGAAAATAAATGGTTTCTGGTGTCCTTTTTTTGACCTTTGTTTTTGTACTGTTTTTCTTGTAAGTATGAATGTCAAAAATTTATATTATATTTTATTATATTATATTATATTATGTTATATTATATTTTATTACATTACGCTATGTTATGTTACATTGCATTATATTTCTCCTTACAGTCTCCACTTCAGAATAAAGGATTTTCTCCCCATTTTGTGCTGGGAAATAGTTTTTCCTTACTTAAGGAAATCTGGGAAAGTGATTTTCAAAAATCATTCTTTTTTGATAGGTAATTTAATTTACAGAGCACTACCAGAAGTTTAACAAATTTTAGCAGTATCATTGCTCCTAATAACATACACTCATACCACATGCATTTTGCCCAAGAATGCTTTGGGGTCATGTTCAGCTCTGTATTTTTCCAACTGCAAAAGTAAATATTTGCCAGAAAAGGGAAAGGAAAAGTTCTAAAACTGTGGTATATAACCCACCATTGTTCAGCTGAAATCTTATAGATCATCTCTTCCTGGTTTTTCCTGCTTCTTGCTGTTCCGTTCAACTTATGGAGAAAAAAAAAAGCAAAATAAACCCAAAACCAAAAATTAAATATTGATCCATGTGAAAAATTGCTTTAGCTCTGTCTGTGAAGAAAGAAGCAAGATTTTCTACCAGACAAAGGACAGGTCAATGTTGAGAATCAGCACAGGCGGCTCAGTTGAACTATTAGTTGAAATAATTGCATCTGCAGGGGATTGGGTTTATCTATGAAGAACATGAGAGTCTCTGAATTAAAGGTATATGACTTATAAAAGAGGATAACTACTTTCAGCCTACCAGAGAGTGACACACAAAATGCGGAGAACCCAGTGTGTCTTTTTAACTTTTAAGCATATTTGAATTATTTTACTTATTAACGATTGTTATAAAATAGTCTTGTTCTGCAAAACTAGGTCAGCTTTAAAATTCTGTAGTTCAGACTGCTCTGTAGTCAAGATTATCCTGGCAGTGGTTTGCTCTTGGTTTCTTTCTGAGCGGTTATCAAACTTCGTGTTAGATGTGAAATAGATACTATTCAGTCTGAATTACCAAGAAGTTGGAGTGCTTTGATGTACCATGGCATGAGAGAACTGAAAACAATAATTTAGTGCAAGTGGAAAGGATAACAAAATTGTAAGGTATGAAAGAACCTCCCCCCCAAAATACCTCATAATATCGACAAACTAAAAAAATCTCTTCTTTTACAGTTTTGGCCTTCTTTACATGCCATGTAAAACTCAGGGATAATGTGAAAACATGAGTACTCTTGAAAAACAGGGACCCCTTACAGAGCTGTAAAGCTTTGACCCAGATCTAATCTTCCAGAGGCTGCAAACTTGAATGTGTCACTTTTGTAGACCTGGATTGTCAACAACCAGACTTTTTGTCTTTTATTTCATTAGCTAAGTAAAATAAAAGGAATGAGTAGTCTCTGAACAGTTTTAGCTAATGTGCTTTCAGCATTAAAAGATTATCCTTATTTTTCAAAACATTCAGTTCTATGTATTTTGAAGCTTTTTATGGTCATGCAAAAGACAAACAATGTCTTCTACAGTATACGGTGAAGATGCTGATAGGTCTGAAGTCCCTAACGATAGGTCAGTTAGAAAATCTGCTTATTATAAGGCATACACTGCTTATTACAATATTATGAAAATACACAACTGAAAACAAGATATGATTTTTTAACTTTGTCTCCATCCTGCTGCTTTTCCAACACTTATTTCCTTAGCCTTTTCATTTACAAGGTAAAATTCACACACGGGACTGAATTTTCAAACTGTTTTGCCATGGTTTCTGCTGTGTCTCTTCTATTGACTTCTTAATGAGAGCTATCTTGAAAAAAAAATCCCAAATAGCTTTATGAAAATGTAGCCTTCTGCAGCTTTCTCTCTCTGAGTGACGAGTGCTGTGATTGCAGAGGTGGGAGGTAAGAGACAGATAATAAGAAATTTCAACTCAGAGTATCTTGATGACACATGAAAGATGAATTGAAAATGCTTTAGTTTAGAAATTAGTTTTCAAGGCTTTTAAGGTGATTGATGAGACGACTTGGAACTAGAAATACATAGCGGCGGTCATTGTGTTGTAACAGCAGAAGGCACGCGGAGTTAGCGTGGGGATCACACACTGCAGAGCTATCTGTCCATCTATTTAAATGTACCTGAAGAGCTAAAGTCGTCACATTGCTAGGATGCAAATACAGGTAACTGGAATTATGAAAAATAATTTACTTTTTTTTCCCCTAAGAAAAGTGGTCTTGTTATAAATAAAACCTGCTGCAGAATGTAGACACCAGTTTCAGTCGGACAGGGTAGATAAAAGGTAGGCACACATGGGGAAGATGAGGGAAAAGGAAAAATGGTGAGTGCGGGGGTGGGCATCAAACTCAACCCTGAATCCACAAGAGCCTGATGGAAGAGACACTCATCTGAGGAACGGCAGACCAAGGTTCAAGTCTTTGGTCTTTTGGTTCAAATAGGTTTGAACTTGGATTTCCCACGTTGGTTGGTTGTACTCAATCAGTCTCCCTCTGTATAAAGGGGAGCCGGGGAAGGGCAGGCCAAATCAGTCAAACCCTTATGCCCGTGTGCTCGTCTGTGATGTGCGAGACCCTGCGGTGAGCTTTGGTCTCAGCTGACGATTCTGAGATGATATAAGGATCAGGCTCTCTGCCTTTGTCTTTTTTTTATTTTTTTTCTTACCAAAGGTTTTTAGAGGTTCATCCCAGTGTGGGGTAGGATTTTTACTTTTTTTTTTTAATCTTGACAACTTTATCAGAGTGGGGAAAAGCTTTTCCACACAGTTTTATGTGCAAGTATTTTATTTTCCCCTCAGGATCACACTGAAATCTGAACTGGAGATCAAGACTCAGATAAGTTTCAGGCCACTTTGAAATTAAGCTTAAATATTCCGATGAATATTTAGCTGAGGATCATTAGGTCTGTTAGAAATGATCCAACACTATTGTTGATTTGAACAATGAATTTTTTATTGCTTTCCTTCTAGTCAATTCTCCTTTCAAAGCCTTGCAGATTACTTCTCTTTGTGCTTCTGCCTTTCAGTGGTATAGGTTTACAGAAAGCAATACTGAGAAGAAAGGATCATGACTGACATTTGAATGTTGGGGTGCCAGTGTTCCCATCTCCTGCCTGTCTGGAGCAGAGATGCTTATGGAGACCTGAGTTTCCCTGCCCTTGACTGCGTGGCATTTTCGCAGCACCGGCGCTCACTAGGCTTCAGCCGGGGATGCACTCCTGAGTCCTGTATTTTAAACACACCTCATGAGACAGCTAACTCAACCTTCTGCTTAAAACTAAGATCAATTATATTTTAATGACATACTCAGGCAGCCTATTCTAGTGCTCATCTCTATTTTTACGACTGGAAAGTTTTCCTAATGTCTAATTAGGATCTCCCTTACTGCAACTTAAACCCCTTACTTTCTTTTCCAGAACGCTTTATTCCTTCCTCTACGCAGTAGCCTGGCTCTCTTTCTAAAATCACTTCTCACAATATCTTCTTTTTTTTAATTATTTTTGCCTCATGGGTCATGTTTTCTGGACGTGTCGCAGCAACATATATGGCATCACAGGATTAGTTTTTTTCCAGATGTAGTTAGCTGCCAACAAGACAAGCCTTGCTTGCGTACTGCTTCTAACCCAGAGCAGCTTTCTGGTCCTTTACCAATAAGCAAGGAAAGCGACAACCTGTATTGGGATGCCAGTCCAGAACTGGTCCTCAGTGGTGAATGAGAAATGCAGGTGAGAGTGCCCAGACTGAGGGCAAGAAAGCGAAGTACAAAGGCATGAATAAAACCTCCTCTTTTTCTTTTTTTTTTTTTTTCCAATAAGTGTTTTGATGTGCAAGACTCTATAAACTGCTGGCACTATCCCAGCTTCGTTATTCAAAGACTAATGGTTATCACTATATATTGAGGTTTTGGATGGTTCTAGCACAAGAGATATTTTTGTCTCTTTGGCATATCAAGTCTGGTTTGCATTTTGTGAATGTTAAACACCCAAAGGGACTCTGCTTTTGACAGAAGGGGTTTTTTCCTGCCCTCTTACTCATACATTAATTTCTGTTCATTTTCCTGTACCATAATTTGGAACTGGTACATGTGACATTCTTCCACTTCAAATATGACTAGAGTACAATGATGTTATCTTCCTATCATTTGTTGGCTATTATGTCCCCGTTTGACATAAAATGGCTATCTAAAAATTTGAGATTTCACACACAGGTGGAAAGGCCAGGGGTGGAAGATGGTAATTCAACTGCTGGGAAAAGAACACAATAATTTATTACACACACTTAAAAAATGGTGGTTGCAGCCATCAATTTTAATAAGATTTAATACGATCAGAAATATAAGTTTGAAAGTATTTGTATTTGGGAATAGGAGTGTTCCCATTGGAGGGGTATTTTTTGTTTTGTATTTTAAACTCATGCCCTATCTGTAACTGAATGAACTAAGAGTACGCCCTTAGTGGTAGCAATGGTAGCTGTCCAGTAACATCCTGGGAGCTGGAACAGCTGCTAGGAAGCAGCTTGTGGAAAGCATTTCTCCTTTTTTTTATGCTTTATGGAATTTTCTAGCACACAGTCTGGCTCTTTTTGTTATCTGCTAGCAGATCTTTGAATACATGACCCATACCAAAATCTACATAACAGGGTGAAAAACCTAAGGATCATTTAGTGTTAAGCTGATTAAAAAAAAAAAAACAAAACAAAACCAAACAAACAACAAAAAAAAGAAAACAAAAAGAAAACAAACCACCAAGCTAGTGCTTAGAGAGACAAGATGTTGGGTTTGAGGTTTTTTTTTCTTTAAAAGGCTGTAATCATGTTTCACTTCAGCCTCAGCATCAAATAAGAAGGTGTAAGTGCAGGAATGAATATTTACAGAAAAAATAATGGAAAGATTTCTAGAATAATTCAAACACATTAGTTGTGATAATTAACCATTAAAGAAAAATACTAGTAGCACCACAAATTAATAGCAATATAAATATTCATAATTTAAAGCCTTTTAAAACAGTTTATTGTGAAGAAGACTAATTTAAATCTAACCTCATTTTTTTAAATCAGCGTATTCAGTCAGGCTTAAAAATGAATATGTATAAACTATTTATTAGATACTGGATGTGCAGAATCAAGTGGCACGTGTTTAGCCCACTGGAATGCGGTTTCTGTAGCAGTCCAGAGGGTCTCGCTGCAAGGGGAAGGTTTGCAGAGGTGACTTGAAGCAGCTCCTAGGCTAAATCTGTCCCTATGAAAAGCATAAGCTCCATGGTGGTCTGAGAAATTCATACAAACTGGGGCTTTTCCAAGAAGCAGGCATGGATCTGAGATGGAAAGGACAGTAGTCCCTGCGTCTGTCACTGTTACCCAAGCTTGGCTTTGTGTCCTCATCCACAGGTTATTGTGTCCCAGCTGAAGCGTTACCCTGGGGCTCTGATGCCCTCTCCGACATCCTAACACCCAAGCAGAAAGGAGTGAGAAAATGGCAAGGTAAGCATTTTGGGAGGAAGACACATGCCTGGTTGTCCCGATGATGAGACCTGCTAGGTCAAAGCCTAAAACCCAGATACCCGCACAATGCAGACAGAGCAGCATCAGGGATGGAATACATCTTCCTGCTTGGAGTAACGCCCGATGAACAGTGCCAGGAGAGCATCTCTGCTCTAGTGCGTGATTTTTCCTTCGTCCATACTCAATAACTTAACATCATTTGAGAAAGCCTCTACATAGGGGTCATCTATCACTATAGGTGAAGGTCACTTTTTGCCTGCTTTGTTATGCCTTTGCTATGTGGAGCAGATCCAAAAGGGCCATATGATGGCCTTCTATATGACATTTATCTTTTATATGTTATAGGAGTGATACTGTTTAGCAATTCAAATATGAGAATGGCTGGAGAGCAGACCTGAGGAGAAGGACCTGGGGGTGCTGATTGATAAGAAGCTCAACATGAGCCAGCAACATGCGATCGCAGCCCAAAAGGCCAACCATATCCTGGGCTGCATCAAAAGAAGTGTGGCCAGCAGGTCAAAGGAGGTGATTCTGCCCCTCTACTCCACTCTCCTGAGACCCCACCTGGAGTACTGCATCCAGCTCTGGAGTCCCCAACATAAGAAGGACATGGACCTGCTGGAGAGTGTCCAGAGGAGAGCCATGAGGATGATCCGAGGGCTGGAGCACCTCTCCTATGAGGAGAGGCTGGAAGAGTTGGGGCTGTTCAGCCTGGAGAAGAGAAGGCTCTGAGGAGATCTTATTGCGGCCTTCCAGTACCTAAAGGGGGCCTACAGGAGAGCTGGGGAAGGACTTTTTACTAGGGCATGTAGCGATAGGACGAGGGCAAATGGCTTTAAACTGGAAGAGGGCACATTCAGATTGAACATTAGGAAGAAGTTTTTCATTGTGAGGGTGGTAAGGCACTGGAACAGGTTGCCCAGAGAGGTTGTTGAGGCCCCATCCCTGGAGGTGTTCAAGGCCAGGCTGGATGTGGCCTTGGGCAACCTGGTCTAGTGGGAGTTGTCCCTGCCTATGGCAGGGGGATTGGAACTCGATGATCTTCAAGGTCCTTTCCAACATAAACCATTCTATGATTATATGATTCTATGAATTCATCACAGGGAAATATTGATTGTGGATTGTAGGACATCAGGAGACCTTAATGGTCGTTATAAAATATATTCATTGTTAGCCCACTGGTAGGTATTTAATTGTTTTAATAAATCCACAGAAAACAAAACCTGGTGATACTTGTAGCTCGGATATGCACAGAATTGTGAAGCAGTTTGGCCATTCATTTTGTCTAAAAGTTAAGTCACATGAACCTGCATAGTTACAGTCCTGGACAGCTCTGAAAAAGTAGGTGTTAGATTAAAGTATTACAGGAATTACTGATCCCCTCGGCCCCGTGCCCTGTCAGAGCTTTATTGCGCCATGGCAGCAGAAATGTTTCATGGCCGTTATTGTAGGGGATACAGCGGGCAGTTATGCTGCGGGCTTTTCAGAGAGATTTATTGCAGTTATATTTATAGGATGAAAAGAGAGGTCTCTACTGCAGGAAAAGCCCCACAGAGATTAGTCATGTGGATCTCCAGGAGAAATCCCTCCTGGCAGCAATGGGGGCTGCGAGGTTCCCACCTCCTCCTGCCCACCTTTGTCTTGAGAGGCAGCGCTGTCTCAAGCCAGCTGTTGCCTCCCTCTCCCTGAGAAAACACCTGTCTCTGGAACTTTTCCTCTGGCTGAAGTTACACAGGAACCGGCGAGCGTTTCCCTCCCAATGCAGTGATTTTGCCTCCGTGATCGCAGCTTTTCGGCTGGAGAGGAAGCCTCTGTGAGTGTGGTTAACGAATGGAGAGCATCAGGGGAACAGCCCGACTGGTGGTACTTTGCAATCAGTAGAACAATCTAGCGCTATTGATCCTGGCTGCGCTCTTGAGCATAATTTGGAGATTTTGAAGGCATAAAAACCCATTCTGGTACACTAATCTGATTTCTTCTATATCAGAGAGTATAGAACTTTCTGCATTAAATTCATTATGAACTAAAGCACTTCTATTCAGTTCGAAGTATTGTGGGCAGGAGTTCCTTCTTGGCCAAATTACTCATCTGTAAAGAAGAATTTTGGGGCTGGACTGTCGCTGCAGCATGCCTCTTTTACAGTCCAAGCAGTTCCTCACAAGTCTCATTTGTCTGGTTTTACCCAAAAAGACAGAGTATCTTGATCCTACACTAGTGCCAAAGTAACTTTCTTTCTGACCACCAAGTTTTTACTGAAAAATTGTGCTGATCCTAGATTAGCATGATGAGAAGAAATCGGTTTAGTCTAAGAGTTGCAGCATATCAAATGTACTAACAACCCCAAATCATAGCAATAAAGGATTAGCCTTTAAAAAACTTACAAATGGATTTCTTGGTTTCATTTTTAAACCCAGAATGTCACTAACATCTACTGCACAAATAATGCAGATAAATTACTTCTTCATTTTTTCTTCCATAAAATGTCATGCTTTCATCCAGTCTAACATGGGGGTGGGTGGGTGGGGGTATTTGGCTCTTTTGTATGATTTTTAAAAATTATTCTCTCAGTCAGAGCTGCTAAGTGTTCCCACCTGTAAAATGAACATAGGTACCTTCTAAAAACAATGTATCAGCAGTATTTCATTGCTGTCTATGTATTTTTTGCAAAGTTATTTTAAAAATACTATCCAGAATATGCATAGGAAATAGGTGTTTTATTTAAATAAAAATTGGTTACTGTAAAAATCTGATTTTAGATAACAAATGATAGAATTTGCTTCATGCCACCACCTCTGCGAGAGGAGAGAGCCCTTTTAATTATCTCTTTGTGGAGAAATTAACACATCCATCTGCCTTATAAGTATACAAATTTTTCTTGTAATGTAGGCAACACCTCTGCAACAGGAATCTTCACACAGAATAATAGAAAGCAGCCTTAGAAGGGACTGCAAGAGGTCATGAAGGAGACGACTGTCGCAAGAGCAGCTGTTCGTAAATCCTGCCTGATGCTGGTGTGTGTCATCTGTTTCCCAGATCTCCAGTGATATATGTCTGGTCTTCAGGCAAGACGCGGCAGAGTGCCATTTTCCCTTCATTTCTGCAGGAGAAACAAAGGTGCTACTCTGGGTATAGTAAATAGGAAATTGTTTTCTGAATTCATGAAAACCATTGAAGTCTATAAACTTGGCAAAATGAGAACTTGTACCCATATTAGCAGTACAAGCAAATAGGTCTTGGCTGGTTTGGGTGAGTGTGTTTTTCTGCACTGACCTGAAAAAGTCTCTTCTCCAGGAAAACACTCTGGACGATCTCTTCTTTCGGCTGTAGCTCAGCCTGTTCTCTGCATCCCAAAGACCTGGGAAGCAGAAGAGCCAGAGAAGGAATAGTTAAGAAGAAAATGCCCAGCTGATCAGGTCTTATCCCTTCTTCCTGACAGCTGTCATCTGCAAAGCTGGTAAAAACAGTATCATGTAGCCCAGGACTAAAAGGGAATCTCCTTGGTCTGGCACCATGCCTTACCATGCAAAATAGGCTGGTTTTATGCCTGTGTTTGCTCGTAGGGATCTTTCCAGCTACCACTGGGGGCAAAACTCACTGAAACTGGTGGGCCTGACAATTGCACGGGTAACAACTCCAACTGCCCAAGGAAGCAGATAAATTACGGTCTGTTTAGTAAAGCAACAGTGAACAGATGCTTGACCGTGAGTGCCAAAGAGTCCATCAAATCCATGGTAAGGTGTTGTCTGGTGGAAATCATTGGTGTGAGAGAAGGAGGAGGAGGAGCTTAGCAAGCAGAAGTGTGGACATAGTGAAAACAAGTTACGAACACAGTCCCAAAAGACTGCGAGTGAGAATTTGTGGACTAAATGCTAGTTGGCGAACTGTAAGCAAGGAGGTTCAAGCCATTAAATAGCAATCCCTCAAGGGTGCTTTGACCAGCTTCTTGTGAAAGGGGGAACCTGTCCTACCTAACTGAAAGGATCGTTGCTAGAAAGTTAAGCCTTTGCCTCTGCACTGTCAGCAGACGCAGAGACTAGTTTAAGGAGGATTTTACTAATATATGTAGCAGTCAGATATTTTCAAGTCCCACAGAGCTGTCACGGTACAGCCTTCCCCATGATTTAGCTACAGACACATAGACAAAGCGTAATTTGCAGTGCTGTCATAAGGAGCGTTTTTCTGGTGACTACTTAAAACGCATTCATTCATATGTATACCCACAGAACAAACTGTTCATAAAAAATGTTCATCCACTTAGTATGTGTTAATCTACAGTTGAATTAGCTATGCATCAAAGGGTTGAAGTTCTTCTCAAAAACAGGATAATATGCAAAATTGTGATATGTTATTCTCAGATGATCCCCAAATTTGGACATAGCTCTAACTTTCCAATTCTGCCACATTTTCTTTCTCATTTTTAATTTTTCTTTTTGTTCTGTGGGGATAAATTGCATAAAGAACCAAATTTCTAAAATCTGAAGCATCTCCCAAAAGACCTAATTAATGTACCATATCCTGTAATATACAGTATCTTGAATCCCTTTAGAAATAGACGTTGGTGAATCACTTACTGCAGTGTGCTGTAGGTACACATGATGCTTTGCCAGATTCAGTTCCTCTCCAGTACCCTTCCTATTTGGCAGAAGATTCCAGCAACACAGAGACTCATAACATAAAGGCTGTTTGACTTAGACTAATATTTAGATATACCATATCTACACCAGAACTTAGATAAGTCATGTTCTTAAATCAGAATATGGTTCACAAAGAATTGCCATTTTTATAATGGCATAGTTCATTTAAGCTAATAAACAAATCTGGAATTTTGTTAATTCTATAAAGGTTTGTTCATGGTATTTTTTCTAGGGAAAAAAAAAGAGGTTTCCTCATACCACTGGTATTGTCAAGAACAACTAGTTATAATTATCTAGTTTCTAGTTTACTGGTATTCTCCACGTAACTGTTTATGCCTTCTTCTGGTTTGTGCTGGAAAGTCAGCTGTGGAGGTGATTCATCTAACTCTAGACTGTCTTGGCAAGAGGCTGACTCTTTGTTTTGTTTGTTTTGTGAAAAGAGGGTATTCCCATAGATGATCTAATACTGCAGCTCAGCTCTTGCAACACTTGTAGCATTTGTCATTAGTCATGAGATACATCTGAGGAGCATTAGCAGTCTACTGACTCCAGTGAATGATTTTTCATCCTGTTGCCATGACCTCATTTCCTTGGAGACCCCTATTTCTCATTACGAGGGTTCTCCCCCTTGTTTTCATGCTATTACATGAGTACTATAGAGTCCTTTCAGCCTGTGCAGTATTAACAAGGGAGTTCTGGTTCTAAAATGACTAGTCAACAATGAAAGCTCTATGTTAAAGCCAGCAGATATAAGGGGAAAGTGAATAATTGCCAAAAAAATCCATTTGAATTAGTTCTTGCAAAGAAAATTAAGCAAACAGAATTTTAAACTAGCAATTAGGAATAGCAGAAATTTAGAAGAAAATGGGTTACTATGCAGAATGAGGCACAAAGGTAGGTTTGGTATTGTAAGTAGAAGAACATCACCTTGGTTCATTCATCACCTTGAAGAGAGCTGAAGCCTGCTTCTGCATGGGGGAAGAGATACATTGCACCCAATTAACACACTCGATGCATAAGGAGTGAATTGAGAAGTTTTATAACACAGCAATGTTGCACATCCCCATACACTGGGTAAGACCAGCTTCAGTATAGTTCTGAAAAAACTTTATTAAAAAATAATAATTTAAAAAAAAAAATCTGTTTTCTTATCTAGGAAAGAGTGCCAAAACCCCACTTGCACATATTAGATGCTTAAGTGAGAAGATAGCCAAGTATGTATTGTGGGAGAATGCATAAATAATGGAAATAGATGCTAGTACTCAAAGTGTATTCAGTTAGTTTAGCGAAACCTCTGTCAGAACCATGAAACGATTTCCAGAATATGGGCTGCCAATTCATGAGCAAAGATTGCAAATAAAAATGAGCCAGGGAGAATCAAATGAATGGAAAAATCACAAAAATTATACTTATATTTCTGTAACAAAACCATCTGCAAAACTCCAGTCCATTAGTCTTACCTCAATGATAAGCAAGGATTTGGAGGAAATGTGAAATCTGTAACGTGAATGGGAAATGAAAAAGAATGGATGATGGGTCTGACAACGTTCATTTGTGCCAGATTAAACTCTAATAAAATAAATGCTGCTATAGGCTACTCCATCATTGGGCTTAGATGAAATATTTGATACGATAACCAAAAGGATATTGTATGTTTTACTAGAAAAGCTGGAGTTTATTTCAGCAAGTCTGAAACAGTCGTGCAACTTATTAAGACGGAGACAATACATTACGCTAACAGGGGAACTGTTGAGCTGAAGCCAGTTTTTTAGTGGAGTTCCTGAAGGATGTGTCTTGGAAAAGAGTCAGCTGCTTCCTTAATGGCATTAGCAGAAAATGCTAGTGAAATGAATGGATAGCGTAAAGGTAGGAAACGTTTTGAGGTTAATACAGAGGATGATCGGGATATCATTTGCGGAGAAGTGGACTACAATAGTCAGAGTGAGATTGGCTCAATAAGGGGATAATAACGTAAAATATAGGATTTGAACCTCAGGATTAGCTATCAAGAATAGAGAACTTGTCGGTTAAGAGCAATGGTGAAGGAGAAATAACTGTGTGCATCTGTTGATCACAGGATGTGTATGACCATTAGTGGGATGTGGCAATGAACAGGATAAATTAATACCTAAGATACAGTGGGAAAACATTTCCAGTGCAGACAGGGAAAGATAAATGGTACTGTACAGCTTGTAGTGAGACATCATCTAGGAAATCACGTGAAGTTCTGGTTGCCATCACTGAGGAACGATTAATTAAGAGAGAAATAAATGGAGGGAGGAATATGGACAACATGAGCACAAGAGCAAATATATACCCATATATTATTTTAGACTGAATACCAACAACATGTTCAGCATGCAAAGCTCCAAGACTCCAGCTAACAGGAATGGTGGTGGCCAGGCAAAATGCTGTGAGAAGACTGACCATGGTTTCATGGTTGAAGTCTATAACACAGGTTTCTGAAATACCAGAAGACAGAATCAGCATTTCAGAAGACCTGCCATAAAGCCAAATCAAGATTTTCCGTGGTCTTCTGCCGCCTTCTTAAATCCATTTATTACAGTAAGAGAGAGAAGTAGAATACTATAGTTTTCACTCATGGGAAATTGATAGCTCAATATCTCAGCAAATTTTTGCTGAAAGTTCCCAGAAAATATCAGCCCATAGCCATCTTAAGGATCTTCTCCTATGCTAATATTTCTAAATATAGAAACCTCTACTAATTGCAAGTCTTTTTCTCTAAGGACTTTGGTACAATGAATTTTTTTCAAAACCTAAAAATGGGATCACATGCCAAGAATATCAGCTAATATTTATATGATAAATGCAACATTCTGATTGTGCCATAACAACAGTAGAATACTCAGGATTTGCACCGGTGTAGGAGAGAGTAATAAAAATTAAGATGACACCTCACTGTAATTTTTATTCTTTCATTAAATATCTAAACTTTCAAAACTGTCATTTATCATCTTTTTTGTGTCTTCATCCAGCTCTGTTTTACTCATTATCATCCTTTCAGCACCGAAATTTTCAACAATATCATACAGAGTATGTCTTTCTGTCATCAGATAGGAAATAGAAATCCATTCAACAGAGCTGCTGTTGTTTTTTACTTTACCCGCGGTGGTACTTAGGCTATCAAACAGGGATCAATACCTGTTTCATCGCACCAGAGGCTCTGTGAACAGCAGCAGAAAAGCAGCTCCTTTCCTGAGAGTTCACCTCATGATACGCAGGGTGAATAAAGAAGCAAAGTAAGGAACGGAGGACAGTTAACAACGGAGGCATGTACTTAAATTATTATTCTAATAATTTACTGCATTATTTGAGCATGCTTCATCAAATCTTTTTTTCTTTTTATATACTATTAGTGCTAATAGTTATGTATTAAAAGTTCACTTTGCCTCTAAAAGAATAAGGAAATAATATGGAGGTTCAGCTTCTGCCTCAGACATTTTAGTGCAGACCTGGGAAATATGCTTATTAAGGCACATTCTCACATCGTACACTGACTACTTTTGCCTCTGCCTATTTTATGTGAAAAAGGCACCAAAAATTTGTTAATTAATATTATCAAATTAGTCAAACCACTCAGACAGAAGACACTATTCCTATAGCAGCAGCCACATTTATATTATGGCCTTCCTGCAGTATTTTTTATGCACCAATATACTGTCCAGCAGCTCTCCATTGCTGTTGCTCGAGTTAGGTGCAGGCACGTAACAGAGGCAGAGGGCTGACTGGGAGGTTTGCTCTCCTTCGGCATAGCAGAGTCATAAGAGTAGTCAAAATTTAAAAATCATCTACAAAGACTGAAAGAACTGAGGATATTTTTTCTCAGAAAGAAAAAAAAAAAATCCACAAGAAAAGGCACAATAAAAGCATAAAAGGCTGCCGCAGAGTCAAAAGGAATAATCTGTGCTCCACATCCACAATGAATAGGACAAGAAATAGGAGAACTGAATTTCTACCCCCTACTCTTCTCTCCCTCTTGCTGCCTCCCTCCCAACCATCAGGTCCTTGTGATCTCACCTAGGATTTGTGTCTTGCATGATTTACCAAATAAGGTGGAATGGGGGACAAATTTACCTTCTCAATGCACTTAGTCGGAGCTGCCACTGTAATATGGAGGGTGAGAGCTGGAGAAGTGAAATCTCTGCTGACCCTCAGGCTGCAAACTGAATGTTGCATTACCGAGTATCAGCTGGGCCTCTAGGGTGACTGTATCACATGAAACATAAACAACAGTATCCGATGTGACAGAAAATAGCATATCAGATCAGAAATTAAAAACTAAATCTGTCTAAGCAATTTACAGAGGTGGGTGGTTTTGTCCGGGCTTTTGCTTTCAGACAAGAAAAGCCTTCACTGCATGAAATGATCGGGTTAGTCTGGGCATGGTCCTGGACTTTCATGAATATAAAAACAAGTATTATTCTACAGTATTCTTAGGGCATATAGATGCTTTGGGGGCATTTGTTTGGTGTTTTTTTTTTTTTTAATTCAAGATGTACTCTGATTATTTATGCTCCATTTAAAGACAAGAAAACTGGATGAATGAATTTTTCAAAGTTTGTGTACCTGTGTCTCTTACACACAGTTTCTTCTAGCGTGGTCATCACACTATTACTTGAGTCCCTTTAAACAGTACATTAAGCAACTTGAGTGACAGCTGTCAGCTTTGTCTTCTTTCTTAATTTTTTTCTGAGACACGTTTGTTGAGTGAAGGTATTTGGCTTCATATTTCAATAATTATACACAAATGTTTTCTGTTAATAAACATACATTGCTTTAAGATCAGCACAGGCAACTCATGCATGAATGACATGGGGCAGTGTCGTGGTTTAACCCCAGCCAGCAACTAAGCCCCACACAGCTGGTCTCTCAGTCTCCCCCTGCTGGGATGGGGGAGAGAATCAGAAGAGTAAAAGTGAAAAAATTTATGGGTTGAGATAAAGACAGTTTATTAAGTAAAGCAAAAGCCACACACACAAGCAAAGCAAAACAAGGAATTCATTCACCACTTCCCATCAGCAGGCAGGTGTTCAGCCATCTCCAGGAAAGCAGGGCTCCGTGACACATAATGGTTACTTGGGAAGATAAACACCATAACTCGGAATGTCCCCCCCCTTCCTTCTTCTTCCTCCAGCTTTATATACTGAGTATGACTTTATAAGGTATGGAAAATCCCTTTGGTCAGTTGGAGCCAGCTGTCCCAGCTGTGTCCTCTCCCAGTTTCTTGTGCAATCCCAGTCTACTCATTGGTGGGTTGGTATGAGAAGCAGAAAAGGCCTTGACTCTGTGTAAGCACTGCTCAGAGACACGGATGTGATGGATGGACCACTCAGTGGATAAGGAACTGAATGGATGGTTGCACTCAAAGACTTGTGGTCAACAGCTTGATGTCCAAGTGGAAACCAGTGATGAGTGTCATTCCTCGGGGGTCGGTACTGGTGCTGTTCAACGTCTTTGTTGATGACATGGACAGTGGGATCGAGTGCACCCTCAGCAGTTTGCCAATGATACCAAGCTCTGTGGCGAGGCAGACACGCTTGAGGGAAGGGATGCTATGCAGAGGGACCTGGACAGGCTGGAGAGGTGGGCCCATGCCAACCTCATGAAGTTCAACAAAGTCAAGTGTAAGGCCCTGCATCAGGGTCGGGGCAATCCCAAGCACAAATAGAGGCTGGGTGGAGAATAGATTGAGAGTAGCCCTGAGGAGAAGGTCTTGGGGGTATTGGTTGATGAGAAGCTCAACATAAGCTGGCAACGTATGCTCGCAGCCCAGAAAGCCTACTGTATCCTGGGCTGCATCAAAAGTGTGGCCAGCAGGTCAAGGGAGGTGATTCTCCCCCTCTACTCTGCTCTAGTGAGACCCCACCTGGAGTACTACCTTCAGCTCTGGATCTCCCAACATAAGAAGGACATGGACCTGTTAGGGTGAGTCCAGAGGAGGGCCATGAAGATGATCAGGGGCTGGAGCACCTCTCCTATGAGGACAAGCTGAGAGAGTTGGGGTTGTTCAGCCTGGAGAAAAGAAGGCTCCAGGGACACCTTATAGCAGCCTTCCAGTATCTGAAGGAGGCCTACAAGTAAGTTGGAGAGGGACTTTTTACAAGGGCATGTAGTGATAGGACGAGGGGGAATGGCTTTAAACTGGAAGAAGGGAGATTTAGATTAGATTTCAGGAAGAAATTTTTCACTTTGTGGGTGGTAAGGCACTGGAACAGGTTGCCCAGGGAAGTTGCGGAGGCCCCATCCCTGGAAGTGTTCAAGGCCAAGTTGGATGGGGCTTTGAGCAACACGGTTTAGTGGGAGGTGTCCCTGCCCATGGCAAGAGGCTTGGAACTAGATGATCTTTAAGGTCCCTCCCAATCTAAACCATTCTATAATTCTATGGTTTTCTATTATCAACACTGATTTCAGCACAAATCAAAAACATAGCCCCGTGCTAGCTACTATGAAGCAAATGAACTCTATCCAAGCCAAAACCAGCACAGGTAGGTGCTGGTAATCCTATGGGAGTCATTTTATATCCTCTAGGACTCCAATGGGAGTCAGTCCTCTATCTCTTCAGATTGGCCTTATGTGAAGAAAGCTCCATCAGGAAATATTATTGGTCATTATCTTTGTCCTCTAACTTTGTGTGATCATTTATATTTATTGAGCACTTTCTGTGAAGCAACATGGCAAAAAAAAAGACTAAAATATTGAAAATTTTCTTGTCAAGCATATTAACTTGAAAAAATCACAGTATTTAGGATATTAATACTGCAAGGAACACACAGAACTTGGGGTGCTCCAGAAGTGGTATGTTTGGTATCCCCCCTACTCCGCAGTTCTATTCATGTTATTCAGAGATGAAAAGTTGAGAGAACCAATTTCTGGCAATGGTCCAAAACATTAGCTATGTCTACGTCAGCAAGATGCCCAGCACGAAAGAAGCACATCAATAGTAGCAGTCAGTGCTGAGGATCCCCAATCCACTCTATATGCACACGGTTGCAGAGGTTGGAGGGTTGACCCCAACCAGCAGTCAAGCACCCATACAGCTGCTTGATCACTTCCCACCCTCAGCGGGACAGCAGAGAGAATAGGAAGATCAAAAGCAATTAAATTTGCAAGTCAAGACAGAAACAGTTTAATAGATGAAGGTAAAAAAAAAAAATATCTTAAAGCAGTCATTCACCACCTCCCACAGGCAGACTGATGCTCAGCCAGTCTCCAAGCAATGGCTACCTTGGAAGCCAAAAACCCCCTTTATTCTTCCCCTACCTCGGTTTTTATTGCTAAGCGTGTAATTATACAGTATGAGATATCTCTTTGGTCAGTTCAGGTCAGCTTCCCTGTCCGTGTCTCCTCCCAATCTCTTGCCCATCCCCACCCTACTCACTGGAAGGACAGAGTAGAAAAGAAAGCTTTGACATGGTGTTCAACAACTGTTCTGCAATAACAGAAATATTTATGTGTTATCAACAGTGGTTAAGGCCAAAACACATCCAAAACACAGCACCATATGGGCTGCTAGGAAGAAAGTTAACTTAATCCCAGTCAGACCCAGGACAAAAGCTGGGGGTGTTCCTTCAGAATAGCTCTTTTCTCACCTCAGTAGCTCCATGAGGATGCCCATTACCAGTTGGAGCATCTTCTGGATGTGATTTTCTGGAGGACATCTTCCAGCCCAGTTTCATCTGAAAGACATCCAGTTTGTGCGCTCCTGAACCAGTCTGCAATTTGAACCAGAATCTGGTAAATGTTCCAAAAGAGTACAGCTCATCTGGGCTGCAACAATAAAGTGGAAGGCATGGAGCATGTTCCCAGCTGTCAGCCAGCCTTCTGCCAGAAACTCATACCTCCTGGGGGAGGAGGTACGACAAGGCACAAGTTTGGCCTTCTTGTGGCCACGGTTCATCAGTTGGGTATTAGCCATCATGCAAATGGGCATTTGAACTGGAAAACCAGATTGCTAAGGAGGGTGTGAGATTGCCTCTTCTGCTGTCCCTGACAGAGAAATAGGAATCACCACCAGCAGTGGGACAAGTCTAACAACTGGAAACAGTGTCAAAAAAAGCTTTATGGATGAAAAAATTATATACTTTCAGTAGTCTAGAAGGTGAAAGAAAATAACTCCAGGACAAGCTATGACCTAGAAAAGCAGGCTTTTTCTGGATTTGCTTCATTCTGGTTTTTGGGCGGGGTTTTAGTTTTGTTTTTTTTTTGTAAGTCGGGCAAATTGAGAGGGATGCCTGTAAAAGAGGCAGCTATGCTGTGTTATTAATACAGGGACTTCTCAAGAGGTGGCTGATGGTATTTGCATGCGTTTCTCTGGAAGACTGAAGAGCATCCAGAGCACATCCAGGAACACGGTGAAAACCGCTTGCTTTATCATATGCGTAATTTGGTTGGCTTTTGCAATCAAAGAAGAAAGAACAAGATGATACTGATCCTTTCTGATACTCTGCCTCGAAACATAAGGCCTCTCTGAAAAGCGGCTTTGTTTTAATTTCCACAGAGGTTTCTAATAGCTTCTTGTGGGGAAGATAAACCATCTGCCCAACCACTGTCACTTCTTGTGGTCACTTTCTGCTCTCCTCAGAGGCTTACCTGGCTGTGTGAGCAGTGCCAACTACTCACTAGCCCACTCCGAAAAACGGAGCTGGGTGCCAGGTGGGCTCCCAAGGTGGGGCAGTGCAACCGGGGGAAGGTTTCCATTCAGGGTGAAGAGATGTATGTGCTGCATTTCACACAACCACATCGCCAGAGAGCTGTGAAGTGTTTTGTTTTGTTTTTCCTGCGGATATATAGGAAGAGAACTTTCTGTTACAATATGGGTTCTTTATGAAAAATAATTAGGTGCAGAAAGGACCCGAGGGAAGACGGGGGAGATAATCTAACCCAGGGATGTCCCACTGCAATTAGGGATTTACAGAGACAGCATACATGCTAATGAACATCTTCGCTGTTACCACTTCATTTCTGCTATGCCCAATACCTTAAACTAAAAAAAGAATCTCTTCATGCTTTTCTACCTAGAAAATTGTATTTTAGAGTATAACAAGAAAAACAAGGAAAAGGATGGCAGTGCAGCTTTAGGAGAAAAAAAAAATTCAGAAAAAAAAATCCCTAATGTAAGCTATAATGCAAAGATGTAAGAGAGGAAAAAAAAAAGTAGGTTTTTTAGTTCTTGTTGTTGGGCAGGATTTTTATTTTTTTTAATCCTACTATTATTGGGGGGTTTTGATTGGTTTAGTATTCTCCCTAGTCCTCTGGAAAATACCAAGAACCATATCAAAAGTATCCCACAACTCTTCCTATTACACCAGAGGGAGAGGCTGAATCACAGCAAAAGATGCTACTTGCCTCATTAGGACATGAGACTCTCATAGAAAGAGGCATAGGATGGTAGAAATAAATGACCAGAATACTTGCTAAGCATTTCCCATTACTGCAGCACACCCAGCCAGCTACAGAATATAAGAAAAAAAAAAAAAAACATTATGGGGAAAAATAGCTATGCCACTACTGAGGTCATTTCTTTTTGTTGCGTATCAATAAATAAAGAAGGAAAAACATATATAGAATGCTGTTATATCTTAACCTCTTTTGAAGCAGGATTATCTTTTATGTATCCTTAAGAGAGATTTTGAATGCCCCTTAGCATTTTTACAGTGACATAAGGCACTTGGAGCTGGATTGCAAATTGATTCCTATAGACAGAAAGACTGCCATTGTCACTGTCTGGCAGCTTAGATTTAGACTACAAGCCCTTTGGTGCAGTGACCTTGATGATGTTTTGTGTCCACATAGATTGGCCACCATAATTTTGTTTTCTTTCCTAAATATGTAATTAGAAAGGAGAAGCATGGATCTAACGGATGTCACTTTCTCCTAAATAACAAGACTATGTCTAAAAGGTAAAAAACAAACAAACAAACAAACAAACCCACAAATTTGTTTACAGAAGGAACAGAAAAGTTAACAGCAGAAGTGAAGGGAAAAAACCCTTTTTTGATTAGCTCAGGCAAATCCTGCACTCACCCTGCCAGTCATATCGGTAGACGTGCCACCTGTCAGGCTGGGGAGGCAATAAAGTACAAAAAGAGACATTAAGGATGTCAGAAGAGTGTTTACAGCTACCAGCCATGCACGCTCGTCGGCACAAAAGCAAGAGTAGCAGTTCACTTTTGATGAAACCAATACTGATAGGAAAACAGCTTCCACTACTCAGAGGAGACAAGAAAACGGGAGAGAGACAGTTTTAAATGCCTCAAAGAAAGCCTTTCAAGTGATGTGGGCAATTAAGACTTCACATGACGACACCTAGGAAATGCTGCGGTTATACAGCACCTGCCTTCTCCACGGCCTGAAGCAGAATGCATTGCAACAAACGCGAGGAATATATTCACTGCAACTCTGCCTTCATATGCACCTTTTACTGTTGCTCTGGTTAAAAATAACGGTGTGTGTACTTCACAGTACTTTTGGTATCGGATATATCACAGTCACGTTTTACAGCCCAGTTACTACTCTGTTGAGAGCAAATAATGCAGCATTTGTTTGGGGTCTTTTGCCATATTATTAGGGATGGAGGCAAGAGCTAGTAGCGGGTGGCTTTCTTGCTGTATGTGAGAAGTAAAGGCTTGAATCAACTTTGAGAAATTGTTTTTGCTTTGCAAAATACCTCTCTTCCAACTTTTCTGTCCCTCTTGTGCTTTTTGCTCTTCATGCAACAAGGGGAATGAGAAGGCAACATCCTGATGCACAGCCAGTCAAATAATGCCATTAATCATACCAGCCTTCAAAGTCGAACTGAACTGCTTTCATTTCCACCACGCACACCTCACTTTTGTCCCAAATTGCACCGTTTCTTTTGAGGTCTGGGTCAGCTCCACCCTTTGCCTCCAGTCCTTCCCAAAGTGCTCCCAAGATACTGAGGCAATTCCCTGAGGAGAAGAAGGGAGGAAAGCAAATATCCTCAAGGGCAAGGAAGGGCCCAGATATTTCTTTTTTCCCCTGGGAGTCCTGATACTGTGGGATGTTCTGCCGTGCTGGAAAGATGACTCTTCCTTTGGCCACCAATAAGCACCGTTCATCTGAGGGGGCAGCAGGAACACTGGCTCCTTCGGCAGTGCATCTGCGTGTTTCGGACCGAGAGTTGTCTGGGATGGGAAAATGAGGCATTTTTCTGAGTGGGCACTGTGGCTGCCATCAGCTGTGATTGGGAAAAGTGCCACACTCGTTTCTTCTGTCCTTGTGGCCAAGAAATGACTTACCTTTCTGTTTCATAACTCTAGTCTGCCAGACATCATTTTTAAGATGTTCCTAAGTCAAATAATCAGGAATGATGCGAATCTCCCATTTTGTCTGCTGCAATCTGCAGAGCCGTGTACCAACATCTGTCTCCTGCTCTGACTCAACGCCCCTTGGGACTCTCCCTCCTGGTTCCTTCCACCAGCGCTTGTGATGGATAGGAACAGCTTTCCTTCACTTCTCCCTTGTCACCCTTTTCCTCCTTCTCGCTTCCTGGTGGAGCGCACTGTTCCTCAGTTTCATTTTTTCTCCTGCAGGCAACCTCTCCCTCTGTTTCATTCAGTCACACTCATCAAGGCATTATATCCCACATTGGGGAGCCCTGAGTTAGGCAACGAGGCCAGAAAATCCGGGGGTTTCTGTAGGTAACTCCCTCTCTCCCACTGTATCTTTAAATTTTCGTCTGAACTTCCCTAGGTGTACCTCTAAATTAACTGATCTTATCTTCTGTTGGGCAATGTTTCATACAGAAATAGTTCCAGAAAATCTTTCTCATGAATAATAGATCCCTTAAATTATTCATATAGGCATTTCCACTACCTCTTCTCCTGTTGGGGTCAAGACATTAGCCTAAACAGAGCAAAGACTTGGTGTAACATACTCAGTGTGCCTTTTATTGTGCTTCTGTTTGGTTTTTGTTTTCTCCACAGTCTTTGCCTTAAAAGTAAATATGATTATGTTTGGAGCCCAAATAATATTGACAAAGCACAACATAGTTGCTTTTGTTTGTTGCCATTTTCTCTGATTTGTTTATAATTCTAAAGAGAATCATAACAGTTTGATAACCCCCTGGTGATTATCTTGACAAGAACTTTAGTTGTTAATTAGGTACTGCATACGAATTATAAATATTCCCTTATAGACTTTTCACTCAATTATATGAAGACACCAAATACATATAGAATTAAATCCAAACCATTTTCTTTAACCCAACATGGTAAATAATAACTAGAGGTTTTATCAGAGATCAAATGCTAGTTGCTGAGCTGGGGAAATGAAAGTAATTACAATTCTGATATTTTTAAGATGAAGAACACAGACTTCCTCTCAAGCCCACTTTCTTGGGGACTGGTTGTAATCAGATCTCTTTGACTTCTGAACCTCCACTTCACATTTCCTACAGATCCTCAAAACAGCTCAGCACATAAATACTTGAAAGAACAGTCCTTTCCACGGGCGCTGGAAATACAAGGATGCTTACAGTGTGGGGCAAGGATTATGCTGAAGGCATTGAAGAACAATGATTCAATCGTGTTTATTTTTCTTTCAAGTTTATATTTCAGTTCTTTGAAATAAGTAGGAAGGTCCACCATCAGAATTTGTTCTTTGAAATAAGCAAGAAGGTCCCCCATCAGAACTTGCTAGTATGAATTATTTGGAAAGCTGATTAGAGGCTGAAGGAAGGGAATACTTTTCTACTTTGCTCAGATCTGAAATAAATTGCAGGAAACAAAACTAAAAAAAGCATAAATCATCCAGGACAATTTGCTTCCATTCGTGTCAGAAGAAGAGTAATAGTTGATTATAGATGAATCACTATAAACATTGTTTTCACTTCATCATGGAAGAAGGAGGCATGCACAGCTTTTCCAGTTCAATTTGAAATAGTGTATCATGCTGACAAGCTAAAGAAGTATAGAGACGGTATGATTTTAAATGGTCCTTTTTTTTTTTTTTGTTTCTGGGTCCAGCAGTTCCCCCAAATTTCTGTAACTGGCAAATGTTCATACTTGTTCTGAATGTGTTTAGAAAAACAAAACTCCTTCTCTTTATGTCTTTTTGAATTTACTAAGTTCATACCCTTTTCTGGAGCAAATCTGCAGCAAGCTTTCATAATGTATGTACAGAAATGATATGAATACCGAGATGAGATTGGGGAGACAGCTCTTCAATGAAATAGCAAATGGTTACCTTAGCAACCTGCCATCATAAGCCTGGATTTTTTTAATGTTTCCAAAGAGGTAAAATTTTGGGAGGGGACATAGAAAATAAACAAAGGGCTGGTAAACAAGAAATACGGTAAGTAATCTTTTCATACTATACATTATTGATGCTGTCAGTATCTTATCCCCGCTTTACCCTAAGGAAAACATTTCACCTGCCACGTGGCTCACTCCTCCAGCTGAAGGGTACTTCTTAGCAACTCCTGAAGAAGTCACGACCGTGGATGTGACTGGAGCTGTGCTCCACGCACAACTGAAGGTATTTCCTGACCAAGGACTCCCACTCTTTCAGAGACAGCTCAGGCTACAAAAGACCCCAGTGACTTCAGGGACCTGCATTTGCACAGTGAAATACAAATCAAAGACATTTAGGAACCACTCAGATCCTATACTGGAAGCTACTAATTATGCTCTATGTCATTGGTAACAACTCATATTTGTTTGTGTAATGCTTCTTGTTACGATTTTCAGTCACTTGTAAATCTGACAGGCCTTAATTACTGAGGCTATATTCTCATGCTTAAAAATTGCCTGAAAAGACTTTATTGATAATTCTGCCTACTCTCTTAGGAACATTTCTGCGATGATTTTCTCCTTTGCAAAAATCCAAGATTTAGAAGTTCCTTAAAGAACAAGGGTCCCTTAAAAGCACATAGTTTTTCTTGAGGAGAGAAGGAGGTGAGGAGATGGAACTGCTTCAACCTTTCTCTAATATTTTCCCCCTAAGTGGATTTGCATGGTACATTAAACTAAATGGTATTGACTTGATGCTCGGTCTAGACCTTTGAAGTATACTGGATGCCGTTCGATATTAAGCATTTATGCTGAATCAGATGCTTTGTTTTTGCTGCACCTCTGAGTTGGGCAATGTACCATGAACGATAAAGAAATGCACCTCTCAAATAGAATTGTGTGGAAGTTCCTGGGGATGGGAGCCATGGGACCAGTTTCATTACCACGGATTTAGAATTACACTTTAACGTGGTCCAGAACTCTTGTTACCGTGTAAGACCTTATAACATTGTCCTAGGAAGCACTCAGACTTTGTTCTCTCCATTTTTCGGAGGAGCTGGCTAGAGAGATGGCTGCAAGGTGAGAGCCAGCCGGGCATGGGGTCAGTGTGGCGGTCCAAAGCCTGCCAGAAGCCCCCACCAAGCCCGTGGTATCCTCAGCTACCTTCCAGCCGCCTGCATGCTGTTCAACTCATCAGCCTCAATCTCTCCTCATTAGGTGTGTGCGCACCACATCACCTCTTTCTTAACCCTTTGCTCTGCTTTTCAGGCACCACGTTATAGCTCACATCTGCACAGAGTTCACTTGCGTAATGTCCCCTGCATTTCTACAAGCCATTGACAGAGATCCTTCGCTATTCCCCTTTTATCATCCGGTTAAAATACCTAAAAATCTGTCAGTTGAGGAGCAGCACTTAACAACCTCCAAGTGACCGAGGCAGTGTTTGTTGTCATATTTGTGCACATTGCTGGAGAAATTACATTTGAAAAGGGAGGGCTGAATCAGGTGCAGAATACATGACAGTGGCATAAAAGATTTGCAAGCTGCTTTTGGTGAAGAAAAGAAAATGCAAAAATATGGCAGACAATGTTCCTAATTAGCTTCTTAGATTAATTAAAATGCAAATTGTAATGTATGTTAACCTTTAAAAAAAAGTTTCAAACTTAGTATTCCAAAGCAAAACTATTTATATTACATAATATCTGGGAGGGACGGCATGCATGAAATGTGTTTGTAATTATGCAGTATCTATAGTGCAATTTGAAAGCCATTAATAAGATTTAACTAAAGAATAATTCTATAAAAGCTAGAGAAGTGCCCTGGATTCCTGTACCAGCAAATAACTCCACTGTGTTCATTTGGTGAGTCACCACTGCAAGCAGGAGCAGCCTCCAAGTGGAATCCAGGGAAATCAGCGCACACCATCCAGCATACTGAAAAAGTGACTGGTAGTAGAGAGCACTAAATAATCAGATAAAAAGTAATGTTGTTACATAGCTATCACAGGATCATGTACTTTCATTTCCATTTCAAGGAAAAAAAAAAAAAGGAAACTAAATGCATTACTGAAATGATTTGAACAGCCGGGTAACAACTGCAGCAGCCAGCATGTAGAGAGAAAAAATGTTTGCAGTAGTGTTGGCTCTTCCTATTTTTCCTGATTTCCCAAAAAAATTGAGATTGTAAAAATTCTTCCAACTGTCTTTTTGATGGTGCATTTTTAAACCACATCCTCCTTGATGAACTTAACGCATCTTAACTGAAGCTTAAGTTAGAGATTTGGAACCACCATTTCCATGAAAAGGAAAAAAAAAAAAAGACCCAAACATTTTCCTTATTGTGTGTTTTGTAACGTTCCAAATTTAGATGATCTGTATTCAAGTCTTTCATCGTTATAAAAGCACATTTGCAATATGGATAAACTGTTTATAAGGCAAGAAAGAATCACCAGCTGATCCTACTGACTTCCTAAGAGTATTTCCAATGGTATGCTTGAAATGAGAGGCAGATTCACTACCCACCCTTACCATTTGTCTGCTAGAGAGCCTTTGGGGCAGCTCTGGGGCAACTCTTTAGTTACACTTGGGAAAACATCTTGACTTGCACGGTCTAGGACGAGACCCAGCCTTGGAAGACACCACCTCTCCTGCCTGTGTCTGCAGCAGTACTGCATGGCCAACACCCACCTGCCTAAGGGGGTCTTGCATGTCTTATTTGCGCTCTGAATTTGTCCACTTCCCATTTTCAGCATTTGTATCTATCACAATTTTGAGAGTCCTGTTATCAAAATGCCACTCCTCATACAACCACGGCGCAGCGTAGCTACTCATTTTCCCTGAACAGCAAGGGAACAGCAATCTTTTACTCAAGATTTTGTTTGAATCCATTACACCAAATTTAAGAAAAATGGATAACAGCACAAGTCAAGAGTCCGTTCCCTCCAGCCTGCAAGACAGGCCTGTTTGAACAGTGCCCATTTACAGTCACATTTTGAGGCTGAACAACTGGATATTTTTAAAGCAGCTACTGATTCTGCTCCACTCAAATTCCTTCATTTAAATGTTGTTCGACAACATCTCAAATTTTTTTTTGGAAGTCAGTAATTACACTGATGTTAACAGAACAAGTAATATGCTTAAGAATATACCAAATTAGTTAATGCTAATATGGTTGCCATTATAAATTGCCCTCCTTTATTATTTATAAAGAGATGTTCGTAGTAGCCACTCCACTATTTTATCTGGGATAGATAGCTTAAAGGTTTACAACTGCCTTGGCACCAAAGTTATTCTATGAAAATTGGGCACAACGCTAACTGGATTTTTTCTAAGGTATTTTAAAATGAACCGAGAAAGTCCCCTGTACAGTTCTTCCAATATTTTAATTTTAAACAGAAAGCCTAGCTACCTAATTGAAGAAACAGTGAGCAATAAACATTTATGAAACCAAGTGTCAGTGATTAAGAAAGACAATAAGCAGTTTTTGATGGATAAACTTGTTTTTTTCAAACATATCTTTTCAGAAAAAAAACCCTCCTGCTTCCTCCAAAATCACTTATGTTGACAGATCATAATATCATTTCATGAGAAAATCCAGAAGAAAGGAAAAGTAAAAGAAAGACATGAAAGATCTTCCTCTGAGAGTTTTCCATAATTATTTTATGGCAAGAAGCTGTATGGGAGTGTGGTGAAGTGATGTGCTTTGGAGCTGCTCTTTGAAGCTTTCAGCAGCAAGTGGCTTCCTCCCCCAGCATGTGTTTTAAATGTTTTGGTGGATTACGGTCCACCTGCACAGAACTGTTCTGACCTTTTTACCCTTTCAATATTTTAAACATTTGACCTGCTTTCCTTCCTGCAGTTTTGCTTCCGAGAATGCTCTTGAAATAATTATGTAAATGTCATCTTAATGCATTTTCACTGCCACATGCATTTGCAGCCCCCTTATGATGTTATCTTTTCAGAATGCCAGAAAAACATGAACCAGATGTGCTGAGCACAAAATACCACAGCAGGGATTTCCCTCACAGCAATCATGATATGGAAGTTCTTAAAGGCTCGCCATGAAGTAATACAGCTATTTTTAGTAGCAAGAATATAACACAGGTAATGGAGTTTAAAGTTAGGCATATTACGTATATATATATATATACCCCTATATTTACTGTGCTGAATAATTCTGGACTGCAAGCCAACATTTCAATGATGAAAGAAAATCCAACCCAAAATTTCTTCGGTATTTTAAGATTTGCCAATAGTACTATGGGTTTCTTTAACATTTATAAGCAGCTCATGTTCTGCATTCATTTATAATACGAGTACGTTAAAAAGGTGAATGACAAAAGTTGAGCTGTAGACTGTTGGCATCCCATATAATTGTATATTGACATTCATTAGTCAGTTGACTCTTGATATTGCGCCAACTGACTAAACACTGGTTCTATATTTGATTGCTGAAGATCTTTGTTTTAGACCTCCCGGGTGAAAGCACAACCAAGCCTTTCAGTCAAAGTGTCTGTTGCTTGCGACAATTTGTTTATGTGTGTTGGACCCATTCCTAAATAGCATCATCTCTTCGCAATCCCACTCCGTAGTCAAAAGTGAGAATGGTACTGGCTCCTTTCTATCACTCTGCAGTGAAGGGTGACTTTTATTATTTTACTTGCTTATATAGTAGCCAGTGCTGTACAAGCCAAACTGGAACTGAGGCCTTTAACCAATCCTGAAGTTCATGGGAAGGAGCAGGGCTCTGCAGATAGTCCTTTGTCATCTAATCCAGTCTTTTATCCACCAATGCTAAAGGCAAGTGAACTGTCCCATTTCTTCTTCTTCTGCATTAAATCCATATCTAGCCATAAAAACAGTAATAATAGCAACTGCAGAGTGACTGTAGTTTCTACTAAAGTCACAGTATGTGGAATATCCCCTACAATTTGACCCAGTGTACTATAAGGTGAGGCAGTGCTGGTGGTATCGATGCTTCCATGTAGGTCTTCTCAGTCACTCTTCATTTGTAAAGAGGTCTTTCTCGTATTTGCCCCACGGACTTTGGGCTTCTTTTAGAAATGGCATGAATACTGTGAGCACAAAGAGGATAAAAAGGTGTAAAAAGTGATAGGAGGTTACCAGCAAAAGTCCTACTTTGACTCGATGCATTAGACTCCTCAAGGTATAAAATTAAAGCGATATTTTATAGCTTTTCGCAGAGACATGGAGAGCTTCTGCTTAGTGGTTTCATTCTACTTTTTTTTCCTTTCACTTTTTAATTATGTTTATACTGGGCTTAAGCCTTGGCCCATAAAGCCTGCCACAGACTTGGATGGTTATTCTATCTTTTGACAAAATGTTGGAGTTGGCCGTGAGCTTGCACACATCTGCCATTTGACCTCTGTGAATTATAGCTGGATTAAGGTATGCCATGTCTTATTAGCTTAATGGTAGCTGAATTAAAGTGTCCTCAGACTGTGTTTTTCATGTGTTAAGAGGATGAAATTTTCTAGGGCAGAAAGAACAACTTTAGCACATTTTTGAAATCTGTCATAATCATATGGATTTGTAATGCATAGATTTCTAAACTTAGTTCTAGTTAGATGACTATAATAGATCCTAAACATATTTCTGCATTGGTACTGAACACATCTGATTTGGACTAATGTGATTTCTGTGGGTAATGGTTGTTTATGATGGAAAGAGAAAAATCAGTGCTGTGGACTCTGAAACAGTGACTGAACACTGCTGAGAGGTTTGACAGAGGTTTGACAAGGCTCTGGTAGACTGGCAAGAATATTTCAGATAGACGATGCAGGGGTGTAGTCTTGCAGCATGGGTGTAAAAGGAAGAGATGCACGGGAATATGGCAAATTCTGATTCTCTGAAATCACTGGCAAAATTCCCACTGAATTAAATAAGACCAGAACGTCATCCTACATACATGTGTATGCTTACTGAAAAAAAATGTATTAAATTTACAATTCTAGCTTACAGAATTTGGGCAAATCCAAAGTGTGAGTCCTGTGCAAGCTTAGTTCTGTTCTTTCATGCAAAGACCTTGTGATGCAGTCTCCACTAACAGTGCTACACAGGATTATTTCCATGGTATTTCTATCATTGAGTTCCTTTCTGCAAGGCTGATTCAAACTGAAGAGTTTCACAGGTACTGACTATAATAACAATAACAAGGTTTGCAAAATATTTTTAATAGGAACTGTTAGCTTAGAACATAATTATAAGGATTGCTGGATAATATATGACTCTCCAAGTCATGAAAACCTTTTCCAGTTGCCTTCAGGAAACACCTCTGAAACCAAACCCACATTCCAGCAAGTCTGGCTTGATTTCAAGCCTCAAGGCAACATTTCTAGCTCCTCTCTTGTGTCCCTTTTCTCCAGTCCTTGACTTCATAGATAAATAACCTTACAAGGGAACCCTAAACAGAAGGTGAGAGTAGCCTAAGAGGATTCTGGGGAACGCAGAGAAGAGCATGGTCTGAGAGGGAGGGCTGTGCAGAAAGGAAATGAGACATTTCTTAAGCCGGTCTGGTTCTCCAAGCCCTTGCCTAGTGCAAGCCCTGGGAGACGGGCCATGACATCCTCCAGTCCTCTCAACAGTCCTCACCTTGTGCTGCTCAACAGTCAACATGTTGTGTTCTGCTGGACCACTTAGGCTGGCAATAACTTTTTGCTTTGTAAGCAAACAAGCTGCGCTTGCTTTTCCTTCTTTGATTTGAAACAAATAACATTTTAATTTTGAATACAAATAAAACTTAACATAGGAAAAAAACGTGCTTGCAGATGCCGAGACGTGCCCCACCACTCTATTAACTTCTTTGCACTTTCCCTGCAGAAGTTGTTTCTGTCAATTTATTTTCACTTCAGCTGAGCAAAACGGGAAGGAAAAAGCAGGTTGACACAGATGGTTGTCAGCAAAGTGATGACTGCAGCTGAGAATGGGTGTACAAAAATATACAGCTTGCTAAACTGTGTATTGTTTAGCTTCCATGTGTATCAAATGTCAAAAGAAATAAAATTTGAGTAATATATTTAGAACTTTTTTTTAAGGGTTGTTAAAATTATTGTTTTAAAATGGAAAGGTACTCATATATAAGGGAATCACAATGCAGAAAGCCAAAAATGGAACAAAACCTTCACCCAAAACTTCTAAAAAGAGAACAAAGAATAATCTCTTAAGTGCAAAGCTAAGCCCCTCAATAAGTGATCTGGTTTGACAGTTATTTGGGTCTTTTATAAGTGCTGAGCACCCACGGTCCCATTGGGGTCGCCCAGAGAGTGATCATTGTATTTGAAAATCAGACCACTAATTTAAAAGTCTGAATGCAGATTTTTGAACCCTGCCTTTAGGCTTCTGTGTTTAAAGGATCTCTTGGATCACACAAATGACCATAACATCGCACTTTAATAGACCAAATAAACTTAGTGAGGAGAAAAATTTAAAATAAGCGAAAATAATCTTCCTCAAGTTTGTTAGCGTTTGTTAGGTGGGGGCAGGCTTTGTCCACACTGGAAAGCTGCAGCATTTTAACTACAATTGATCTTATTTTAACTTGGATCTGTCTTGAACTAAGGCTAAGCCTAATGTAGACACACTCAAATCGATTGTAATATTGCCTGTGTCAATTTAGCTAATTTAAATGTACATGCATTAGCAGATTGCATCAGTTCAACTAGATTGATCTTTAAATTGCTTCGTCTGAAGTTGTGCCATTTCTAGGGAGCGAGGACTGTGTTTGGAAGAGAGGGCTGCCAAAGCTACTTACGTGTCTCCTACCTGTCAGCTCTGCAGAGTACTATCCCAATCAGTCGATAAATATATAGGTATCAGTATAGCCACTTATCAACTGATAGTCATAAAACTGTGCTAGAATTTCCTGAACGTTCCCAGGAGAAAAGCCATTGCGTTGCACACTTTGCTATGGCAATTCTACTGAGATTAGTTAAATTTTACCAGGCACAAATTTGGACCATAGCAGACATAAAACATTGTCTATGTATGTTTTCTAATCAGAATTCAGGTAAATAAATCGGTGATGACTTTTGAATGTTTGAAATTCTTTCTGTTCTTGAACTGCTGCCTCTATGAGCTCCAAAGAAACCGACCACCGAGCATAATTTTCAATTGCATGTCCTTTCCCGACCAGCTTTCAGAGCAGTGTAATCTCACCTTCATTCTACTGGGGTAAAAATCAGGTACAGAAAATAAGTGTGGGATAATGAATTTCTCTTTCTTTGCCTGATCATTAATAAATGAGGTTATTTTCCTCCTTGACTCTTGGAATTAGATGTGACACAACACCTTAACACAATCAGTTTGTTCTGAAACCCTGATAATAGGAACCCATCTGCTTAGAGACATAAAGGAGAATTCATTATATGCCCAGTAATTACTTTCAATGCAACATAAAGAGATCGCATGCACAGCTTCTTAGAGTTAAACATGCTGTCAGAAAGAATACCTTGATGTGTAGGAATAAGAGGAGTTCAAAAAGGTGATAGCTAATAATGACATTTAAAGATTTTTACAGGAAAAATGTATATTGTGCCTCATCGTCCCCATCCCTAATTGTAAAGGAACTCAACATCTTTGTGCAGGATTTCCAAAAGGCTGCTCCTGAACACCTCCACTGAAGGCAATTCTTTTCTGTATCTAGCTGTATTATGATGGACAATAACTTGTTTAAAATGCACCTTTTCCTACAAAAGAAGGAAGGTTAAAATGTCAAATTTTGAGATCCAGGTTGGATGTCTAATCCTTGTGGCTTCCCCCCAAAGCTGGCAAAACCTCAAAGTGTTGTGTCAGGGGGGAGATTTTGTACATGATTGAGCACCAAGTGTTAAGGCCACATAAAGAATGGTACTGTCGGGCTCTGGAGCAAACCTTTCCTGTTTTCTTACTAGAAGAACAGGACCAAAGCCTTGAAGGATGAAGTGAAATGAGGTGAGTCAACTGGTCAGAAGAAGGTGACTGGAACTTAATCTGGGAGGAGATGGAAAGAGCAATAATAGCAATTCCTTGGTCTTCCTGACATACCATCCAGATGGTCCTGGCTAATTATATTTCCTCTTGTGGTTTTGGTTATCAAACATGTAGAAATATTTATAGCGGGTGAAAATACGTCTTTGTTTAAATGTTGCTTTTTAATTGTGCTTTATCCAACATTTTTTTATTATATTTTCACTTTATGAGCTGAAGTCCTCCAATTTTCTTTTCCCATTTCCATTTCAATTCTTTATCTCTTTCATTCTGATGAAACATGGCATGCTAAGAGTCCATTATTTTTGCAAATCAAGCTGTTTTTCAAACTGCCTAAATCTTCCTTTCAGCCAGGCATGAAGTTGCTAAGGCAATTAACATACTTGAGGTTGAAAATACACTTAAGAGGTTTGTCAGATCAGGCCTTAAATATGAGCTTATGCCAATAAATTTAAGATACTCTTCTTTGACTTGGCTCTTTACATCTAAGACTTCGATGCTCAGTAAAAACAAGAATATTCTGGATACAGTGCTGAAAGGATTTGCTGGAGGACTCTGTAGCAGATAGATTTTCCAAAAGATAATACCTTCTAAACATGATTAAATATCACTCTCCTGAAGGATTTACCTCGTGGGCACATGTGGAATCTAAACTATTTGGCCTTAACAGAACTCTCAGCCTAATGACATTTTTCCTTCTTTTTTAATTATACGATAAAAGCTCTCACACTTGCTGTAATTAAATATCCAATGACAATTTTAAAACAATAATGTTAATGATAGATTCTTGACAAAACTACAAATATAACCCTATCTCTACCCAGATCAACGGTAAAGCTGCCACAATCTTCCGTGAGGACAGGATTTTGCTCTCAGATAGGGTCGTCACGTTCTGCATATATAAATTCCTCTTACATTGACAGTTTTTATTGTCAAAGGGATGATCAGATTTCCACTAGGATTGGTAGGGAGCCAATTTCTGTGTAAATTTGCCATTCGCAAATATATTACTTTGTCCCGGTGATTCTCTAAGGACTACACACTTTCTACCCAGCCTTTCTTGTTCATGACCAGGTCTGGGAGAAGCACACTGACAAGGTTCCCTTGAAGGAAAAAAAGCACCCCCAGGATGATACATCTGGGGCAGGGGCAAGATGGAGGAAGGAGCAGCTATGAGAAGGCTTTACTGAGATATTTTGGGTTTCCACTGGTCCTAAAGCTATGTCCTAGCAGGTTCCCCAGAACAGATGACCACCCTGGTCACAGGGGCTGCAGAGACAATGAGGGTGGTTGAGACACTGGAATGGAGAAGTTTTGGATGCCCCATCATTGGAAGTGTTCAAGTTTGGCTGGATGGTGCTTTGAGCAACCTGATCTAGTGAAAGATGTCTCTGCTCACAGCAGGGAGGGTGGACTAAATGATCTTTAAAGGTCCCTTCCAACCCAAATCATTCTGTGATTCTATGAGTCTATGACTTCTCAAAGCTTCCCAGGACCCACCAGATCCCTTCTGTGCTGGTTCTGCGCACTGTCCCTATCCCTGTCCCCATCCGACCCTCGCTGCCTTCATGCCTGCCTCCTGGACCTGCTCCACACCCCATCCCCAAATTCTGCTCGCCTGAAGGACAAGTGCATGGAGAAGAGGTGCAGATACCTACATGCTTTGGGAGAGGAGGTGTGTTACAGGTAGCTTGAAAAGCACAGATCTAGCCTGTGCTGGAGGGGCTGCCTTTACCTTGGGGTTTACAGGATTCCTGGATGCCATCTGTAGTTTAGTTAAAATTTTTGCATAGCGTTAAATGTGGCATAAATAGATTATTTATAACTAGTAACACTTAACTCAGTATTTTTTTTTTTCAAACTCTTTAAAGAAATTCAGAAAGGCATGTGGTTGAATACAACTTTCTACATTAATTGCTGCATTTTAATGCTGTTTGTTTTAAGATAAGCCCCCTGAGTTTGTACACTGTCATTTGGTGTAATCTGTTCTGCTATGAAATACAATTGAAGAAAACTTATTAATAGATGAATGAGTTTCTAATATTAGCTGATATCAACACTCTAGTTTGTCAGGCAGGAAGAATGATGGATGGCCACAGGGGGGTATTGCAAACTGTACTGCTAGCTACTGTGATTAAGTTTTATCTTACATCAGCATAAAAATTTGTCTTTGTAGTTTCCCTGTGTCAAATTAAAAAAAAAAAAAAAAAAAACAAACTTGAAATATCACCTATCTCTCTAAGGTTATTTTTTCCTCTCTGTTAGAGACAGTAAACAAGGTCCACCCAAACATCGCTTTAGAATACTAGAATCTGAACCAGAAAAGTCGGCTAAATATAATAGATTGGCAACAGTTTTGGTTTTGAGCAAGGTCTGCTAAAATAGCAATAGAAACCAAGGCAGGAACTAGGTTTGGCCATGTGTGTGGACTGTTTGAAGGATGCCATAAGTGTTAGATATTTCACTTTCATTAAAACTCTGGTGCAATCTTTTTCCTTCTTCTGTGACTGGTGTCAGTATAAATGAAAGAAGAGGAAGAAGGGCATCAAAGCTGGAAATGATTCAGAGTATTAATTACCCGTATGATATCTCCAACTCAAGAGAAAATTTCTAGTTCCAAAAAATGTTCATGACGCAGTAGGAAGAAAAATTTTAGGCGGACATTTTCAGTTCACTGTCTAGAGAATTTAACCTCACAATTCAACTAGAAGGAATCAATACTCTATATCCATCCGTGCCATTCTGAATATTTACCTCCTGAATTTGGCTAACAGAGATAAAACAAAACCATGTGCAGGTTTTGTCTTTTAAAAAGAAATAAATAAAGAGGTTTCCAACATCCAAAGGGCAAAATCCAGACACACTTTAATACTTTAGGAGCAGAACCAGGTTCATAGCAATATGACTGAGAGTTCCCTGTGTTCTGTTTCAAAAGCCTTTCATGCCAATTTATGAACTAAAAAAAAAATCTCGACATAACTTTAAGAAATTAATTTGAGAATAAAATAACATTTGCGTCTGCAAGAATTTGTTCATCTAATTATTCGGGTCAAAAACATGTATATTTACTCATTTAGAAGAAATGTGAATGCACTTCATTCTGTCTCCCAGAGGCAATAAAGAAACACTTTTCCTACAGCTGGATTGGAGGTTTTTTTCCCCTTTTCAACAAACAAATCAGATCCACTGGGACTCCAGATCAGTGGGTATGGGTTTTTATTGTAAGCTCATATGCCTTTGACAGATAATCACAAGAAAGATGACATTTCAAAACCAAGGTGTCTGTCAATGAAGAATCTGCCTTATGAAGACCTCTTCAAATTCCCCCCAACACAGTGTACGTTTAGAGAATAAACGGTCTTTCAGCTTGTGAGATGTCATGATGTCTCCCTCCATGGTTCTGCCAGTCCTTTTTGTGCTCAATTTTAATGTCTCAAGCAATTCTCCCCATTCAGGCATAGACCCGTCAGACGCTTTTAGATGATCATTACCTTCAGCTGTGACAGAAGGCCACAATGTGCATCACAGAATTAGATTTTATTTTGTCTCGCATTGCCGCATAACCTGACACATCAACATGAGTTCATTTAACTTAATTTATTCTTTGCTGGTTTTGGAATGGGTATTAGCAGGAAGTCAATACACAGTTTCTTATTATGGTCTTTAAACTCTTTAGTTCTGTGGTTCTGGTTCTGCCAGTCTGGCAATATACAACCCCTCAGCAAATGTTTTATATTTTCAATTTTTAATCAGTTTCTGATATCTTTTTTGATCCTTGATAAAGAAGTCTGGAATTTTAAGCTTCAGTCCTTAAAATTTCATCAAATATTAGTTTTGAAACCTGAATTAGTTTTTTGTCCTATGGAAAATGTCTCATGTACAGCTGTAATGCTGCTATCACCATGTATCAGGAGCAATCTGAGAAAATCACCCTCTTTTTTATTTTTTAGTAATACAGTAATCAAAAGGGGTAATTTTACAACATTCCTTAAGATTCTGTGTAATTTTTCCAAAAAAAAATTTCCAAAGTGTCCATGAGGCTAATTATGAAATCAAACTCTTTGAGTCTGACACTGCCCTGCTTGTGGATCTGTGCCTCCCCCTTAGACTCAAGAGTTATGTCCATTTGCATTGGGTTTGCCTCTTTCATGCCTTTCCCTATAAAAATGAGAATATTGACAGAACTGGCAGCATCGGTGAATGATCTTTAATTTCCAAAGGGACTAATACCTTTTCCGCCTCTATATAGATGAGTCGGTAGAGATTTTTCAGCTATAGGTTTTGTGGTCAACAGTGCGGTAGAATCATTTCAGTATTATCCAGTTTACAGATCTATGCACTGATTTTTTAAATATAAATAAGGGATAGTCTAAAATACTAAGCAATTGCAAGTTAACCCTGTGAAAAATACAAAGTTTAGAGAACTATATCATACACCATCAGCAGTATCGGTGGCAGTTTTGCTTTTTGGGGGGAGGGAGGGAAATACGGAAAGGTCAAAGACTAAATCACGGGGTTGCAGAGGGAGGTCACTGGGGTCACAAGGATTTGCTGCTTTCACAAAGGACACTGCAATCAGTAATCTGCTGTCATGCTGCATGTACTGCTCTTTAAGCAAGCTTGACACTGATGCATGGGAAGCAATCTGAGTAGGGAGCTAAAAAGACAATTACTACAAACGTGTAAGTACACTGGAACTGTGATGATGTTAAAATAGTATTAACACTAGAACCTCACAAACAAACAAACAACCCAGAAGAAAGCGCCATTTGCCACTATAGATGGTGTGCCATATATACAAAGGATGCTAGAGCAAACTAATTTAAATTATAAAATTATTATCATTAGTATCATCACAATTTGAGGGAAAAGTTGAAAAACCAAGGACCAGCAGGGACGAGCGTTAGACAATGCGTACCTGAATGAGCATCCATGCATTTCATTTGTCTCATTAATCTAAATAGTTTGTCTCCTGCTAGCCACATCAACCCTAACAAAGTCAGATGTACTGTTAGCAATGATATTTGAATAAGTAAATCAGAATTGATTAGAGGGCTCAAATTTGGAGCTGGTCTGTAGAACTCAAAAATGCCATGGGTTTACATGATTGATTCTCACATGAACAAGGTTAGATCAGCCACAAGGCCACGGGTTGTTCCATTCCCCCAGCCCAGCTCTAATTGCAGCCCTGCCATTAGGGTTTTAATTAAATGTCAGTGATGGAGTAGGAGGAGTCAGTGATGGAGTAGGAGGAGTTAGTGATCACACTGCCTACCCCCACCTGCCCCATCCTTCAAGTCCCTATCCAAAAGGGGCTTTTAACCTAAAAATGACGCTTACTTTTTACATCACAGACATAAACACTCACCTGAGCTGAATCCCTCTACCCAGGTGACACCCTTTATTTAACCACCAAGCTATCTGGATGTAAATGAGTTTATTCTACGTCCTTCTCTTTTTTTTTTTTTTTACATTTTTAAAGTATGAAATATTTCTATAGATGTTTGCTCAGACTCCCCTGTTGACACATTGCTCTACCATGTGTCACACCAATAGCTTGCAATGTTGACATGACTGTTGTCAGAAGTATGACATGGCATACACAGCTGAGAGGTGACAGTTGATCTGAAGAGACGTAGATTTACATCCTTTGAGAGGGGAGTCTGAGAGCATTTTCCTTTAATTTATAAAAATGCAAAAAAAAAAAATTAAAAAATATACAGAGCATTCTGTGCTTACATATAAAAATTTTAAGTGGTTTCCTTCAACACAAACCTTCACGGGGTTTTTTGTTCCCTTGTGATATCGGTGAACTTGCCTGAAACCAGCCCAGAGCGTGGGCTCAGACTGCTCGAGCTGCCCAAAGGTGAGTGCCTGGGAAAAGCCCTGGAGAACTGCCCCTCAGCACGTTTCCCATGAGGAGTGAGAAGGTCTGACGGCCTGAGCCCGCGGAAGTCACTGCCTTTACTCGCACTAAGATTTCCTCCCTGGTCCCCGCAATCAAAGTTAGCTGGGTTTTTTTAATCCCTTTTTCTTGCTGCTAGTAGATTTCCAAGCTTTCCGAGTACCTGCAAACTCTAAAATCAGCCTAACCAGATCCCTATTTTAAGTCTGCAGAAGCATAAATGCCTTTTTTTTTTTTTTTTTCAAGTCAGATACTTTCATGGCTTAATGCTTCCAGTCGAAAGTGACACATCTCTCTTACAGTTGCACAAACAGATAAAATGAAAGAGCTGCAATTGCAGCAAAGATTTGGGAGAGGGACGGTCACTCTCTCTACCTCGTTGTCTCAGGAAAAGGATATTTGTATTGATTCTGCCCCTAAGAGTAATTGAATTAAAACTATTTCACTCATCCCTGTTCCCTCTTTTGTGAGCCCTATCAGATGCTCTCAGACATTTGATGCTGAGAAATGCACTTTGCACTGTTACTCAGCAGCACTCAAAATCCCTAACAATACCAGACTGTAGCTGGGTGAAATCTGAAGCTGAATGCTTCAAGGGACCATTATTACTAATGGGCTTTTTTATTAGAAACTTTGAAATCCAATAAAAATGGTAGGAATTTAAAGTGCAAGGAAGAGAGGCATTGAAGTTTGTGAGTATCATTAAAGAATAATATTACAGTTTTACGAGATACTTTGGTCAGGTTACAGCTCATCACAGAATAGGCACTGAGAATTTGCAAAACCACCCAAGTATCTCAGAAACACAATGTAGACTTCCAAGCTGAAATATGGCTTTCGCAGTCTAATTTAAAAAACACTGACCCCCATGCCGTAGTCTTACTGCTAAGTGACAGGAGAAAATGTAAAAGGCCGGGACCAGAATCCAGCTAGGCTGCAGCGTCCCTTCCAAATATTTATCTGTCAATCCCTACATTACCACTATGGTAAGAGACCCCATCTCAGAGTAGAGCCTCAACGTCTCAGGCACTACACAACCACCACAGGGAAACAGTTCTCCTGAAGGTCTTAGACTTGGAGGGAGACTCCGACAGCGGCTGGCAACTGAAAGCGCATGGTTCGCTTTTGGGAGCCTAAAGAGTTTCAGATATATTATGTGCTCATTGTCCAAATTAAAGCCGTGCTACTCAGCACATTTTAAAATTTCATAACAAAAGCAATGCAAATGGACATAACTCTTGAGTCTAAGGGGGAGTCACAGATCCACAAGCAGAGGTGCTTCAGTTCAGGGGCCAGGTTATTGCATTTTGACCCCGTCAATAAGGAAAAGATGTATCAGTGCAAAAAACAGAGCTGAAAGGCTGTTACGTCTTCGCACAACTGCTACTCGTGGAGCTGTTAAGAACCAAATTATACAGAAACTATTCTAATCCTCACTCGTATGGATGAGTAATGTAATACTCCCTTCGGTAGAGCAACTTACATATTTCAGCAATACCAAGAAAAACAAGTTCTTACCCATCATTTGTGAAAATTTGTAGCGATCCCAGGCAGAAATTCACATTGCACAGCAGGAGTATGTTTACGGCTACACTGTCACTGTTGCTTGGACAATAGATTCAAAAAATATTTCCCAAGACTTTACAAGCTTTATGTCATCCCGCTGTCTATTTTTCTTCGAAAACAGGATGGAAAACTCTACCCTATTATTAGAACTTCTCCTTCATAGGTGCAGGTATAATTATTGGAACCAAACTTGCGTTTTCGCAGCCGCTCTGTAAATGCACATCATCTTGTCATTGTGAATACACATGAAACGTATCGAGTTGTATTTATATCCCTCTTCCTGCAATTTAATATACCTACAAAAACACCCTACTGTGAGGTTAAGAGCCTCCCAGCTGGTAAGAGTCCCATTCGATTTACTGCACTGGGGTACCTGGAGAACACCCAGTAAGAGAAGAAAAAACTTGATCTTCTGCAATGTGTTTTTGTTCTCAAGAGAACAAACAGTCACCCCTATCTCTTAAATGGGAAACTCCAGCATGTAATCTAGGCATCTTCAGGCCTATGATTGCCTCAATAGTCTTACCTACCCCAGGGCTACTAAAAGCAGCGTGTACTTCATTTATGCAGTCTTTGACGCAGGGAACTAGGTACTTTTTTGAAAAAAAGCTGTGAAGGTGAAAGACTACATAGCACGCAGCCAATCTAATCTCATTTATGTGCTCGATCAGCCCTTTCATGCCTTTCATGTTATTCCCTTCTGCCTAGAGTATATAAAATTGGAAAGGAATTAGAAACTGTTCCATGCTTAGAAATTTTAAGATGCAACAACAGTAATATGGTGTCTAATAATAGGGATATAGAAACATGATGGGATCGCCAGGTGTAGCAAAACAATCTCACAATTTAGACAGTGCCGTATCGATCACGTCTATTATAATTTTGTACTGGAAAGTCAATATAACAATTCAGTGCCAAATACAAAAAGACAAAAATAGCTATCGATTAAATAGCTGAAAATTTAAAAGGCAAAATAGATTTTTACATTATTTGTCACTTCTAACATTTGCATGGCTATGTTCCCATTCACAGAGATTCCTGGAGCTTATATAAACACCCACTCTGCTACTAAGTTTATTATCCATAGAAATCGGTTTCTTGGCTTGCAGAGGTGAAAGCTAAAGCATTCCTGAATCTATTTATCCTGCGGATTTTCAGATGTTCAGGTTTGTTTGTTTGCTTCCCCAGGCGATACTGCATTCGCCTTCAGTAACTTGGGCACTCAGAGTGGAGAATCTGACACAGGTTATAATAATAAATGTTGAAGAGTGATGACACGTGTCTGGTGAGTTGCAGAAAGATTGCTTGGAATGGTACTGGGCAGTTGATGTCTTCGCTGTATGATACTTCCAGTTGTATTAACGTGCAGAGCATTGGAATGGCTGTAGCGGACTGGCCCACAGTGGTACCTGTTCTGGTGGTGTGTCTCTGGCAGTAAGCAGCAGTGAATAACTGGGAAAAGTCTGTATCACACAAGAAAGGCCGGGACGGTCAGGATGTAGCCCCTCAGCTTGCAGCAGTCAGTGTTTAAGGCACTATGTTGAGCATGTTATATTCAATAACTGCTGTAACCTATTTGTACTTTCGGCCCATGGAAGAGTCACATGCCTTCGTCAGACTTGCTCAGCAAAAAAAGATGGGTTTTTTTTAGTTCAGTCTCCTGAGACACCACAATTATTCTTCTATAAGAAAAAGTGAATTGTTGCTTACTGACCCTCTTCCTGTTCTGTCATATTCCCTTTGCAGTTGCCTTTTCCCAAACCCAGAAGTCTTTCTGCTATGATTGCCCCTATACAGGTATGGACAGGGCCTATTTCTGAGTTTGTTCAGACGATTATCCACGTGCTTTTCTTTCACACTTACAGACATTAAATTTTATCTGTCATTTCACTGATCAGCAGAGTATGCATGCACTTCATTGCATGCTATTATCCTTCTGTTACTCTCTGAACCACCTTTTCATTTGACTGGACCAGTATTTTGTGACTGTGCTGACACTTTTGTATTAACAGCACACTTCACCATCTCACTGTTCAGCCCCTATTATGGAAACCAGGAAAATATGTGGAGAGAATCCTCCTTCCGTTTACAAGACTGGCTGTTTAATTTCCAGCCAATCATGCAATCTCCTAATTTAAGTACTCTCCCACACTGCAGTTTCTGGCAGTATAACCAGCATAGCAATCACACGTGATGATCTGTCATCATTATGTTTCCTTGTAACTATTCACTAGAAATCTAGGAAGCTTTCTGCTTCTCTAAGGAAAGATTGCAGAAGGTCAAGGCCCTTTGATTGCCTTCTTGCAAGTGCAGGGAGCTTCTGTTTCCAGCCATATTGAGTGAGAACAGAAGATGCTCATCGGTAGCTAGAATGTTTCATATCGCACTTATGTCAGCTAAAGTCAGCTGTCCAAAAACGTCAAGTCTAAACCAGTCATTTAGATGTCCTCTGTCATCAGGATGGAGAATGGTGTCTTCAGAAGGCAACTCATTTCACCCTTGGATAGACATCATGAACGACCCCATGGAAGTACAGTCCCTATCCATCATCACTGAAATAAAAGGATCCAGATAACTTGATTAGAACACTAAACTTTAGAGGGGTAGTGCAATGAATCTCGCCATATATGCTCACAGTGGAAGAAATACCGCTGGAGATGTAAGAGATCATGGTAAAGCACAATTTGCAGTAAAAGCAAATTGTGTTACGAACAGCAGCTCTAATACAGGTGTGTGCTGCTCTGTGTCCCCACGTGTCTTCCTCCTGTGCCTTCTTAAGTGCTCCACCCCATGCCTCTCTCTGTCTCTTTTTCTCTGGTTAAATGAAAGGCAGCCCACACCGCATCTTGTACCGTGACCCATGCGTCCCGACTGGCCAGCCAGTAGACCACGTTGTTAGGCAACTGGCTCACTGGAGAGAAAGCACTACTCTTGAACCCCAGCTGATGTCTTTCCTCATTGATATTTGCGCCTTTTTTGTCTACTCCACTGCACATTTTATAACATAGATGATAAAATTAGTAGGAGCCTCTTGTTCCTATTTCAGATGCAACTGAATTTATCTAATGGGTTTCAAAGTTACACATTGGGAAATCGAGCTAAAAAATGTCTCAAGCGTAATAAAGAATACATTTCTAACATTGCCTGTTATGTACTCTTCTCCCATCCTTTTCCTATAATACCCTCTTTTCGGAAAGCAGAAAGGGGTGATTGGCTAACAAGCATGTAGAGAGTCCATGAAATACATCTCTAATCTGAGAAATAGGGTCAGGTTTGATCTTGAGTTCTTCTGATAGAGACTGAATTATTAAAAGGCTATTGTCTGCTTTAGAGTGACATTCTGTCTGAACATATTGTACTTTGTGCAGTTCATAAAGAAAACCAAATGTAATATAACTTCAATAAAAATAGTCCCATCTTTAAAGCTGCTCACCCTGTTCATTTGATAATATTCTATCCATACTGCACTTTACAGCTTTCACTAAATAATTAGTCAGTCAATTCCCCAGGCTGTGTTTGTGGGTATTTCATACTGCAGCAGGGAAGAGAAAAGATTAAATATATACTTAAAAAAAAAAAAAAAAAGGCCAATGACAGATGTAGTTGCAACTAATGTAAGGCACATTTTATAAAAACAATTAGTTTTCAAATAGAAGATGTCTTAAAGTGTTTTCCTCCTTTCTCTGACTTTTAAAAAGCTCTTCAAAACACAATTAGCCAGCATTATTCTTGTAACTGTAAACTACTAACATCTAATAAACCTCTTTAATTCATACAGGTGTATTGGATTTATATGTGTTACTTGTAAGATAAGTTGATTTCTCTCTCTTGGGAAAAGATTTATATACAAGGAGTTTTATGTTTGTTTTCTTAGAGCATCTGACATAACATTTTCACATATATTTAAACAGAATTCTTTGCAGGGGAAGTGAATAGGAGGAAATATTACACTGTAGAATTTTCCTCCCATCATGCAGTAGATGGGTTTTGTCCTTTTTTTAATCATTTAGCATATACTATTTGTTGGCTTTATGTTTAAAAGTTTAAGTCAATTTCCTCACCAGAAAAGAAATTATTTAGAGTGTGTGTATACATATGCATACTCTCTGACTAATTTTTTTTTTCTTACGTCTTAAAAATCAGGCTCAGATTATTTCTTGTCCTGAAATATCTTTGTGCACAAGCAATGAAATTCAGAGACTAAGCAAATATTTTCTTGAGTCTCAGGATGTCATGTTTACACCATTTCTGGTGTGGTTTTATGAAATTCCCTATGGATGGCGGGAAGATATCATTTCTCCATTATATACATGATGTATCGGCATAGTCGCAAGGGAAGACCCCCTGCCTGGCTGCCCTTACCTACTGCTTCGCCACTGCTGTGCCATCCCAAGGACTCGTCCCGGTCTAAGTGCTGGCAAACAGCTGCTGTCACTCCCTGCATAGTCGCCTGCTCCTCCACTCAGCATCGGCAAACTGCAGCCAGGGTTATTGGTGCCTTCTGCAGGGTAAGGGTCTCTTTGCCCAGGGAGAAGAAATGAAGGTTCAGGGATTCCTGAAGACATACTGTTATCACAAAGACAGTTTTGAAAGCTGTCACTACTGGAATAGCTGCTTGACATCAAAACCACAAATCCCCTTTACAAAGCCAATGCAGAAAAAAAGTTTCAGGTGTCCTCTCCAGGAAACCCCAGGATCACAAGAAATTATTATATCACATGTCAATATTACAGGGCGTTGTAATTTAGTCCCACAGCAGTAAGGAGAAGCAGACGTAGCTTCAGACCCCAAAGCTGGTGGCAGTTCAAGATATCAGGACCTCTACCAACAGAGGTGAAGAAGTAAAACCTGAAAGTAGCACAAGAACTGAGGGAGATCCAGGACCGATGGGAAGACCAGACATGGACTTGGATACCCAAACTCTGGGCAGCACGGGCACCCAGCACTGTAGGTACCAGCACTAGCAGTTTGAAAAGAGTGTATGAAATGGTGAAGTGTTCATCTGAACTCTGTTCATTGGAGTCGCAGTGTTTATTTAAAAAAAAAAAATGTACTGTATGTTGTAGCAAGCACTCAACTTTATTTATTTTTTTAGTGCACGCTAGATATCAGTGCATCTGAGGAGCTTCTGTTTCTGAGTTCCATGCCTGCTCCCACATAGCAAAAATATTGACTGCAGTGAGGGACTTTGCCCCAAATCAGTCTCTATGTGTGTGTTTGAACACTCTCAGCCCTCCACCAGAGACCGTTGCAGCCCCCACCCCGCTTTGCAAGCCTTCCCTTTGAACGCAGCCCCGTGACTCCCTCAGCCTTTGCACACACATTGGCGCTAGAAAACCACATCACGGAAACATGTCTGTGTCAGGCCATGGGGGGGAAGAATATAAAATATGATGAATGCAGATACAGCTTGAATGGCTACTATGTATCTCATAGTTTTGCCTTTTTTGGACGCTACAGCTTTCATGTCATTTTATTTACTGCCTTTCAAAGCATTCCACTTTAACATACATGCCATATTACGCTGCTATCTTTTCAACTACCAAGCACAGGATTTCAGCCATGCCATTCTATTTTAATTCATTTTTACGGACACAAAGGCTGGTTCAATGCCATTAGGAAATAAATAGGTTACACCGTATCAGTAAGTCAGAAATATACGATATTGCCAGCCTTTAAAGTTGTGAACTTTGTGCATGTCTGCAGGGATAAAAGAAAATAGAATTCGAGGTAAAAGTGCCCCATGGGGGTGCTAGCATTTCAGCAGAGAGCTACCATGCCACCCACGCTCCGTATGCACCCAGCAAGGAAAGGCGAGGGGAGCGGGGAGCGCTAACCCAGCGCTTCTCCTGGGACTGGGAGAATATCGCCACACCGTTCAAAGCCATCACCCTCAGCAAGACACTGCTGCGGTGCACTGAAGGACAGTGCATCATGGTGTCAAAAAGTACATGAGGCAACATAAAAAAAAAAAATGTATCATCTTTATGGGTTCTCAGTATGCTTAAGAATGGCAGCTTGAAATTACGGTGGAGAGAGCAGGGCACAAAGAAGAGAGGTGGAGGGCTGCAAAAAAAAAAACCCAAACCCTGTATTTGTGCCGCTGCGTGTCCAGTGTCGCAGGCACAGCTCCTTTCATCGGAAATCAAAAATGATTTCTGAGAGCCCCTCTTCAAGAAGTCTTGCTCCAGCAGGGTTGCTGTACTGGTATTATACCTCTCGAGTTTTCTAAAGGATAATTAAACTTGAATTTTTTTAAATCATATCGTTGCAAACTTTAAGGCAGAAAATCACATCTATTTTTAATACAATACTCTAAAGAGCAAGAATAATAACAGAGGAGTTTGAGATCATAATTTCAATTTATTTCACTGTTATCCTAACTTTCCTTTAGCCTTAATTTTTCTTCTAACATTTTCCCATGCTCAGCTCATGAGACCACTGAGCTTGAACTTTTGCTGAAAAAAGGGGGCTTTACTGAGGGGAAATATATTTTCTAAATATTTTCCTAGACACACTTGACACAGTGAAGGAATTCAGAACTTCAGAACTTCAGAAGACTTCAATGATTTTTAAGCTTCAATATTTTTAGTAAGAAACAATACCAGTTGAAACATTGCTTCTGTCCTTAAAATTCATAAGACTAAAAAGTAAAATATACTCCATGAGGAGACATATTGTATGATTAAATGATTGCATGAAATATTTCATTAAAATATTTTTTATATTTTCTGTTAAAAAATGCATTAAAAGCTACAGAAAACATAAAACAATGCAAATAATGTCACAGTAAACATTTTAAAATTATCTCCTGTCATCCCATAAGAAGACATCCCTTATCTAGCAGCCATTCTTGAGCAAAAGTACTTTGAGAAGTGAAAAGGAACCTTCTCCAGTCCTCTCCTAAGTTCACCTCCATTTTTCTTATACTCTCTAGTCTGGCTCGTGAGGGTCTGTGGCCCAGAAGCCTCCATGGAGTCTCATTGGCACACATTTAACAAATACCTCACCCATCACTGGCTGTTCTCAGGACCCTGAAAGAACCATTTTCCAGTCTACTGGGAGGCCCTCTCCATTTCTTTGGCAGTTACGATCTGAGGCAGACTCTGCTCAGCAACGTCTACCCTTGTCACAGAACTTCACTATCTGCCCTTCAATCTCCCCAAAGCACCCACTTCAGCTGTTCTGCAGTTGCTCTGACATTAGTTAAAGAGTTCATTTTTTTCTATCCAATAGTTCAGTGAAAGTCTTCATCAGTCAAGAGAATATATCTTTCTTTTCTTTCTATTTTTTTTTTTCTGAAATCCTGTGGGTTTTTTTGGCTCCCTTGGTGTTCATTACAGTCACTCTGGAAAAAAAAAAAAAAAAAACAACAGTATTTTTCATTACAAAGAAAACGGTTGCAAGTTCCTATAGAATTATAGACTCATTGAATGGTTTAGGTTGGAAGGGACCTTGAAGGTCGTCGAGTTCAAACCCCTCTGCCATAGGCAGAGACACCTCCCACTAGACCATAGCGTTGACCATCACAAAAGTTGGCAAATCTACCAGGGTGGTGAACTGGACATGGGAACAAAACAGAAAAGTATCCCTTTCTATTCATAAATTGAATAGCCTTTTCTGAGAAGGGCAAATGAGCATGGGACGGGCTGCACTGCTTGGCCATGGGCAAGGGGGAAAGCTCCACGCACGCAGAGTCTTCCACAGCCTTCTGAGGACAGCAAAAGGTTGAAAATATCCATCTATCTCAATGGCCCAAATAACCCATCTATTCACATGAAAAAAGCTGCTGACTGACAACTTGCAGGAGACAGTGTCTACACGCTTCTGCCCGGCATGGGCTATGCTGCAGTGCTGACTCAGCAGATCTGTGGGAGCTTCACACAGCTTCCTAAGAAAGCACCCCCTGCCACCAGCCATGACCAGCTGCCCAGCCTCTGCAGCAGTTCTCTCATAACAACCAATCCAAAGTCTGGAAAGCCTGGAAACGGTACTGCCCTGACTGAAACTGAACCAGAAAAAAATGGTTTTATATTCCTTTATGTCCTCTTCATCTCCATTACTGCTTTCCCAGTAGGTCTGCTGCAGAGAGACTGGCGGTACTGCTGCTATCAAAAATTGCCCGATAATGGATCTGGCGTTATTTGCTTGCGAATACATGAACCATAAACCATGGAAACTGAATCCTGAGAATAGCTGAGATCCTAATACTGTCACTGCTTCAATTTGGCTTCTGCACAAGCTCTCCAAAGTACTAAGTGCATCGAGTCAAAACCAAGCACATAATGCTGAGGCTATTCGTGCCATTTGGAAGCACCGAGTTACTGCAGAGCAGACAAGGCTATCGTCTGTACTCTACCAGTGTCAGCAGCTTCAGCAGGAAAGTGGTATGTGGTCCTCAGCATTTTATTAAAGAGGACCTTTTTGGTTTCTGTCCACGTAACGCTCAAAGTTGTGACAGCGGAAGAAATATAGAGAGTACTTCCCTGTTTTAGCCATGGGCCAAGTACAGTCATAAAAAGAATAATCTCCTTCCTATCATCACTAAGCAGAGATCACTAAGCCATTTTTAATTTTCTTGGCAAAGGCAAAAGGTTGAGTCCTCTGACATTATATATCTGCAGTACTGACCGATTTACAACACCTTAACAGAAAGTATTTGGCCAGGTCAATAAAATGTGTGACTGTCAAAGAAGTAAATTGGGACTTCATGGAGCCAGCACCGCTGTCAGGGAAGGCAGAGGATACGGGAAGTATTTGGCGGGCCAGCGTTTGGTTTCCACACGCAGTGAGCTCTGCCATCGGTGTTTCCCTAGCAATAAATAATGCTGTTTGTCGATACAGATGCATAGAACTTAAAAGAAGTATGAACCCTGAAGTCATTAAGTCTTACCGTGTTACTGAGTACAGCAGAGTGCATACGCTTCTGTATTTATATTTCTGTCTACAGTCAATAAATCAGAATCTGTAGTACCTGCATTCTCCAAGCCATCTGCTTTACCACATTAAAAAAATGAGTAGGTGGGAAAAAAACTTACGATAGCTTTTTTTTTTCTTCTCCTGTTCCTGTTGCTAGAGAAACCAATTCTTCAAAGTATTTTCTGATGTCTGAAAAGGAAGCTGTCATGTTCCCCTTCCCCCGCAAAAAGCCTGAAATGGTCTGTGTTTTATGATAATCCAATAGTTGGTGGAAGAAGGGGAGAGGAAATCAAAAGCACTGATTTTTCCACCTCTTCAATTGACTTGTTGACTGACCTTGGGCAAATTGTTAAGGGCTCCTGTAAGTATAAGCTATATTAGGGAATCATAACAAGTGCAGAGCATAAGATTAGAGGGAATGGTGCCATTCAGAGGAGGATTGAAATCGTAAAGCAGAGCATAACTGTATGTTGTTAGAGTGCCCATGCTGTCTTCAACTGCAGAGTTGGACAGTGCTACCATTAGCGGGGTTGGTTCATCTTCATTAAAATACTTCGGCCCAAACAAAATCAAACCCATGAGCATTGGAGACAAAACAACACAAGACTTTCTTTGCTTTCTTCCCAGCCTATGAAAGTGACAGATAAGGTTATTTACTCCCTTTGTTTGTTTTTACACAGATAAATAGGGCTAACAGGTGTACTAATGCTGCAGCGGTAGAAGGAGAGTTAATTATTTTTGACAAGTCCTTGTAGCTCGTTCCATAAATTTGTATAATTACAAATTAATATAACTGATAGTATTCTCTTCAGAGTTTTTATCCATGTCCTCCATTAATTTGTAATGACTTTGTATCAGAGGGCAGGATGTTCAAGTAGTATTGAAGACTTTGTTGCTGGTATACACTTCAGCAAAGACACTGCTCAAATGAGCTCTAAAAAGTGACCACACAAAGCCAGTTAATATTTCCAACGACTGTACCTTTTTAAACTTGCCATTCTTAAGTTTATGCCACTATTTATCCCCCTTCCTATAACTGCAAAGACTTTTTCGGATGATTAATCAAATATGATATGATTTTGGCATTAATCTAAGATATGGTTCCCAAAGGAAAGGACACTAGTTCTCTGAAACCACTTTTTTATTATTGTCTTCTTTTCTCCTTTTAAGTTCAAATTAAAAGAAAAAAAGAAAAGCCACTACTCAAACAGACCGAGTTCAGCCTATCTTTGTACTACAATTCATTCACTTATTTCAGGACCATATGGAGAAAAGTTTCATACTTAAATTTGTTCTGCATTTTGGTAGACAAGATTAGAAACTGCATCACACTACTCTTGCAGCCTGAATAGGTGTCACTGTGTATCAAAGTGATATTATTTTGTTAATTTACCTGCTATACTCACTAGCTTCTCACCATGCAAGACTTCAGCATTTGCTGATGAAATCTCAGAAGCATTCTTCATAAGCTTAACACAACTAGCCATTTTCTTCTGGAAGTTGAGTTAGATGGGATTGTTGCTTCTAGTCTGGTCAGTTCTTGGCCATATAATATTTTGGCAGAGTTCCTAGCTGGACGAAAATGGAAGACAATTCATGTGATAATTCTGTTATAGCCTTACTGTAGTTATAGCCTGTCATAAAGCATGTATCATGGAAAAAAACCCTAACAGAAGATGACCAAAGAACAGTACCCATCACTGCTAATACAGCAACACACAGTATTTTACTGCATTTTATGACAGTTCATTTTTTTATTTTTTTTTTTTAATTTTAAGGAACATTTTAGGGATTTTTTCTGTGCTAGGCATGGAATTTAGCAATATGCAAGCATGAAAACGTGGAATTCCTTCTCTTGGAGTGTCGCACAACCAGCTGGTAGCTTTGAGGTGACCAGATGTCATATTAACTTCACAAACAGCCAGCGTCTGTGAAAGCTGAGGACTGACCTCTAACCCGAATGGCTGCAGGGCAGTCTTCTTAAGCTTATAGGGTTGTCTTGTGGCAGAATTTTTTTTTTCGTTATGCCCCATAATTGGGTGAAGGTCCAGCAAAAGTGCCAAGGAACCTAATTCCCTGTGAGAGTTCCCTTAGTTCCCTGTCACAGGTAGCATCGAGACAGTTATTAGGCTGTTTTCAAAGCACCTCAGAGTAAATATATAGGAAATATGTAGTAAAAATAATTGTGTTGGCTGCAGGGCAGCAGCTGGTACCATGATGCTCCAGTCAGGGCTGTCATCCATGTGGCAGCTGTGGCCACCGCTGTGTCCTAGCTGGGACGTGATGCCATGCCAGGCATTCCTGCAGACCTAACGCAGTCCGGAACCAGAAAGGCAAACAGCATCTTACAGACACCACGGCTTTCCTTCCTCTGGATTGTATTTGTGATGCTGGAAAGCATCCCGTGCACTGCCTTTACTTATTTACATTAAAATTAGATTTAAACATTTAAGCAATGCTCAAAATTCTGTGTGCACATGTGTTTGTGTGTTCATATGTGTGCATATCAATAGGTGCGCATGCGTATATACCTACCGTCTCAATCTTATGCCCAGGGATGGTGAAATGAGAGGGCCAGAAGCATCTGGGCTGCATTTCTTCAGGGTGCATTGTAGCATCTTTCTTAAACTTCAAGATGAACATACTCGGTGTTTTAACCTCTTTTTATTTTTTTCTTTGTGGTGATGATTGTTACAGTCTTGTGTGGAATTCCTTCCATGATTTATACTTTACACATTAGCAGGCAACCTACAGTAATTATACATTTTCTAAGTCATCTGCTATCTCAGCCATAAACATGAATTTCTGATGATGATGCCATGCCAAATGGCAGTTATGAAAAATACTAAGTTTAAATACATAGGTTTTTAAGTACTTGAAATATTTAACATATACGATCCAACATGTTAAGGTTCAGCAGCACATCCTAAGAACTGAGTCTGGCTTCTATAATAGAAAACTTTATTGCTTTGGGAATTAAGGAGAAAAAATTATCCTTAGTTCTCACTGAATATACTTTGCATCACAGTTTAAATACCTAAGGCCAAGTCTTCTTTCAATTACCCTGATGCAACCCTATTGAATTCTATGAATATGAAATAGCCTAAATGGCTGCAGAATTTGGCCCTTAAGGTCTACGCAAACCCCATTTATTAAGGTTCCTCACTTTCACCAGGACTGTCAACATAATAAGCGGAGTCACTTAAGCATAGCTGCATATTCCCATTATATAAAATGAAGCTTTCTCTTACCCTTTTGCCTTACTATTTGTTGGGGAAAATATATTTGATACTGTTTGAAATTGGTGTTAATTTGAATGAAGTTCAGCTTTTATGGTGTGGATTCACTTTTGGCCAAACCTCTTAATAAGACAAGGAGAAGTACTGCACACATTACTGCATATATTCAGGAAATGAATCTATAAACTGACACCGTCTGTTCCTTTGCAAATTCACTGTTGCTTTCCCAAACATTCCAGTTTATGACTCCTTAAATTAAACTGAAGCTTTGGATTTCTATTACAATTTCTAGGACACCTTACATCTGGAGGTGGCTGAATGGTGGAGTCATGTTGAACACGTCGGACAAATCTAACCATTTTTTTCTGCTCACAACTAGCTCACAAGACAAGCGACTTAAAAAAATCTGTGTTTTTCACAACTAATCGCTGAATAATCCATGTGATAGTCATTTCATTTGCTACACTGTGCTTTATATTCTGTTACTCTGGCTGCATTTTCATTGATTTACTGGTATTAATTTATTGTCATTATTCATTATATGATTCCCCTGGAATACCTTTTCTTTTTATTCTGTACTGAAGAGCATACCCTTTCCCTAAAGACAGTGCACAACTGAACTGACACAGAAGTGAGCCTTTGTATTTCCCATGGAGCTGAATGGCAGGAGGACTGACTGAGAAAATCTCCCCTTTTGCACAAGAACTGCATGCGCCTGCTATGGCCAAGAATGACGCATTTTAAACCGGTCCCTTTCCTTGCCGAGAGAAAAATGACAGTCTTCTCTTATCATCTGGCAGTGTTTACGTTCATTATTTTTTTAATAATAGTACAACTCCAAACATTTAGTATTGTCCATATTATTCCATGTTGTATTATGAAAGCTCTTAAAGGACGAGGGGTTGGGGTACAGGGACAAGGCTACAGCCGTGCCTGGTGTTCGGGACAGGCAGGCTCAATTGTTTTGCTCACCACAACCTGCTGTGATGGTGGGGAAGACACTTATCCCACCGTTCTTCCATTTGTCATCTGCTAGACGGGTTTTATGACAACCAAAGGTTGTGAAGTGCTCGATAATCTTATAATTGCAGCCCTCTATAAATTCTTAAGACAGAAGCATAACAAGCGAGTCCCTGACACAAAGAAAGCATGCCTTAATGTATGACTGTATATAAAGGCAATGGCTGCTTCCCACTCCATCGTCTGTTGAATGCATGTGAATTCCACCACAAGGGGTGATTTAGGGACACCTACGTATTCTCCTTTGGCATAAGTGTCAAAACAAGACAAGATACATCTAGTGCTGTGCTATACGCAGGGGTGATTCGCTGGGATGGATGTCCCTGAGTGCCCATCCTCCCAGCAGCCTCCCAACTCCAAGGTCTTTTTCACGCCCCGCGGTCACTGAGCTGCGCTGTGCAGCCACCATCCTCATGAACAACACCAGTGGGTGTCGACAGCGCAATAACCTGTGCAGACATGGCAAGAGTCTCAAAAAAAATGAGAGGTAAAGGCAAAACAAAGTAGTGAGTCACCTCTTCTGCTTTGACTTATTCAGTGAAGTTAAACTACACTCTCTGAAGATTTCTTGCAGGTTTTCTTACTGCTTTTTTTTTTTTAAATCTCCAAGTTTCCTACTTGTAGCTAAAAAATACATGAGTTTTTTCCCACTCGTGGGAAGCGGCTTTGCTTTTTAACACAACTTGGATGTGGATTTACTGTTTCACCCTTGTTAGTTCATCTAGAAAGTTCTTTTTTTACATTAAACTAACATTGCCATGCACCACAAACCTTTCTTGCCTGAATCCTGGCAAAAATACACGTCATTTGGAACCTTTTTGCAAGATTGACTTTCAATTTTTAAAAATACTTAACTATTTCGTTCAGAACCAGCTTCACCTTTTCTCTTTAGTAAATCCATTTAAAATTATTAAAGCTGCTTAATTTATCCTTGCTTGCAATATTCGCTCCTACTTAAAGGTATAGTCTGGATTGTTGGTTGATGCTGGCTGAACAGAATTGAGTCTTGTTTTATTAATCACCCCTTTGTCATGAATTTGTTACTTTTTGCTTTAGAATTGAAATCTGCTTTTATTATTGATACCTCAGGTGGTATTCACTTGGCAAAAAAAGATTTCTATAGCATTGACTGAACTGGTTAACCTAAGCTCTTTCAACAATCAATGGAGAGAAGCAGATACTTCAACAGTTCGACTTACCTCATGCTAACATAGATGCTGAGCCCTGAGAAAGCCTCTTCCTCTCAGCTGACCTGAAAGATATACAAGGCAGATTAGCTCAGATGATGCTGACATCTATATTGCAGATATTTAATGTTTAGCAGCATGAATCCCAATTCTTACCTCTACTGAACCTTCACATTTCAGAAACCAATAATTTTGAATAATTTCCTACTTATTTACCTGCTAAAACTCTTATTCCAAATGAAAAGTATTTTGGTAATCTTGACATAACAATGCTCTCAATCAGTTACACCTACAATGCAGAAGGAAATAGAGGTCCCTTCTTCCCACTGAGCATTTTAATAGTGCAATCAGCTGCCTGGTAAAGACCTTCGTAGAATCACAAACTGGTCAGGATTGGAAGGGACCTCTGGAGATCATCTAGTCCAACCCCCCGCCAGAGCAGGGTCACCTACAGCAGGTTGCACAGGACGGTGTCCAGGCGGGTTTTGAATGTCTCCAGTGTGGGAGACTCCACAACCTCTCCGGGCAGCCTGTGCCAGTGCTCTGCCACCGTCAAAGTAAAGAAGTTCCTCCTTATGTTTAGACAGAACTTCTAATATTCAAGTTTGTGCCGTTACCTCTTGTCCTGTCACTGGGCACCACTGAAAAAAAGACTGTTCCCATCCCCCTGGCACCCTCCCTTTAAGTATTTATAAGCATTGATAAGGTCCCCCCTCAGTTGTCTTTTCTCCAGACGAAAGAGACCCAAGTCCCTCAGTCTTTCAACCTTGAGAAGCTGAGCTTTGGTTTCGGCATTTAAAATTACTACTAATGTACAAGCCGGTGCTATTTATGCTCTGCACTCCTCGAAGAGCCACGTTGTGGAAATAACTCGTTCAGAGCAAGCCTATAAAGGCAGATTTTAAAACTTGCCAAGCCTTTCTAAAATGTTGTGTCTCCCCATCCTTCCCAGTTTTCAAAGGCCTAACGCAAAGGAAGCAGAGGGCGTGCAGAAGCTGCGTGAAATAATGTGCAATGTTCAAATGAAGGGATTTTGGTCCAAATTTCCGTAAGTCGAAGGAAGCTAGAAACTTCAGGCATAAAAGCAGTCAGCAATCATTTTCTTCTTGTGTGCTGTCATTGATTCTGATCCTCTTGTGTTTTTTTAATGATTTTCCCTTCCTACTTTCACCACAGAGCTCTGATGAATGAGGCAGTTTGTTAAACAGGAAAATCAGCATGAAGAGGACCGTATTTAAGATTTATAAGGGACACCCAAATGTAAGTTTCTCCCTCTCTGCCCCTCCTCTTCATAACTCAGTATTCACAACAGCTAACAGAACTGTCAGAGAAATTCTTAACAAAAACACCCATAGTGATTGCGTCCCTTTTTCTGTGTTTCAAGAAAACCAAGAGAGTTGGTTAATGCAACACAACGATAAAACAGAACTTTGTTTTCCAAGAAATTCGTCAGTGTTTCCTCCCACAGAGTCACAGGAATGCCAATTTTAATTTTTATACCTCGGAGAAACAGAGCTGACTAGAAGAAAAGGTTAGCGCAACCTTACTTTCATCTTGCGTGGTTGCCCCAGGCACTACTTACAGTGAGGTTTCCTTTGCTGCACTGTGAACCCGGACTCTTCCATAGGCTTTAGTCTTAACCCTTCCTGCCTTTCAGACAGAGGCAGCTCTGTCCTAGGTGCAGCAGCCTTGCACAGCTTGTGTTCAGGGCAGGACAAACAGTGGGAAACGCGGGCACTTCAGCATCCACACGTCTCTTACAGTCTCACTGCTTCACGCTTCTGGCGTCCCCCCTCCAAGGGATGCTGCGGGTCAAATGTCTCAGGAGCTCCAGAGCACTGCTACACACTGATGCTAATATGTACGTCTGATACAGGGGAGAGAGAAATGTCTGCAGCAAATAGGAGGCAGGGGAGAAAGACGTGTCTTCTTACGTGATGTGCTTCTTTTTCTTTGAATCCAGAATCCTTCTCCTTCACCAATGAGGGAAGCGGTTTGCAAAAGTTAAAACTGCCTGAACCTTATTGGAGAACAATTAGATGGTAAACCTTTCTTTAGTACTAAGTCCTATCAAATTATGTTAAATAAGCACCTCTACTGGAGAACTGAATAGATTCAGGTACATATAATGTGCCAAACTCTCAGCTGCTTCTGTAGGATAAGCAAAGGCCGTTCTTATTGCTCTACAGTGTGCGGAGCAGCCTTGTGGTTATTGAGCTTCAGCGTGACCATTCTCACAGCACTTCACATATCTTTGAAACGTGAGTACGCTTTCTCAAACAGTTTTTCCAGCAGGAAGAAGGAAAAATGTATTTTTCTGGGAAATGGTATTTTCCTTCATGTCTCAGTCTGGGTTTTAACAGTAGCTTTAACGCTAATAACCAAGAATATATTTTGGCACACGGCAGCTGGAGGGCCTGATTGGCAGTTAATGAAAGATAAGGAGGATTCATTGCACGGAAAAAATTATTATTGAACAACTGAACCAATGCTTGTTACACCTTGGCTTTCCACTCCTAATCTGAGCCAAATGTTACATCTCAATCTGCAAAGCGTGTAGTATTTTACAGATGTCTAAGGAAATAAATTGTCGTGTATATCACTTTTCTTGTGACATTTACTCCTTATAGCAATTGATCTGAAACCAAATGCATGTTCCAGCAATTAAGCTGACTGAAACAATGTAAAACTCTGGCGCTTTCAGAGGTTCCCACTCTTCCAATATGGGGGAAAAGAAACAGAACTAGCGCAATGGAGTAAATTCCAGTAAATTCCACTGCTAGCTGAGCATCTGTAGTTTGCTTAATAGTGTTGGAGGCTTCAAGATTTAATAAAAACATGAAGAAATATTCCATGTCTGTTTTAATAAACAGTTATCCCATAACTTAGGTTAGGGACATAACTTAGGTAAGGACCATCTTGCTAATATAATTGTTATTTGTTAATGTGAACGAAGACGGGGAAGGGAAAGTGAACGCAGTGGCACATAGCATCCAGTCTGATCAGCTGGTTGTCAGGTGAGTTGTACAGTGTGGTACGCTGGGCTTCTTCGATGTGTTTTAATGTAGTTTTTGACCAGTGGTGAGAGAGAAAAGGAACGCAAGGCAACAGGCTCCCCTTCAGTCTTCCAATAAATATACTAGCCAAACTTACTTCCATAGAAAAAGCATATTTTTCAATAGATACACAATTTTTCTCGAGAAAAAAGACCACAACTCAGTGAAGTGTTATTGCAAGCAATGCGAGTATTTTTTTCCCCTATCCATGCACCAGGACCAAAACTTTATTCCAACATTCGGTTTGCAGCATGAAAAAGGCAAAGGAAGTCAGGAATTGCCAAAGGCATATAGAAAGGAATGCTGTAGTCTGCATTTCTGTTTCTGCATTTGAATGTTTACATTACTATACTATTGCCAATTTTCCCAGCTCAGCTATCTACAGATTTTGGCCTCAGTCCTGTAAACACTCCGTTCCCATGCTTAAACTTCTTCACGTGAGTAATCCCTACTGAAGTCACTGTAACGATTCAGGTGCATAGTTATACTTGCAGAGAAATGTGTGGAGGCTCAGGGTCTCGGAATGAAAGATGAAATGAATAAATGAAATATGAGTTTATAAGAGAAGCAGTCATGCCTCCCATGATTGCAGCTGAGCTGCTGCTATTTTACTCATGTATAATGGATGCCGCGTTGTAAAAACACATGGTGCTCCGTCTCTGTCTCGCCATCTCACTCAGCCTCTTTTTCCCCTGAGAAATTTTAAGATGACATCAGATAACAAGAAACTGTGTCCAATAGCATATCATTGCATCACTTTAGTGTGGTTTTAAAGAATATTGTAATAAGCCAGACACTACTTAGACAACCTACTGCGTTTCTTTTTTTAGCTTCCCCTCCAAGATGCTGCTCCCCTCCAAGAGTCACTTTAGCATGTTAAGCTCTACACTCCAAACGCCTGCGAAGTTCCACATGCTGCACTACCAGAAGTGAATGTATTTGCCCTATGGACATCACACATGAAGGAAAGTCAGAAATTATTTTCCTAGAATATCAAAAAAATATTGCTATTTTGAGACCATGGTTCAGTAGCAGCATTAGTGTTTTATCTAGCATTCTTTCTTTGAGCCCAATTTATTTAATTTCACCACTTTGAAGAGAGCAGCTGTGAGAAATGTGTCTTTTCTGGTGTTGGCGAGAAGAATTGGATCCAGTGACACCAAATGCAGCCTCTGAAAAATAACAAATTAAAGTTTGTCAAAGCACTAGGTGACCCTCAATGTGTACTTTCATTAGATGTAAAAACACTTCTCTTGATTTGGTCTTCTGTAAGAACTAGCTTTGCCATTTATATTAGCTTTTCTGTTTATATCACCTAAATAAGTCAGTGGGATTCTCTGATATTGACTTGAAAGGGGCCAAGATTTCACCTTGCATCCTGTTTGTGGTGAGCATCGCAGATCACATTCTTAGCATTTAAGAACTAAGCAAGAAGAGAGCCCACCTCTGGAAGGGGGAGGGTTGTCAGTAAGGGATCTATTTGAATGAATAGTCACGTGTAAAGCTTTTTGTGTAAGTGCATTTGGGAATTTATTTCTTATTAAAAGATGAAAACAGTTTTAGATGTTGAAAAATGCAAAAGGTCCCCAAAATCACTAGAATGTACTCATAATTCTTTCCCTTTCTAGCCAGCTCCAAAACAATAAAAATGTTTTCATTGTTCTGAAATGAGATATGTGTTTTCAAGACTTTCTAATGATATTCATTTTCCACTGTTGGCTCCTGAAATTCTAGGTCAAACCTATTAACTTCTGTGAGGTTCTGTGTGGCTTAGAGGTGGATTTCAGGGAATGCAAAATCAGTACCTCAGATTTACAGTATTTTTAGAACAGAGCAGATAACTGAACAGTAACATGTAAAGAAGCTGTTCTGAAATAATTTACCATGGTGTAGAAAAGAAAAGCTGGAAAGGTTTCATCAAAAATCTAATGCTTCTTAGAGAAGCTAACTATAAGTCAGTCAGTGATGAAAGGAACAAGGAAAATGTCTTGCTAAGGGCTGACACTGGCTTTTTCCAACAGATTTTAAAGAAAAGCTTTCTTCATTTCTATTGTGCTTGAAACTGGCACAACATCGGCTTTTATTTCCATAGGACTGTTTATCTGCTTTCGCAATAAATGGTAGGTTTTATTCCTTTACAGATGTTACACATGTAACACATTCATTTTCATAAATCACAATAAAATCCCAAGAGAAAAGCATTGTTAGGCAAGTGTTATACTGAAAGATTGGATATGCATATATGCAAGTGTGTGTGCATGCACTTAGGGGGGGTTTAGCACACAAGACTTATTATCCAACATTACACCATTTTTCTATAACTTATCTAAGCCAAAATGATAACGTAAGACTGTATGAAAATCATAAGTTTCTTGAAATTTATTTTGCTTGAGAAAAAAAAAAGATAGATAATAGTTGCTTAATAGATTTTTTCTTATCCCAACTATAGAATCTTGGTTTCATGTTGGATGCCATCAAAATTAACTCATTATGGCACAGGCACAAAGTTCCCACAGAAATTCAGATGCAAGAACGGTGCTGTAATTCTCTCTTTAGTTCTTTAAGATAGCTAAATGCTTATCAGTTCCACTTCTAACTCAATGTTATAGCACTTATCCACAAGCAATAGCATTTATTACACTAAAACCTGTGGTTTGGTATTAGTATTAGCTGCATTAAAACTGGTCACAATCCATTACAAAGGATAAAATACCAGCTGGAACGGAAAGGCCACGCACCAGCTGGCATTTCATCCCATGCTTACTGGGGGCTGCCTTGATTCATGTTTGATTAGGTCTCTAGAGATTCAATATTCCCCAATTTGTCATCTATTAAGTGTTCTATTTATCACCAAAGAGAATAAAATCAACCTTTCCTCCCCTGTCCTTCCCACTTCCAGAGATACTCACGTACAGCATAGTAAGAAGGTAAGCAGAAAGGACAGCGGTAGTGGGGAAGGTCAGTTTTGTTTACCGCGTTTTCTATACAGGTGATTAGGTTTCTTGTGCGGTTTTTGTTATTGTTCCAAGTCAGCAGGTCTACCTTTTTCAAGGCTAAGCTAGGCTTTACTTACAACTTCTGTGGTTCAAAAACAGACACGACCACAAGCTGTGACAAGCTTCTCACAGACAAAGGTGGCGACTTTCACAGAGCCTTCCCTTGGTCACCCGCCTTTCCATATACTCGCACTGGCATTCCCTCCTAACCTCATAAAAAGCGAAGGAGCTCCCTACCAAACCACTTTCTCAAAAAGGGGTGTGCGGAAAAGCTCACTGAGGCCCAACAGTCAGCACAGTTCAGGCTCCCATGTAAATACTGAGAAATCATTGCCCTGTCGAGGTACGCGGGCACATGTGATTGCCGTTAAACCCCCACGCTGTGGAGCGCTGCCATCACTGCTAAATCCGCACACATCAGCTGGCAAGGTGCAGAATTACTCTCATCTCTTGAGATCCCCCCCATGACACGAGGCACTGGAAAGAGCAGCGTTGGTAAATGTGCGGCTATTGACAGACATGGGTGGGTTTTGGTTTTTTTTCAACAATTTGGGACTGTTACCCTTATAAATCTACTCTGAAACCTTGCAAATTAAAATTATTTTAACAGTTGCTCTAAGTCTAACAACTCCTTCAACAAATGCTTGCTAAGACAAATTCATTTTCACACAGATAATTTCAAATATTTTTTTCTCTCATAGGATAGGATAATGCATATACACTTGATACTTAATTCCAAGCCTGCTGGAACTGCTACCGCTCCTGCAAAGGTGTGAGGGAAAAGCATGAAAGAAACCCTTCTTAAAGCCATGGCATATCCCCTCATAATATATCCAATAGGGCATTGCTTGTCTTCCGAATGCTGGGAACAGGCAGCCTGTCTGACCGCCGGTTACACCGGCCCCCAAAGAGTACCACCAGAGTATTCAGAGGTTTTGCTGGGCCCCCCAGCCTGCCTAGAGACAGTAACTAATTCAGCTTTGACTCTTCATTTCCATCCCTTTACTTAAGGTTGACTTTCTCAAAGCTGCACTCTCTGCGCATCGGGTAGCTTTGCTCTAATAATCCTAACTCCACAGAAGACCAAATACTAAAAGCGCAAACAGCACAATTTGTCAGCATGATATAAGGCTTTATTTCTTTCTTTCAAAGACAATTTGTGAAGTACATTTTAGGGAAGCTAATGTGGGGGAAAGGAAATTTTATGTTGCTGTGGCAACTCAAGTGAAAAAAAGAGATTCATGCTGCAACACCTATGTTCAGCGCAGTTTACTTTTAAAATACCATTGATTTCCTCAGCAAAGGAAAGCAATCAGCCAATTTTATAGATGACTTCTGCCTCCCAACCCCACAGTGTTAAAAGTACAAACTAAACCACAGCTCTTCTCCAGCACAATTACTTGAGGCTTTTCAAAAGAGGAACCAATGTGCATCTGGCTGATGCACACAGTCTTGGTGAGTGGACAATATGAGATTTACTTCAAACATCTAGTTCCTGGTCCAACCAGTAGCCCATGAAAAATGCTGGGAAATTCCGCCGTTCTATTTCTATTTCAGCACAGTCCAATCCTTTTTTCTCCCTATGGCTGAACTTCAGCCTGCCAAAGACCTCCTCCCCTAAGTAAGTTGTAGCCAAATCAGTATTAAACCCAGAAACGGAGGACAAGCCAGTTCTTTCCCCAGAGAATGGGATTTGTAAGGAGCCCACAATACAAATGGCTGTAACTGGAGAACTATAGAAAACTCTCAGTTAACTACACAAGGGATCAATTAAAGGGTAGACATTAAGGGGAAGAGATGGTGTCCCACTGATCAGTATAAAAAAAAATGGGGTTTGATGAGAAAGAAAGCCTGAAACTAAAAGTGGAAAAAGCAGATGCAGGGAGGAGCAGGTTGAAAGGACGGGGATGAAAATGGAAAGTCAGAAAGAAATCGAATTTCCAAGCAAATTAAGAGAGAGATGCATGGATCATATTAGAGATAGCCCAGACAATGTGAAGACAGGTTTTTGAATTTGATGAAAAAGATTGAAAAACTAGTAAAGGGATTTGGTGAATTGAGGGGTAAAAAGGTTAGGGCAGGACGTACAGAGATCCTTGTCAGCAGCTCTTTCGTATATTGAAGGGAAGATAACTAGAAAGCAATGAGGATGTACGGAAAGGACCACAGTAATTCAGGAAGAGGCAGCAAAGACAGACTTTCATGCTTTGATGATTTCTTGTTTATCGCAGCAGTCTCTGCAGGCACGCTTGGTATCTTGCCTGGAGACTCATCCTCCAGGCACTACAAATAATATCTCCACAGAGGTACGAGTAGGAGCGTGGCGCTCCAGTCTCCCAAACCGGGAGCTCCCCTGAACGACCACAGCTTGGTGGATAAAGCCCTGGACACATTTTAGTACATTTGAAACATTTAGCAGCAAAACTGCATATTTACCATGTGCTGTAAAAGACACAAATACTCACCTACCGTAAAACACGTGTAATCCTAAAGCTGAGAGTGACAATAACAAAAATGAGGTATGCACAGTCTGTGGCTTGGAACAAATGTGTCATGGAAAGAAACTCATTGTTTCACTTTTCAAGAGCACCTAGGAGTGCGGGGCTGGTTTTGCTTTGTTTTGTTTTGGTTTGTTTTTTTTTTACTTTTCTGAGAACCGAAAAGGTTGCTCGGTGGAAAAAGCGGGCAGCAGGAAGGCCTTGTTCCTCGCTGATGCTCGAAGACGCCGTTCCTGAAGCAGCGGCTGCTTTCCAGCGAGGAAATACTCTCGCAGAGCTCTCGCTCTTGCTTTCTCCTCTGATGCCATGCGGCAGATTTCAGGATATTTGGCTTTTTCTCCCCTCTTTTAAAAAGTTACCTAGGAATTAAAGAAAAACTCGCTGGGACTACTCCCTTACATACAGCTTTATTTCTTTATCGATATCAATTCAGAAAGTCACTTACCTAGGAAAGACTCTGCATTTACTACAGGGAAAACCCTTTTCTCATGGAATTTCCTTTTGTTTCTTGGCCAGAGTGAGTACTGGCAAATAATGTGGCCTTTTCTGATGAAGATCAGCTGCTTTTCACTGAACAATAAGCCATTTCCAGTTAGTATAGTTATTGTTTGAATTTCTTCTACTGCTTTGATGATGTTATTGGTTGCATTTAATTATATCCCTGTGGAAACAAAGAGATAACATCCTGCTTTCTCAATATATCTCTCTCTCACACATGCTAGGAACCAGCTTCCTAATTACCGAGTAAGGCTACTGCTAATGACAACATAATCAAAATGTAGAAATTCATTTTTCAAATGCATGAAAAAACACCATCTGCATGCATCTTTTAAGTGAGACATTAAAAGCCTGACTCCGTCTGTTCTGTGGACATTAAAAATGTGTAAAAATGAGGGTTTTCCCTGGTGTCTTTGGCCAAAATCTCTCTTTTACCCACAATTGCTCAGTCTGTTCAGTTCAAATTATTCATAATACTACATCTAATTTTTCTTTCTTTAATTTCATGTCATTACTTCTCATCACATTCCTTCTCAGTGCTTAACCCTTTCCAATACAGATTATTATGACACTCATTTAATTATGAATCAGTCAAGCTTGGTATGCCCAATTCCCTTTGTTCACTATTTTTGCTGCTTTTTCTCTCTTCCTCTTCTGATCACATTCTGATAACACATTTTTGGTAACAAGATGCTCAGATCTTAATGAAATAGTTCCTGTCTTGTCACACAGGGAGGGGGACTCTCACTTCTCCCTCATATCTTCAGATAGCCTAAAGGTAGTTCTCATCTCTTTTATTGCCGTACCACATAATATCTAAATGAGAGGCAGTGTCATGTCTAGTTTGCTGTTCAGTGTCACCTCTAGATCTCTCTGTTACCTCCAGTTCTTTTCAAGGCAGCGTCTTGGGCTGACGCTTCATCTGAGCTTTTACTACCCAAACTGTTTCCCTCTTTGTCTATGTACTTATTTTTTAAGTTAAATCCTTGATCTATTTTCTGTCTGTATATTTTCCCCCAAGACCTTTATTATTAGTAATTTTCTCTGGGAACCAGTTGTATTTTAACATTTTATTTTTTTTTCTCACTAGTATTTCTGTTTCTCACAAATTGGCATAATCTGCAAATTACATTAATAAATTTATAAGACTGATCCTAACTGCCTGTGCGTCTGCCCTTATTCCCTGGTGATTATTTGTGTTATTGCCTAATGCTTTAGTAAGCATTCAGCCCATACCAACATATCTCAGTGAAGACAACTTTGGGGTAGATGCTTTGCTGGATACTTAGAACCTGCTTCAATACCACTGAATTCAGTCGAAATAGTTCAGGTGACGCGGATGGTTTCCAATTCAAAAGAAATGGCACAGCTGGGCTATAAGCCTTGGTATTAAAGCTCTGAGCAGGATAATCAACAGGAAGAGTCAGATCCGTGGTAAGGACTAGAGAAGCGTTTGGCAGAGCAGCATCTCTGAGGGGAGAGTTCCAGGCTACCCTGGAAATGAAAGGAATGCAACATGAGTATATTTTATTAACAGAAATGCCTAAAGGAATAACACTCCAGCTACCAAAACTTTGAACAGCCCTTTTCAATGCTTCTCTTTGAATGGAACTAAATTTTTCTCTCATTAGAAATCTTTTCCAGCCTCTGTAGACTGCAAATTGAGTTGAAGGATCACCAACAATTTTGCACAATACACTCCTAAGAAAATTCTGGATCCAGTGATGAACGTTTCATAACCAAGAGGAAAAACAAATTGAAAGATTTTTTTGTTCATGTACAAAACCTACTTTTTCCATGCTGGACTCTGGCTTCTAACCAGCATACCAATGACTTCTGATATTCTGTGTGCTATGTGTTTCAATTACATTTATAAATACATCATATCCCAGAAAAGACAAATAGTCTAAAATCAGGTAATGAATATGTGAAGGTATCCTTATTAATAAATATTTTTTTTCATAGCAGCAATTAATTATTCTCACGGCAACAGGTTTTTTCCCCCTGTAAATTAGGGCATTTCTTAATTGTTTGGAATTGTTGGTAAGAGATTAGCAGTACTGAGCTGAAGAACTTCCTTCAGGCTGCAATTGCAGCCACAACAGAGGAGAGTTGAAAATAACAAGGAAAACCAACCACTCCTCCAGTACACAGACTCACTGAGCCACAAGGCACAGAATCATTCCCCAAAGAAGACAGGGTTTTCTATATTTTTTGACACTTCAGTATTAGCAGGAATGTCTCCTACCTCCTTCAGGGAAAAATTCCTGGTCTCTGTATATGCAGATACTTATGAAAAAATAATATCTCACTCAACTTTGAAGGATCAATTCTGGCAGGGATTAAATGGCACTATTGGTGAATAAGTGGTGGTGTTATGAGTTTGTAACATTTTTTAGATTTTAGATAACAGAGGTGCTTTTAAGCATTTAAGCATTTAAATGCTTAATTCCTGGTTGTAAAGCAAGCTAAGACTTTCTGAGGAAGGCAGACGCATGTGGAAACAAATTTTATCCTAGACACCGAATTGCTCCACCTTTCCAACAGATATTTCTACCAAAATGTGTTTGTTCAGTATCATCAGAAAATTTGATGGAAAATTGGGAGCCAGTAAATTAAAATGTAAAACCTCACAAGTTGCAAGTGTCATAGGTACTTTTCTTCTCTAAAGACAGTCTCCCAGAGGCAGCGCTCGGCTGGTGGAGCGTCCTGCGCTGCCCGCCCGGATGGCAAAGGCCGCCTGGATAGAGGCCACTGCAGCCTCAGCCCCCCACCTCCCTCCTGGCGGTCTGGGTCCCGCTCCCAGGTGGGTGCTTTAAACCCTGCTGAGAGCCTGAATTGCTGGGGGAGGCGAGGGGAAGAGGAAAAAAAAAAAAAAAATATATATATATATAATCCCCAGAGGGCCGAAATAAAATGTTATTAAACATGTGTGCCCATAAATTAGCACAAATACGCACATGCAAACAGATAGGGAGGAGGAAGGAAACACAGTTTTGTAGGACATCATCTTTTTGAAGTAAAGCCGATAGCCTGTACTTCTGACCAAGTATCAGTGGCAGGAATCGTAAGCCCAGGTGTTCTGCAGCATGTCATAGAATCATAGAATTGCTGAGGTTGGAAGGGACCTTTAAGATCATCAAGTCCAACCATTAACCTACCCTGACAAAAACCTCTTCTAAACCACCTCCCCAAGTACCACATCTACCCTTTTTTTAAACACCTCCAGGGATGGTGAATCCACCACCTCCCTGGGCAGACTATTCCAATGTTTAATAACCCTTTCAGTGAAAAAATGTTTCCTAATATCCAATCTAACCTGCCCCTGACATAACTTGAACCCATTTCCTCTCGTCCTATCACTTGTCACCAGGGAGAAGAGGTCAGCCCCCACCTCTCTACAATCTCCTTTCAGGTAGTTGTAGAGGGTGATAAGATCTCCCCTCAGCCTCCTCTTCTCCAGGCTGAACAACCCCAGTTCCTTCAGTTTTTCCTCATAAGACGTTCTCCAGACCCCTCACCAGCTTTGTAGCCCTTCTCTGGACACACTCCAACACCTCAATGTCCTTGTAGTGAGGGGCCCAAAACTGAACACAGTACTCAAGGTGAGGCCTCACCAGTGCTCAGTACAGGGGATGATCACTTCCCTAGTCCGGCTCACCACACTATTCCTGATACAGGCCAGGATGCTGTTGTCCTTCTTGGCCACCTGGGCACACTGCCGGCTCATATTCAGCCGGTTGTCCACCAACACCCCCAGGTCTTTTCTGCCAGGCAGCTTTCAAGACACTCCGCCCCAGTCCTATAGTGCTGCATGGGGTTGTTGTGACCCAAGTGCAGGACCCGACACTTGGCCTTGTTGAATCTTATACCATTGGCCTTGGCCCATTGGTCCAGCCTGTCCAGATCCCTCTGCAGAGCCTCAAGCAGATCGACAAGACCGCCTAGCTTAGTGTCATCTGCGAACTTACTGAGGGTGCATTCTATCCCCTCATCCAGATCATTGGTAAAGATATTAAAGAGAACCGGCCCCAGTACCGAGCCCTGGGGGACACCACTTGTGACTGGACACCAACTGGATTTAACTCCATTCACCACCACTCTCTGGGCATAGCCATCCAGCCATTTTTTTACCCAGCAAAGAGTACACCTGTCCTGGCACAGCTCAGACTAGGACCTGCAAGTTCAACTTGTGTCTCAGATTCACATTCTGGTTAAAATAGCAGAGTCTGCCAGATTTGCCTGCAATACCAAAACACAGACTTAGGACAAACACCCAACCCACTGGAGCTCATTGCTTTCCACTGCAATTGGGGAGTAACTGTCTTCTGGGTAATGTATTTACATTGAAAGATAAGTGTCAGAGAGCAAAAGGGAATATTATTATGTCTGTTTAGTTAGAGGACAGATCCTTTAGACAAACACGTCAAAAAGTCACTCAGAAAAAAAAAAAAAAAGAAAAAAAAAGGAAGAAAAAAGGTTAAATTGTTCAGAGGTAACCCTAACCCCGCATCTAAATATTACTTAAGGCCATTACAGAACCCAGGGTCATTTGAGGAACTTACATCAAACCAAAATTCACCGTGTGTATAGATTTTCACAGTAAGCTTGGGTAAAAGTTTTGGTAACATTTATTCCATCCATCAAAGAAGCCACTTAAGAACCAGAAAAGGTATTGTACTGAGAGGCAGTTAAGAGAAACCAATGAAAGTTCCCTCCCCACGGATTTGTGTCAGGTACCTGAGGACAAGCCTCAACTACAGCTTCTCCTCCAGTGGTGGCATTCAGAAACCACCCTCCCAGCAGTCACCAGCTTCTCTGATGCCTTATAAAAGCTCATGATAGAGCTTTTCCCTCAAACAGAATGAGAGGAGCTCTCCACTCTATCCAGCCAGCTATTTTCCAATAATTTGGAAGGTCTTTGGCCTTACACCTACTCTAACTACGTGGGACCCACAGACACAGTCATATCAAACCAGCTACAGATGATTGTTTTAACCAGGCTACAAGCAGCACACAGCACAAACATTTCATTGTGGGTTTTCATTAGGTAAATGACAGGTGGGATAGTGGGTTAGGGTTTTTGAAGGGGCTGGAAGATGTTTTCAGAACTTCTTTCCTTTCCCCAACTCCAAAAGAAATGGTAGCTAAAAAGGGAGGAAAATGGAAATTAACATCATGTTTGCTGTAAAATACTCTCTCCTATCCTACCGGCACTGGCACATATCTAAAGTAATAAGTTTCTATATATCTGTACATTGTGAGCCTGATTTTCTCTACAGGAGGAATCTAGTTAATTTCTAGATTTTAGATTTTTAGATTTCACCTAAAAGACTAAGGCTTTCACATCAGGCTTCATTCGTTGCTACCCTACGCAGCAATGATCTCTGGATCAGCAGTGGCCTCAGACCCAGCAATGAGGGATCTCCAGTTAACAGAGGATGAAACATTTATTTCTTTTCCATGTGTTCTCAACCAACCCTATGAAAAGTATGTGCCAAAAGCATGTACCATAAATGATGTTTTTGCCTCTTCTACCCTTGAGTCCTATTCTACAAGTATGGTTTTGTAGTTAGCTTAAGCTTAAGCCAATCCAAAGTCAGCCAACTACCAAAAGAAAGTGTTCCTCACTCTTCTCCTAAACCCAAGCTATACACTTGTGCTCCTGCTCTGTGTCAGCACCATCATTCATCCAGTGGTGCAGTGACCTGCAGCAACTCAGATCCAGCTGAGAATATAGACTTAACCTGTTCCCCTCACCAAAAACTTCTCAGACAGATCTGATCTGATCCCTGATCTGCTTCTTCATGCAATCACGTAATTGCTCCTGTCCAAACAAGGAAGGGCATGGGAACATGCAGATGAAAGCAGGGGTAGGGGGACTTACTTTATTTGGCAACACCACTGTAGGCTGGCTGAATTCACATTTTAATCACTCCTCTCTGGAATGCAATCCTATAAACCAACATAAAAACTCTTATTTGTGTGGTTTCTGACTTAAGATGAGAGCTAAGTGACATTCATAACAATAGATATTATTATGCTGAATTCTAACTTAACCCCAGTTTTTGCTTTTCTAACTCTGGCATAGCATTACCTGTTACAATCTTCCTGTGATTGAACTTCTGCTGTACACACAGCACAGTAATTCCCAGGAACATATCTGATTCCAAAGGAGTGAGATAAGAAAAGCAGTTAATAGATTTTCTTAGTAGCACACTTTTGAAGTGGCTAGTGGGAGTTTCCATCTTCCTTTGTCATCTGCCTATAGAAGATAAAAGAGCAAGAGAAAAAGTCTCCAAAGGCTACAATTGTCCAAGCTGGATTTAGAGACTAAAATAAAACTGAGAATGTCTTGGTGGTATTCAGTGACTTTTAGTTGGTTCAGAATGAGGACATCTATTCCACAAAAAGGTATGTTCTCATTTTGGGTTGCCTCAACCAATTTGACTAATTCGGGCTAAAGTAGCAAGGTAACTTGGGAGCTAAGTTGGAATAGCAGCTGACAGGGAGCCTGGGGCTGAAGCCACACTGTTCAAATTAAAATCCACATTGCAAGAATAGCGCTGCTATTCTAACCTGTGGTTGGAATATACCTCTTCTGTTGAATTTTGTAGAAACAAGGAGATGTACCTACTGCAGGTAGCCCTTTGCCTTAGACAGAATCATATTAAAGACTTCATCTCCCTATCTGTTACTGTAATATAATCTTTGCTTAAATGATTTTCCATTTGAAAGTCTTAATTTCAGACAATTTTTTTCATCTTAATTCTGTATGTACCCCATTGACCTCATGCAACAAAGAGAGTAAACTGTAAAACACATTTGTTTTAAATTTTTATGAAGCAATTTGGGGGGGTGGTGGAAAGACCGACACAGACTGTACACATATATATGCTTTCTTTTCCTACCTGTGCCTAGCTGGCTAGGAAGCTGCAGCATCCTTCTGTAGTGCCAGGGCAGTAGGAGGGAAAGGTCAGGCATCCTCCTCCTTCAGTTGAGTGCTCCGGTAGGCTCTGCGTCTCCTAACGGAAAGGCCAAGTTCCCACCTAGTTAAAACAGACTTCATCAGTGGCTTTTCACCAGCAGGCTGAGAACCCTGCAACACTACCAGCACATCAGAATATTCACCAGAACAGCGAAAGAAGCTGGTTCCAATAATTCCCTTTCAGTATGTCAGTAGTAATAACACGCATAGGACTTTCACTGCCCTTTGAAAGAGGACTAAAGCTTTGCTGCATCCCACTCCCATCGTGTCTGAGAGGGTACCCAAACCAAGTGAAGATCTCATGTTTTGAGGATTAATTGCCAGCAAGGCAGCTAAAGGAATAGTCTTAGATGAACGATGATTATTTCCTGTTGATTTGGTTTTGTTCAGTGCTTTGCTGAGGACAAGGAGAAACACACAGGCAGACATTTCATCAGTTTGTGATTATCAGAAGCCAACACAACAGTTCCCTGGAAAGGAAGCTTCTTGCGTGGGTAGAAATTTTGATTTTTATATGCATATTTATGGCTTATAACACTGCAAGAAAGGAAGATAAGCAGAAACATTTGCTAAAATGGTGTTAACTTCAATTTTTCCAGAAACCATTCAATGAGATCTCACAAAAAAGGTGATTTTTCATGACTAAATATGGGTGTTTATAATGTCTACATCTAGGCTAAGAGATATTGTCAATATAATCAGTCTTCACAGATTAGAGGGGTTTTATCTCATTCCTGTAGTAGCCACCTACATTTGGTCAGATTAATCACTCAGTTGACCGTGTTAGCCAGACTTCCCCTGAATAACAGAGATTTAGATAATTAGCTCAGATGCAGATATCTACATTATAGATGAATCGAGTTTGCAAGATGGATACTAATTTTTTTATTTTTGAACTTGAACTGCCAAAGGATTTTTTTATCTTCTAGGTTTTTTCCAACTGTTACCACTGCTCCATCAAAGAGGACTATCTAAAATGTGCTCTCACTATTGCATTCCTAGTTCAGCATTATACTCATTTGGCCATTCAAGACAGTGAATGGGAAAGATTACACAGGAGCTCAGCAATTTACTCCTAACGCCAAGGTTAAACACCCCCTCAGTCCAAAAGAAACTTCTATTAATGCTTTGAGAAAGGCCATAAAGAGAACATGAAATGCAAAACATACCATTCAAAGAGAGTACAATACTGTTCCATTACAAATAATACTCTTCTTTGGATTTCTTTTGTCCTACAAAAGACTACTTATAACCAATCTGCAATGCCTATTTTTAATACTGAAGGTAAACTCTACCTTCGTGCTCAGCAAAATGTGCGAGGAGATGGTCCTACAGTCTAAAGACATAAAGTTAATAATGACAGAAGAGAGGATGGGAAAGAAACCAACTTGTGCAAATAAGTAGGAATATGGTACCAGCAGATAGCTCGAAAATGAAAATCCAGAATTTGGATCGTCTGATTTTACTAAATACTTCAAGTGTGTCAAAGCTTTAATTACTTATTATAAAATGTTCATCAGTCTTACAGTCTTACTTTGGAGCAGGGACAATAGTTTACTAATTATTTGTGGAGTATCTAGCCCCTGGGAGAAATTAACAGGAGGTTTTTAACTTTTGGTCCTACTGCCGTGTAGAGGTTAAATAAGGATAGCTCAAAACCTCGAATTTTGCAGCACTGGTTCTGATACGGGTCATGGGAGAACTACAGAAACGGCCCATCTGTGAGGCCCATCCCTCCAGCTCACCTGTTTCGTTCTTTGAGGGAGTCTATTAAACAACACGTGACGGACCATTAAGTGAATGCTCAGAAACTTAAGAGCTCTGCTCAGCAAGCTTATTTACAGAGTCTGATTCCCTTTATATATTTTAAAGACAGATTAAGTTTGGGTTTTTTTATTTTCACTGGGTGACTTGATCAAACCATAGGGGTCCCCTTTCACATTAAAGTTTTGTTCTTGCTTGCTTTAAATGCTCCTCTGCAGTGTTGCCCCAGAGGATTCCAGCCACTCCCATATTCGAGGAAAAACAATTCTGGCTGATACTTTGTTTTCCTAAGTTAGTTTAACTGGCTGGATCATTTCTCTTAAACATTCTTATATAGTTTGACATTTGCAAGGAGATCAAGAAATTCACATGATAAATGGAGGTCAGCCCATCAGAAACCGAGCCCTTTAATCCACTAGACAAATGGTTAAATTCAAAACAAAAGAAATAGATCTAGGATCATTTCAAACCCATTTGAAAACTGTTCAGACTAACTGCAGGCAGAGAGAGTTAGGTGAAAATAAAATTGCTTGGACTGAAATTTAGCTCCCAGGATTTGGCAAAACAAAATAATATGGACATTTTTTATTCAAGGTAGAGCTAGAATTTACTCAACTGTTTTTCTTTTTGATTTACGCTGTCTGAAACTGAATTGTTGTACATTATAATAATAATTTCTGGAGCAATAACTTTATAGCTTCCAAATGTTGCCAGTGTCATAAACAGTGACATTTGTAAGCTGCTGAAGGAAAATTTCAAGAACAAAAAGCTCTGAATTTCTCAGACTAATCTCATTCAGACAGATCTGAAGCCACAGCCAAATTCAGAATTATACCCTCAGTAAATTCAGGCCGCTGTTCCTCAATAGCTACTGCCTACCTAATTAGGACTCTTTCAAACGAGGATGAAGCCAGAAATGAGTCTCCATTAAATGGCTCAGACTACTAAAGTCTTTAAAGTTAAGAACGTGTGGTGTATATCTGCTTTATCCTTATTACCAATATCTTGAAAATAAGCCAATTATTATTTTAAATAACTAAGTCTTATCCACCTCTTGTCAGCTTCTAAGCTGAGAAGAGAGAGGAAGAGAAGGGGAGGGGGAGCGGGTGGGGGGGGGGGGAGAAGGAGAAAGAGGGAGAGAGACTGTTCCCTTTGATTCAGAAAAAAAGCTGTAAGAGGTATCTTTCATCTAAGAGATGAAGCAGGAGGAACTTTCACCTAATCAGAGCCAAAGGTTTGGGTGAGGGTTTTCCCATCTATTGCTGACAGCAAAAGCCACAGGAGGAGTAACTTGTCTCTGAAATTGAAAAAGGAACATACAGAAGAGAGAAAATGCACTGCATTCACACTTGCACAAACCCTCTCCATTTCATGGCCAAGTACGGCTTCTTTCCAGACTTGCCTTTTATCATCGCTTTAAAGAAACTGCACCCACCCCCACAAAGCTACGTGCATTTTGACCATGTCCACTGAATAGCCAAAAGCGGCTCCACTCCCTGTTATAGTGAACATTTCTTTAAAGACAAGAATCTGATCAATCTTCTTCCCTTGTCAACTTTGCTTCCTTCCCCCCCCCCCCCCCAGCCCCCAGGTACATTTCTTAACACCACATCTTACGCAGCTGATGGTTTGCCTCACTCCCGTAAACACGAAGCCTGTCTGGAAGACTCTGTTGGTAGTCCTCCTGCTTTAAAAACACTGCCACTAATTACCTGGACCTGAGAAAACAATGCAGTGATTTATCTGCTTCTGTGCACGTTATCCTCCGCCTGTCCGTGGTTTCCAGCTGGTAGGAGGGGAGAGGCAGAGAGGGAAGAAATGCTGAAGTACAGGTTAGGCTACAAACCCCAGCTGCCAGCGCTGCTGCCACATACACCTCATGTACCAAGAGGAACTGGGTTTGTTTTGGGAAGAAAACGTTAGGAGAAGCCAAACCACTGTATACATACCAACCTATAAATCTAGGCAAAGAATTTTTCGCAGTTCCAGGAACACATGTAAATAAATGCAGCTGTACAGTAAAACCGTACCCACACCAGGAGGGAAAAAGTTTACCCACACAGGGGAAAACCAAAATATGTAACTCTGTCTTTACAATATAGCAACTGCTTTATACCCCGACTTCTGCAGAAATTTGTTTCTTGTAGTCACCGAGGGACTGCAGCAGCTTTGCTTTTGGGAAAAGGAAGGGCGACTGCTGCTTTTGTTTCACCTACATGCTGATTATTCTGTGGGTGAGGGGAATGTGCTTCAGAAGAGATGAATAAAGATCTTTCGTATCCCTCAGTTTCTTTCTTTTTCCCTAGTGTGGAATAAGTAGACTTGGGGCAGAAACAGTGAAATATTATCATTCCTCCAAGATGGAATTAGTTTGATGAACCAGAAATCGTATTTTCTTTGAGAACAACTCAAAAACAGAGTGATGTTGCTAATTATTATTTTCGTTTTCAATATAACTTAGTTTAAAATTTACTTTTTTTCAGGACCAAAGCTTTGAGTTCTTTTGTTTTTCAATTTTTTAGGCCAAAACTATTCACTGGGGCATCTAAGGATTTTTAGGCAATTTGACACTTCACCTTCAGTAGTTGAAGGGTTTTTTTCCCAATAAAATAATTTGCCCAAATGCTAATCACCTACAATTGAGTGCTCTTGATTGCTGAGCTGATCATTTACACTGTGATCTATGCACATGGTTATATTTCTTCTGCTAAATACCTATTTCCAGAGCCGTTTCGTATAGGGTGTATATATAACAGTACTCCTACATCAGTCCTACTCAAAGTCCCATAAGAATGAGCTGTCGTATGAGAGGCATTAAAGTGATGCACCAGCTAGGAAGAGTAGAATTTCAGCTTAGCAGTATCTGTCTTGTTGCAGTACCACTTTGACAGTTCAATCTCCCAAAGCAAAATGGCAAACGCAGAAACTATACCATAATGTGCTCCTCCATTTGGGCTTCAAAAGGACCCTTTTAAAATGATTCTGACACCATATAAACATTCACGTGACAAGGAGCTGTACTAACCTCTGTAGAGCTACTGGTTTGGAAGAGCTGAGGTGACCGTACTAGCTTGAAACAACCACTCAGTTCTCTTTCTCCTTTCCCATTGATTTTTATTAGCCTAACAAATTATAATAATACTTTAATAAAAAAAAAAAGTTACAACATCAGTGTTGATTATTTAAAGGCAATAGTGAGCCTTTTGCCTTTGTCTTTTTGTTTTACATCATATTTGTGCAGCCCATTTCCCATCTCCCATCTCTGCCCAGCTCCTTTTAGTCCACAGGGCTTGGGATAGCATCCTAAAATTAACATCTCAAATGAAGCTTCCAGCCCTCTGTGTATGCTCTAAAATTCCGTCCTGCAAAACTGCCAAAAAAAAAAAAACAACAACAAAAAAAAACAACACCAAAAAACACCAAGAAAAAAAATTAAGAAGTTTCATGTAACACTATGTTGCTTTCTATCTTGGAAAAAAATCCGATTCCTTAAGCTCCCTGACTGCACCAAGAGGGCCCACTGCATCTGTTAAACTCATTGACTGTGACTACCGCCTTCATATGAAGCAAAATTTCAGCTTTATGAGCTTTAGCTTGTGTGAAGCCCAGCAATAACGTCATCAGAGCCCTGTGGGCATGGCAGGGAGGACGGACAAGGATGACATGCCATAGACTTTGTGGGACCAGGTCCAACAGGACTACGCACTCCATCTAGAACACTGCTGAGTCTCAGTGTGATCCAAAATACCATTCGTGTTACAGTATTTTCAGCTGCCAACCCCTGGTAAATTTATTGACTGTCAGGCTAAAAAAATACGGAGAAGTCAGCCATTTATTTTATTATACTTTTAGATGACCATTACGATGGTAAAATATAGTAGGAGAAAAACACTTTCCCTCCTCTCTTGAGGGATATTTCCAGATTACTGGAATGGCTTGACTGGTCTTATTTGGCTAATTTTTGTAGCGTACATGGAGCCATACAGATGTCATATATGAAAACACAGTATGGATTTATGGATTTTTGAATAGGACATCTGCTTCAAAAATTGCCCTCAGCCCTCACACAAAAATACAGGGAAGAGAAATAAATGCTGTTGTGCTTTTAGTGCCCCAAGCATAACAGATAACCAGTTAATGCATAATTACAGAACCCTACTAAGAAAAAAAGATCATCCCGTGAGAGTCTAATTTTAATTATGCTCCAACCAATGACTGTTTTCAGCACTGACTTCAACTGGAGAAAGGCACGACTTTTACAAACTGCATTACCCACACAGATTTAGGAACCAAGTTGGGACCTGGAGTGTAGTTAAATTCTAAATTGGAGTGTAGTTTATTCTTCCAACTAATTTGTGGTTGTGAATACTAACCTGAAGGGAGATTAGATAGGTTCTTTCTAAATGGCATTTGGGCTTTTTTACTATTTCCGTGAATGAAATTCCAGCAATAAAAGTGATTGTCATCTTAAAAATTTTGTGGAGAGGATGCACTGCTTGGCACATCGAATTGTAAAATCTCTAATTATATGTTGCAATAAGCAGCCAAATGCTGCTGTAGCAACACACCACTAAACACAGTCTCCTTTTTGAAAGGTGTAAATATAAACAACAGACTTTCGCCACAGCTGTACTGGCTGATCATAAGTAACCAATGCTTTTTTTTTTCCCCCTCTCTAAATATGTTCACCCAGAGGGCCCAATTCTCCAGTGATTGACACCACTGTAATTTAACCAGCTTCAACAGTTCAAGTCCCCTTATCCACAAATGAGAGCAGAATCCAATCGATGGAGGGGGTAGGGGTTTCCACACAGAAGAACATATCTCTTCCTCAGCATATGGGGAGAAGTTTCAGCAGATTTCTTTCTCCCAGACTCTAAATAAGCTTAATCTGCTTTCAATGTAGTTTTTCAGCTTGGTCAGAAAGTCTGTCCAGTTTACCAAGGCCAACGAGGTCAGTCAAAGCCATTGCTTTTTTGTGTGCTAGAAGCAGGAAATCAGAACCCTGAGCTTTAAAAAATATATTCAGGGAAGAATAAATTTCATAGATGAGCAAATTCACACTCTTCCTTTCATTGTTTTTAGCTTTTATGAAAGTCTATTTCCACTCAGAGTTGTGCTGCGTGTTTTACAATATTTATATTTCACTCTATTTCTTGATTGTGAAAAAGACAACAAAAGGGTGGGAATGCCTTCTTTGAAAAGTTACTATTGTTGTTTAAGGAAAAACAAAAATTGAGCACATCTTCATGGCATGTAGGAAGATGAACGCAGGAGTCTGTGCTAAGCAAGGGCTCTAGTTTCCTACTCCTGGTGGCTCTGGAAGATGGATCTTACACGCCAGAAATGGTTGAAGGGAAAATTTGGTTTTAAGACAGCCCCAAGCTCATAGTGGCGGTGGAGCAGCCTGCCCAGCAGGTGTGTCCGGGAAGCATCGAGGCCCTGACCGCGGCACTATCTGCCATAAATACAGACAGAGCTTTATGAAGAGCCTGCCACGTCATCCATAACACAGAGGCAAACCTGAGGCACATGTTAAGCTTTCAGAATTGCTTTTTCACAAAGTAACTTCAGTTAAAAAATTTCCAAGGAGTGTTATGTTCAGGAAGATAGTAGAAAACACCTCCTATCTTGAGGTCAGCCAAGAAACAGATCTACAAGGCAGCTTTCAGAAAACATTGTGATGGTTACCATGAGGCTATTTTTCCTTCAGGGTTGGGCTACATGGAGCCAAATTTTCCAAAGATTTCTCTTCCCTTTTTGGCATCAATTTCTCTTTCCTTTTTGGCACTGTAAGAACTGAATTTTGAAAAGAGTTTATCAAACCATGTGTTATCCCTCTGGCTATTGAAGCTTCCAGAAACAGCATTTAGAATCACAGAATCATAGAATGGTTTAGGTTGGAAGGGACCTTGAAGATCATCGAGTTCCAACTCACCCCCTGCCATGGGCAGGGATACCTCCCACTAGACCAGGTTGCTCAAAGCCCCATCCAGCCTGGCCTTGAACACCTCCAGGGATGGAGCTTCCACAATTCTCTGGGCAATTTAAAAATGCTCTTCAAAATCCTGCATGTAGCCCTGGGCCTTTTACCTATGTTTCCCTGCTTTTGCTTTTCCTCTCCTTGTTCAGTGTCCCACATAGTTTCACATTTGTGACACCTGGGCTTTTCTGGGTAGCCTTGTAATCATATCCATATTGTGCAAATAAAGAAGTTACCTATGAGGAAAAGAGACAGAAATATCTGTACAAATCCTACAAGTTATCCACAGAATCTAGCCGAAAATTTGGCCCCACGACTCTCTTGACTGCGCTCACAGCTGCAGGTCTGTTTCCTCCTGGGGCTGAAAATCAAATTGCAGAGAGGTGCTGACAGAACCGACAGTCCCTTTCCTGTTGTATGACATTGGCTAATACCTGGTTCTCAAAACCAAATAATATTACCTATATAACTTACTGATTAATATTTAAAGTATCACAGATGTGTAAATACTGACTGCCGAATTTTCAGCAATTTAGACACATTTTCAAGCTTGTAGTTAGGAGAGGTTTTACTCTGTTTTGATCTGAAAAGCATGAAGCACTATAGCAACTGTTAAATCTCTGTAAGATGCACACTTGTCTGTTTTCCTTATAACAGTTACATTCTCTATTCTAAATTGTAAAATCCAAAGCAAGGGAAATATACTGCTGAAGCAGACCAATGCACACATTTTGAGCTCTCAGCCTTCAGACATCCAACTCTTTGCTCGGGCTGGAAAGACATAAAGAAGTACTAAATGTGTAACTAGAAAATGTATATATCTATTCCCTTATTTAAGAGAATGTTCTAAGATGTTTCTTCAGGCAAGTTTCTGCAAATTATACGTGTTACTGTACCACTGGTATAGTTTGTGCAGGATCACTTAGGATCACAGCAAGTTTAACCAGTAGTTAAGGTAATCCTGCAGTTGCAGAGCTCATGAAAAATGCCACGAGAGAAGACAGAAAGAAACAGCACTAGAGTCTGCCACACAACATGATCTGAAATGTTCATCTTTGACAACGAAAGTGTAATTTGGTTTTCATACTCATTTGTTTTGGGTCATTTAGGGATATCTCCTGAGATTGTCCCTCAGAAGTCTTTATTCATTTCCAAGAAACAGCAACAGAGAAAATAAGTGCCCTGAAATGTGTTATTACGCTCATCTGAAACTGGCTCCAAAGTCATTAGCTAAAGCACTCAGGACTCTGCAAACTCATTTCTTGTGAAGCAACCAGCATGTCCCACAACAGCTATACATTGATGAAAAAAAAGGAACTGAAATTGTCGCCTAACAAGGGAAGCCTCAAAAGGTAAATGGGGCCTGTACAATGGAACATGCCGTTGCAGAGAAAAAGAATCGGCAATTTCTGAACTTAACTCATCTCTTTAGTCTTTGCTTTCCCCTTATACTTTCTCATTCGCACTCACCCCAGCTAACTCAAGCATTTCTCTTGTCAGTAGAAAGAAATCATAGAATCGTCTAGGTTGGAAGGGAACTTTCAGATCATTGAGTCCAACCATCAAAAGAATGAATACTACGTGCATTTGAAAATCTTTAGAAGACATGCTATAGTAAAATATCAATCAGAAAGTTTGGAGAAAAAGTTCCTCTCTCTTGAGCAAGGCAGGCACCGGTTTACCATAAACTGAGGTTGTTAAACAGTCTGTAAGGCCACTTAGATACCAGATTCTCTGCAATTACTCTGGTAAAGGATAAAAGTTAAATAATCTAGAATTGAAAAGCTCAACATCCCATTATCAAACCCTTTAGCCAGCTAACACCCTATGACATGGGATTATCCTAAACTTATCAGCAAATAAATTGCTGCCTTTGCCTGAAAATACTAAAAAGCAAGGAACACAAGAGATCATTTATATTTAGAACAGCAAAATCAGCTAAGCCTCAAACGTGACTGGCTTCATAACATTTTTGTTAAGGGCCTGAAAATCTTTCTTTCTCTTTTACAGCAAACCCCATTTGAATACACGTAGCAGTTAAACTGCCTAACAAGATTTATGATCAAAGCACACGTGAAATAATTGCTAGTGGTTTGTGCAGCAAAATGCCTCATACAAATAAAAGCAACAATATCAATAGAAACTAATTTGGTTCAAAATGTAAGGAAACAGACCTCACAGGGGGGGAAATAAAAAATGTATACATTCATGTTATCAATTCACAGTTATTTTTAAACTTCCTCTGTGAAGTGACAGGACCAGCAGAAATGAGTTTTCCTGAACAGTACAGTGTTTGCAAGTGTGATCTGGGTAATAAGGATTTCAGATTCTGTCATCTTCCAGACCTCAGACATCAAAAAGAGTCAGGTTCTTCCCCTGTCCAAAATTCTTGCCCTCCAACAAATTCCATGCACAGAGTGGTAAAAATCAATGCTGCTCCATCTACAGGATGGGGATAAAGGAAATTGTGACTCATTGTCACTGACCACTGAACAATCACAGCTTGGCTAATAAAAAGATGGTTCCTCATTACTGATCATGTACTTTTTGCTTCTCTGACACCCTATGCAAGAAAAAGGATGGCCACTGAAATGCTGACAGTAGTTAAAACACCTGACACAGACAAAAAAAAAAGCATAACAGATTTTTAAAACCCGAAGAGAATGGTCATGTTAGCTTTGCTGCACTGAAAAGTTCACACTTGCTAGCAACAATATCCATTCTGTACACATCCACTGAAATGTATGTTATTACCAAATTCCACAGCGTTAATTCACCATAAGAAGGTCTAGCTCTAAGGTTTAACTCAATCCAGGCATTTCCTAACCTGTGAAAGACAGCTTGGAATAACTCCAAACCACATATTTCAATCCTTGAGAAACCACTTCTGGACACCAGCTCTCTCTCCCCTCCAACCTGGCCCACCATTCCGGAGTAAGCTCATAGCAAAGGCCAACTACAACCTCATCTAATTGATGCTCATATTCTAAACTTGGAACAGTCTGAAATCACGCCAGAACACAGAATGGAGCCTTTTTAGCAGCACAGATGATCCTCTATCCGCAGAGGGAACACAGAAGATGGTTTCTCATCTGGGGCATATCTGCAGCATTTGACTGTGAGTTACATGGTCTTATGGAGATTATGAGACATTTGCTAAAAGACATGACAGGAGCAAAAGGTAATTTACTAAAATGTTTTGAGTCTTTCTGGAGTGATTCCACCAAAACCTGATGGGGAAACCTCACTTTCATCTGTCATCTATTATTTTGGTGTATCATATGATCAGTTTTCCTTTACTACCTACTATACAGATTATTTAGATGATAATGTAAATGCCAATAATCTGTAAGGACACAGAGAACTATCTTTCACACATACAATCATGCCCTTTTTTACAGAGTAAGGTGAAGTGTTTCATGGGTGAAGCACGTAGCTGAAGATGAGCCTCAGCATGGAAGAAATTGCGAGTGAACAAAAAATAAAAGATCATTCTGAAGATTTTGGGGGTCTTAATTAGTTAGTCAGTGAACAAATATAGGTGGGATTCATCCACCCTAACGTAGGCACAGGAGTGACAGATGTTTAAGGAAGAGAGTGTCACTCTAGGTTCCTTTCATATAATCTATAGTGAGAGATGCTCACCTCCTGAGAGCAATTCAGTTCATCTACAGGTCAGATAAATCACTGTGTGAAGGTGTCTATCCCTCTTCATATATGACATAAAAAGAACCTAAATGATTAACTCAGGCTAAGACTTATAACATTTAGACATCTATATTTAAGTCATTTGGGATTTCTCACTAATACTGAAGAGTGCGGTAATGCCATGCTCAAACAAGACTGTTGTATCGGGTTGACATGAAAATTCCAGCTCTTTCTGGTGGATGAGACAATTGCAGTAACTCAGTATTTCTCGGTTACAGCAATCCACAACATACCCCAGCATAAAACACCAGTGCCTATGGAAATCCATCTAAAACAAAGTGCCGGAACATGTCTTCAACCACTTATGCCACCACAAACACGTAAAACTTTATCTCCTCTGTCTATCTTAGCTTCCCAGAATACTTGGAATCACAACTATCTTTATGGTCTTTATTGTAAGGATTCTCCAGGTTGCAGACAACCAGAAAAAAAATCACTTAAAGTTTCAGGATAATGATTTAATATTTGCTCTTTTGCCATAGAACTATCTGTAGCAGAAGCACACGAGTCCAGATTTGTGCCACTGGTTAAGTTTTCAGCAGATCTTGCCCTGATCCCACGTATTTGATAGCTCCACACTCCTGTGGCAGAGCCTGTATTGCCCACCATTCCCTTGGTCACTGGCAAGAACTGCTCCCCTGTTTCCAGAGAAGTGCTGTCTCTGTAAAGGTGGAAGCAATCCACTAGTTCCTGCTCTCTGACTCTTGTGAAAATTATGAAGCAGACATCTATAAAAACCAATGAACCTCAGAAAGTAACCAATTATTTGTAAAAATAAATTTAGTAGCTGTGTTCTACAAGGAGGGCAAAGATCATTTCGGGAGCTGATCTACAGTTGTGGAGCGGATTCCTGAGAAACTAAGAACATTTACAACCCTCAGCATCTCCCAAATGGAAGGCACATTTCTTTGACCTTGCCCTCACTAACAGTAATGCATAGCATATGTGTTAAAAAACCACCAGAAACTTTACCACAAGTGCCGCTCTGCCCCACCCAAGGAGTAGATGAGTGTGTGACAGATGTTAGTCATGATCTTTAAAATGCTACTGGGAAGTACTTGCATACTATAGTAATGAGTATGGTATAAGAGCCTTACTCAGAATAATAAAGCTACACCAATTTCAATGCACCTTTTCCACAGAAAAGAGCTCTCTATTGCTTACTTGTCGTGTCTTATGATGAGGGAGTAATAGTAAGAAAGGTTCTCAAAGCATCGTTGTGTATAGGGAGCAACACGTGAAGTAGAAGGAGCAAGGTTCTTAAAGAAAGGCCAAGACCTGCATCATCCTTTGAGCCTTTCTCTTAAGATACATGAATCACAAAGGTAAATCAATTATTCATTTTGTTGCAAGAAGCAGCAGATCCATGCCTACTCCCCAGATGCCCTTCTCCTCCAGAAAAGAATGAATTTCAGGAGAGAATATACAATGAGATAACTACTAGGTTTTCCATATCCTCCACTCAGACCATGAGAAGGGATCCAGGTTTAGAGAGCAGACACAAATTAATATAAGGCTAAGCTGAGGACCAGCACATAGAAATGAAGTCATTTACAGACATCTTATCAGTACTACATGCTGGGGAAAAAAAAGTAACTGAAATGAAGTTTTAGCGCTGCTAGGAATTAATTTGACAAAGGTAATGTTGAACTCTCCAGTTCAGGAAGAAAGCAAGGAAGTCCTGAAGACAATATTGACAGTGCTTCGAAGAGGGAGTGGGACCAGATAATCTCCAGAGATTGTTTCCAACCTGAACAATTCCATGATTCTACGTGAAAAACTGCAAGAGAGCCCTAACTAAAGTTGAACGTTACGTTAGGGACTTCTAGAAAACCACATATAAACTTATAACTTCATTTTTGTTGATTCAGAGTCTGACTGGTTTTCAGACCCTCCTCACACTACCACTTTTTTTTTTTTTTAATGAGAACTTACATTTCCCGAGATTTAGAAGAGCCTGCACATTTATTTGAGTTGTCAGGGAACTGCACACGTCCGTACAATGTGCACGTGTGTCCGTGTATTCACATTAAGACAGTTTAAACAGTTTCACCATCCTCGAGTTCTGAATATTTGAGTATCTGTACTTTTACAACGAACTCACGCAATTTCCCTAAACACAGTGTAACGTAACTCAATGTAACATAAGATTTTGTTTTCTTTCCACCGTGATAAAAAGCCCACATTCCAGTGCTGCAGAACCCAAAGGCAACGAGACAGTCTCTCCACCCAAAGCAACGTTTGAAAAGCCCGTTGCCTGTTGGTTGAAAGCTTTGTTAAGCTGACCTGTTGCACAATCACGCGTTGTGGATTTGATAGCACTTATGTGTAATTTTAGAAGCATCTACTGATTTTAGGGTATTGTGCTTTTCCTCACCACTCAATACTAGTGTAAAAATGCGCTAGCAAAGTGTCGCTTTTTACATTGCCGTACTGGAACTTCTTTTTTTTATCACTAAGCTACTATGTCAAGGCAAGGTGCTGAAGTCCTGTGGAAAATGGCTGCAATAGCTTAAAAAAATCTGACATCCAAACTTGTAGTGGCGGTTTCTAGTGAACAGATAAGATTTCTCTTCATCTTGGCCTCCAAGGGTGCAGAAATATTTATCTTCGGACCTGCTGGCCTTAACGTTAAAATTTGGACAAAGGCACTGGAATGATTTTTAATTGCTGTGACTCAGATCATTGCGTTTCCTAAGCTTTCAGCTCCAAACAACAATCTATCCTCTCCTTGAAAGGACTTCAGCACAGCTGTGTTACATGCACATAAATTTTGCCTGGCTGAATCTCTGTAAAAGCATTATCAGTAATAATAGACTCTTCCCTATTTAGAGCACTGATTTAAGGCACAGTTAATTTCAGATTTTTGCCTTCACTTCCTTGCTTGTCTCTAGTAACGAAATTGTTTCCAAACAAAGTAGGCTGCAGTCTCAAAGGCATTAGTAAAAAAAGTAGTTACCTATGTTTTCTAAGACTTAATGTAAGTGAACTGAAATCCTGTATGGCGATTATTTTTCAGACCCAGAGGTTACTGATCCACAACAACCCAAGCCTCTGGAACAGTGTGTGTTCACAGCTTCCCTGTAGAATTGCAAACCAGTCATCTTCAGTTTAGGGCTTTTTGTCTCGAACCCTAAAAAGCCCCGAATCTTTGCTTTTTGTATGTAACCAGCACTTGGAATAGATTCAAAAATCAGCTGTATAGCAGCACATAGGTTTGCAGAATATTTATGCTGGTCTATCCCAGCTCACCTACACCTGTTAGTGAATCCAGCAATAAATAAACACAGCAATAAGACAACATCTCTTTAAGTACTTCTGAACCAGTACACTACGAGATGTCTCTATGAAGTCTGTCATCTTATACACATCACTGCAGACTGATCAAAGAAAACCATTTTGGCCCGTAGATTTTAAAGTACTGCAAAATGTTTAAAACTGAGATAATGCTTAGTGCTTTGCAAAAAGTGTTACGCAAGATGGTAATACTTTGAGTCCCGTCACATTGCAACTTACAAAACTTTTCAGAAGCGGGAATTTAACAGCAGCCATAATTTAAGCATTTCCTTCTATTTCACATAAGCAGCGGAGTGGTTACGTATCTGGGTGAGGGCTGGTTTGAAAAGCTTCCATTTGTTTGCAAAGATGGTTCTTTTACTCATATCCCTCTGACATGAAGCCTCTGGTCATTTGGATTTCTGTGATTTCTGGGAAGTACATTCACTGTTATGTTTTTCCCTTTCTTTGACACAGTCTTTCTGTTTATTTGGCTTTTAGCTTCTTCTGAAGCAAAGTGGTGGGAGTTTTTATTCCCTAGTACAAGACGGTTCTTTGGTGTCCCCGAGATATTTTCAGATTTGCTTTAATCAACTGTGTCACCGAACGCTTGGCTTTTTATCAGGAAACAAACACAATTATTTTTTCAGAGAGCAATTTTAACTTTTTACTTCTAGGATCAAAAGGAAGATACCTTTTTTCTAGTTGTGCCAGTCTGGAACATTTCAGAGGAACTAAGACAAGAGAAAGAGAAGCTCGGGAACAGCAGTAAGACGCCACACTGAGATGCACACATAGTCTCTGCTTCCCCCTCCAGTACCCGGGCATTTATGTATAAACATATATCTACATATATATGCGCATGTGTGTATGTATGTATATATGTATATTTTCATGTAGTCTGCTTAAATGTTCTGGGGACAATTTTAGTACAGGAAGATCCGATCGTGAGGTATCCATCTTCCATCGTACTGGTTACACAAGCCCACGTTATTAGCTGAAGATACATGGTCATTTGCAGTGAAACTTCTGGCATTTAGCTGTCTCACTCCCAAGCCACCGAGGAATAGAAATACTGTGACAATTCTTTTTTTGAACCGAAGAACAGAGACAGGCTTCATGTCACCCATCACCAGTGACATCTGCTGATCACTCAGAAGCACAATAACAGAAGGAAGACATGCAACTAAACATTCTGTGCAATTGCCATCCTCATCCACATCATCGCAAGCAAATCTGTGCTTTCGTCTCTATTTAATTCCTCTTTGCTCTCATGTAAATTTATTCCAGAAGCAGCTCCAATGTATTTTCCACAAAATGACACTGTAAGGCTGCCAGATTTCTTCCTGCTGTCACAGTGCCTAATATAGATCTCTAGCCCTGCCGTTAACATTTAGGAAAGCTCTAGAGAAGGAGGTCAGCATTGTAGAGAGCCATTTGTTTATGATTGCAATTATGGCTTTACCAGGATTTCCTATAAACCTCTGTTTTGGGGGAAGGCAACTCAATAGGAAATCTAAACAAGTACACGAGCTGGTTTTAGACACTTCTCTGAGCTGAGATCACTATTTTTGACCAAATCTTTCACTATGGCTGAGGAGCACGTAACGTAGCTCAGGATACAGATGTGCCAAGTTTTCCACAGTTGGATTCCGCATAAAAAAATGTTGGACCACTCTTCCTACACAAACAGCATGGGGGAGGAGCAGTTGGAGGTAATATGATGCGCCGTGGCTGGCTGCTTTGTGCTGGCCATTTGATGCAGAGTCATTTGCCCTGCAGCATAGGATTGGGCTCCGTTATTATGAATGGTTTTGAAATGCTTATATGCCCCAGGAGACCAGAATGGAGTGTTTTAGTCAATAATGCATGCCTCAGCCCTGTCTGCACTTGGAAACGGCCCCATTTCAGCAACTGGCTTAGCTGAACTGAAAGGAGGAAGACATAAGGGGTTTCATTATAAGAATGCATACAAGCAGAGGGGGTATATTTATATACGTATGTGTAAGTGTTGTTCTATATATAACTATCACTGCTCTACTTTTCACTGAAACTGTGCAAGGTGGTCTGTTGTTTGGTTTGGGGTGGTTTTTTTTCACATCTCTGAAGCCAAGACTGCACTATCTTTTGTATTGCCACTGACTAGGTCTTTTCTGTCATTATAAAGCAGATATTGAACTTTTGTCAGACATTTACTTCATTAGGGGCAACCGTCATGTGGAACGGGGGTTAACTCCAATCAGCAGTACTAGGAATTCCCACTGGAATTTTTATCAGCATTTAAAGACAAACTGTCCTCAGCACCGGCCTGAACCTTTAACTGTGATGGCTGGAGTGATAGCACTTTTAACCCTAAATCATGTCTGTGCATAGGCCATTTGAAAACAAATGTAAAAGTGTTTAAAATTCTCTTCAATTAGGTACACAACTTGAATCAAAATTTTAAAAGAGAATCGTTTGTGTTGTCTTCATTTGCATTTCCATCACATCACACTTGCACCACGGCTTAAAACACAGCCTTCCATTAAGGCAAAAGCCATCACTTACAATTTCCCAAAAAGGACTAATTATTTCCCAAAGTGTGTTTAATTATTTAAACACATAGTAGTTCTTCTCTCTATTGAATTCATCCACTGCCTCACAGAAATATAGGAGCACAAATTCTGCAAATTAGCCGCCTTCAATTCCTGTCCCTTTTCCTTCCAGACTGTTGACGGATGGACTCCAGTACTGACACCCCAACTCTGCTGCACCAACACTCCCTGCTGAGGGCATGATGGTATCACAGAAAACGACCTTGTCTTTTTTTTCTATTGCATTCACAGTTCATACTGTTCCTTTCCATCACATCACAGCAAGTCAACATGACATCATTTAAGCATTTACTTATCAGACAGCATGTCAACAGTTTAAAGGAAACATTTCTCTCCGCTTGCCTATCCACTATCTGAACCAAATTGTGGTATGCTGGTGGTGGATCATGCATATCTACAGAAGTAAGTAATTGAAATGATCCATGGGTCAATACCCAGACATCTGTAATTTCAAATTGCAGTGGCTTGTGCTGCAGATGTTTTATAGATCAGCTTTTTTTCTCCACCTTTGCATGATAAGATTATTATCAAGATGCAGCAGCAGTGTCGACATAGTTAAGGATATCCCTGGAGCTTTTTATTTCAGATTGAAAGTAGCTTTTGAAGTTTATTAATATCTCAAGTGGAAGATAGAAAGACTACATTTTGAAGATAACACAATGTCAGTGCTAATGTTAAGCCCCATTCTTGTCTAGTGCTATACCACTAAGTCAGACAGTCTGTGAAAGTCTGCGCGCAGAAGGGTGTTAGGAGAAATGTGAGAGAAAACTCTCTCATAAAACTCCGAGTACAGAGTGAACGAAAAAGGGAGCTGTAAGTTTAGACAGGTGAATGTAACAGCTGAACTCCAACCAAGATAGCTCTCTTCCTAAATACAGAAATTCTTCTGCTTCTGCAGTTAAGAGAAATAACAGAAGAACTGTTTACCTCTGTTCATTTTATTTATAACTCCACTGGGGAGCAACAACTCTGTAAATAATATCCATACAAGAAGAAAAACGTATGTCTTTTTTTTTTCCCTGACTGAATTGTCTCATTTAGGAGAAGGGAGCCAAGAGGGGTTCAGTCATCTATGTTACACATATTTCCAAGTATGTGCATACATTTGCTTTATACTTTCAGAGAATTCCAGAAAAGTGTAAATTTTGGCCATAAGCCTGCAAGCAAATCCTAGCATTTTCTCTGTCCAAAATGCTGTCACTGAAACTCTTGCAGACATGCTCTAACCTAATTTTAAATTCTTTTAGTTTTTCAGTCAAGATAGAGATGACTCTTTAGTTGCTCAACTATTCACCCAGTTTCACAGATGGGTTTGCAGCCCAAGATATATCTCACAAAACAGGTCTAATAGCATTTGTCCAGCTTACTGCAAAAGGACCACTGCAGAAGGAAAATCATTAGCTGAGTTTGCCAGGCATTAAGCCATAGCTTGGTACTCTATCTGTGGCTTATAAGTTACATAAAGCCAACCAGGAAAATCCAACTTGTTTGCAATTCTCGTCCACGAACACACCTGCCCAGGTTGCCTTTGGGAAACCACAGAATCATAGAATTGTCTTGGTTGGAAGGGACCTTTAAGATCATCAAGTCCAACCATAATGAATGGCAATAAATGAATGGCATAAATGAATGGCAATCTCTTCCACAGCAGCTGATGGTTCTCCCCCATTGTACTTTCATTGATGGTCCTTCTCTGATCCCAAGGAAATGAACAGCAAAGAAAAAGCACAATTCACTGTTCTCATGACAACCCCTCTGCCTGTCCTTCCCCTCTTCCAGAGAACAGATGCGAACCTGGAGATATACATGTTGGTCTGGTTATATGGAGGGGGGAAGAAACTGCTCATAAAGCTGTGCCCATCGCTGCACTGAACTTTGTGCTGTAAGGGCAACATCACAAAAGTACCCCTGCTTATTCCAGTCATTGTCGCTAGCAAAGAGTGCCTTGGCATTTGGGGACAGCTGAAAAGGATGGATGCAATCATAATGTTTGCATGGAAGGGATGTTTCTAACCATGGGGAGCTATAATCTCTGTATACCTCCTGCTACAGCCACACACCCCAGTTTCTAAACTTTACTACTCCATTTCTAAACTAACACCGGATTCTTGCTTGCAGGAGCATGAGAACTTGCATGCCAAGAGCACTTCCCCACAGGAGACTCACAGCCAGGTACAACCCATTTTGTGCTACTAAGCTCGTCTTCTCTCAAGTCTCTAAGGGACTCCGAATTTGTGGCAATTTGTTGCGATTTGGTTGTTACATCAATTATTTCCCATTGCGTATCTGTGATTTAATTTCATCCTCCAAAACAGAGCATTGGAGACTTTTCCTTATCAAATTCCCTTGCAATGATTTGGGCCATCTCTCCTATTTTCCAAACATGGTTTGAATTCTGATCTTTCCTCTAAACTTATAATTTGCCCTAACAAGTTTCCACATTTTGAATAAGTGAATTGTTCCATCACACATGTTATTAATGAACTTCTATTTAAAAGAACGTAGTCCAGAGCAAACCCTGGCAAGACCTCAATTGAAGCATCGTTCCGTATTTGCAACGAAACGTTGATAACCCTGCAGTAAGGCTTTTCCAGCCTAGGCTCTCTTCAAGATCAAATTTCATGAAATCACTTACAAAAAATTTCAAGCTGGATAGTACCAACAGTCTTCCTGAAGACATGTACCGAACAGAGAATTATCAAAGAATGAAACCAGATCCAAGACATGTTTAGAATAGTATCCTGAATACATTAAAAATCAACTCTCTGTGATGACATTCACTTGCCCTGCCAAAAATAGCAATCTTTACCTTTCCTCAGTTCCCTGTCTCATTCATAACACACTATCTAATACTTGCAACAAATGGGGCACTGGCCCAACAGCCAAAAGTGTTCTTCAACTCCTCCCCACTCTTGTTCTGATATCTCAGTCTCTTCTGCTTTCTCTCACTGTTCCTCACACCTCGGCCTTCATGATAGTTACCCGGGCATCCTTACCTCATTTCACAGAATCACAGAATCATAGAATCATAGAATTGCTGAGGTTGGAAGGGACCTTTAAGATCATCAAGTCCAACCATTAACCTACCCTGACATAAACCACTTCTAAACCATCTCCCCAAGTACCACATCTACCCTTTTTTTAAACACCTCCAGGGATGGTGAATCCACCACCTCTCTGGGCAGCCTATTCCAATGTTTAATAACCCTTTCAGTGAAAAAGTGTTTCCTAATATTCAATCTAAACCTCCCCTGACACAACTTGAACCCATTTCCTCTCGTCCTATCACTTGTCACCAGGGAGAAGAGGTCAGCCCCCACCTCTCTACAATCTCCTTTCAGGTAGTTGTAGAGGGTGATAAGGTCTCCCCTCAGCCTCCTCTTCTCCAGGCTGAACAACCCCAGTTCCCTCAGTCATTCCTCATAAGATTTGTCCTCCAGACCCGTCACCAGCTTTGTAGCCCTTCTCTGGACATGCTCCAACACCTCATTATGTACTCATTCAGTACATAAGTTGTCTGTAACAGGATGACACCAAAAGGCTTCGTTGTTCTTACCAGAGCTGAAGGGAAGCACTTTTTCATATTTCTAATTCATTCAGTTTTAGTTGTTGCCAAAGTCTGGATCTCACACTGAACGGATCATTAATCCATCTAATCCTGCATGGGGGATCTGTTGTTTCCCAGCTGTCTTTAGCTATGCCCATTTCTCCACTCTGTTCTTGCAAATAAATGAACTGCACCGAGCAAGACAAGAACTAGCACTGCAAGCCCTGTATCAATATATTGAGATGAGAATATATTCAAAGATGAAAATAAATAAAGTACTGACAAGTACAATGCAAATTGTTTATGCTACACCCTTTACAAGCTACAACTTTGTGGACAGTGTGGCAGAAAAAGACCTAACTTGATTTACCACAGGCCAACATGCATATTACAATACTGATTCACATGAATCTCTACTTATAAATGATGTTTGCTTTGTAAGAATGACAAATATATACCCCACATACATGCACACAAACATATACACATACGGGTCTTCTAATGTCACTCTGAAGACTGAAAAATCAAAAGCTGAAAAAGAAGATAAATACACGGAAAGAAGTTAGCCCAAATATATACATAATGTATTTGCTATACTCTGAGGGAAGAAACCTTCCCAAATCAGTTTTGAAAGCCAAGTCTAAACAATATAAAAGCCTCCAGCAAAGGGGCATTCATCCAAAATCAATCAAATCAAAACAAATTCAGTTAGAAAAAAAAAGTAAGTTAAGAGTTTGTCTATCCCAAGATTATCTTATTGTGTGGTTCCTTAAAGAAAACTCATCATTAAATCCATCAAAAGAGCACTTAGGATTTCATTGTGTTTCCCTGTCTCCACACATTTCCTTGTTACAACGTAAATTCCTTCACACAGCAAAATCTCCAAGGTACAAAGCAACCTCACAACTCAATTTCCAGATGAGTCAGCTCAGACAGAAACAGTCTAAGTTAAAAACAAACAATCCAACCCAGGAAAATAATAAAAAAAAGGTGTTAGGACTCAAAACTCTCCTGCTGCTGAAAGAGATTTTTTTTTTCCAAAGCAATAAACAGTCTCAGCTCAAAGAAACTATTAATTCATAGAGCTATTTAATGCTCTCCAGTGTCAGAAGATTAATCAGTCTCTCTGCACACTTATTCTGAAGCCAGTTCTGCAAGTTTGAATATCTTCCAAAAACAGTTCCTTACGTGAGTTATACTTGCAATAAACATTTCCCCTTCCAGTGCGCACTTTCAACGGATTACCAGGAAATAATCATTCCAGCAGCTTTACCGCAGCGGAGACCAAACGGATCTCGTACAAACTCGCTAACTCACCAGTGTGAAGCCCTAGGTAAGTCAGGAGCAGCGGAATGATCCCTGTACAGTGTGTGAGGTTACTGGTAAATTGCTGTAGCTCAAATTCCTGCACGGAATAAGGACGGACACATTGCTGCCAGGCCAGCACAGCCTTTATCTACTCGGCACGTAAGAGCTGATCAGGGTGGTGGTGTCCACGCAGATTAAAACCAGCTCATGATTTAAAAAATATGTCATGTCTCCTAAGACTTTTAACTGACCCCTGATCTAGGAACTACTGGCATGTCAATGGATAAACGGTAAATATGTTAAGCTGCCTTTCATTTTATATCCTACAGTAAACATTTCTGTGTGCCAGCAGAACTCCACCCCAGCCTTATTCTCAGGCCTGAGAGTTTTGCACGCACCTTGTAAGGCGAAAATAAGCTCAAATTGCTGTCTATTATAGGAAATATCAATATACCCTTGCTAACATAGAGGCACACACGAAAATGGAGCTTCAACAGTTAAAGCCTAAGCAGCCTAGCTAGCCAGCTGGCAAATTGTTAATGATTCTGCCCATTTGTAAACATCTTTATGCTTTGATGAGGTGATGCGAAATGGTAGCCAGTACGTGTTTGTCAGGAGGAACCATATCAGATTAAATTAATTAATTTCCTTAAGACCCAAAAATAGATTTGTGTCCTCTTCCTCTTCTCACAGTAATTCATTCCCACTCATTTAGTCGCATGATGGAAACCAAATGAACACTTAGGTGAATTTGCAGGGGAATTAGAAAGCAAGGGGACTATTTTTCCCATTGAAATCTCTACACCAGGAGTCCGGCTTACAGGAATGGACCCTTAAAGGACTGGGACTGTGAGGGATTTCATGGGTCAGAGTGGACCGACTCCTCTTTGCTAACCACGCAGCACATTGTTATAATGTTGTATACAAGGCTTTTCCTACGGCAGCATGTGCAGTGACCACCGCTCCGCACAGCTGGGATAATCACAGGAAACTCCCTGGCAAGTGTCGGCCCACGTTTCCTCTATCGCACATAAATATCCACCTCTGCCACAGCACGGGAGCACGGGCTGCGTGGCTCAGGAGGAAGCTTTTCCAAATCAGATTATTCTCTGATTCTTTCTAAAAATACCTCAAGCAGTAGTCAAAACACTTCAAGGAATTCCATCATGATATTTCATGTAATACTTCTTTTCCCTTGAGTAAATTTGAATATTTGTATACCAAAAGAACATTCAGTGTACAATACTCCAGTGAGCAAATAATTAAAAATCCTGAACTTGAATACTCACAATAAATGTGTTGCAAAGAAAATAAACATTCTTATCCTTGTTAGGATATAAGTATCCTTCAGGAATGTTTCAATACTGTGAAGTTTTCAGTCTTGGGAAAATTAAAATGGGCCTATTTTCCTAAACTGTTTCCTATAATTCCAGGTAGACTTATCATAGAATAAAGCATCCTCAGGTCTGGATATCAAAGTTCAGAACTACATTTCAATTTTAATCTTCTCTCACCAAAAAACTAAATTTTGGGGTGATGTTTAAAGAAAATATATGGTTCCTTTTTTTTCTCTACTGACAGAATTATTAAAAGAGACAGTGCTGTATAAAAGGGGAATTTTGCTGAGCTATATTATAAGTATCTCTAAAATATCTATACCTAAAATCTACCTGTCATCTACCTGTCTGATTTGTGTTGGTAACTCTACCTAATTATTGTTACCGATCTCTGACATACTACCACTTCCTTAGGGCAAGTCCAATGCTGGACAAATGGGAGTAAACAAGAAGAAACACCTTGTAAGACAACGCATGACGACTAAATATATGAGATGAAGAAGAAAATTGAATTTTCGTATTGTCAAAATCGACCCTCATCTGCACTCAGAGAATGAATCCACCTGACAGGCAAAACTGTCCCCAGGTCAGCACACAGGAAAGACAGTGCAGATGAGCCCTTCATCATCCTGCAGCAAAATACAGCAACAAAATTGGAGATACTCACCAGCTCAGTTAGTTACATCCTATAGGTCACTTTGGGAAAAGCTCCCTTGCCTAATTTTGAAAGAATTTCAATGGTAATAGTTAACAACCCCCTGCAAAACTATGGCCATGTATGAATAGGTTGTGCATTTTGTACACTATATTCATGTCCAATATAACATTTTTGTAAATCCATAAGAATTTCTAAGATAATGCGCTCTAACTAAAAGATGACAACAGAGGAAAATATAATATGTAGATTTCCTTTGTCATTTTTAAGTATTTTTCTTACCTTGCCTTGAAGACAGTGTAGATAGGTCTTCCTGAAGTCCCTCTAATCCCAGATATATACTTGTTTTTCACTACCCAGGAAACGTGCATGCGTGTGTTCATGCATACGCGGTCCTTAGCTCAGAAATGAAAGGCAGCACATTCTTCAGGTTGCAATGAGTCCTCCAGCCCATACAGCTGGCAGAGCCAACATGCATGAATGCAGAGGATTTCCACTTCCTCTGAAACCCTGGGAAAACAGTCACAGTGGCACAGCTAAAGCAAATGAGGCCATGATACCATGGCATAGCAAATCCAGTTTAAGGGTTTGCATACAGGTGATGCCAAGAACTGAACCAAAGCAAAGTCTGCTAGACAGAACTGTAGACTCATGCAGGTTGGAGGGCACCTGGTGCAAGCCCCCACTCCAAGCAGAAGCAGTTAGGACAGCTGAGCCAGCCCCTGATCATCTTGGTCAGCCTTCACTGGACTCGTTCCAGTATGTCAGTGTCTTTTGTGTCCCAACCAGGACACAGTTCTCCAGGTGCAGTTTCACACGTGCTGTATAGAGCGGAAAAATTTCTTGACCTACTGGCTAAGCTCGTTCAGCCCAAGGTGGGGTTGGCCACCTGTGCTGTAAAGTCACACTGCTGACTCACATTCAACTCCTCATCCACCAGGACCACCAGGTCTTTTTTTGCAAAGCTGCTTTCCAGCTGGTCAGCCCCCAGCCTGCACAGGTGCATGGGATTATTCCACCCCAGGCACAGGATTTTCCACTTGGCTTTCTGAACTTCATTCACTTCCTCTCAGAGCATTTTTCCAGCCTGCCAAGGTCTCTCTGAACAGCATCCCCCACCCTCCAGTCTAACAGCCACTCCCCCCAGTTTAGAATCATCTGCAAACCAGTTCTCATCATTCAGTTCACTGACGAAGACAAACAGTAGTGGTGCCAGCATTGACGCCTGTGAGACATCATTAGGAACCAACAGTGAGCTGGACTTCGTATCACTATCTCTACCCTTCTGGCCTGATGGTATAACCAATCTTCCACTGACCTTCTTGTCCACTTTAGCCACCTCATCTTTCACCAGCTTGTCTAGGAGGATGCCATGGTAGACCATGTCACAGGCTTTGCTAAAGTCAAAATTCATATTTGCTCAGTTTGTTTTGTGTTTTGCTGTGGGTTTTTTGTGTGTTTTTTTTTTTTTTTTTTTTTTAAGAAATACTGGCAGATTAATGATGGATCAGATGTCTTTTACCTTCTCTGAGTCAGAATAAAGCCTAACTGTGGCATAAACGCCATGTTGCTTGTGTTGGATAATTTAGCAAAAATATTTGCCAAATTGGTGTGCTCTTACCTCATGGTGCTCATACCTCATCGAGATTAATTTATATTTGTTGTCTAGTCTGACAGTGCACAGATCCAGGATTAATGTACACAGAGCTGTGATCTAAATTAAACAAGCTTATTCTCCACAGCTCTGCAGACTTGTAGCTCTCCAAGAAGCAAGCTCATGTATTATTGTGAATAAACATGGGAGGCAACAGTTCAGACAGAGAAAAATGTTACACCATGAAAATGTAAAATTTATTTACTCATCTTTTTCCTTATAATAAGATGGTTTTAATATCTTAATGAGAGAACAAATAGGATGTGAATTGACAATTTGTATAATTAAAAGGTGATAAGTGGGCCACTGCAAAAAGAAAACTTTCAGGTAAAATAATGTTGTTAGAAAGCATTTTCATTCCATCATCATGCAACAAAAAGGAGACTTACAACTTTTTGTACAGAAGCAAGAAAGGCAAGCCCAGAGTAATGGGAAGTGAAGAACCATAAGTTTTCATATTATATATAAGTGCTACAGACATCAAGCTATCAGCTATTCCAGTTGCTTTTGTTTTGACCAGATATCCATCCTGCAAAAAAAGGAAACCAATATTTGCACGAAGACCAATATATTTCCAGGAAACAGTGCATTTTCTTCCAATTGCATTACTGGACAGAACATCATTCACAACTGATGATATTTTGTTCTTTGGTGATTATTTAAATGTAAAGCCCTGGGAACCATGATATCCTGGAAATAGCTCTTCTTCGGTATGCTACAGTCATAGTATTCTGCGTGCCATGGGATCCCAGTCTTTACAGTGACTGGGTTAAATCTGACATATCAAATTTGTCTCTAATGTAACAGTCTCCTTACGTAGAGTTCTGTTCTGTGAAATTGAACGGGTCTGGGGACAGAATTCCTATATAAGGCTGCTAATTTGGTTAAAGATTTTTTTTTCTCTGCCCTGATAAACAGGGGAAGAGTTTGCAGCATAATTTAGATGCTGTTTTATTGACAGCAACACATAAAATCTTTCTTAATGCCGGCCTCATCCACAGTGCTTTGTGTGATGTGACCTGATGCACTAGCAGATTCTTTTCTCTAGGATGTCATTTTTTTTCAGTTTTTCCTTTACTGTGGCATGTCTAAATCTATTTCATTAGGTCTTCTCATTTAGTGATTTTTTTTTTTATTTGCAATAGAGCACAATACCGATCTTTTTCTACTTGTTTGTTTATTTGCTTTTTATTCTTTGGGCTTCATGGACACTATTTTTATTCATCTGTACAGGTAATTTTACTTTGTGTTTTGGGCTTAAAAATGAAAATGGAGAGACAAAGAGAAAATCTCTCACCCCTTTGTCAGTTGGCATGCCCAAGAAACTAAAGCTTCCCAGACTGCCAGTAGCACTAACATCATAACAGTATTTCATTTTTTACTAATAATTTATCATACTTTGCCTTAAGAGAGTTCAGACACTCACTAAGCCACAGTTCAGTAAGCTTGTTCCCAAAGCTTCTGTGCAGATAAAAATGTTTATCATCATTACATGACTATAATTTGTAAAAAGGCTACATAAACAAAACAAAATGTTAAATGTGTTAACAGCTTTACACTAAGACATTAACATCTGTATGTTCATATGTCGACATGTTGTTTTGTGTCAAAAGATGCAAAGTTTGTAAAGTCTCAGACTCTAGCCTGGGTCCTGCAGCAGGGTCTTGTAGATCTTCAAGCACCACTCAAAAAAATGTCACCAAAAAACCATTCTGTTTCTAGAACAGGACTGGATAGCCGATTAAGAGTAATGATGACATGTCTCTATTTGCATTTTCATATGTATTTTCCTAACATACATATTCAAACGATTTGTTTTGACCTAGTTTTCTGTCTTTCTAACAGATGTGTACACTGCTGCTCGCTTGCTCTTCAGGTAGGTGAGGAAGCACTTGGGGAGTGCTGCTGCTGAGGAGGACCACATCACCAATCCCACGGCTTGCAATCGCAGGTCGGAATTTCATTGTTAACGAAAACCACCGTGTTTGACCTTCTGTGCACGCTTTCCTTTCCTCTTCCAGGCTGTCTGTTGTTTGGGGTTTTTTTGGGCAGCAGGCCTGCAGGCAGAGCGCGCTACATGGCAGAGACAGCCTCACCCACACCCCAGCACAGCTGCAGGGGCAAGCTCTGCGCCCTGCCCTCCAAAAAACAGATTCCTGGGGAAGTTATTTGTTCACACACTAACAGTAAATCAGTGTTCAACACTTCTAAGTTGCAGAGAGTTTGCACTTTCTGGGAAGTGCCTAAGTACGAGGTTTCTATTTCACTGTTAGGAATGAGAAATAAAATGCATAATCCACCTAACAAAGATGTGTTGGAAACTGCTTAGAGAAACCTTGAAAATCCTGGAATATAAGCAGCTCTGCCTGGAGAGTCAGATACCCCACACAGCGGATCATGTGCCAGACCTACACATTACAGTTAAAGGCCCAAATTTCAGTTCACATAAATAAGTGATTTTACTAAAATGACTAAATAAGCTGTTATACATTAAAAGCCTTCTGAGACTTGCTATTTGTTCCTTCTATCTGCTGCTGTAAGCCTATCACTAAATCACCTGCAGGAGACAACCATGTCCACCCACCTGCGAGCCGTCCATAATGTTCTCAAGGGCATCACCAGCCCCCCGGGGCTCCCCCCACCCTGCCCAGGCCCCAGGACCCCATGTCAGCCTCCCAGAGCCGTCAGCCCCTGCCCCAGCAACACTGCAGCAGGGCAGGTCTCCAGCTCCCCACAGCCCTGCTCTGCCCGGCCATGGGCCCCCTGAACCCAGTCCACCCATGGGCCCATGTCCCATCCCTGTCCCCATCCCCATGGAGGTGCCCACTGCCGGGGGCTGGGGCTGCCCCAGTGCCCCCGGCTGCCCTGCGCCTGGCTGGGGGTGGGACGGGCCCTGGCTGCCAGGCCCTGTCATCACACACCATGGGGAGCCTCCAGTGCCCCTGCATGGTGCCTTGCTGGTTTTGTGATAAAGACATGTTTGGGCAGGTTCATGCTACAGTCTGAAAGTGTGACCGAAGGTTGTGCACATGGTTGCAAAGTGACGGCGAATTAGAGAGTACCGCTATGGGTGGGCTTCCACTGCCAATTTTTTTCCTAGGATTAAAGGCAGCTGTGTGTTTCAGAGGCTGTGTAGTCCTCCCAGCCAGCTTAGAGATCGGTCACCCAGGTCTCCACAGCAGCTACCAGCGTGTTGGGCTTTGAGATGGGTGCCAGAGCTGATGGCAGGGCCGGGACACACGTTGAGTGCCCCTCATGAGAGCTCCCGCGGACCCATGCACCCATCCCTCCGGCCTGACATGGCGGCTTCAGCATGGCCGGGCAGCACAAGGCAGTTTCAGAAAAAACAATTTTTCTGAAGAAATCTCCAAATGGAGCAGGACTGACACAGCCATATCTTGGTTCTCTGCATAGGATACATGTCTGAGAGGAAAAAGCTGTTGAACCTTGGCTCGTGTTGATATTAAAAAAAAAAATATATCTTCCCCTTCAGGGAATGGCTCCATGGCAGAACTGCAATGCACACCAGTGAACAAACTACAGTCATCCCCCCATCCCGAGCCAGTCTATCCTCCCGCTGCATATTAGCCATTACACGGTGATTTATCAACCCCTCTTCTATGTTTGTGATTGAAGTTTGCTCCCACTGGAGTGCAAGGTTTGGGATCTAGACTTCAAGTCTCTGCTAGTGATGAGATACTAGAGAGGTGAAAATAAGCATTTTCCTGCTGAAATCAGTGAACCGACACTGCTTTACAGTGAGGTGGTCTTTCACGTCATGAACCTGTAGTGAATCATCTCTTGTGGAGTTTAATGCATATACAAAGAACCCCCTTCCTGCATTTTTTCATCATTTCCCCCTGATCTAAAGCAGTTAGCTGAGGCCATTCTGCTTAGGTAGTGTTCAATCGGGGCATCATACCAAGGGGTGAGATGCAGGGTAAACCAGAGGTAAGCAGGTCCCCATCACACCGTGGATTCACTGACGGCTATCAAACCTGTCGCAGAACTGTGCTCACTCTGATGAACCATTAACTGCAATATTTATGCCTACTGCATAGGAATGGAGAGCTGGGCTTCCAGCACCTCCAAACTCTGCCATTGCCCCCCTTCCCTGTAACAGCCCTCCACAAGCCCCACGTTGGGTGATGGAAAGAAGTGGGAAACTGGTCCTTGAGCTACATAAAAAAGTTTCAAGCACTGACTGGAAATGGGCCTCTCATATTTTGGAGGCACCATCCCAGTCTTGCTGATATTATGAAACACCTGGGGAAATCTGATAAGAAACAGCAGAGTTCACAGTGGGCAGCACACAAAACCCAAAGCCTCGGGAAGGTAGAGGAAAAACTAAACAATCATCTGATGGAAATAAGTTTCTCCCACAGAGTTTTCTCCAACTCTGTCACTTGATGCAAGGTACAGAGAAAAGGCACTTCAATGTGATGGAGGTAAGACAGACGACTGGCAATCGTGAAAAATTTGAAAACCAATGTGTAAGAAGTGTGGGATAGCTGTGGAAGTGACACAGTGCAAAGGGAAAGATCTGTGAAGCACAGTACTCAGACACAGACCTACAAATATCATGGATATTTTTAGTTAATGGCAATTCTGAAAAATCCACTGGGGGAGGAGAAGGGAATGAGGACAAAAAAAGCAGTTGTCACTGAACTGAAAATCCTGTCAGTATTGCACACATCATTTCAATTTTGAGCTTTTTTTTTAATGAAAGCAGAGTTCTAGGCAGGAAATCCATTTGAAATAAAAAATTGAAAGTTTCATTTTGAAAGTCGAGGCAAAATATTCAGATTATTTTGGCATGTGTTGGATTTTTTTCAACATGAAATTTAATAAAGTCTCGCAAGTCCGTAGACTATTTTCATGCCACTGAATCTGCATCTTTCCATGGAAAACATTTTAGTTTTAAATATTTATCCAAACCTCATCGGTAAGAAAGATGTTTTGTCATGACAGGAATTACAGTAGAAAATGTTTAGCATTCTTAGCGTCCACCCTTCATAGCATATTTTGCATAATATGTATTTTCTTCTGCTATATACCACTAGAGTACCATGTGTCTTCACCACAATACGATGAATTTAAAAATAAAGATTACGTGCCATACCTAACACAGCATTATATTATTTTTTAACATTCTAGATAAATCAATAGAGAGGACTTAAAATATTGTGTAGAAAGCATTTTTAAATAAAAGGTTAGAGTCCCTCTGGAGATGCATGCAACTCCAACTGCATCCCAATAGCAACGCTGCACTTTTAAACAAAGGATAATATTAACTCATTTTATTTTAACCATATACTTCCTAACTGCGCGTTCTGTTGCAACAATTAACAAATATGCTGTATATTTGACAATATCTAAACCGGCAACGTGAATACAGCTAAATCTCACTGAAATTATAATGGATTTTTCCAGCTTCACCTGCTCTAAACAAACACTGTTTCTCTTAGGAGAGCAGAATACCAGAGACGCACAGCCCAGTGAGAGCCCTTTGGTCTCACTGCTGGCAAGGACCAGGGGAAAGAAAAAACTCTCTCATTCAGCCATCAAAAAATAACATCCCAATGTGTCCTGGGATTACCTAGAAGCCTAGCAAGGTGTTTGACATGAAAGAATTACGGCCTGCCCTTTGACATTCTGAAACAGGGTTCCACCACTTAGGAGAGCAGGTCATGGGCTTCCTCAGACCCATGTCAAGACCCTGACACAGGCAAGCAGCAGCAAAAGGTGCCTGTCTAGCTACGGCCTTACACGGACACCCACCAAATTAACAGTTCATCGTTACTGACAGCATTGTGCCCTACACAACACCTACCGGCACCTCGCTACACATGTATATATAGAATCATAGAACAGTTTAGGTTGGAAGGGACCTTAAAGATTATCTTAGTTCCAATCCCCTGCCACAGGCAGGGACACTTCCCACTAGACCAGGTTGCTCAAAGCCCTGTCCAACCTGGCCTTGAACGCTTCCAGGAATAGGGCGTCTACAACTCCTCTGGGCAATTTGTTCCAGTGCCTCACCATCCTCAGAGTGAAAAATTTCTTCCTGATATCTAATCTAAATCTCCCCTCTTCCAGTTTGAAGCCATTATCCCTCATCCTGTCACTACATGCCCTTATAAAAAGTCCCTCTCCGGCCTTCTCGTAGGCCCCCTTCAGATACTGGAAGGCCTTTATAAGGTCTCCCTGGAATATTCTCTTCTCCAGGTTGAACAACCCCCACCCTCTCAGCCTGTCTTCATAGGAGAGGTGCTCCAGCCCTCTGATCATCTTTGTGACCCTCCTCTGGACCCACTCCAACAAGTCCATGTCCTTCTTGTGCTGAGGACTCCAAAGCTAGACACAGTACTCCATGTGGGGTCCCACCAGAGCAGAGTAAAGGGGCAGAATCACCTCCCTCGACCTGCTGGCCATGCTTCTTTTGATGCAGCCCAGGATACGGTTGGCCTTCTGGGCTGATCTGGGCAGATACATCTTCCAGCCCTCACTACAAATCAAGGTTAAAGAAGATAAACAGGCAGACCAGAGGGAAACCTGTCTCCAGTCATAAATCTCATATTGAGGAACACAGCTCAGATCATGCACGTGCACGCACATACGCATGCACACACACACACATGCGCGTGCACACATGCACACCCATTATTGGTTCTTCCAGCTTTTCCCCTTCCCTAGCAGCAACTTCCAAAAGTCAAGCTCCTGGGCTCACTCAGGCCTGACCCTCCTAATTTTGAAAGAGTCCAATGCAGGTTGAAGAAGGGTCTTTTTGAAAGACTTCCTGTCAAATTTAATAAACAATCATCTTGGTCTCCCCTTGATTCCTAACCCAAAAGGAAGGAAGCAAGGATCTGGCAGGTGGATACCCCTCTCCAAATACGCGCGTGCACCCACACACCCCCCATACCCACACATGCACACACATGTATATATCCATAAGGAGATTCTTTAGGAGTCTTTCCGAGGAGGTTTTTTCCTCAGGAAAGTGGGGCAAAAGGAGAATAGTGATAGGGGCTTTTTCAACTCTTATTCTCAATCATCTTCTTCCTTCAGCTTACATTTAATACGCAAACTGAAAATGTTGATCCATGGGCATTAAACAGTGCCCATGCTAAGCTGCTTCATCACAGTTGTGCTGCTGGCATAGACATACTGCCAGCCTTGACTACTGTAGTGATTGAAAAGCCTGCATCAACCTACATCAGCCACCCTACGACCACCAGTGACAAAGCAGCATCAATATTGGTGAAAATATGAAGTTTCTTCAGGGAAAAAAGAACAAAAGAAAAAAAAAAGGCACAGACATAATCCTTATCTTCATCTCCTCTTATTAAAGATTTTGACATGCCATTGTATGGATGTTCATTGCCCAGCATTCAACTCTTTGCTGAGCTGTGTGATTTAGACAATGCGGCAAAGTCACTGATCATAATTCACTACACCGCGGTCTTTTCCGTCAATTGCCAGCTGTCACCCAACTTGCAGGACAAAGTGCACAGCGGGGACCAACCCCCGGAGGACTCTACTTTAGCCCACAGCACCTCTAGGACCTGAGGGGAAGCTGTCAGAGGCCACTGCCACCACAGCCACCACCCAGAGAATCAACCTCCAAATCTGTGGGCACGGGATGATCAGGAGGCAGCAATGGGCGGGTGAGTGGTGACATGCTCCCAACAGCACAACAGCAGCAGAAGGTGTTCCTCTACTTCCACCTCCACTCACTCATGTCTCCCCTTCATGGGCTTCTCAGATCTGTCAGCGGAACTATGTTTAACCTATCTTTTGTCTGACCTGTTGATGCTTTGCAGAAAACAAGGTAACAGCCTTGTGTCTTCCCTCCAAACCAGCCTTGCATCATGCTGAGCGCTGGATGACTACGGGAAAAAAAAAATCCCCTTCTGTCAACTTAATCTCATGAGCACTAAGCATAAAGAAGAAAAAAACATAGCATCATTCAAAACACTGCCTCTTTACACGGCATAACAAATCCTCTGTGGAGTAAAATTACCAAATTGGTTGATTCTTTCAGAGAGCCATTATGCATGCAGAAATGTAAAAAATGTGTGTGTGCTTTTTTCTGCATTCTTTTTTCAAAGCTGCTGATTGTTCGTGTGTGTGTGTAAATAAAGCTTTCACATTCATAATCAACCACCTCCTCTTCCTTCCCTCCCCTCCTGCCTTATTCTTTCCAGACTGCTACAATCCTTTGTTAGCAGCAGTAATCACACAATGAGATTTGCCTGAGAAATTTCAGGAGAATCAAAATGAAAAAAAAAATCTTTTCTTCACATTTTCATGAAAGCATGACATTTCAGGCTCTTTTTCCCCTATGACTGAACACAAATTCATGCTTCTGAAAAATATACCTTTAAAATTTTGGGGCAAAGGAAACTGAAATGTTTTTCCCCAGCAATGTGAAAATGACAGTGATATTGCAAAGAATAGGCTGTAAAAACTTTCAGAAGAGATAGTATAGTGATGAAACACTTCCTTTTTATCCCAGAAAGATTGGGGCAATGAACAATTGGAATACAGAAAATAGTCAAGGTCAATTATTTAAAAATATGCGTATCTGTTTAAACCTCATACACTTTCTTTTTAATCAGGAAAGGTGGTTTAAGAATGGAAAGAGTCCCCAGGTCACCCAGTTCTCGGCTGGTGGAGTTCACTGCAGGAATGGCTTGACCCTGCTCTGTCCCCTTGTCTGTTCACCCTCCATCTACTCACACTGTACTGTATCTACTAATACGAGAGAAATTAACTGACATAATCTTTTACTGGTCTTGATTCAGGTCAGAGAGGAAGATTTATTTCTTTTTACATAAAAAGCAGCCTTTTTTCACTTTTGGTGATGGAAAATGGAAACGGGAAACAGGAAAGGGAAATGGGATGGGAAAAAGGAAGAAAAAATGGAAGAAAGAGAGAAAATTAAGAGTTCCCTTTTTTGATTCAGTGATTCCTCAGATTGGCTTTAAAGATGACAGAAGAGAATGCAAAGCTACCTTATAAAATATAAGTCTTTTCATCAAGCTTTTGCAATGTCTTTCAAACTTTAAATCATATTACAGTCCTCACCGCCCATAGTAATTTATGTTCATAAGGTATTTTTCATGAAACACATAACTTTAGCCTAGCTTAAGACTCACCAGACTGCAAGTATGTAGTTGTTCTTTAGTTACCCATCAAAGCTGATGTTGAATCAACAATTTTTTAGGCTAACTTGATTTGTTTTCAGAGGCTGCCCAATAAACGCTGAGCTAAACTGTGGCATGTAATACATTAAGCATCCCAAGACCTAGAAAATTCTCTGTGACAAACCTTTTAAATATAATCAATGCACTGGTTAGAAGTAATTCAGCTGATTTGAACTAAAGACTAAAAACAAGAATAACATGGCATTTTTAAACAAAAGAAAAATATGGCATTTTTTCTCCCAAACATAAAAAACTATTTAGATTCATCAATCCCAAATTCATGAGGAATTCTAGAAACTATGGTTTGGGAAAAAATATAGTAGCATTCAATGTCGCCGAGTGAAAGATAATGTGAATTAAAAGAAATAGTTTAAAGTCTTCAGAACCATGATTGGAATACATACTAAATATAACACAAAAAACTCCAGATGTCAATGAACTGAACAACTCATTACTAATAGTTGCACACAGCTGAAATACGTTTGCGAAGTTCTCCTGGCAGAATAATGTGTTTATTATTATAACAGCTTGTCATTATTATCTGTTAAGCATTTTTATCTGTGTATTTTCCAAACTGCTTTATAATGTAAAAAAATCCAAAATATATCTTTCCCTTGTAATGCTTTCATATCTACTGCAAGATTTGTACATCACCTTAACTTAAAAGTGCAACAGATGGATTGCCAGCAGGAAACCATGAAATTGTCAGAAAGACAGTAAGAAAAAGAGAAAACGCAGAAATTGCAAGAGTCCCTATATATAGTCTATGTTTGATCTACTATACTACTCTTCTGTCATCCTCGTGAATGCTTATTCTCATGGAAAAGTATATTCTTATCCTGGCAGGAAAGTATAAGGGCCCACATGGGCCCGAATTATGAATGAGGGACCTGCAGCAATGCATTGACTGTGATGTGCTTTAATTTTTATTGTAGGGCATTAACATTAACTGCGATACATCGTTATGACCATAGTAAAAGACAAACAAGGTAATATTTCTGTAATTGTTTTTATTTCCTATTTTTCTATCTTTAGATAGGTAGGAAAATGTCTGTATGTGCCATTACATAAGTATTTAGTGTTTTTCCCAAAGTATATCCAAGGACTTCTGATCAAGTTTTGAGACCCAGATTTATTTTTTTTATACAACTTAGCTAAATCATTTAGTTGACAGAACTTATTCTGTGGAAAAAAACATACTGGCTAATTTACTTTTTTTTAAACCCTTCGTGCCTATAATGTTATAAAATAGTAAGAAGTTATTATTCTTACCAAGCATCAGAACAGGGTACAGAGAATATCACTCATTAAGAAAAAGCCCAGATGTATAGGGAGACCATATAAGGTAACAATGATGAATCTTTAAAAAAAAACATGAGAGCGAGCTGACAGGAAGAATTTACAGAAAGAACAGGATACTTTTTAGAAAATCATATTCACAGGTGGAGACAGATTTTATTTTTAATTACTAGAAATGTAAGGGGATTTTTTTTAAGAGAATGAATGGTTTGCACGTCTGATACTGATGGCAAAACATTTTTGCGCACCGTAAAAATCTTTTAACCGTTTTGGAGGCCTGGTGTTCACATCAGCAATACTAGAGGCTTATATATCAGGTTATAAACAGCTTCTTCTCTCCCGGCATTAAACATTAAACATGCTTTGCAGGTATAAAAACATATGGTACTGTGACAGCAGCTACCACAATTGGGCGATTTGGGCAAAATCTCCTCCAGGGCTCCTCATCCTCCCTGGTGACGTCCAGGAGGGAAGGTGAGGCGGAGCAGAGGCCCGGGAGACAGAGGGAGGACAGGTCAGAAGCAGGCAGACACCATGATGGTGTCGAGCGAGAGCAGAACGAGTTGCAGAAAGTCAGGGCTGATGTGCGCTGGCAGAGCCTCCTGACTGCGACAGGAGCCGCGGGAGAAAGCCACGAGCCTGCACGGCGCTTTACGAAACACGCAAATGACAAAAATCTCTGTTCCAAAGAGTGCTCGATCTCCTCGTTTCCACCGAGCCAGCCAACCCTACCTCCTGGAGCCAGATCAGACACCACCCCTCATCTCACTGTACCACCTCGGTGTGCCGTTTTCCAAGAGGTAATCTATTTGCCAACTTCTATTTTTGTCAGATCAACCTGTTCCCTGAAGCATAATGAAAACTCCTTGCCAGATCAATTTGTTTCTGAAGTTTCCTGGTTGCCAGCTCCACTCTGAGTTATTCCATTTTGTCTGCATGTCAGAACCATTAGGCTGGCAACTGCTTAAATTTTTCGTTATTGTCACAGGTTTTGGAGGCGGGGGGGTAGGGGTGTGCTGGATAATCACAAAGCGAAGCAAAATGTCTGCCCTGCAGAGATGCCACTCCAAGTGACGTGGAAGCAAAAGAAAGTACCAGCCGTGGGTGCTGCCACCCCATAGCGGGTGAGATGAAGGGGTTTGGGGTTTTTTTCTGTCCAGCTGGGCAGGTGGCACGATGCTGCAGGAGGCAGGGCCATGCTTTTAGCACAGGCTGAAGCGCCGTTCAGCAAGCAGCCCTTGCACAGGGCCCTGGGAGACACGGCCGGGAGGTATCAGATCCCAGTGTGGCTGGAACCTGCCGCTCAGTTAGCGTTGCAATTAGCTGAGTAATCCTACAACATTAATGTCCTTGAGTGGAATTTTTTTAACTTTTCTTTTTTTGGAGCCAGTGTGATATTTTGTACTGTCAGGAAGCGAGTGGCAAAGGCCAGTGTCCAAGAGGAGATGAGTCAGGTTACGTGGGCAGACAAAGGAAGCAGATCTGCAGTCCTGCTAGAGGAGCGGGAGGCTGTCAGCACTTTAGGAGAGAGGCACGGGGGTTCTACGAAAGGCGGTGCTGAGTCATGAATGGCAGCAAGGAGACAAAGGCAGGCTGAAGGTGAAACAGTATACACAGAGAGGACTACCAGGAAAAAGCCTGCGTTTCGTATTATCCGTTCCATTCTTTAGGGCTTACAGGAAATTATGCGCTGTGGTTATTGAAAACGGTGTGTTGCAGAAGCTCTGTGTGCCTTGCTCGTGGTCCATTCTGCATGCTTTGCTGCGAACTAGGGACAGTGCTGATCAGGGTTTGACAGCTCATAACCCTATTCAGGATTTTTCCCCTTAGGAGGGAAGAAAAAAAAAAAAAAAAAGCTGATGTAATTCCCCAGGGGTCCTTTGGCTTTGCCATTGCATAGCTCCACGGTCTCCCAGGGTAATTGTCTTGAACAACATCCCAGCCCCCCTCTAGACTGAGGGACCTTCTGGCTGCTTTTCCTTGCCTGTGTTTTCTGCTTGATGCAAGGAACGAAATGGGGAGAGTGAAATCAGAAGAGTAAAAAAGGTGATGAAATTTTCAGTTCAGACGCAGAAGGTACATTCAGTACTGGATGTCAGAGGGAAATCTGAGAAAGTAGCTTTTGCATTCCAGACTCTGACTTCTCTACTGATGGGGTGAAGCTGAAGTGGGAGGCGGCGAATGACAGGCTGCCGATCCTCCGCAGCAGAGACCCTTTCCAAACGGTATCAGACGCACAGAGACTCCGTTCAGATCCTCTGCCTCCCTCTCCAGCACACCGCCCCATCCTTTGATTCACTCTGAAAACCTGCTGCTTGATCACACCCACAGGTCTCATAAATGCACTACGGTTAAATTCGTCTTGGTCGAAGGCTGAAGGATTACATATATATCTGAGCCGTTGTCTGAACCCCCAAAATACAAGTCCAGAAAAACAACAACAAATCTGCTTTCAAATAAGCAGGGGAAAACAGACATGCTAAAGATTTGTTTTAAAGGAGCAAGTGCTGTGTCCCCCTAAACCTGTGACCACTCACTTTGAAAAGCAACATCTGAGGAATCAAAAGAGATACTCAGATTTGGAAGGCCAATCATATTTGAATGCAAATAGCAGCTTATGTACTTGTGGAGGGAAATAATTTTACAGTGTATTACAAAACAGCTTGTTGCCTCCGTGTCTCTTTTTTTCCACCTGAAAAGTAGGTCAACAATCCTTACGGCTTTGAAAAGAAGAAATAAGGAATGCTTCTTGAAAACAAGCAGGGTTTAATTTCAGTCGTAAGCAGAAAGAAATACTAGTTTTACCTTTTGTATGTGAGATTTCAGTATGTAGTTAGAAGTCAGGCACCACTGCACATTATCCAGTGGTCACACCAAGAGCCAGCTGCGCCCCAACTTTTCAATACTCTGCTTCAGTGTCAATACAAGCAGATGAGTTGCAACATAAAGCCTGCCCCAAAATAAAATCAAAACCTCTCTCACGCGGAGCGAGGCGAAAAAGGGAGATGGGCTTGCACAGCCTTAAAACCAGGAAGCTATTTGGGAAAAGGAAGATGGCAAGGTGGCCAAAGGACCTGATGATTCAGCATATCCCATAGTAACTACCCAGAATATTACAGAATAAATTGGATCTTAAACTATTTACGTATGCTCACATCATCACAACAAAACCCAAAGGGAAAATAATAATTACATTTCCTGCCTTCCCTTGGAATAAACATCCACCAAGGGCACTATGGATTTTATGGTCCCAAGCCCAGCAAATCTAAGAGAATTTGTATTTTTCTTGTGACAAAAACATTTCTCATTTAAAAGGATTAGCAATCGACATATTTTTAAAAGCAGTGACCAGCTACTGGGAAGGCTTCCGTTTTCTGCTATCAAGTAACTTCCAGTACCAGATGTGAAGCTCTTGTCTGTTAATGGTGTAACAGGAAAGTTCTTTACAGAACTAAACACGTTTAACACTTATGACAGTACATGCTTACATACACATGCATACAAACACAATTTGATCTATAACCATGACTGATGCAGTTGCATATTTTCTTTTTAGTTTTCCTCCTAGCTTACTGAGAGTATTTTACTTAAACAGGGAGAGAACGCCTAGGACCCTGTGGTTCTGGCTGCCCCACTTCATTCCATTACACAGTAACCGCTCAGAAAAAAATCCTGGGCAAAAACTGAACCTTATTGATATTCTAGCTTAGATAAACAAGACTCGGTATGCGTTAGCGAGGCAAGCTGAATAATAAAATCCTAAACAATGCAGGATGGAATAATTGTATTTTGGTTAGCTATACAATGAATTGTCAATAGCCCTTTAAAAAAAAGTATTTTATGACTTGGGTTGAGATTGCAAGCATGAGTGGTGTTTGTAATGTGTCCAGTAATTCTGGTGGATCTTTGTCAAATTGCAGCAGGCTTTCCATTTGGATTTTCTCCATCATTAGGTCTTATTTTCCTGTCAGTTTGCCCATTTTGTCATGAGTTTCTTTCAGACAACAGACTGGGCAACATACCTCCAGCAGCAAAAGAAATCAAACAGTCTTTAAAAATAAAAATATGTTTTAATAATTATTTCCACAAAAGATGGTTTATCAGAATGTATAATATGAATGCTAGACTCACGATAGCCATTTCAGTCTTCTCAAGCACACAAAAAAGCTTTGCTTTTCCTTATTTTCTTCTTAAAAAGAGCTGATACACTAGAATTATATTTAGGACTCTTGAAATGTGTTAAAACAGCCCAACAAAAGCTAACTTGTCAAATTCAGCTGTGATGCGAGTTGGGGTTTAAGCTGCATGGCAAGTTTAAATTAGTAATAAAAGTGGTAGATGCTAACTTTTTTCCACTGGTGCCACTCTAACACTCAAAGCTAATTCCAAAAGCTTTTAAATCACACTGATAGATTCTCATGGGCTGAACTGATCCTAGACTGATTATGGACACGATTACTGTTTTAAGTAAACATCAGTTTACACCAACCCTGAACTTTACAGTCCCTTTTACTTGCTTTTGCTGAAATACGGCTCTGATCAGAGTCACTTCTTGTATTAATCAGTGCAATTTTCTGAGATTACTGGAATGACATTAGATTAGGTCAGCAGAGAAATTGGCCCTCTGCGTGTATCCTAATTTTACATCCCCATGAAATACCACATCACTCACATCAGTCTGACTTTTACCCTTGGAATGAGTTTCACAGCACATTCTTGCAGCACAGCTTCATAGTCATTGACTTCAATCTGTTCACTCTAGGCAGCATTTGACAGACTTTAGCTTTTTTCTTTCTTTTTTTTTTAGTTTCGTGAACATTTAGGAAAAATTTCAGGAAAGACAAAAGGTGAAGCATTGGTATCACAAAGCAATCATATCCCTTTTTTTGTTGTTTTGACTGAGGTTGCAGAGGACACTGCAGCTTTACCACTCCCAGGAGGTCCCGCAATGACGGGCAGCTCAGCACACTGTTTCTTCTGTCAGGTTATTCTGGGCTGATATGGAAGATCACGGTGCAGACAAGCTGGAGTGGGGTTCTCAGATTTTGGTTCTGCACAGGGCAACCTGCATGAGGAGGGCGATATCGCTGTTTCACAGCTATGCGTCAGAGGAGACACCTCAGAGGACCATGAGCTACAGTCCTTGCTGTGACCTGGTGAAGGAACCTGGTCCAAACGCTTTAAAGCTCCCACTGCCTAAAATCCCCAAATAATTCAGGTGAAGCTGTCCTGCAAGGGATTTCCTTTGTTCTCAGTGCACAACTGCAGCACCTACGCACCATCGCCATCCCGACTGGAGGGGCATCCATGGGTTTCTAGGGCACCTTTCCCTTACCCCCACCTCATTCTGTGTGACAATTTAGAAGGAAATACTCTTAACATATAAGCGGCATTTTGTGAACGTAAATGTAACGTATTGCGTGTGCAGCTTTCTTGGCTTCAAAACGCATCGTTCAAGCTACGTTCGCAACACCCACACCTAAGCGGCAAGTCACTGGGATGCAGGAGGAGCTGCGAGATGCAGAAACAGGCGAGATCTTCTGCTTTGCTTTGGTTTCCAACCAAAGGCGGGAGATTTACCGCCGTGCTCCGGCACACTAACTACCCCTCTGTGCAGACGGTCTGGATATTTTGGAGGAAAACCTGAGCGAGGCCTTGCCGGGCGAGGGGCAGGCTGGGGCCATGGTGGAGAGGCGGCTGGGGCTGGGGGGAGGGGGGGCGGGGTGCCCACTCAACCCGGTCTCACACGAGTGGGTGGAGGGTGTCACGGCCCACCCCCTCACCCGTTTTCTCCTTCATTTTTGTGAAACCTTCCCTGCCGCCCTCACACCGGAGAGAAGGAGGGGAGGGGAAGGGTGGAGGGGTATTACGGGGAGACCCTGCGGCTGGGCGGGCGGGGAAGATGGCGGCCGCCCCCCCTCAGCCCTTCTGCCTCACGGCCTTCATTCCCCCCGGCCCCGACAGCGCGTTTTAACACCCACCCCCAGCCCGCAGGAGGAAACTGCACATTTAGACAGTCTGGTTGGGAAAAAAAAAAAAAAAAAAAAAGAAAAAAAAAAACCAACATTCGCTTCTCGACCAGGCGGTAGGGGGAAGGGACGAGGGAAGGGACGGGGGATGGGGGGGGGGGGGGGGAGGGGCGGCCCCTCCCCCACCCCGCCGGGCGGCGCCGCGCGCGCGGGAGGTGGGGGAGGAGCGGCGGAGTGAACCTGCTCTTTGTGGGGAGGTCAGCGGCGGCTGCCGCCGCGCCGGGCCGGGTACCGACAACCTTCGAAGAGAGGGGCACTCATCACCCGGGCAGGTCCTTCCCGCCGGAAGGGAAAGGCCCGTCGAGGGGCTGTGGTGTGGGCGGGTGAGAGGGGGGCTGCGGCGTCTGGGTGCTGCCCCGGCTCCCGGGCTGGGGCTGGGCCTGGACCCGGACCTGTGCCCGGGCCTGGGTGAGCGTGGTCCCCACGGCCTGCCCCTCACACTGCTCGGTCTGCACCTCAGGCAGGCGTGGGGCACTCCCCGTCCCCGACGGGAGAGCCGGCCCACACACTACGGGTACATCTTACACCATCAAACAGCCCTGGCAGCCTTTGGGCCCTTTCAGTGCTTGGGAGCCCCCCCCCCACCTCCCCAGCCACATCAGCTAATATCTGGTGCCTCCATTTTGTCCACTGTGCACCAGCGCTGGGGAAGGTGCGTGCAAGGCACCGCATCCATGAGGCACACACAGCAGGTTTGGCCTTGCCCGTATGAGGGGTTGGTATGAGGGGTTGCCATTATGGCAAGCCCTTGGGGTGAGCATGGACAGCCGCCCTTGGGGCCGGGTTGCCCCCTTTTCAGAGCAGCCTTCTTCCTCCTCCTCCTCCTCTTGAGGGGTTTGTAGCTCCACTGAGAGCTGAAACTGAGGGTGCTTCAAAACGTAAACAGCGCAGGATTATATCTGGCTTCCGTAGGGGAATGTAAATATGATGAAATCCCCTCTCCTCTGCCTCCTGGAGAGCAGCAAGGAGTCAGATGTAATCTCTTGAAGCAGTGCTAAGATTTGCCCCGCTGAAACTAGCGGAGAAAAAATACTATTATATCAGCATCGATACACAAAGTGCCCTAATCCCCATTACTTTGTTTGCCTGCAGGAAAACTTTCTTCGATTTTTCTCTCCTTCCCAGGCTTAATGATCAATTAAATAAATACCAGCGCCAAGTCACCTTTCCTACACTTCCTTTCCCTTCCCTCCCCCAGCCTTCGCATTGCAGACATCTGTTTCTGGCTGCCTGGGTTAAACTCTTCCCTTTGAGCCTGGGTGTGCTCAGGGGCCGGGGCAGGGAGAGGCTGGGGGATGGGAGCCTGGTTCTTGTCCTTTGACCTCTGTTGGGATAAGAAAAGCGGGTTAAAAGGTCAAGGAAAACAATTGCAAGGCTCCTTTTGCTTGAATAGCATGCCAAATAAACTTATCCTGGGGATTTGGAATGATCCTTTTATGGGAATTTCTACCTCCCTCGGGACCGTGCAGGCTGACTTTATGGGAGCTGAGGGCATGCTCAATTATTTTGGGGGGAGGGGGCAGCAGTGCATGAGCTCTTCTCAGCACCCTTGTTTGAGGACACAGAAATACAAGGGAGGAGGAGAAGGAGGGCTCAGCTGCCTGATTTAACTCTTGTGAGCTTCCCTGAAATTTGTCCGCTAATACATTGACTTCATTTTTTAATCATTTCTGATCTATTCCGTTGGTGTTTAAAGTCAAGGAGAAAGAATATGGGCCTGGTTCGCCTTTTGCACAAAGTGCACCACTGTGACTCCATTTACTAATGACATTACTGTTGCATATGAGAGCAAACATTTCCCTAACTCTATATAAAAGAATATTTTATTATCAATAGCTGCCTGGTAGTCATAGGTGCTGGAAATTTCTTTGAACAGCTTCTCTATAAGTACATTTTGTTGGCCCTACATTGTTCAAATTTTGGCAGTGTAAACTGGCCAGCCACCACCTTCCTCAATGAATGAGTCTCTTGTAATATACTCTTTCACATGGCTGAAAATTCATCAGAGCTTTATGAATTTTTTTAAATGAAAAATTCCACAAAATATTTCTTGTGCCTAATTTTTTAGAATTTTTAAAAAATGGCATTTATAAAAAGCCTTCAGTTTCTGAAGGCAGAAAATCATATTTTTTTTACAATCAGGTCTTCATCTAAATCTTTGTTCTTTTTTCCTTGTTGGTAAGAAGTTCCAGACAAACCCCCAAACATTTGCAAAACTGCACTGAGGAAAGCACTCGGCATTGTCAGGCGGTTCTGACACGCACTGGCCTTTGATGTCGGACCGTTCCTGCCACGAATGCACAGCAGCCGCACCGTCCAGAACACCTGGGGCAGCGCTGGTGGAAGGGAAACCCCCAGAGCAGAGGAGACTTACTACTTTGCTATCTCCTTTGCACTCGGGTCAGGGTGTCATCTACCAGTTGTACTGGTTAGCATGGTGGATAAAACCCCAATCTGTGTGGGCAAGATGTTGTGTAGGCATAGTTATAACCCATAGTCAAAAATAGGCTAGCATATGCCAGTCCGGCACACCGAATGTACCGTGCACATACTGGGGCCAACGATTTCCTACATTTGCATGTGTAAGAATTCATACTGGGGTTGTGAGCACAGTTCTGAAGTGCTGGTAACCTCAACTGAAAAATTCCTTTTGATGTAGGGAATTGGTTGGAAGTATTCAATGAGGGAAGAGCTGCAAAAACTGATACATCAAGTATGTGGAAACAGTGCTTAGTTAATTAAAAAGTTGATTAAATCATTGATCTTTTTGGATAAGAGTGAAAGTGAAGTACAAAATGCTTCATTGTGTTAGAGCGCTGAAGACACCTCTAATGCCTGAGTGTAGGTGCAGCGCATAGAGATCACATAAACTGTAATATGTACATTTGTATTTTTAGTAAATTTTCCTCTTAAGAAGGGAGTAGTTTGTTTACATGTACTGGGATATCCTGAAATAACAGAGGCCACTATTCTTAAATGCTTTATTGAAGTATGGATACACAAATTGCTGATTCTGTTTTTTGTTGTTACTTGTCTGCCTTAGAAAGCATTGCTACAGTCGTGCATAAAAGCCTCTTGTAAATAAAAACTGTCACAATACCCCGAGAAGTGTGCGAACCTCAGGACTGTTCTGACAACTGTTGCAGGTCCTGTCATTAGCTGTTACGTTCCTGAAGGCAACTACAAAAAATTGGGTAGGCTCATCTTGAGCTAGGGAGGTCCAGGTAGCCCATTTCACTTCATCTTGTAGCCTGGCCCATCATCTCTGTTTCTGTATAAAAGAATAAGTCCACGCACCGGGAATCCTCTGGGGAAGTCGCCTGCTGCCGACAGCAGCAGCAACAAGAGGTCTGGAAGGTACCCCAGAGTCCCTGCAGAGGCATGAAGCCCCTTGGGAATATTCCAAGGGCTGGGAGCAAAGCTGGGGCTGGCGGGTGGGTGAACCCCACCAGCTTAGGCGTGGATTTGAGGGAGTTTCCACGAGAAGGTGGTCATCAAGCCTCATCGCTGCCGTTGCTTGCGGTCTGGGATGTGCACGCGGGCCGGCTGTTGTTTGATTGTTCTTGTTTCTGAGGGTAAAAAGAGGTTCTTTGTCCTCCTTAGAGGGAAAATAGTAATTTTAACAAAAAAGGCCATCATCTCTTTGGGGGGGCAGTGAAGATACTGCCCTTTTGTGGGGAATTGCCAAACAAGAGTAGACCCGCCTGGCACAGGAAGGGCCCATCGACCACAATTGCGTGTCATTGCTGTTCACCCAGGGCTGGGAGAAAAATAGTCCCGTCTCCTTGCTGTTGCTATGGGAACTTTTTCGGAGTTCTCACAACTCTTCTTTCAGGGCTGTTGGAACAATGGAGAATATTGAGCAAAGACTATCAACCGTTATCCAAAGCATTTTAATAAATACCAAGTTTTATTTAAAACTGCACCACCATGAGTTCTTGCCAGCTCTCGTCTAATTACTGTTGCAGCAAATACGGTGGCTTTCCAAGAACTCCGCTGAAGCTCCCCACAGCTCTGTTGCTCATCCATTTGGGTCACCTACCGAGTTACATTCTGCCTTGCGGTAAAGCAAATTCCATGTGTGTTTCCTCATGATGATGCAATTAACTTATTTACCCAAGCAATTCGCTGAAACATTAGAGTAGAAAGGCATATGGTGTGGACTACTTGCACAAGTCAGAGTCAATTTGCTACTTTCAGCACTGGGAACTTACTATATTTGATACCTCTCAATTGATTCGCTTTTGTGCCCAACTCTGATCTTTAATGCATTAACCTTAAGAAACTTGGACTTTTAAGCATATGCATGTATTCTATAATGGCGCAATTGATTTCTCGATGCAGTTATTCCTTCACCTTAATTCTTTATACTAGGTGGGCCACATTTTCAACAGTCCAACAATTTTTCCAGGAAGTTGCTGCAGCACGAAAGTCATGACATCCCTGTGGACAAAAGTTGCTTATTTTCCAAATAGGAATCAGTCACAGGTTTAAATCAGGTCATTTTTTGGTTTTCACTCAAGGGGAAACTGAAATTTTTTTATATTATATTTCCAGGATCCACCCTGTATGACAAGTCTGTGACAGTTTTATAGCTGTTTCTTCTTAAGGTTGGAATTAGTAATGTATCTCTAATTTTATGCAATATTGTGAGCATGCCTAGTGACATCATCACAGTACTGACCTGTTCCACTGTAATAGAATAAATTTTCACTATTAGATTTGGGGAGTAGGAAAGAGGAAGGGAGTTTTTTGGTTTTCATTTTAAGCTCGACTTAAGAACACTTTCTTCTCTTAGAAAATGGAGAAGAAAGGACTAATTCATGATACAGATGGTAAAAGGAAACCATAAGAGAGAAGTATTGAATGTGAAATCATGCTGTTGCTAGCCACAGTTTCAGAGGTACGGGTGTGAAAAAAGAATTCACGTTACCAGAATCAAAACATGTGTGATTCTTCTTTAAAACTTGAGTAAAAGTGGGAAGCTCTGTATTAGTACCATTTCTGTGAGTTTGAGCTTAAATGTAAAGTGCGTGGTTTTATGCTGGTGAATGTTTGAGAAAACACTGTTACCGGCTGCCAGGCTACAGTCCCAGTCCCCTGGGCTCGTGTGAAGGGCTGCTCTGAAGATTAGAAAATTATATCCCTCGGCTGCAGTTTGCATAGGTGCGCACACCATGCTATTCCTTGGCTTCCTGCCATTCTTAAATTCAGGCAAGGAATGAAAAACAGGAGACTCTTCCCTCTGTTGTTTCAGAGGAGAGAGGGTCCTTACCCTCGCCGTGTCTGGCTGCTCTGGAGCAGGGAGTTGAATGCCTGCTTGCATCGCAGTGGCATGATCCTGCTCAGAGGAAAATTAAAGCTGAAGTTCTCAAGGACATCATAGAATCATAGATTGATAGAATAGTTTGGGTTGGAAGTGACCTTTAAAGGTCATCTAGTCTAACCCCCCTGCAATGAGCAGGGACATATTCAACTAGATCAGGTTGCTCAGAGCCCCATCCAACCTGACCTTGAATGTTTCCAGGGATGGGGCATCTACCACCTCTCTGGGCAACCTGTGCCAGTGTTTCACCACCCTCATTGTAAAAAAATTCTTCCTTATATCTGGTCTAAATCTTCCCTCTTTTAGTTTAAAGCCATTACCCCTTGTCCTATAGCAAGAGAGATCTGCTAGAGATGAATGGACCAAGGGCTGTTGTTGTGTGGAGAGCAAGGCCGGATGTCATTCTGCTTCAGAGAGCTCCCACAATCTGGGAAACAGTATGTCTATTGCCACAACTGTTCAAGGTGGCCAAGTTACTGCCCTGCCACCCCATGCAGCTGATGCACGTTTCAATCAAGCCCTTCTACAGTGTACAGTAACATAGTAAAGGATTGCTCAAGAAGCTCCTGCTTCTCGTGAGTCCTCATCTCTCGCACTCCCCAGTTGTTTTCCCACACTGAGGGGTGTGCTGAGTGGTAACTACACCCACTGGGAGTTATACATAGGGATGGGATGGGGTGAGCAGTCTGGTTGCACTTGGTTTGGAAGAGGAAGGCTTGGTGTGAAAGTCAAAATCCTAAAAGTGCCTGATTACCACCAAAATAACCAAAAGATACATGGTTTTAAACCTGCTCACATCTCTGCTAGCATGCCTCCTTCGACAGCCCTCCTCTCCTCTCTTCCACTGGGAGACCAAATGTCTTGAACAACTGGGAGGAGTTGCACCTCTGCTGGACCACCACGTGGCCGAAGAGAGGAGAAAGCAGAGACTGCCTGGCACCCTGAGGGGATGGGGTCAGGTCAGAACTAGCGTAGAGGGGCAGAGCAAAGAGAAAATGAAACTTGATTCACAGTTTCAGCTCAGCTGCACACGTTTAATTCTGTCAAAGATGAGCAACTCTCTTCCACCCCGGAGTCTCAGCCCAATGGGCTCTGCTCACAGGATTTAGCTGAAACAAAATTCAACGCATCTGCTGGAGGGGCAGAGAGGGGATGAACCGTGAGGCCAAGTTCTAAAAAAAAACCAACCCTGCTCTTGTATCAGTGCAGTTGCTGCCGCAAAGTCACACAGCAAAGAAGCGTTTTCCGCCCTGAAGTTTTTATTCTAAAGATGACACAGGTATTTTCCAGGATCAAGGAGCAAGAGAGGTACGGGTAATTTTGGGGCGGTGTTTTCAGAAGCGTGGCTTCGGCTAACCTCACGGGCAAAAGTCCCATCCACTGCAGCAGAAATTAAATTAAACCAGTGCCAAGTGCCGCTGAAAATCCCACTTAGGCTGGCATTTAATTTCTATTGGTGTTGATAGCAGTTGCTTGCATATTTATTTTTTATTGCAAAATTGTCCTTTGGTGTCTCTGCATACTGCTTTTTTTACCAGCAGTGAGGGCTCCCTACCCCATCAAATCCCATTCCTTGCCCTTTATAACTTTCATAGCAATGGATTCTACTTATACAAGCTCAGCACATTTTTCAGAGTTCATCTATATTTATTGTTACTAGATTTTTTTTCATCTCTGTTAAAAAAAAATTTGAAGTACATTCAAAATTCAATTGGAAAATTGGAAAATGTGTTGGGAAGTGTAGGCACACTCTCAGAATGGCATTTAAAAATGCAGTAACTTACAAATATGTTTTTATAAGTTCTGGGGAAATGAAAAAATATGGACTTTACATGAATTTCACACTAACCACATGGTGATCACCAGTTGTTGAACAGATACCTAGCATCCCTACAGGCAATTATTTTTCATACTGTATCTCTGTTTCCAGCAGTAGTGGACAACAAATTCAAAGTTCACATTTTTTCCAAGCTGGAGGACCTTCTTGCTGCAAGGCTCTGGAGTCCCAGAATAGCTCCAATTACTTGTATTTCTTTTGCTACTCTCTGTTAGTACTTTGAGTCAGCAAAACAGGAAATGTCAAGGGATTGTTGAGGTATGCTCTAGGTATAATAAATTGGTAGAAACAAATTCTCATCTGTTCTGTGTACTAAGAAATCTCTGCTGGATTCTAGATACACTGGTAAAACTGAAGGACATTTCAGGTATTCTCCAGATAAAAAAGGGATTATGGTTCAGAGAGCAAACTAATTCAAGGGCAGACAGATGTGTTCTAAAAGTAAAATACACAGAGGAAAATCTTCCCTCAGTTACCAGACTACGCATGAGTTAGACTTAGGTTTGCAAGGAGCAGTTTTTTATGACGATCTAAATGCACAAGAGAACACCAGGCAAAGCAACTTTTCCAGGTGAATCTGTCTTGGGGATTATGCGGTACTGTAGATATCACAGAAAGAGTTTAAATTGTAGTTTTGGCTCAGATTCACTCATATACTTATCTCAAAATTAACATGAAGTCTGTCTACAAGAGGCAAATAAAGCAGACTTACACTGGACTGAGATCATAATTTGGCTTGTGGTCTTCTATTTAGACTAGCCTTGAGGTTTGCTTTGAATAAGAAGAACTGAGAAATTATTAAGGAGAACAAAATGTGATCAACAACAACCGTGATAAAAATTACTGTTTTCAGGAAACAGAAAAGTTTACAATGTCCACAATCCTGGAGTTTAAATGATGAAGTTGTATATCTGTGTGTGAATAAGATTTTACAAAAAAATAAATAGTATCCACCCTGCTTGTGGGAAAATAACGGAAGATTAGTGAGGAAGGTTATAAACGTGCAGCTGAGGTGTAGAAAAACAGATATATCATACTAATTGTTGTTTAGCCTTGTGTGTTGGACCAGTAGAACATCTGTGTTTCGATAACATAAGCCTGTGATAGAGGCACCCTATGAAATTTGCTTGAGATTCCTGCCCCGCTGTGGGGAAGATCGAAGCACAGTGGTGAACTACACCCGCCTGAATCCCTGAAATACAGGCAAAAAGAGCAGGTTCGGTGGTCCTCTAGCATGGACCGAGCTCCGCAGTGCCTGCATCCCCGCCTGCGTGCCTCTGCCCAGGTGCTGCTCAGGGATCCCCCAGTTAGCAAGGTAATGAAAATATGTTTACTCTTTGCATTTCATCCGTAGTTTTGTGCTTGTTCCTACGTCCTGCCTGTGCCAGCTCACACACTGCTCTATCAGTCATCCGGGCTATGGATCAGCCATCCTTAGTCTGTACCCGATACCGTTTCTTAAGCAGTTTTGTATTTGAGGAAATATCAGTATCTCAGCTAGGCCAAAGGCAAATCTCTAAAGACCTGAACTTGTAGTGGTTATTAAAAATGTGTAAAAACAAAAGTTTGTTTTAATGCTTTCATTTACAAATAAACATGTACTTAATATTTTCTGGTCACTTCAAGTGCAGATGAAGATTCACCTTTGTTAAAAACCTTTAGTTTCTGTTACATGAATTTGGTACTATCATCCCTTTTGGTCTGGTCAGCAATCAATGCAAGAGATGTCTTCTCTTTTCTGGATGTTCTCTTGCAGCCATAAAATTTATCATTGACAGTTCTGAAGTTGGTATAGGCAAATTTTGCTATTGCTTTTTTTCTCCCTTTTCTGTACAGGAGCCTCCAGAAACAGATGGCAGTGCTAAGGAACTGAGGACAAGGTAGCCTGTCCCGCACTACAGAGTAGAAGTTCTTTGTTCCCATGGCCATCCCATGAGGTCAGTTCAGATGCTCCCCCGCATTCACAGAAGACAAGTTCAAGGACTTCCTCTGCCACTCATCATCACCTGTCAGACCTGTAAAAGATTTAAGCTCAGCTTCCAGAACTCATTAGGCATCTACTTTTCATTTCTTTCAGGGCATGTGTTAAAATAGGGAAACAGACTAGAAAACCCTTCCCAAAGGGCCATTCAGACACCAAGGCACAGGCTGTGAATGCTAATGCTACACTGGTGCCTAATTCAGACCTATACAGAGATGCCTAAACTTGGAGAGATGCAGGACTTCAGTATGTGCTGTTGGACAGCTTGAGCATCCCCGCAATCCCAGGCCCTTAGCCATTCGTAAGTACTGTCAAACTTTGGCATAAAATTTTGGCTTTTTGTTTATATTCTAAGAGTCACCTGGGAATTGTCATGATTAAGTCTCTTTGAGAACTGAGTTGAAGCATCTCTAGGATGCATCTAAACTCTAGAGCAGACACATGCCATATGATATGACCCACAGTCCTGCCCTGCAAAGCATCCAGACCAGTGGATCTGTTAGAGTATTCCATGGCAGTCTCCCCAGCCAAGCACTCGGATTTTTTTTCCAGTTGGATATGTGGTTGGGGGAAGGGAGAGTAATATGCATTCAGGTCTCATGGCAATATGCTTTTGGGAGGCATCTGAATGCGAAAACTGAGAAGCTATTCTAGGTATTTAGATATGCATCCTATCTCTATTCTCTATTGCTGAAATGAAGAAAATAGCAACTTTCAGTATGTTCAAACAGAAATTTATCATGTTTATGGCATGAGGATAATTCCAATGAATACTGCAAGGAATTCAAGCGCTATGAGCTTGGCCTCTATGACTTAGCCTTGAGTGCCATATCTAGCTTTGACAGCTTAAATATGAAACGAATGGCCTCTCATCCTGCTTTTTTCCCACCTGCCTGATCTAAGATAAAGCTATCACAGAGCCCCGGAGAGACCCATATGCAGAGGCAAAAGAAAGGCCTATAAATGCACATGTTTCTTTCAGATCTTATATCTAGTTATTTGGGAGTTACTCTAGCTGATATATTTGTTTCTGCTATCCATATGTAGCATTCAGCACAGGAGTAATAGAATAGCAGTGGGAGACACATTGTCACATTGGTGGGATTATGCCTTTGTTTATCATTATATCTTTTGATTCTGATTTACTATCAAGATATTATCCACTCAAGGGTCAGGAAGCTCTGCACCCCAGTTTAGGCCTGTGGGATCCCACTTCTAGTGTCATCTACAGCTTGGCCCCAAGGACCAAGTCAGTCTGTAAAGCTGAAACTTAAATTGCACCACAGGTACCTTCTGCTATGTATCTGCAGTCCCAGATCATGCCATCTGGAGAACCTGCCAGACCATGCACAGCTCATTGTAAACACAGAAGGGGAGAACAGGGAAGCAGAATGGGATGGTGAGCATGCCAGTCTCTCCCAGTATGCACACGGGATGCAGCTGGAGTATACCCGAGCAGTTGGGATGTTTTTATGAGTTCCATAGTTTGGTTGTAGCCTGAGTGCCTCAATGTAGGAGCATTTCCTGTCAAGGCCTTGGTATTCTTTGTCCTTCTCCTACATGTTAAGTTATCTGAAGTAATAATAAAACCTGCAGAGTGACATACGTGAGGGAGTGAAGAACCGTGTGTCACTGGAGGTGCTCATTCTCTCAGTCTTACCTTTGGTGTCCCTCTTGTTTCCTGTTTCCTTTCCTTTAGGAGGGAGTTACTCTCTGTCATTGTCTCTGTCTGCCGGCATGAACGTCTAGCACAGAGGTGTCTGCACCTGTACGGTAATACCATTGTGAATTTTCCTGAGGTTCTCCAGCCTAAGTGTGGGATTGAGGGTTCTCTATGCACAGGCATAGAGAAAGACAACTGAAGGGATGAAATTCACTCGCCTATGGCAATTTACCCCAAAATAAAAATTTTAAATGTGCTTATTCAAAAGGCTGTCACTTGAAGACCTAGTTAAAAGTTCACTTGCTTCTTCAAAAACATCTTTATTTGCAGCAGTTTTCTTCAAATGGCTCAGGTCACACAGAATCACAGAATCACAGAATTATCAGAGTTGGAAGGGACCTCTAGAGATCATCTAGTCCAACTCCCCTGCTAAAGCAGGATTGCCCAGAGCACATTACTCAGGACTGCATCCAGGCGGGTCTTGAAAATCTCCAGAGAAGGGGACTCCACAACCTCCCTGGGCAGCCTGTTCCAGTGCTCTGTCACCCTCACCGTAAAGAACTGTTTCCGTGTATTTGAACGGAACTTCCTGTGTTCTAACTTGTGCCCATTGCCCCTCGTCCTGTCACTTGGAACCAATGAAAAGAGCCTGGCTCCATCCTTCTTCAACCCACCCTTTAGATACTTGTATGCCATAATCAGGTCTCCCCTCAGCCTTCTCTTCTCCAGGCTAAAGAGTCCCAGCTCTCTCAGCCTTTCCTCATAAGGGAGGTGCTCCAAGCCCTTAATCATCTTAGTTGCCCTTCGCTGGACTCGCTCCAGCAGTTCCCTGTCCCTCTTGAACTGGGGAGCCCAAAACTGGACACAGTATTCCAGTTGTGGCCTCACCAGTGCAGAGTAGAGGGGGAGAATGACCTCCCTCGACCTACTGGCCACACTCTTCCCTATGCAGCCCAGGATTCCATTGGCCTTTTTGGCGACAAGGGCACATTGCTGGGCCATGGATAATTTACTGTCTACAAGGTCCATCAGATTGTCTTTTCTCCATCTCAACAAAATACTGCAGGTTGATTGCAACATTTCTTTAGGAAAGGAAGGGCAGTCGCTCCCCAAAATATCTACCTTAATTACATGGTTTCTGAGCTGCAACACTATGGTTTATAGTTCAACGGTTGCATAAACTCCCCATTGAGAAATCTGAACAATATTTAATTAGCCCAGTCCTGCTGTGTGATACTCCAAACACCCTGTTTACCCAATTAAGACAAAGGTTGCGTGATCTTACAGTGTGTGTCTCTATATACTACACCTTGCAGCTGGAAACTGGAAATGTAAAACATCTCTCTTTGCAACTCTTAATTGTGCTATGTCGAAATAACACGAAGCAGATACAAAATAAGAGAGTAAGTAATCCTTTTCAAAACACCTGGTTAAAACATCTGCATAATGCAAAGGAGGCTCAGCTAGCCATAGGATTCAGGTCCATGGCATATTCTATAGTGATAAAATAAGTCAAAGGACATTTCAGGTGAGAGTTTAGATCTCTAATAGTATGCCCAAGAAATGGGTCTTCAAAATAAATACGGTCTCTACCACAATGAACATGAGAGCTACTGTATGTGAAACGTACCTGAGATGCACATTGTACCAGGAGATGGAAAGGAAGGAAGGAACTTCTTAGTGTTCATGTAACTCTTCTCTGCTTGTTCCAATAAAATGGTTTTGTTCTGAATTGAATAAGAATGTAGAGAATATTCAAATAACGTGATGCAGCTTTCGCAAAAACTTTCATTTTATTAATGGTGAAATAATTGTCTCATATATCCACAAGATTGTCTTGAAAATGTCTCTTCCACCCTGGAGATCTTCCCATCCAGAAGGCAGACTGAGGAATGTTGCACCACGTTGAGGAGCACTGCAAACAGCAGACCTGCTCTGCCGACTCTGGTGGAGTCTACTACAGTTTACTTTCCTTTTGCCAAGGGAGGGCTTGGGCTTCAGCCTCCATTTTGATACTGTTTTTCCAACTGATCTCCTGATACTCTCACAAAAACCTAATGGTAATCTTCTCTGATTGGTAAAATATGAGATCTTTAAGGCCTATTTCAGTGTTTAACTATATGAGCAAAGTACAATCTTGATTTTCTTATGCTGCTCTGAAAAGAAGTTGAAACTGGGAAATTTGGGGGGAAAAAATGGAAAAATTGGGTCCATTTGATTTTCCAATGAAAAATCAAATTAAAAAAAATCACCAAAATGTAAAATTTCACTTTACTTCAAAAAGCTATTCCCAGGCAACGCTAAGAGTAATATACACACCAGAAAGCAACAGTGTGAGCTTTTCTTCAGATCACACAGGATCATGCTGCATCAAAATTTACGTGGAAATCTCAAAGGAAAATCCTGGTCCTTTCAGTAAAATCCGAGACATTTTATCCCTGCATATTTAAAAGGGAAATATGTAGGATGTTTTCAAAATAATATTACGACTAAAAAATATTTCAACACTTGTATGCTTTATTTTTTACTTATCTATGCCAGAAAGTATTGATGATATTAATCTTCCAAGAGTTTTCTTAACGTAGATGTGCATTGTTAGCTGTGTTTCATCTTAGAAGTCACTTTTTTCCAGTGATGGGGAACAGATAGGTTTGTGTGTGTGTGCGTGCGTGCGTGCGCGCATGTGTATGTGAGTGTGAGCGTAGAGGCGCCTGCTGTCCAGTCGCACTAGTTGAAGTCACTTGTAGTAGGTGGCAAGGCAGGTAAAACTTTGGTGGTGCCATGACCATAAGCGACACACATGTATTGCTTTAGTCCTTCCTGCATTACGCAAGTTTCTTTGATCATACTGATATCTCTCTTTAGAATTACTCTTAAGCGAAGCCATAAGCAGTCTGGCAGCATTGAAAAAGTTGGGAGAAACAGCTGAGGCAGAGAGGGGGCTCATTGTCACCAGCACTTATAGTCTCCAAAAATTGTTTGGCTGATATTTACATTTTTATGAGAGACACTTAAAACTGTCCCCACTAGGTGGGTGTAACACTAGTGATGTGTATAGGGATCGATGACTAACACTAGAAGGATGCAGTAGTCCCTAATTTTCAGCAAGTCCCTGAAGTGAAGAAGAGCTAACCAGATTATAAAATCTTGTCCCTTCTAAGAACCCAAATGTAAGTACTTTTTAAAGATTTCATTATGCCTTGCTTTCTGTAATTGTATATCTAGCACTTCATTGTCTAATATAGAAGGAAAAAAATGTATTAAAAAGATGATTGAGAGATAGCTGTTAATGTTAGAGGTAAAGAGATCAGCATATCTCAGATAGTAGGAGGCAAACCAAAATCACACTGGCAATAACTTTTACAACCTCAAGCAAGAACCTATCCAAAAAATTTGTAGGACCGATATCCACTACTCAGCTGTCTGGAGCTAAATTTAAGAAGTGCTGTTAAGCAGCTGGTTTCCCTTTTAGATGTCTAAGGCTGATATTTAGGCAAAGCTATCAGTTAAAACCGGCAGGCTCCACTGCTGTCTGAATTGCCCTGACGCATATAGCTACATCCATAATAATAACTTCAGCTGTGCCAGGGAAAGTTCCCAGGCACTGGAACTCAAATCTTCTATCCTCTTACACGGTCAGAGCGGTCTTTGGCTTGTTTTGGGTCTGAATCCACCATCACCATCCCAAACATTTCCCTAGCTTTGTTCAAGACTTTGCACAAACCAAAGGCTCTCTCCACGTGACAGCATTGGTGTGGAAACCCTCCTTGGAGGCTAAAAGAGCATAATGGTATGGATTTAGGTATGGCCACAGCATCAAAGGATGGTTGAGGGAACATTTAACTTACTTTTACATGGCCTAGGTATATGGGAGGAAAATTCCAATGGAAATATCTTACTGGTTTCTTCTTTGAGGCATGTGTAAATGTGCACCCAGTTCCTGCCCATGTTCAGAAACTGGTGGGTTGATGCGGTGAAGAGAAGCATCCCCCAACCCTACACCAAATATTTTCCCAGAAAACGAAGAGACTTGAGTCTTTGTGCCCCGTAATGCACGTAGCGCGTTCCAAAGATTCTGGCCACCTCAAGGAACTGATTGTTAGTTGGAGGGACATCGGGCCTCAGAGTAGCTGGCTTATTATCACAGCGCAAAGCATGGGAGTTAAAAATAAGACCTGAGTATATGTTTTCAGTTAGATTTCACTTCCAAACTCAAAATGGATATTGAAACCTTTTGATACTCAAAAATAATTTTTGTTCGGTTATTATCTTGGTACGTATAGTCAAGGCAAAGGAAAGGCGTCTTTCAGACAGCTCAGAGGATCCGTGCATACAGAGTGTTTCTTCTCTTTGAAAAAAACAAAGTGGTCTTTTGCTTGCATTTTGGCTTCTGAGACCACATTTAGTTACAAAAATAAATTCTCTTGCTTTCAAAAATGTTGAGTGCTCTTGAATCCTACTGCAGTCATGTTCCCACATATTAAAAATGCTAGGCTGGGAGAATTTCTAAGCACTGTTTAGTAGACAAAAGCCTAAAGGTTTTGTTTACAGACTCTTTCACAGAAGAATAATCAAACTCTGTAGAGAGCTGCTACTCCACTTACTTGCTAGCCTTATTTTGACAGCCTTTGCTAGTCTGCCCTACTTTGAAAAGGGTGGGTTGATGTGAAAGCCAAAAAAGTGAAATCATATTTACTGTCAAAAAAATACGTGTGTTTTAAGCTTTCATCTGCCACTAGCAAGTAATCAAAGATGGCAGTGGTAGCAGCCCTTGTAGTTAACCCAGTGCATGTTCATTAAACGGCAGGGGGTACCCAGAGTGTTTATTTCAGTAAAAACAATTAAGCATATATATATATATTTTTTCAGTGTTAATGATTCCCTGTTGACAGAGCTGAAAAGGGAGCGCTTCTTAAGTTTCCAAGAGTGATTATTAAAGAGAAATGACTGTCAGTCTTCTAATTTGGGTGAGTGCCAAGCAGACCAAAGGTGACAAAATAGGGGGAAAGAGAAAAGAAAGAATATTCATGGCTCATTATCAACACGCTCTGTCTTTTTTTTTTTTTTTTTTGCATTGTCACAAATGAGCTTCACAGCTTTCCCTTCGTTATCAAACCACCGGCCATAATACAGTTCATTTTCCGTTACATCACGGTCTTGTTCCACGTACGCCCGAGATGATCTCTGTTTCCTAATTTCATTCTTGGAATCATTCATCATTTTCTTTATAAAATATTACCTCTCGTACTGCTGTTTCTCAAGCTTGTCCCCCATCTGTGGAGGATTTTGCTTGCACTCCAGCTAGCTCTTTCAGAAAAAAAAAAAAGAAAAGGGAATTTTCAGGCTCTCCAAGGCTGTGGGGGAAAAAAACAACTGTCGTGGTGCCAGCACACCATATTCTCTGGAAACTGTGGTAGTTAGCACCCAGACTAGGAACTGGGTGCACAAAAGATGAGAAGAAAGAGGCTGTGCTCTTAGCGTTGTTTTATAAAGGAAAAATATGTGAATGAACAAATTCAAGGACCTACAAAGGTGTGGTGCACTTACAGGTTGGCTCATCCTGTTATTCAGAGTTAGCAAATGTTCGTACGCCGAGTCTTTCACAGTGCTGCAGACTAAGTTCTGCTGGCTCATCGCGATTGTTATCTCTACTGGAAAGCAAGCAAACCTCTCATCTGTATGAGATTTGATGTGACATTCTGCGTTTTAGCCAATTCCAGCTGGCTGCTCCAAAAAGGCAGGCAATGTTTCATAGGTACCACAGCTATTTCTCTTTCTTCAATCCCCTGAAGCAGTAGCTGTGGGGCTGTACTTTAAGCTGTGAGGTAAGGAACCGTAAATTCATATTCTATTCTATTTAGATTTTTTACCGCCTCTTCTGCCAGCTTTGGGGTAATCCAACTGCAGTAGATGATGTGACTAAATGACTCCTTCTCTCTCTCTCTCTCTGTCTCTCTCTCATCCGTTTTGACAGTCTCCCCTCTTCCCTACATTCCTGACTGCATTGTATGTGTTTCTCTGGACTTCATAATGTGTTTTAGAGCCTTAATTACAAACCACAGCCACACAAACACCTTTCCTCTCTGTCCTTACGTTCCTACCTTAAAAACAAGTTAAAGAAAGTTTGCAATGATAATTTTAGGCAGAAACGGGAAGGCAATACAGAATAAAAATTCTCTGCTAGCATAAATTTCAACTGCAGCCTGTTTATTTCAGTAGAATTATGGCTGAGGATCAGCTTCCTGGTAGATCATGTTCATTCAGGCTTTTGAGCAGATGTATGAGACATATATCTTACGTGATCACTCTATCATGGAGTGACTATACTATAACCTTTAGTAGAAACCAAAATAGACTCAGGAATATACTCTCCGTTGAATCCTGTCAAAAAGAAAAAGTTGTGTAAATTTGAAGGCAAACGGACATAAGCAGCTATCACGTGAAGGGACAATATCAAAACAGATTGTTTCTATAGTTTGATTACTTGCAGTCATCGGGTAAAAACTAGAAGATTTAGGATTTGAAATGAGTTACTAGCCTTTTTAATGGTGAATGAAAACTTCTGGCTGACATGTAACATCTATTATCTGTAATTTTAAAAAGACAGTTTATTTTTTTTGTTATATTTGTACATTTTTTGTTATATTTGTACAATATAACACTAAGTGTATTTTATGAAGTAAAATGTTATAACCTCAACATTAATGTGCTTTCTTAATTCATAGATATTATTCCAGTTCTGGCCATTGTTGGTGGTAGTGTTGCCAGATCAGTTCAAGGGCTGTGTTTTGGTCATAGCAGTATGTGTGAGATCACGTGGAAACAAAAACTGCCCTGTCCTCCAAAACACACGGTTTTGTAAAACAATTCTAGCTGGGAATTTTCCTGTTACCAAGAGCTCAAAAGGTTCAGTTTGACGGTTTTTGGACCAGGAATGACATTCTCGGCTGTTAGGCAGCCGTTCTTCACCAAGGATCGTCAGAGCAATAAATAATTCTGCTTCACGTGTCCTCCTGAAGAGCATGCAGGCCCTTGCGAGGTCGGTGCAGCAATGGGTCGGGGCAGTGCAAGCAGGTGAGCCAGGTGTCTGGGGACGTTTCTTCGTCACCGTTTCCTGGCGTTCCCCTTGCTACCCAGCATACCTCCTCCTAAGCGCAAGCTGCCTGGCCATATGATTTTGTTTTGCTGAAAGGAAATCCGTCAAACCTACCCCACCTTAAGATAATAATTTCCTCACCGCTAGTCATCACCTCGAGGCTGACACAACAGGGATGTGGAAAGGCATCACCCTGTCGGTGAAAACAGCCTCATTGTGTGCAAATCCCCAGCTGAGCTGCAACCCAGCCATAAAAAGGTGAGGGTTGTTCTGTGAATTGGCTGAGAAAAGAAGCTGCTGCTGCCTGGAACCGTGCTAATAAGCTTTTTAGTGTCCTAATACGGTTATAATTCATTCCAATCTTTTCAGTCTGGAGATTGGAATCTGGGTTTTTACAACGTATCGATTCTTTGAACGCCGGCGCTATAGAATAAAGCTCCCCACGTGCACACATTGGGCCAAATCCCAGTGCCACACTGATGTAAATTCATAGTAAATCTATTGATGTCAGTGGTGACTTCAGGTTTAGCAGCTTTATTATCGTTTCTGGATTCTGTAGTGATATTCTGATTTAAAAAAAATATTTCTGATCTGACAAGGTCAGAAATATATGGTAAGAGTAAAAATAGCATATAAGTGTTTAAGTAAAATGTAAACCTTATTTTATTAAACTTTGCAATATAATATACTGGATACAATAGAAACTACTCCAGTTATAAAAAATGCCAACAACAAACAAACGTAGCTGAACCTCACTTTCCCTTTCTATTTTTAACATTCTTCATGCATTGAAAAACCATAAGAGTACTTAATCCAAAGTGTTTCCTTGTGAAACAGTAGTTACATATATATATATATGAGGTTCCGTCTCTTTATATTTTATCTGCTGCACTGCCTTTATATTAAAGTTTACAAATGCACTAACTAAATTTACTGAGTAGTGCAATAGTCAAAAATCATTATTAACAAAGAATGGCCTTTAGCTAAAGCCAGAATTCTTTGCACTGGTGAAAGAAGATATATTAAATGTTGTAAATGAGGCAAGCTTACTTATTATTATTATTATTATTATTATTATTATTATTATTATTATTATTATTTACTTAAGGCTGTGAATAAAATCCCATATACCCTGAAGACAATGGGAGGTTTGCTCTTCTCTTTGATAATGCTAATACTGGATATTTGATTCCTGATTTTTGATACGGGACATTAGTCATATATAATGATTCAGCCTGTTGCTTAATGAATAAAATTTTGTCTTCTGTGCTTTACTCTTTCCTGAGCTGCCCTGCTCTGCTGCCTAGAGCAGGTTCAGATGGCACAGCTTTGGGCCAGTCTGCAGTATGACAGCCACTGGGGACGCACCAGAGAGAACAATCTTTGGCGGGATCTCTGCAGCACACACTGTTTAGAATCATAGAATAGAATCATAGAATAGTTTGGGTTGGAAGGGACCTTTAAAGGTCATCTAGTCCACGCACCCTGCCATGAGCAGGGACATCTTCGACTAGATCAGGTTGCTCAGAGCCCCGTCCAACCTGGCCTTGAATGTTTCCAGGGATGGGGCATCTACCACCTCTCTGGGCAACCTGTGCCAGTGTTTCACCACCCTCATTGTAAAAAATTTCTTCTGTGTAGCTAGTCTATATCTACTGTCTTTTAGTTTAAAGCCATTACATTTTGTCCTATCGCAACAGACCCTGCTAAAAAGTCTGTCCCCATCTTTCTTACAAACCACCTTGAAGTACTGAAAGGCAGCAAGTCTTCAAAGTCTTTTAAGCTGCTCTCTTACGCTCAAAGCTACCACCTATGGTTTAGGAGGTTTCTAAGGTGCAGATCTCTGTGCACTGAAAGAATATTAGCATATTTTGGCCATCCTTATGTTCTTCCCTAGGCACCTGCTGTAGGCTCCTGTCACTGCACACAGTGAAGTTTCCGTCTGCTCCAGTCCGTCCATTCCTATCTTCTCTCGCACCCTCTGCTTTTAAGGGAGAGGGAGTACCTGCCAATACACCTTAGAGCCAGCCCCGCAAGGCCTCTGCAGGGGGAAGGAGCCCTTCTAGGGTGCTCCTTCCTTGCGCACACAAGTGGTGGATTGTTCGCCTTACGCAGTGGGCTTGGGCTCCAGTGATAACGTACATCTATGCTTTTGTAGGGAATCGCTCTTTATTCAGTCCAAGTTTTCCTTGGAAAACTTTTTCACACGTTGTCAGACTACACGCAGTCCAAAACGGTAGTAAAGGGAGTCTCTGTTACCAAGAAATGGAGAAGATTTTGAATTTTCACAGTTTTTCACATCCTCCTCAGAGAGTCACAATTGAGGGAGAGGCGTTTGCAGTGACATAACCACATTAATTAAATCATTATTGTGGTAACAAACTTTTGGAATGATAGTTTACACTGACCGTTTGTGTGATTTTGAGCATTCTAGCTCTGTTCTTTATTTTTTATGGAAAGTGATGTTTTCTCACATTTCACAGGCCTTGCAATTAGGATTAATTTCAGGGAGATTATTTCTCAGCTCCCAGCCAGACCGTGGCATTTGTTTATTAGAAAGAGGACTATCTCTAGGTACTGCTTTTCTGGTCTAAGACACAGCTTTGCACCAGTCCTTAAAGCACCTAGGTTGCTCTACTTTTTGATGGGTCGATTTACTGAGTCTCCTACTTTCCTAAGTATTTTTCCCCCTTGCCTTGTCTAGGTCTTTATTCTTTTATATTGTGTCAGTCATAGCACAGTGCCAAAACCTGACCTGAAGATTAAACAAACAGAGAAACTTCAAAACATGTTGAGTCTGACTGTGGAGTCTCTCCTACACCAGGCTATGCTGCAGCAAGGAAATTCTTCAAAGTGTGTTCTGTTTTCACTCTCTTCTAGTGCTGAGTGTTAAACTTTTCTTTTTCTCTTTTCTTTTTTTTTTTTTCCTTTCCCTGTGTCATATCATTAGTGCCGACTCTGTTTGATCCATGAGGAGAGCAAATTTCCTGCTTCTGCCTACAATGCACTTGAGAACCTTTTTACTAGAGCCAGTAAGAATGCTCTTGCACAAAGAAAAAAAAAAAAACATAGTAAGAACGCAATTAGTTTTTACATAATAGTTTCATATACAAAATGCAGCAAGCCAAAGTAGTAGACATACCGTGAGATACGTAGTGATCAGATGAGAGGGAATGGCTTCAAACTGGAAGAGGGGAGATTTAGAATAGATATTAGGAAAAAAAATTCACAATGAGGGTGGTGAGGCACTGGAACAAATTGCCCAGGGAAGTTGTGGATGCCCCATCCCTGGAAGTGTTCAAGGCCAGGCTGGATGGGGCTTTGAGCAACCTGGTCTAATGGGAGGCGTCCCTGCCCATGGCAGGGGGGTTGGAACTAGATGGTCTTCAAGGTCCCTCCCAACCTAAACCATTCCATAATTCTATGATTCTATCACAACAAGCTGCTCCCACTGTTTCCCCAGAGGTCACAGCTCGGAGTTGAGAGCTATGCAGAACCAAATGCTGAAATGCTGTTGTTGCTCTGTGTGAGCTGGTCTTGAAAGCTGGTCCCTCTGAAGTCTGGCCATCTATGATGATGATGTAAAGGATAGTTTGTTTTTTCTCTCCACGAAGAAATATTGTTGATTTTACACAAAGAAGAAGGGACATTGGCATTGTAGATGTGCTCTTTGATTTCAGGATGTGACTCTCTTCATTCTTCAGCATTTTGAGACCTCTTATGAGGAGCAGCTGAGGGAACTAGGGTTGTTTAGCCTGAAGAAAAGGAGGCTGAGGGGAGACCTAATTGCTCTCTACAACTACCTGAAAGGAGGCTGTAGAGAGGTGGGGCTCAGTCTCTTCTCGTAAGTAACAAGCAATAGTACAAGAGGAAATGGCCTCAAGTTATGCCAGGGGAGGTTTAGGATGGATATTAGGAAAAAGTTCTTCACAGAAAGGGTTGTTAACCATTGGAACAGGCTTCCCAGGGAAGTGGTGGAATCGCCATCCCTGGAGGTATTTAAAAGACAGGTAGACGTGGTACTTAGGGACATGGTTTAGTGGTGGTTTTGGCAGTGTTAGGTTGATGGTTGGACTTGATCTTCAAGGTCCCTTCCAACCTAGACAATTCTATGATTCTATGAAGTACATCCATGATATTGGAATGTTTGAGGATCGTACCCGACTGCTATTGCACAACAATGCCTCAGCATGGTTTCATAATTCCTGTGTGTTTGCAGAGAGTAAAAGTCATCTTCCAGTTTGAATGGCTGTATTGTGGCTAGAAGATAGGCTGTACCACTTTTCACTTTAGTTTTCTGTATCTGAGCTAGCCACCATAAGCTTCCTTTAAAGTCAATGATAAAAAAGAGGCAGTTCTAGGCAGTGATGTTGATATCTACACTAGGATGGGGTGAGTCGCAATCTAGAAATTGTAATCTTTCTCACTAACCGTAAAGGAAATCCATACAGCAGCTCAGTCATAAATACCTGTGTTTGGTCGAATAAGTCTCACCCACAGTGTCCTGTTTCTATACTGCATAATGTTCACACAGAAACAATTTACATTTGAGCAACAGCTTTTTGTTCTTCAGGACTCATGACACCGGGAAGCAAGGAGTGTAAATCCAGGCAGAGAGACATACTTCTGTGGCTGTTCGGCTTTTACCGCCCAAACCTAGTCTGAGCTCTCTTCTACCTATATAGCACTGCACTGGGCAACACCAGTGTGCCTTTTATTGCAGAACATGAATAGAAGTCATGCATCATTTCAAGTGTTAAGATTTTATTTTCAGTTGTTAAAATTTTTACCGAAAACTTTAGCTGAACTTCATTTAAGTTGAATTTTCTTGGAAAGTTTCACCTAATATAACTTCTCCTTTCCCAAGAATGAAATATGAAGTGATCTCTATATTTTTTTCCGTATCAGATATGTTCTTATCTCAGTTTCATTGAAATCTGTTGTGCTTCCATGCTATGGAGAAGTGACTTAGAAATGTGTCATGGAGATGGGCCTGGGATATCTCTGGTTGTTCCAACAAAGATGCAAATCCAGCTTGGCTACGTGAAAACTCACAGACCTTCACTGTAGAATATGCATGTACAGAGGAGTGTAGTGTAAGAACCTTTCCAGCAACTCATTTTTTTGTAGCTGTCAACAGCTACTACCACTACTGTGATGTTTAATGTTGAAACTAAGAGTAAGAGTTGTCTCTTGTGTCTATCATACCTCTCTGCTTCCGGCAACTAACTCGGTGGAGGAAGGTGGTAACTTGATTAAATGCAGAGGGTGAGAAACACAGATAGTTAAGAACAAAGAAAAAGAAAGACGTGGGGCAAGAAAAAAAAAAAAAAAAAAAAAAACAAAAACCCAAAAAACACAACCTTTGAGGAGGCACCCAGAACAGAAATAGGCAGATAGCAAGTGGAGATTCAACAGAAGGATAGATAGCTGGATGCACAAACCAGGTCAAAATGGGCAAAAAAAAAAGAGAAAAATGAAGGGCAGGTGTATGTAGTAGGCTGAGGCAGGAGGCAGAAAAGAAAGCATGGGGGAAGGGACTAAGAAGAGAGAGAAGAATCTTGGATTTCTAGAGCCACAGAACCTGAGCATGTCTCCCCACCAAGCATGAGCAGAACCCTGACATTTTTCTAAGGGACAATTCAGGCCCATAATAAGACCACAACAATAAATACCATTTATTTAAACTTGGTTATCTGAGGGTAGCATTCCAATCTCAAATTATTTCTGAATATGCACTTTGCATATAAATCTCTTCCTTCAGATTTCCTTTTCCTGGTGTGTTATTTCATAGAATCATAGAATGGTTTAAGTTGGAAAGGACCTTGAAGATCTTCAAGTTCCAACGCCCCTGCCATAGGCAGGGACAACTCCCACTAGACCAGGTTGCCCAAGGCCACGTCCAGCCTGGCCTTGAACACCTCCAGGGATGGGGCCTCATCAACCTCTCTGGGCAACCTGTTCCAATGCCTTACCATCCTGAGAGTGAAAAACTTCTTCCTAACGTTTACTCTAAACCTGCCCTCTTCCAGTTTAAAGCCATTCCCCCTCGTCCTATCGCTACATGCCCTAGTAAAAAGTCCTTCCCCAGCTCTCCTGTAGGCCCCCTTTCGGTACTGGAAGGCCACAATAAGATCTCCCCGGAGCCTTCTCTTCTCCAGGCTGAACAGCCCCACCCCAACTCTTTCAGCCTCTCCTCATAGGAGAGGTGCTCCAGCCCTCAGATCATCCTCATGGCTCTCCTCTGGACACTCTCCAGCAGGTCCATGTCCTTCTTATATTGGGGACTCCAGAGCTGGATGCAGTACTCCAGGTGGGGTCTCAGGAGAGTGGAGTAGAGGGGCAGAATCACCTCCTTTGACCTGCTGGACACACTTCTTTTGATGCAGCCCAGGATATGGTTGGCCTTCTGGGTGGCGATCACACACTGCTGGCTCATGTTGAGCTTCTCATCAACCAGCACCCCCAGGTCCTTCTCTTCAGGGCTGTTCTCCAGCCATTCCCCGACAAGCCTGTATTTGTGCTTGGGATTGCCCCGAACCAGATGTAGGACCTTGCACTTGGCCTAGTTGAAGTGCATGAGGTTGGCTTGGGCCCACCTCTCCAGCCTGTCCAGGTCCCTCTGGATGGCATCCCTCCCCTCCAGCGTGTCTACCTCGCCGAAGAGTTTGGTATCATCAACAAACTTGCTGAGGGTGCACTTGACCCCACTGTCCATGTCACCGACAAAGATGTTGAACAGTACAGGTCCCAGTACCGACCCCTGAGGAACGCCACTCATCACTGCTCTCCACTTGGACATTGAGCCGTTGACCACAACTCTTTGAGTGTGACCGTCCAGCCAGTTCTTTATCCACCGAGTGTTCCATTTGTTGAATCCATGTCTCTTCAATTTAGAGACCAGGATATTGTATGGGACAGTGTCAAACGCTTTGCACAAATCCAAGTAGGTGACATCAGTTGGTCTTCCCTTGTCCGCTGCTGCTGTAACCCCTTTGTAGAAGGCCACTGAGTTTGTCAGGCATGACTTGCCCTTGGTGAAGCCATGCTGGCTGTCACAAATGCTGTCACAAATCACCTCCTTGTTTTCTGTGTGCCTCAGCAGAGTTTCCAGGTGGATCTGCTCCATGATCTTGCCAGGCACAGAGGTGAGACTGACTGGCCTGTAGTTCCCTGGGTCTTCCTTGTTTCCCTTTTTGAAAATAGGGGTTATGTTACCCCTTTTCCAGTCAGCAGGAACCTCGCCAGACTGCCACGACTTCTCAAATATGATGGCTAGTGGCTTAGCGACCTCATCTGCTAGCTCCCTCAGGACCCGTGGATGTATCTCATCAGGTCCCATGGACTCGTGCACCTTCAGCTTCCTTGAGTGGTCTCGTACTTGATCTTCACCTACAGTGGGCAGTTCTCCATTTTCCCAATCCTCGCCTTTGCATTCTGTGTCATGGGTATTGTGGCTGCAGTCCTTGCCAGTGAAGACTGAGGCAAAAGTCATTGAGTACCTCAGCTCTGTCTCTGTCCCGGGTAACCTGTTCTTGCGTTTCCTTCTGGAGAGGGACCACAGTTTCCCTAATCTTTTTTTTCTCGCTGACATACTTAAAGAAGGATTTTTTGTTTGTCTTAATGTCCCTGGCCAGATTTAGTTCTCTCTGGGCTTTAGCTTGTCTAACCCGATCCCTGGCTGCTCGAACTATTCCTCTGTATTCCTCTCAGGCTACCCACCCCTGTTTCCACTCCCTATAGGCCTCCTTTTCCTTTTGGTCATGTCCAGGAGCTCCTTGTTCATCCATGCAGGCCTCCTGGCTTTTCTGCCTGCCTTCCTCTTTGTAGGGATGCATTGCTCCTGAGCTTGGAGGAGGTGGTCCTTGAATATTAACCAACTTTCTTGGGCCCTTCTTCCCTTCAGCTCCTCATCCCATGGCATCCCATTTGATACAGCAGCGACCAAAACCCTCATCAGCACAGAGAACAACAGCAAATGGGTTTTGTCTGTGTGCATAAAAACATAGGAAGTGAGACAAATTCCCATACATTAGATAGAAAAGGCGTGCAGAAACATGCGGACAGAAACTGAGATTATGCTAAAAATGCAAACCTATAGGTTATTTTACATATTAAGAAGAAATAGAGGGGGTACATTATTTGTATCTTTCATTCTTTTTGTAAAGTTCCAGTGCAGCCCTTCACAAGAGTCACTTGAATATTTCATTCAAGTGAAAGCAAATTCAACTTTACTTCACCCGGCTATGATGTCTTTGAAAACTGTCTCAATCTTTCCATCTTAAGAGTACACTACCAACAGAGCCAAACTCTTAATAATGTATTGCATGACTCCAGACAAAGCATATATCTTTGATCCAAAAAAACGTATAATGGCACTGGTTGAGCTCTTTACTCAGAAACAGAAAATAGCATTTGCTTTCTTCTTGTGCAGTTTAATGTTAGCCTGAATGTTTTCTTGTTTAAATACAGCTTCTTTCTTCTGTTTACTGGAATAAAATCTGAAAAAAAAAGCAACCCGCACTTTTCATTTTCTCCAGCATTCAAACAAAAACAGTACATAGCTCTCCTCTTACCCAGATGAAAGCTTAGCCACCTACTTTAGCACCTATATTTCCATTTCCTTCTCCCACCATAAAAGACATCCCCTCTTACCTTCTTCCTTTATACACCTTGCTGCTGAGCTGTAAATGAGCTCCAGATGCATGAGCTCAGTAACCTGTTTTTCCTAACCTGAAGGCTTCCTAGGAAAAATAGATTACATTTCCTAACTGAGCATAACAGTAGCCATTGTCTGAAGAGTTTCCTATTGCGAGAACAACTGCTACAGAACTGCTCTGTTTGTAGAGAAATCTGCTTGTAGCAAAACTGTATTGGTGGCTTGGACACCACCTTCAAGAGTTGAGCCTGCAGACACTCCTAAGGGGCTGGAACCATGCAGGGAATATCGTGCAGAAGAGCAGAAGACATGACGTATCTTGGCAAGGTCTAGAAAAACTGTTTGCAGTCTGGATCCAGACTGTTTTTTCCGAGGTAAAGAGTAGCCACACGGTTGCATGCCCTAGCTTATAGGGCTGATGCTGGGCAGTCCACTATAATAGCTGAATAGTGTTTGGAAATTTGTTGCTAGAGAGATGCCAGGAGAACAATTTAGTAGGCCCTTCGTCCACTGAAGTGACTATCAATCTTCAGTCCAGTTCTTCTGTGGGATGACAGGCAGGGACTCTTAAGTGTGTCCGGATTTCAGAGTTGAGAATATCATACCTTTAAATTAGTGCCTTTCCTCTTGAAAGCGCATAGTGTGAAAATGACCCCCCCACCACATAAGCTGATGGCAGAACTATAGTGCACAATGGCATGGGACATGGCCTTTGCTGTGCTTCTTCATGGTACTGAGTCATGTGGTGCCTCAGGGTGCTCACGAGTGGTTGAAGTGGGGGCTGGGGCTGGGGGGTGCCACCAGTGCTGAGGGGACCTGCTGACCACCCACCCACCTGCCTGCCTGCCGGGGCCACCAGCTGCCACCTGTCTGTGATGGCAGTGCTGTGTCCCGGCCACCTGGAAACCTCCGAACCTGCAGTGTCGTCCCATGGAGGGTGCCCGGGAAGAGGTTTATACCCTGGTGTCTGTGAGGAAAACATCTACTAAGAGGGAGTTGGGAAGGAGGGTCGAAGAGGGGGAAAAAGGTCTTTATTTCAGAAATGTTCAGGATTGGTTTTCCTCTGTTCCCTCTTCCTCCTCAGTTGTTTGAGCTCTCTACTTTTTAAGGGGAATTTATTGCACAAATGGATAGTTAAGTCATGATCCTTCTCAGGTTGCTAAGGCGGAGGAGGTAAAAACCACAAGTTGTCCATGTTATTCATGGGATAAATCTCAACTAAAATCTCACATCTATCACCGGTATTTGTAAATGAGGTAAATTTATGTGCAGTAGTAAAAATGGCAGCATGTCTACTTTGGCCTGAATGTGCTAACCTTCAGGAGTAAAGTAAAGGAGTAGTATGCAAATCAACTGAATTTTTGAACAAAGGGGCTGAGGAGGAGGATGTAGGAAGCCTTCAGCCTATTAACCTGCCCTCTGTCCTTCAGCAGGGCTTAGAGGTGACCTTTCTTTCAGCCGAAAGGTGAGATGAGCCGAGAAAACCAATATATAGCCAGATGCACATGCATTCCCGCTTTAAACTCTTAAAGCTTACAGCTTTGTCTGCTTCTCTTGAAAGATTTTCCTACATCTTAATAATCACAGAGGTGACAAAAGCTCTGCTTAATATCACCTTTGACTGATATATATTAAGGGAAGTGTATTCAGTCCAGTTCATCTCTGGTCTACTGCAAGTCTTTATTTATTACCACTCTGTTTCCAAGCTAATAAGTCTTATAAACTAAACTTCATTTTTTAAATAACCTATGATTCTTAAGATTCAATTGGAATCTTTTGAAGCTTTACAGCATATAACTGGAGCTGATCTCTTATTCTTTATTCTTTAACCTACAGGTCAAGCAATTATTTCTTTCTGTCTCTTACTCTAATTTTGTGCCAGTCTGTTTTAGCCTGCCGACTGTCATGTTGGTGGATTGAGATTTTCTATAGTTCTACATAATACATTTCTAGTCCAAAGAGTAAAACATTTTTAAATTAAAAGGCATGATGTGGTAAGAAAAGTGTTAATACAAATATCAATATTTTCCAACTAAATGTAATAAAGCTCTAGCCCAGCCTGGTGCTGTTTTCCACCATTCTGACTAGACCTAAAATTAAAGACACTGGTTTCTGTTGGCTTTAAAATACACATCCAAAAATTAAATCCATTTTCTCTCTAAACAGGTTCCAATTTTTTTTTTCAAGGCCAGAATAAATCATTATCTTTTCATGATTAAATTATGTGACGGTTGTAAATGTGGTCAATTGCATGAAAACGTGTGATTTAGTATGTCTGGTAGTCAAAGAAATGTGTTTCCATGCTAAAGCTGCATGGACTTTTAGTAGGGGAACGACTGGATTAACAGAGGCAAATTATGTTTATTGTTTTGTCACCTGCTTTTGTTGCCTGACTCGGACAGCGACTGGATTAGGATGTGGTGAGAAGTATCTGGTGAAGGTTGTGCCACCTGCTCTTTTTGTGTTATGGCTCCCTCCTTTTGCCCAGTAGGTGCTTTGTCGTGCTGGGCAGAAGCCTCTCACATGCTGGGGGCTGAAACGGAGCAGATGTCTGTGTCTCTTTGTGTCAGGTGCCTGACAGGTCTGGCTCCCAATCTGTGCCAAAATCTTCATTTTGCACTTTCCATACTTCTTTTGTGTGTGTGTGCACATGCACACATCTGTCTTTACATACCTATGCGTAAATGTGTATATAAAACATGCATGTGTATGCTGAATTTGTGTAGGGGTTGGAAAGCAGTATTGTAAATTGCAAGAGCAGAACATAGAGGATGAAATGCTCATCCCTGAGATGTTTTTTGACCAGTATTAGAAAAGCAGCCACACAGTGGGAGAGCCTCTGCTATGCATAGTAGAGAGGAAAGGTTAGCAAAAACAAATGGGCTACTGGTGAGAAGAAAAGCAAGACGGTATAATCACTAAGGAGAAATAGAAGGCGACATGATATTACCTTTTAGCTTGTTCTCATTGTACTGTAAATGTAAATTACACACTGCCGGAAGGTGTTCTGGGTACTCTGTAGACACTTTCCAGAAAGAGTGTACAAAATATATATATAGCAATTGCATAACCAATAGGATTTGCGCTGAAGGGATGGTGAAGTAAAAATAATAACAGCAAGACCATGAGCATACTTAGGCTTTTTGTGATCATGGCTCAAGCTTTTTGCTTGAGGCAAAATATTTTCAGAGACCATGCATGAAAGACAGATGTTGAACAGACAAATAGATGTAAAAGAGGAAGCGGGGTAGAAATAAGGGATGAACAAAAGTGTCCAGGGCACAGAAAATCAAAATGGCGATAACAAGAAGACAGACAACTGGAATTACATGAAAACATATTCAATGGATTGTGGTGAAATCCGAACTGACAAAGAGAAAAATTTGTAACCAACCTAGCGGCAACCAAAGAGTGGTGCTGGGGTGGACCATGTGGCAGAGGACCTTTTCCACAGTGGGGCTTTTCCCACATGAGTTACTACACCAAATTAAAGGACTGCCTGACTCTAGCTGGACAGGTTGACTAAGCCGATTCGTGGAGCTTTGCTATCTTTAAGACAAAGGAGAACATGGTGACTGTGGAGTATGAGGCACATCATAGAGAAGCAAACAAAAGGCAGGAAAGAAGAAGTTGCTAAAACTGGGAGATAAGTGGGAAGTCATTTTAAGTGGTGAAACAGGCAGGGTATGGTGAAAAGGGAAGTGTATGGGAGAATGTTTGAAAAAATTTGAAGTAATGAGTTCAGTGGAAAGATTTTTATATATACTATATATGTATGCAGTGGGACAGAGAAAATAGGAGAAATGAAAGTATGTGAATGCAGAGGGAATCCAAACACCACATCACATCTGGTCAGACTTGACTAAAGCATACTGAAGATACAAAACTTCGCAGCTAAATGGGAAGACTGATATTTTCTAAGAGACAGAAGTAGATGGAAAGGGGGAGGGAAAAATAAACTTGCTTGTAAAGGGAATTCTGTAAATCACTGTGGTACAAATTGTATGTTGCGCAGACTGTTTTAAAATCTATTAACCAGTTGCATATGGAATTTCACACCCTTTACATTGTCCCAGCTGTATAAAAGGGTAAGAAGACAGACAGAGCTTCCTAACAGATTTCCCATCCTAATGAGGACACTGCATTTACACATGGCTGGTTATCCTGTATTCACTAGCCCATTGAAGACGAAGATGGTCATGAATAGGTACGTGGTACTTGATCTGCTCCCAGCCACCTGATTGTCCCCCAGGGACAATTTCAGCCCAGGTGCAAATTAGAGCCTCTGAAAAGCAGAAGAGTTCCAGAAGAGCAGGTGGGCTTTGTGTGTCCAGAAGGGCAAAAAAGGCTGTTGAAATAACACATCTGTGTTACTGTCAAGTAGAAGACAATGAGGAAAGCCTTAATCCGTCTTTCAAAGGCAATCAGAATCAAGCCTTGGTAGAAGATCTAAGCAACTCCAGATATTCAAGTACAGAAAGTAAACAGAGAAAGGTTATATTTATCTGATGATTTGGAGGAAATAAAGCTCAAGATACTGATGAGGTGTATTCAGTTTTAGGCAAATTTTACTTCCACTTGAATTACTGGGAGAGTCGTGTTGCCTGAAAGGGGATTTAGAATATTAAAAAACAACAGTTAGATGATGAAGACATAAAAGTCACTGGCACAACTTTTTAAATGTAACATGAAATGTTAATCCTGGGTATTCAGGAGAGGTTTCTCTGACTTCGGTTCCAAAAAGCTGTTGGGCAGCTAATCCTCAAGTTGTATTTATCGAAATACTTTATTTTCTAATTTTTCTGTAATCTCCAATCTCCTCACAATTAAAGTAAAAGTCTTTTACTAGAGCTTCCAGAACTGTTCTTAGGTCTTTGTATCTGCCAGATCTCAACGGTGCTCTCTAAAACCACATAGCAGGTTTTTCTGGCCCTTTTTTGGCACACGAGCTCTTTTCAGTACCCTTTCAACAGAAAGGTGAGCTAGATGCTATTTCCAATATTGTAGTGCAAAACCATCAGCTCAAGTGTACAATGCTTCTGTAAGAGAAGATAAAACTTGAATAAATTTAAACACATTTGAAAATATTGTAGCCTTGGATTTTACTATCACACCGATTCCTGGGGGTAAGCAAGGGCAACTGGTCTCTACGTATTCCTTTTGCCTAATCTGCTGAGTACTTTCTTAGTGATAGCTACGTAATACTGTAAAGTCCTTGAAAAAAGATGAATGTTAAGTATTGTTAGAGGAAACAAGTAACTGTTGTATTTAGCTTTGGCAGAAACACAAATGCATTTTTGATATCTTTTTGATTCATCTAAACCCATTAAGGGAGCTTTTCCTTTTCTGTCTGTTAAAAGTACAGTCTGCATTTTGCATCATGATAACACAAATTCTACAGAAACTTCACAATTAACGTAGCTTAGCATTGCTGCAAAATCCTACAGGAGCTGACAACTTTCTTGCTTTGTCTTGATGGATGGCTAAGCTATTCAAAACAGTATGGCTTTTAAACCTAAAAATGAAACAGGCAATCAACATAAAACAAGGTTAGTGTCTTCAAATATAATGTAGCCAACCCCTTAGCATTTTCTCAATTTTTTTCTTGCTTTTTCAGTGTAGCGAGGGACTGCCACCTGGCAGAAGCAGGCTGCAGAAGTCACCATTCTCGCTTCACATTCCAGGTGCACGGGCTGCAGAAAGGTCCCTTTGTTCCTTCCTCAAATGTGAACTAACAGTAGCAGCTTTTATAGCTCTGACACTGAGCGTGAGCCATAACAAGAGAAAACATGAAGTGCCCGTGTAGTCTGAGGCAAAATTATGCCTTGCAAGGAGATACAAATTTTAAAAATATATATGTAATTTCAAAACAAAGCAGAGAGACTTAGATAAAAAAATCAACGTGTCTATAAACTCAGATCTGCCAGCTAAAGGGAAAGAAGTTTACAGGTTGAGAAAGAGTGACAATAAGACGGGACTGAAAAATAAAACAATCCTCTCTCTTTTTTAAAAATTGTACAGATACACTTTCTGCACCCCTGCATCTTTTAAGATGCTCATCTTCTCAATTCAGATGATCATCAGCTCCTATCTTGTAGTCTCAACCAATTATCCGCATTAAAAATGCAAGGCCAAATCCCATGCTCTGCTCGCTGGCACTGCTCTGCCGGCCCCGGTGGCGCCGGGCCAACAACACCATCTGAAGATGTAGCTGAGAGGCAGCGTGCAAGTGCATCAGCCTGGGCTTGGCACCATGCTGGTGCAGCGACGCGGCTTCTCTTCCCCTCAGAGCCAGCAGCAAGAAAGAGCATGGGGAAGCAGTAGCCTTTGTCCACCACCACAGGTTTTTGGGTGTGTACTGTTGTTGTGGATGCTGGATAATATGGAAGTGTGTATGTAGGTAGGTAGGTAGGTATGTGTGGCATACTGAGGTCTGTTTGTCTCTTGCCGAATAGTTTCCCCGCATTTGCCAATGTGCTCTAAAGGAGCGACCAAATTATACAGCGATGCCTTATTTCTGCTTTCCCCAACCATTACTGAGTTTTAGTAAGTTGTATTGTTATGTTGATCAAGTGTAAAAAGGCAAATATATTTTAAAAAAAATAAATCATCACAAGCCAAGAACTCTGCAGCTGAGCCTTCCTTTCAGACACTGATGCAGGTTCATGTACCGAGTGAATAATCTGATAGGACTTCCGATGCAAAACAGAATGAGTGCATCACACCTTTTTTAAAGAGGTCTGTCACTAGGCATATCAAACAGACCAAAGGCATTAAGCGTGGCTGACAGGGATCGCCAGGACCCTCACTTGCCCTCCCCAGACTACAACCACCGCAGGTTTTTCACTCCTCTCTGCCCGAGTTACTATCAGAGCTTTCAGGAATCTGAAGAGTTACAGAATTGATTCATCACAAACTTGATAATGAACTCAACTAAAGCTGGAAGCTAGAAATAGGGGTTAGCTACATCATCCATTACCGTGGCTTGTTAGGTATGGCTCTAAAGATCACTTTTTTTACCACTATCTGACACCCACCCAGTCCTTCCTTAGGAATTGAGAGTCATCTACAGGGATGGCACTGCTCTGCTGGCTTTCACTAACAAACCCTTGTGTGAGTCTAACGTGGTAGTAGTAGTAGTCATGTGCTTGCCCAGATTCTAAGGCACTCGTGCCAAGAATTCTTTTTTTATAAATTTCAGATTTTTAAGTGGTATATGTACATTCCTGATTTCTCTTTCTGAGCCTCAAAGCTTTTTGCTCCCTTCCCTTCCCTTCCCTTCCCTTCCCTTCCCTTCCCTTCCCTTCCCTTCCCTTCCCTTCCCTTCCCTTCCCTTCCCTTCCCTTCCCTTCCCTTCCCTTCCCTTCCCTTCCCTTCCCTTCCCTTCCCTTCCCTTCCCTTCCCTTCCCTTCCCTTCCCTTCCCTTCCCTTCCCTTCCCTTCCCTTCCCTTCCCTTCCCTTCCCTTCCCTTCCCTTCCCTTCCCTTCCCTTCCCTTCCCTTCCCTTCCCTTCCCCTTTTCCATACAATTATTCTATGTATAGCCCTGAATATTACTTTGCAGTTACAGAACCACCTCTGACTTCTGTTCTTAGAGCAGATTATATTTAATCATTGATATTTTTAAAGAAACATTTACAGCATTTTTTTTTATTTTGCTTTGCACTTGAAGTATGAGTGGCAGTGGGTTTCTTCAATCTTTTTTTTTAATCAGAAGCCAAATAAACAAACGGCGATGCAGAACTCCTACACTGAGAGGAGGGAGGCAGGGAGAGAGGGAGAGAGGATGGAAAAGAATTTAGGAAAAGAGTGAATTTTCTCTCCACAGTTTGAATCTCTGGCAAATAGTTTGTTGCGATTTTAATTTCAGCCCAATCTGATTCAAATTATATGTTTTTTCATTATATGACTGCCTCGCAATCAAGTGTTTATCTCTGTACCCTTACGTATTTTGTATACACGCTGAAGATGAAGCTTTATTCCGTGCCTAGCCATTATTGGATTAAGAGCTGGGGGAAGGAAGGGTGAAGATGCTTACACTCAGTGTGTTTTGATGACTCATTTTACGCTGAAAAGTTGCCAGATATGCATCATTTCCATTTGCTGGGAAATGCTGTTTCAGTCAACTGAAATTGTTTTTGATCTAGGGTGGGGGTCTTCAGCCTACAAGCAAATGGAGACCACGTGGTAATTATCCTCATGTCAATGCCAAAGCCAAAAATGCTGCTGTTTTAAAAAAAAAAAAGCAGAACCAAAAGAAGAGCAGCAGTGCAGTGAGAATCTGTTTACATCTGGAGTATAATGAAAGAGATGGCGAAGACCACAAAGTGGGTGGGATGAAACACGAAAAATTAACATGTATCTCCTTCAAGTGATCAAAACCAAAGTCGATGGCACTGAAGCACCTGAAGCACCACACTGCCTTAAGTACAGTAATACTAAATAAAACTTTGCAAAGGTAATTTAGGTAGCTGGGAAACCGGAGCTCTTTCTGGTTTGGAAGGAATACATGGATTTTACATAACCTCTGTTCTTCCCACTATCTTAAAGATTAGATAGTCAGAGATCTGATTTCAAAGAATTTCTGAGGCATTTTTATCGCACTATTTCGTAAAGAGGTGGAGCTGCTAGTGGTTTTATAATGGAAACATTTGCTATTTACAGGCTTTAATTTAATTGCTTAATTGCTGCTTCAGAATGCAAAGGACTGGAACTTGAGCCAAGAGTCATTTTTCTCAGAGAAAATATTTATTAAAATAAAAGCAAACTTTCACCATATCATACAAGCTGGAAATTGAAGCAGAGCTGCTGGAGAAAACCAAGTCAACTGCTCAGCCACACTGGAACATGAAAACAAAGAAGATGCTTCTTTGAGATTCCTCCCTGCCCCCAACAGCCCATCCTTAATTTTAGTGACTTTGTAGGAAGAAATCTCGACAGTTTTCTACCTCTTCAGGAATGTCCATTATACAGACTTTAAGTTCCTTAGGGGAAACACACTTTCCCTTAACGGTTAAGAGCAGGTCAGGGAAAGGATTTACAGTGTTGCCTAAGCTACATACATGCTTAGTGAAATTCAGAAAGAGATCTAAATGGGTACTGTGCCTAACTTCTTTTGACTGTAGTATCTTCTAGGTGCCTTGCCTATCAAAAATACATACCTAAATACACATGCAAATTTGGCATGTGATTGCAGTAATATTCCGATGGTCATCAGCTAATAAAAACCCATGTAAATCAAGTTTTCAATTCAGGATATTAATTTCTGAGGCACAAATAGCATTGTTTAAATAAAGTCTTCTCTGTTTGGATTCCTAGTTTGACAGATTACAGCTGCCTTTACATATTAGAGATAACAGGAGGGAAAAATAGATGTATGGAAATCAGACACGTGATAGAGATAGAGCTATCTTATTTCACAAGGCTACCTCGCTAGATGATCTTTTCTTGGCTCACATCTCATACGACACACATGCATGTGAACATCTAGCCATAACGGGCTTGACTTTTAATTCCTCGCATCCTCAGCTGGCATTGAGCTGAAGAATACAGGTGATTCCAAAGAGGTTGTTCATTGCTTCTCTTCTCTGGAGAGCTTGGGTTTCAAAAATTTACGGAGGGTTTATCTGCAAGCATGGGAAGCGGAGGTGCTGTGCCCACTGATTATTAAAGAAGTATTTAACACACCAATACAAAGTGTTATGATAATATATTAAGGACTATCCTGTACATCTTTGCTATAATGGATTCCAGGAACGAACAAATTGACATTTGAAGAGCCTAGTGGGTCATCTAACCCATCCGTGGAATATGCAGAATTAATAACTATGGGCCCTAGGATATTATCCTGAGAATAAGCTCAGGAACAATAAATAATTTATAGTCCATTTGTAGTTGCAAGTCTTCCATTCTTAGAGATATATTTGGAACAGAAGCAGAATTTAATAGTGCAAGAAGCACAATAAGAACGGCAGCAAAAAGCTCCTCTATCAGCGTTATCTTTGGACACAATTGTCTGTGCCGAGCTCCGCATAACTCAGCCAATTCTCACTCTTGCACATTCAGGCATGAAGTTTAAATTCTCAATAGACCATTATAAGCTCTGGCTGAAGTTGGTGTAAATCCAGAGTAGCTCCAGCGATGTCAGGCAATAAAGTTACTCTGAATTTACTGCTGTGTAACTGGGAGCGGATTCTGATCTCATCCACTTAATTCTTTCTGTAAATTACTAGGCCAAGTCCTGACGGCCTCACATAGGCAAAAAATCCTATTTGTCATCAGCAGAAATTCTGACAGACCAAAGAGTCCTACGTTGCCCTTTAATCTCTTCTTATTTTCGTAGCGTAGCCATGCACTCCTAACAACTCCTTCTATCAGCTCATCACTCCTTTGGGGGACTGTGGCAACATGGACTGAGGATGTAGACAATGGAGATTATTAAAGTGATTTTCAAGAGCAAAGGTGCTCGATAGGCCAGTGCTTGCTATGTCGCCATCCCATACCTCCCCTAAAGAGCTGGGAAATTTTCTGTTTGATATCAGATCTGTCCCCACCTCATAAAAATTCACCCTTCGTATCTGCTTCTCCATTATTCATCTCTCAAAATGTTATCCAGGTGTGCCACATTACTACTGCTGTGACAGAGTAATGTAAAGATTGGCAATCTAAAATCCAGTTTTTCCAAACAGAGCTTATCTGCAGCAAGCTGACGGACAACGGAACTCCAGTGTGCAACCTGCCCCCCTGGCATCAGTGAGTAACATGTCCCCTAACTGCATCCCTCAAAAGCCTTTTCCTCTTGGAAGCAAGCTCTAACTTGCCGTGCATCTGAAATGAAATTGTAAACTCTTTGGGCTGGTACTCTGTAGTGCTATTTCAATTGTAGGTGCTGCAAAATAGATGTTTTATACAGTAAAATAATTCTTTTCATGAGAGTTTTATGTTAATTTCTTCCACTTCATTGCTATCTACAGGGGGATCGCTTTTCATTAATTTTATAACAATAGCCTTATTGCTCCATGTTTTTATTAGATCTAAAATCGGTATAAAATGAAGGATGTTTACAGTTTCACCATACAGAAAATGGAAAGACAGACTTGACATGAATACAAAGAAATGATATGAAATCTAGTTAATTACAATCTGTAAAACATGTGGGTTGGCAACAAGAAGGTAGTGCAGGAAACAGTGAATCATAAAGGGGGGAGAATAGCTAGATACAACACCCTTTGTGCAGCCCTATAACGATCTGGAAAACAGAGAAATGAAGGGCACTAACAATTTGCCACAATAATGTGCCTTTCTTAATGCACTGAAACCAAAATTTTACTTAAAGAAACAAAAAATTCTTCCTAAAGATGGGCCTGCAACTCTGTGCAGATTCTCATAGTATGCTTAAATGAATTGACTGGCCATAACCCAAACCACTGTGACTGGAGATTTAGGGAAACATGGCATAGTCACTCTTTTTCCTTGCCTAAATTGTGATAATTTGGTGTTGAAAAAATGCCTCTCACTGTGTCTTGAAGCCCATTGCTGTAATGATTGATGATTACAAAACTGTTGATTGCAACATCTTGAATGTTTTGTTCTGTTCAGTTTCAAACGTCTCTGAACTAAAGGGGCAGAAGAAAGTTTTCTATCATCTCACGCACTCAAACCTTAGGTCTGTGGTAAGACGGTCCCAAACTCTTACGCAAACGAACACGCACACTGCTGAAGAAGACAGGGCAGACTGGAGACGAGATCCCCAGTGTCAGGGTGCACCCAGGCTATCGAAAGCATGAGGCCTTTGCCAATGGGACCCTCACCAAAATGTTTGGAGTGATGATGTTTCTGTATAGACATCTGTGATTGTATCAGGATCAAGTAGTGCTCATAATTCTGTCCACAGGAGTGGGTTATGGCGTGACCGTGCCCACCCCCATTCATTTTGAACTCACTTGGGGCTGCAGCATCATCGTGCTGGCTGCTTTTTGGCTAACCCTCTTGAGCAAGTGAAGCACCAGCAGCCAACGCCGGCCACCAGAGCTGCCTGCAAAGACCCCAAAGCATCGCGGTGTGTAACGGGGTTGTTGTTTCATCATTGCTTAATGAAAACAAAGCTATTCCTTAGTTAAATGAAAACGTTGCCATTTTTTCTTCTCTCTTGAAGCTTCAGCTGGAGATGATTTTGTTCAACTATCTTCATCAATTATTCAGTGATAAAGAGGGCAAGTAAGTCTAGAAGGGAATTGCTGAATTCTTTCTTTGTCTTCCTACTGAGGAAAACGCTTTTCTAACGCAATGCATAAAGGATTGCTGTGCTAGTTTAGACTGTTTTGCAATGCCAGGCCTAAGCTGGTGTCAACAGCAGATGACAGCAGCCATCCCGAAAACCTCCTGTATTTCCTTTACAAAGTCTTTGCTTTTGGAAAAATATTTAAGATTTTCAATTCAGCTACAATGTTACTTAATCTGATCAAGTGACTTAGCTGACATCAGAGGTGCTGTATTTACAATTGCGGCTTTGAAACAATTGGCTTTTGCAAAGCAGAGATAAAGAAGCTGATGCTTGTCTAAAAGTTTTGGATATTTTTTATTATTTTGCTCATGAATGTAATCGTTTTTTATTAACACGGGATGACGGAAAAGATATAGCTGGCTTTTTAATGCCAACACTAGAAGAATATACTTTCAGGATGACAGTCTAATTTTATTTCTTGACATGGATTTTATTTAGGGAATGATATATATCTAGCCCACTCAGCACCTGCTGTCTTCAGACACACCAGCCATTTATGTCAATTATTTAGGGTTCCCCTTTAGGCTCCGAAGAGCAGGTCTTCCACTTCAGAATCCCCTTCTGCTCTCATTCAGTTTTTATCACATTCTCATCTCAAACTCCTGCCGCAGCTGGTTGTGCGGGAGAGGTCAAGAAATAAGGAACAGGCTGCTTTCTGTGCTGGTGAGATGCCCCAAGGAGCTCTCGCTCTGGAATTCAGGCTCTGGCAACGCGTCATTCCTTTCATTTCATCACATGTTCCTATTTGTTTAATGAAGTGTTCAAAATTCATTTGCACCAGCACACCAACTGGCTTTGCCACAGTATAATCATTGTGAAGATCCACAGAAACCTGGAACAAAGGCTTCTGAAGTCATCTAAAACTATTTTTGACAAGTTGGTTCCAAAGAAAACAAGGACCATAACTTCTTTCTTTATGGAATGTTAGGGGGAAATTCTTCTGTTTATAAATTGAAAATTACGTTACAGCAAATGTTTCAACTTAACGAACCAATGCTCATTCATAGCAACTGCTATTTAAATAAGTAGCTTTTGCAAGGGACTCTGGTGACACTAGCTGATTCATTAAGAGCTACAGGAATGGAGAACGTTTCCTGCTCTTCTGCCATAACGCTATCAGCTGCCAAATATACAAACTAACTGCGTGCTCGCTCTGCGGTGCCACAGCTATGGATTTGCTTTACATGCTCTTCGGGTGGGCTCGTGCTGTAGATGTGCGATTTAGGGGACATGGTGGCCCCAGTTTCTGGTCTTACTTTAGGGCGTCTTTAGTCCTCGCCCCAGTGACACATGCATGAGGTCGCTGGACAACAGCAGTGTATATGCATGCTTTGGGGCACAGATTATTATCCTGAAACCAGGTGGTAACACAAAGCATTGGTGGTGTGACTATAGGTAATTTAAGAACATAATGTCCATTTTTTAACAGAGCAGTAAATACGTGTAAGTTTTTCTAAAAGAAATCCTAGGAGTTATACAGTATTTCTCTGAAAATGGTTTCTTTATCACTATTATTCTACTTGTAGAAGAAAAATGGCTGTAATCTGCATCAGAGAAGCGCTCAGGGCAGATCTTCATTAACTCCCTCTGACTGTTGTGCTCAGCAGGCACGTACAGCTGCTGGTCCTCAACTAGCTCTGGGTTCTTCTAGCATATTTTTGGATGAGCAGGATGCATAACTTTAAAAAGAAAACATTTGCCAGACCACACATCATTTCGTTTTTGCAGGCCTTATGTTTAATAAACTATTACTTCTTCCACAACACTGTAATATTTTCCACAACACTTCACTTTTCCAAAGCTTTGTCCAAACCTCCTCTGGGCTCTGCAGCAGCCAGTACTGAAATTCTCACATGATTTATTTTCCCAGGCACCTTTAGTTCTCTCATGGATATTAAAACAGCGAGAGTTTTAAATATACACATATATAAAAGAAAATATTTTTCGACAATTACAGAAAAGTCTTTCTATTTGTATTTCATTCTCATATATGATTCACTGTCCTTATTTTAGTCTGGAGTTAACTTAATATCCTGTGTGTTTCCTCATGCAGGAATGTGTCCTGTTTTGCCTTTGATTTCCTACTTAATCCACGCTACAACTAGTGTTTTTTTAAACAATGATGATACAAAAAACCTGAATTTGATTGTGCTTCTTGGAAGATCTGCCCATCAAAGAATGACCACATTGCATTGTTTGGGTTTTTTTGACTCTGTGAGTATAAGGATACACAAAGCACAAATGGAAATACAGATGCTTAAAGTAATATTCTGTGCCAGCTATTTGGACTGTTAAATTTCTTTTTAAATATTTTCATAACTGTATTATAGGCAGGAAAAGTTTGTTCTTGTTTTCAACAAAACATTCAAAATAACTTTAATAAGAAAAACTTAAAAACACTGTCAAGTATGGCACTTCAAAGTAAACTTTTTTATAATTTTCATGTCCAGAATTAGACACATAAATTATTTTTTTTTTTTAAATCTCAATTTCCAGAGTTTATAAAAACCTGTATCCACCATTCATTTCAGGTATGTCTGAAATTTTCCAAGACTGTATGAGGAAGCTCCACATAAGCGTGGAGGAAACTGCCAACCTTTTGTCACCAAAGTCTGAATTATCTTACTTGGGAATGTCATGTAAAGTACTGATTATGTAAGACTAAATTCTACTCATGGAGGTTATAAGCAACAACAAAAAAAACACTTCAGTGACTGTACTCAGATTTAGGGACTGGCCTGAGAATGTGCATATTTTATGTATATGTTTTCAGTACTACTGAGCAAGCAAACTCACAGATGCATAAAAATGTTGGTCAGAAGGGACCTCTGGATGTCATCTAATCCTCCCTCCCACTCAGAGCCAGCAAGTTGCTTCCTTATCAATGCCTACGTTTGGTGAAAATAATACAGCATTTCCTCTCAAAAAAGACGTAAAATGGAACATCGGAAGTTTTGATTGGGTTACTTCTCCACATCACAGGCTGAGATCAGCACCTTTGTGTGAGTTCAGCAAGGCATCGCAAACCAGGACATGAGATGAGGTTCCACCAAGCTAGACTGGGGGCATGCACTGGTTGCAGTGCTCAGACACTGGCCACAGTCCATATGTTTGTCAGTAGTATTCCAAATAATTATTTTGGACATTTTTAAGGGCAAAAGATCATCCCATAGAAAGATCATAGAATGGTTAGAGTTGGAAGGGACCTTAAAGATGATCGAGTTCCAACCCCCCTGCCATGGACAGGGACACCTCCCGCTAGACCAGCTCAAAGCCCCATCCAGCCTGGCCTTGAACACTTCCAGGGATGGGGCATCCACAACTTCCCTGGACAACCTGTGCCAGTGTCTCACCACCCTCACAGTAAAGAATTTCTTCCTAATATCTAATCCAAATATACCCTCTTTCAGTTGAAAACTGTTACCCCCTCATCCTATTGATACACTCCCTGACAAAGAGTCCCTCCCCGTCTTTCCTGCAGGCCCCCTTTAGGTACTGGAAGGGGGCTATAAGGTCTCCCCAGAGCCTTCTCTTGTCCAGGCTGAACAACCCCAACTCTGTCAGCCTGTCTTCATAGGAGAGGTGCTCCAGCCCTCTGATCATTTTTGTGGCCCTCCTCTGGACCTGCTCCAACAGGTTTATGTCCTTATGTTGAGATCAAACTCTCCCCATAGATTCTTACCATAAGCTCGTAATCCTAAACTAGGATATATTGTGGAGAACTCTGTACATCCTGATCAGAAATGTCAAGTTCTGAAGACTCAACTACCCTTTATTAAGTAGTTTCAGTGGTTAATTAACTTCACTACACAAAATGTGCCTCTTATTTTTATTCTAATTTTTTCTGGCTTTAGCTCTCCAACACTGTGTTTTGCTACGAATGTGTTTGCTGGAGCAATTCAGCATAAGAATTTCATGTTTCTGCCCTTATAGTACCAGATAGCAAGATAGCTTTTTACGTGCCTTATCTTATGGTCACAGTCCTATTTAAAGCAGAGATTTGTCTGACTGTAGTTTGTTAGATAAATACCCCTCTATCAGAAATGTTAACACACAAGTTCCCTACAATCACACACGCACACACACGCGAGCATGTGCATACACTCACACACACGCGTTGAGTTTCTCTTTAACCCTGCTTACCAAGATAAATTAATCTAATGGTTTATAATTTTTAAGGACATATTTTAATGTATTTTACTATGTCAAATTTCATGTTTTATCATTCACAAAACCACAAGCTATCAAACCACAATAACAGCAAACACAGCAATCACACAGGAGTTCTTCTAGTTGAAAAATTATCTTTTATCTTTTCTGTCCCCATGGACAATTAAAGAATAGGTGTCATGGTGCTGACTCAAGTAGTTTTCATCTTATAAGTCCGGTTAATACCCAAATAATGTAAATTAGTAATTTGCTAGAGGAAGTCAACCAACTTGTCCAGCTCTCACTGAGGGTGCTCAATGGAGGTGTTAATTTCAAACACAGGAATTTTAAATCTATGTGGATCTCACATCTCCCATCAGGAGCAGATATAGTAAGGATGCAGGGGAGCTGGGTGATGAAGCGGGAGGTAACCCACCTGCTGGCATCGCCAGTACAGCCCGTTCTCTGTGTTATTATTGCTAAAGCTACTTCCTTCAGCAGCCTGGCTCCCAGCGGCCAATGAAACACTACATTGGTTCCATACCTTTTATTTAGATGTATGTGGATGCTAAAGAATAAGTTGAATACTCTGACATACCCGTTAACAACATATTAACTAGTATCTACCATACCAGCACAACATTTTTTGTAATGATTGCTCTACTAAAAGGGTAAATGGCCTACCAGCTGGGTGATACCATATGAAGAAATTCTCATACACCTCCACAAAAGTTATCTGCAAAGGTTAATCCATCCTTAATGTATTTCCGGGGAGGGTCGGTTGGGGTTTTTTTAGAAATTTTGACCCAAGATCTATTTCAACAGCAAGAAACAAAGCCTCCTGACAATGTGGAAAGTTTTGCCTTTAGTAGTGCATATGGTGTTTACGAAACTCTCTCTATTTCCTTAAAATGTAAAAGACAAACAGATTTTATAGGCTGGTAAAAAAACAGTGGACATAATAAGCCTGGCATTCTGAAGTAAACAGTTGATGGATCCATTTGAGGTGTGAAATATGCTCTAACACAAAGCAAGCCAAAATACATCCAAACAGTTAATGTGGTTAGATATTTCTGTTCATTAAATGAGTATTTTAGTTTGGACCAGTGATGGATTTGTAATAGAATATTATTGTAGGCTTTGTTTATGTTTACTTTCAAGGGGTTTTAAGATTTAAAGAGTAATGCTTTGATTCTTGCAATCGTGTGATCCTTTGCATTAACTGCTTGGCATCATCATTAACAAGTAGATAAGGACCAATGCTGTTTAATTAATACAGAGGTAGTTCTTAGTTTTGTTGGCTTCTTTGTTTAATCAGAACATGCAGATTTTCTTCCATAAATTAAAGTCACATTTGAAATTGTGGCTGGACATAAATTTCTCATAATATCTTGAGGCGCAAAACCATGATGGCAGAATGGCGCATCCAGTAGAAAGATGATACCGGGAGTTAATCATCTTAATTACATCTTATTCTGAAGTTCCATTTCTCAAACTCCACTTCCCAGTGATTATTTTTTATTATGCCTTTATGGAAAGGTCAAAAAGCTCACACCACCAAATAGCTGTTCTGTCTTTAAATGTCTATCCATAGTGATCTTCTGCTCTAAACTTGTAAGTTTAATTCCTTGCATATAATGAGACTTGCCTAGTAGTTTTTACTTCATTGTATTGTATTTTTATCTTTTTCTCAAATGTCCAATTTCCTCCCGAAATGCGACTATCCCGCTTGGACATAACATTTTACACTCAGCGTTACATATATGGGCACAGCCACTTCTCTACTTGTTGCCCTGTTTTGTACCTCCAAGATCCGAGATATCTGCAGATGCCCGTGAGACATTTGCTTTCTTGTCCGTGGAGTTCCTCTGAGCGTTCACCTCGAGGCAATTACCACAGATTACTTGAATACATCCCTGTGTGACTGCTTGCCAAAACGGTCTCCCATCCTCAAACCAGAACTTGCAATTTTGCTCCACGTGTATTATTTTCTGTTTAGTTTTGTTAAAATACATCCTGCTCATGGTGACAACGTAATTAAGCCGTGCAGCTTGCACAGCACGGGTAAATTTTTTTTCCTTCTTTACTACCCTGCCAATTTCTCTGTCATCTGCACACGTTATTAGCACAGATGTGATGTCAACGTCTAGAATGATCTTTCATCAGATGGAGCCACTCTCTGGTGAGCCCAATAAAAAGGCCAGGCTTTTTCTATGTGTTCCTAATAATAACTCCATTTTGTATCTATAAGTGACCCAGGTTTCAATCCTTTCCATATTAACGCCATGTAGTACAAGCTTTTTAATGAAATCATGATGTGGTTCTAAGTTAGTATTGCGATCTCAGATAAAACCCTGTCTTCTGGGAAATAAGCTTTCCTATAAACGCTGTGCAGGTGGGGACTGATGGGGATTGATATCACCTTATTCAGCTTCCTCCTTCATTCTGTGCCAGGGAGGTCCGGGAGAAGTGTCCTGGCTCAACAGTGGGTCAAGAGTTTCCCATATTCATCCCTTCATGCCACAGTATGTGCCCTGACTCTAGGGACCAATTTGAGAATTAATGAGCTCAGAGGGTCGTCAATGCCTCCTTCCTCAATCGTTCTGTTCTGGCAGTGTTCAAAAACACACAGCTAGCTCCATTCATTTACTAGGATTTACTTTGACGCTCTAAATTAGATACCAGATTAAGATGTGGCTAGAAGTTTCATACATGCGCACATGTTGTATTACTTTATTTGAGTGGTGAAAACTGATAAATACTGCAGCTGCGGAGCCAGGCCTAAGCATGCTAGGTGTTAATCAAATAAAAACAGAAGAAGCAGTCCTTGTCCGAAGGGACTTATATAGCCCCAAAGCCAACGTGTCTGTCCTTTTGTTCCACACATGCTTTCGAGTACTCTCAGCTCTTCGTATTTCTCATTAGTAATCTCTCACTTTAATGCATCAAGGTCATTAGAAGCGAAACTAGCAAACAAAATGCAAGACATCAGCTTTATTTAAGATGAACAGGAAGGGTCTCGTCTTCTACAGTGAAAAACGTGCTCTGGCCAATTCTGAAAGACTCAGAGGTACGTTGTTTGCAGTGTCAACTCAGGACTTCCAGCATCTCTGAAGAAGCACTGGAACCCTGCCGGGTGGGGTTCAATAAATAGCTAGCAGCATATTAATAAAATCCCCCTGAGAGCATGAAAGTCTTGGCACAACATGAGCAAAAAAAGAGCCAAATACTCACCTAACGTTAATTGCTATATTCCCATCAAATATAGTTATGCCAATTTATACCATTTCCTGAATGTATGCGTTTTCCATTGGACTTTAAAAACAGCCCATGGTTTATGCATACTTATATTCACACTTTTCAAAAGACTGCATTTAACTTTATCGAGTATCTTTTCCTGTTTCCATTACACATCTGAGTAAACTGCAGCCAAAGCAGGAAATGCCCACAGCCACTGAAGGGGTGCCTGCAAATCAAAATTGTCCTAGAAAATTCTGCCAACTAATAGTCTCCCAGCCTTCTCATAATTATTGTTTTTACCTGTGACACATCCCACTTATCTTCCCTGTAATTTTTTGTCAGCTTCCTTTTGGAGAGAGCTAGTATGTTCTGCGCTTTGTCTTATTTTTTTAAGTCATTCATATCGTGGCTACGAACCTGACTCCTATCTCTTCATGCACCTTAAACCATCCTGATTTGAAACCTGGCTATGCTCAACCTTTTGCTTATGTTTCATTTTCTCTGGCCTCTTTCTCTTCCTTTCCTCTACTCCTAGGCAAGTACTTCCAAAAGACCGTCTCCAAAATGTACGCTGGGAATCCTGAGGTTTTGGGTTTGTGGGTTTGTTTTTTTTTTTTTTTTCATAAAAAATAAATCACCATTGTGGTCAGCCTTGGATGCTTTTTGATACGCTTAATCTATGACAATTTTAGGCCAAACCAAAGGAACTTCAGTAAATTTTTTAAAAGCCTTTATAATGGTCATGTTAGAGGCTTCCAACCTTTATCCTCAAACTTGCCCTACATTTGTCAGCCTGAAGTTAAATTTCCATTTCTGATTTAAATGGGCAATGTACACAAAGTGCCCGCCAAGAGAACATCTAGGTGTATCTACCCCGAACAGTGCAGAGTCAGACAAAGATATCAAAGGCAGCTGGGGACCGTAGCAGCCGTCGTCCCCCCTCTGCAGCAGTTGCTGTCTCCAGCCCTGTGGGAGATTCCGCAGGGCACCCCGTCGTGGCACGCGGACACGCGCCTCTTGGCTGATATATTACTGTGATTACCCGGAGTTTTCAGGAAGATTTCGGAAACAGAGAAATAGAGTTTAAATGGCCACTCATATTTTTTTCTGAATCATGTTAAGTGAACAGAGTTATGCTGTCATTAAAACAGTCAGAAGGTCTGCCAACTTTATAGAAACAATCCAGCTGAAGTACCTGAGCGCTGCCTTCTTCTTGCCCCAGTACAGCTATAAATACTTAATATTCACAGTGTGAGAGAGGTCTTAATAAAAATATTTGGCTTGAAATCTTGAATGTCAAGAGCTTTTCCTCAGGCCCTTATCTCCTTAAATGCAGTCAAACCTCATAGAGTGATTGGGGAAAAATGTAAAGGAGCAGATAGCATTATCTTAAAACAATACCAGAGCAGGGAAATTAAAGATTTATGCTAGCCGTCACCTCCGACTTGGAGCCCAAATTAGGTGACCTAAGCTACTAGAACATCTATCAAAGGTAACTGTCAAGTGATCTTTTAAAGTACACACCCGCCCTGTTAAATAAAGGAATCTTTCATGTCATTGTTAATATTGCTCGGCAACATAGCTACGAAACAGATACCGACACCTCTAAAATTGTACTGCTCTCTTGCTCTTTTAATTTATTTTTACACTGACCGCTCATGCAGTAGAGGTGGCACAGGTTTGGACCTCAAAGTCAGCAGACTCTGCTCCAAGGGCTAATGAGGCTGGTGGAGAACCCGGGCTTTGGGCTCACATTCTAGAAAAGTAGCACAATGACATGTATAATGTACTGTAAGGGCTTCGGTGGGTCGGGGAAATATGATCCGTGATTAATCTGACCTTCATTTACCTTGTTGCATCAAGCTCCTCATTCAGCGTGGGCTATAATCAGTCCTGCCGTCTGTGGCTCTTTGTTAAACCGACGCTGTTTGTGTTTAGTCAGCTGTGAAAAGGGACCGAGAGAATAGTTTCTTCAGTGCAAGGTGTTAATGTCAGTCTCCCACACACATCCACTCAGAAACAGAACCAAATTTCCTTTTAGAGGCTCTTCAACTTAAAGGTGAACGATCTGAATCACTGTTCCACCCAGAGTAGGTGTAATTTCTTTTTACTTGAATTACATGACAGCAGCCAAACTCAGACATCACTAATATCTCCTTTCTCTTCCTTTTTTTATTCAAGTCTAAAAGTTTTACGGGGGCTTTGCTTTAAGACTGAAGCAAGAAGCTGATCTATGAAAGAATTTTGTTAGTTTACCTGCAACTGATACAGCTAGCAAACCCCGAATATAGATGCAGTCGCTCAAGCAAAATGCATGCCTTTTATCAACATGTCTTGGTTTGAAGAGCTGGTTTAAACAGACTGGAAACAGAACCCTTTCTGTGGCACAAGGAACACCTCCAGCAACAGGGTTTGCCATTTAAATTTCATAGGCCTGTCCCTCCAGGTATGGACAAAGTTCTAGTAGCCATGAAGGTTTAATGATAAAATTAATAAACCCTAAATGTTGAATAAATCCTAAGTGTGAATAAATCCCGAGAATTCAAGCTTTCTTGGTCAAAGTAAGCGTAATTAAATGCTACAAAAGAAATCATTTTATTATGCTTCCATAGACCGCTAAAAAGGGAAAAGCAGTGATGTAGAAAGACAAAGGCAAAAGTTTAAAAGGTCAAGGTTTCAACTACTATGAGTACCATAGCTCCATGGACTTCAGGGGATTCATAGCAATGCACACCTGTTGAAAAGCTGGCCTTATTTTAAAATTACAGAATCCATTCAACGGGTACATCATGAGAGTCAAGATGCAGTGGTGTACAGGATGAGTCAACAGACTCCCTCTGTTTCTGATCTACCTTAGATCCCACCACTCCCCACAAAAGAGGGTTAAAAAAACCCCAAACCTTACCTGGTTTTATCCCCAAATACTTGGGTAAAGTCATCTCTTCTTGTAAAGTTCAGTGTAGTAACTGTATTTGACGCTGCTGGGATTTTAGAGCAGGATAGTAATGCATACTGATTCCCCTGCTTTAAAACACACAACTTTTTGGTAGTAAAGACATAGCACAGTCTGTGTCCCATCTGAGAGCAAACCCCACAGCAAATGGGACCATTTGTTACGGCTTGTGGAAATCTATAGCATTCCCTAATGTGGGAAAAAAGTAATAAAAAGACGGATGAATGCCCATCCAAGTCTCTATTTGTTCAAAAAATCTAGATAAGAACGTTTTAAAAGATAAACTGTTGATTGGCATGTTTCTCAATTTATGAAGAAGGTTAAATGCATGATAAAATGTGTAAGAGGAATTTTCTTCTTGGTTTGTTTTGGGTTTTTTTTTGTTTTTTTTTTTTTTTTTTTTTTCACCTTTACACTACCAGGAAGGCTAATTCTCTTATAGCTTTGCTCAAGGAGTCATCAGAGACCTCACATGTTTGCTTTGAACTTTTTCTGCCCCAAAGACAGACAGAGAGATAAGTTTTCTCCTGAGTGTTTTTCAGTACTTGAGTTAAAAGTCAAAGCCAAATAGTGCGAATAAAACTCACCTTCCCTCTCTCCCCTCTATTTGCATAAATTTTTCTGCTGTCATAATTTTCTCCTCTTCTTCTTTGTCCAGAAGTCTGGAGACTCCGAGGAGTCGCATAGGAAAGGGTGATAAGAGATTAATTTCTACCACGACACGCATGTATAGATCCAGAGATAAATGCATCATCTGATCTTTATAATTAAAGAGAAGGAAAAAGAACATAAACCCAACCTTCCCCTCTGCCTTTCATAATCCATTATTAGTAACAGCACCTTTTTCTATAGGGTTCTCACATGTGTCCTTCATTATTCTGAAAGAATAGCATAAGATTAGCTTGACTTATCATTGACATTGTTCCCTGACCTTAAAGAAAGGCTGGCTTTCAATCCACCCCACAGAAAAAAAAAAAAAAAAAAGCTGAATGAATTTCTCAAAGGTGGGTGAAATAGTTGCCATAGCCTCAAGGCAGCAACAATGTAAATGCTAACAAGTTATTCTGGTTTTACATGTCTATTCACCTTTATATAGATTCTACCACCTCTGCGTCTCATACTGCATGTGTTAATGCTCAGAAAGTTCTTTTGGGCCCTATAAACAGTCCCATAATATACTTGAATGTAAACTGAAATGGTTTCCTCTAATTCTCTGTTGCCTATTTAATGAGCATATTCTTGCTCTGCACATTTACCTAGCGCCCGGTTTTGCCACCCATACACAGTCTCCCATTTTATAACCCTTTTTTATTTTTTTTGTAAATTCAGCACAATAGCTTGGATTGTGACAATTGCTTATTCAGTTTCAGAGAAGTAAAAAACGCAATATTCTTCTGCAAGACCAGCCCACATCTTGAATCCATATGTTTGAGTGTTTAGGAAAACTGGACCTGATACCCTCACCGTGAGCAAATTAGGGCGGGAAAGGGTGACGATAGTGATAGGAAGAGCAAGGAGCAATCCAATCAATAACTGTACCCTTAAGAGTGCCCGAATGAATGCAAAATACAGGGAAAAGATGCTATGTTTTATTACGACCCGCTGTATAGCACATTTCCCTCTTGCCCAAGTCAGGAATTTCAAGTCAGAATATTCTTACTTAGGGCTGACAAATAAATTTACAATTCAGGCCATTTGCTTCTCAATCTGTTGGAGCAAGAAACCTCCCAGAGAAGTAAGAAAAACTTTCTGTGAGCTGAATTACATTTTCACCAAAGCCTATACAGGTCCCGACCGGCTCTTATCGAAATCAAAGCAGTGACGTCCACTGGTGTCAGCAGCCAAATGTTTCCCCCAGAAGTGAGAAGCCCAGTACCAGCTGCTGGCCACAGCCCAACCCCTGCTTGCCCAACACTAGGCTGTCCCGAGGGCTTCCCCCAGAGCCGCCCGGCACCCAGCAGGATCCTGGTGTTCGGGGCACCTACGGCTGTGCTACTGACTCTTACAGCTACAACATTAACCTAAGTAAACTCTGAGTGGTATCAGGAACAGTGTGACATGGTAATTTATTTTCAATGGGGACATGCTGGTACAATTTAGGGAATAAATACACAAATGTCAAGGCACTTTGGGAAGAACACAGGAGCAGAAAACAGTATATTAGCAGTAGCAGAGAGACAAGAAGGAAAACGCAAGCCGGAGGAGGGTGGATAGGTAGGGATAAGTAGGCAGCATAGCTCGTACCGTGCCTGATAAATTTTCTTTAACAGATAATGTCTAAAACTCGGTGAAAAAAAGTTCCAGAAGAAAAAAAAATATTTGCCATGCTTTTTAGTTCAGAAACTGATCAAGTAATGAGCGGGCTACAAATTCAGCTGGTATAAAGCGTTGCACAGAACTGCATCTGCAGAACAAAATCAGGGTCTTACTGCCAGCCGTGGTAGCTGTCTCCAAACTACCGGTGGAACTGAGCAGTCGCAGTTTGCGCAGAGGCATGCACAGTCTGGAAAAGGGATGCTTAAAAAGTTTAACCGAATAATATATTTGCCCAGGCAGCTGAGGCCATGCTAGACCCAAACACCACTGCGGGAACCCACCTGTTAATGACCCAGCAGTAGGTTTTGGCATGGAAGGGGGCAGATTGCAATTAGAAACATTGAACCTGTTCTTGATCTCTCTTATGCAAAGCAAATTAGCAGTTACAGGGCTGTAAAGGCTAGAGAGGGAGGAGCCGGCAGCGTGAGAGAGAGCTGGTTGGTCCCAGCCCAGGTTTCACAGGCGCAGGAATGAAAAATAACAAGGCAAAGAAAAGGTTTCACGTTAACAGAGCGGCTGAAATTCAAGCCTGAAAAATTTCAGGGCTTTTTTTCCCCTCTATTTATATAAAATTTATAATGCAAATACAACTGTATTTTTGTATGCCGTGCCTCTCAGCTCTATTTATAATTTGACCATCATTTTCAAACCTGGCTGATTAATATTAGGCCATTAAAATCATGCTCAGATTCCTAAACAAACATTCTCCTTTTTTATTGTTGTTGGAAGCGTTGAACTCCTGCCTTCCCCTATGGCATGTGTAAGATGGTTTTGCCTTTCAGCAGACTCTTAGGGTGAAGTAAAACAAACACTTCGCCATCTCATAAGAGTCTCAGAAATTAGACTCCTGAGGATATCCTGTTGTAGCAGAGGTGCTGCTCTCGCCCCAGTCCCTGTGCTCCAGCAGAGTCAGCCTGTGAACTTGCAATCACGGACTCATGCAAATTTGGGTGGAAAGGGGGAGTCGTCTGTCCTAGCCCCTGCCCAGCACGGGGCCAAATTCAAAGTTGGGATGCTGTTTTTTTCCCTCCTCTCCCACTAGTTATTTGCAGGGAGTCACGGGGCCTCCACTTCTCCAAGCCAAATTAACGCCCTGTCCTCTCCTCGAGCGAGGTGGGCTCCAGCCACCTGGGTGCCCTTGCTCGACCCGCTTCTGTCTGTCATCGGCTTCCTCGTGGCCCTCTGGTTTCTGCTGCAGGGGCTTAGTCCACCCCTGGGCCAGGGCTTTGCTTTTTATCTGTTGAACTTCACGTTCCTCCTGTTGGCCCAGTTCTCCCACATGCCCAGGTCCCCCTGAGCCCCAGTCCTGCCCACCGACGCATCGACCATCAGCCCCGTCCTACCCACTTCATCCCACACCAGCTCAATTTCTTTGCCTGTTCCACATGCAGGTAGATAGGAAGTACCACTAAAATCTAAATTGTCTTTGCTGAGGGGTAGACGATCTCATCCACATGAGCAAGCTGAGGCTATACTTCTGTAACTGGTTCCCAAACAGTCGCTTGTGCCGTCTGCACCCACAGTAACTGCCTACAGATTCACACCACACGTGCCCTGCTTTAAACTTAATGATTTGCCATCAAAATGTCCTGACCGAGATCGTATTGTTGTAACTACAGTCAAACCCCCTATTGCTTTATGCGTTTGCCACTTTCTCTGTAAGATAATACCCTCACCTTATTTCACAGGGGATCAGGAGGATGAATGCATTATTAATAGGGAAAGCATTCAGATTTGGGGGGGGTGAGAAGCACCAGCACTTAGGAATTATCTTATGAATACAATATAAATTATTCAGCAACTATATGTCCTTCTCACAAAGGAAATCATAGGGTTTGGTCCTACTGAGCTTACACATTCCTAAATACAGAGGGGAAAAAAGTAAATCCTAAGACATAAATGTAAACAAAAATGTAAGTACAAACTAAAATACTTTTAAATACTTCATTGACAAAGTTTGCCCACATGTCACATTTTACTTTAATAGCAATTTTGTCCACCATTTTAGGAAAAAAAGTGCTCATTTCTCGTGACATGCTCATGCAACTCTAGTTGTACTTTAGTAAACTCATTTAGTAATCTATTTTCTTTGTTCATTGCTTTTTTTGGTGGAATGAAATCTCATACATTCCCTAATGTGCCAACTTTCATTAATTAAAAAAAAAAAAACAACCAACAACTTTAAGATTAAAAGCGTATTGTTATGCCTATGGCAATTTTGCCTATGGTTATTTTACCATGGATTTTAATAAAGCCAGAACTCCACCCTAAAATTTTAGAAACTAGGGGAATGTCTATAGGGAGAATTTGGAACCCACTGGACTTTATACTGTTTTCCTTTTCAAGCTCATGCTCTTTCACAGCTGTAGAGGCTTTTGGTTTAAAACAGAGAGGCAGCTAGTGTGAGTAAAGTAAGTGAGGGCCTTCTGAACTTGGAATCGAAGATTTATTTTTTTCTTTCCAAATCCTACACAAAATATAGAAAAAAAAAAATCCCAAAACATTTATTTCTAATTGACTTTGTTAAGTGCAATCTCTCCCACTCATCGGTGTACTTCGGCAAGGAAATTGTTCTGCTAAATACAAGTAAAAGTACTGAAAGTACTGAAAGTACTTAACTGATCTGTTGATGGGTCATGTAAATATACTCTTTAAAGGGGTACTAATTTTAGAGATAATTACAAGCATTTTACGCGCCTCCATTTTTTGTTGACAGCATTTCTCAAGTATTAGCAACCCATTTTAGGAATAATACAATCACGCCAATGAGATGCTTACATTGACTGCAAAAAAAGTGCAAAATTCAGTTTAGGGGAGAAAAAAAGCAAATTATGTATCACCTAATGGATGCCCTTTTCTCTCTGACATTCTTTCGTACTCTGGGACCATCTCTAGGCAGTACATCAAGCCTGCAACTTGTCCACCACTTCATAATAAACAGCTAAAATCGGCTTTGCATGTTCTTCTGCAGAAAGAAACTAGTGACAAGCTCCTGTAAATGGAAGGAACTCCATTGGCTTTAATGGAGCTCTGCTGTATTACACTTCTTCTGGACATCCTCCCTGCATGTTGAAACATTTCTGACGCAGAGGAAAAGGGAGGGGGTATTTTCCAGTAGCTGGAGAAGAGGGTCTGGGACACCATTTGGGTACATGTGCTCTTTGCTGCCCCTGACTGAGCAGTCACTTCAGATCGATCCACATTAGAAAAAGCATCGCTTTACTTACAGTGATAGGAATGTGATACTTCAGTATATTTTTCAAACCACCATAAATTCTTGTTCCTTACCAAAATACTGTTTATTTTGCCGTCTTGTTGAAGGGAAGGTGTACTGCTGCAATGACCTCTCCACAGTGGAGGTTTCACTGCAAACTAAACCTGTAACCATTCCAGTACGGGCAAACCCCTTGTTTGTCTTTTCTTCAGCGTACCTTTGAGAGATGAGTAGGGTGGTATTTCATCTGAGGGGGATTGTTGTATTGTCGCATGAACTCAGGTCTTCTGCAATTGCTATACACAATTACCTGCACAGGACCTTACGCCGACCAACCGAGTGGGGCATGGGTGCGGCGTGGTGGCACAATTTCCACACCGGTGACCCGGGCCTTCAGGAAACTTGTCCTGCCTTACTCACTCCGGCACATCTACAAAGCTAGAGGGTTCATTCTACTATTTGATTCTCCATGAGAGGATCCTTGTGGAAACGCATCTTTCTCTCAGGCAAACGTGTACATACATCTCTACACACACGTGCACACCACCCCCTCCGTGGTCTTCTCTGGGTTCGGCAACAAAATGGTGTGATCAGCAATGCTAAAATACAGATTGGGGTGTGTAGCTACATGTCAAAGTTGTGGGTTTTTTTTAGTTTTTTTTTGTTTTGTTTTGTTTTGTTTTTTTTTTTTAAATAAAGCTGATGACTGTGGGGGTTTTTAAAGTACAGTAAGCTGGTGACAGTGAGAATGTTTCTTTAGTTTTAGAAATTAAAAGGGGAAATGGCTTCTCTACAATTCTGTCACTACAGCATCTTCCGAGAAAAAAGAACTCTCAAGATATAATTTATTTGCTACCCTCAAAATGAAGGAAAAGCATAAAGAAGTGATTGTTGCTCTGTTCCTGGGTTTGGGCAGATTGGGGACTGAACGCAGATTAATCCCAAGCTTTGAGCTCTGATTACTACTGAGAAGTAAAGAGTATGTGGTGATGATTGGATGGATGTTAATATGCACCTTAATATATCACTAAACAATAGAAATCTTACAATGCGACTGGAACAACAAAGCCTTTCTCCCCAAACCATTGGGATGTCATAAAGGACTGTTGGCACGTTGGTTCCGCTGATTTCAGCTGGACTCCATGAGGGTAAAGGCTGATGTGTTAGGACCAAGGTATGAAATGAAGCGTGTTTGTATATTGCATCTGTGTTTATTGATGTGTGCAAACACATACACATAAATAATCATTTATGGTTCTGAGCCCTGAAATAACACTGAAAAATAAGTAATTTTATGACTTCGTTTCGGTTGACAAATCTGATGATTGCTTGGCTGTTTTACAGCAAGTTGTAGACTTAGTAAAAGAAGACAACAAGCAAAGTAAACATATACCGTACCAGAAAGATTAGGGCAATCTGTGCCTTTGAAAGCAATCGGGAAGCTTCCACGGAAGCTCACCCTCATGGAAGGCAAGCTGGTTAGCTTCTCCTGGCACTGCGTGAAGGAAAGAGATAAAAAGTAATTATATTCTATTTAGTGACCACACTCCAGTTGCAAACGCTCATAGGGCTCTAGCATGCAGATAAATCTTTCCAGCTGGGCTACTCATTACCCTTGCAACAGTAAATATAAACATTGATAAGTGCAAATGTAGACTGTTACGGAAATTGTGTGATTATCTGAAAATCTTGCAGCTGCTCTTACTCCCAATTAAGTCCAAGTTCATCTGGAGGGACTGGATTTATGGAACTGAGAATCCATAAGATTTAAAAAAAAAAACAAAACCAAAACCCAAAACGAAACAGTCTTTTCTCTATCTGGAAAATTACAGAGCAATCGGCTTGAACGATAACGTGGTCTCACCCTAATCTTGAAGCTGATTCTATGAACGCTTAGTGCTGAAATTAGACGCCATTTTAGTTGATATCCTTTTAACCTGATAGTATCCCCGTGCTGCAAAAATCCTTTGTATATTGCATATTGGTTTAAGTATTTTTGCCTCAGGGTAATTTCGGTATCAGACCCCTTCAATAGGGAAGCAAGTGAATAAATGTACAAATATGCCACAATAAGTATGCAAAGACACCGCCTCTATTCTTATCACAGAGGGCTCGATTTAAATTTGTTAACATATAAAAATGGAAAACTGCAATTAGTGTTACACTAGAACTCATATAAAAATGTTGACTTTCTATCTAACCTTTCTTTCAAAAGCATCTGATATTTGATAATGTATACAATGGTTATTTTCAATTCAAAGTTTTTCTTTTTTTTTTTTTTAATAAAACCATAGTAAGTTTAATCACTATATACCCAAGGGTAATTTCAGTTCCCCTTTTGATGTATTTATGAAAATTCTGGGCTTACCTTGCATATGTTAGTTACGTTTTCTCCAGCCTTTCATGGTTGACAGAGTTAGAGATGTAACTTAGTTAAGTTAGTGAGCGTTAGATGGCTAGCATCCTTTAAAAGAAAAAAACAAAAAACTTTTTTATGTAATTTTATGTAAATAATCAAAAATATTTCAAGTTGACTCACAGATTTGCGTCTTTCATTACAAAATTTTAATTTAATTTCAATGATCTGTTTGAAGTCTTGAAAATAAAAGAACAAAAGAATGTGGTACAGAAAATACAAAGCAATGTCATCTGTTATGTCCTCTTAATATTTCCCCTCTTTATCAAGAAAAAAAAAGAAAAAAGGCAGCAGCCTACACAGAGCCGATTACACAGAGGAACCATAAGCAACTGCAGCTTGTGAAAATATTGCCAGTCACAAATTTACCATGACACAGTGCAGAGGAAGCTATAGTTTGCAGCCCAAGCTGTCAAGTCTGATTTTGGAAGTCTCAAAACGCGTAGTTAAACAACTTAGCCACATTAGGAAGATATTCAAGGGAGATGGCTAAGGGGCACGCAGGAACTACCTCATTCCTATTCTCTTTCCTAACTTGTGTTTCTAATATCAACATTAAAGGAAATGCTGAAACGAGTGAGAGAAAATCAGCACTGTAGGATTCAATGAAAGGGAGGGACTGTAGCATTTGTGTGGGGCTGCAGCAACTATGGGCTACCTGGGGGGGGTAATGCAATGAGATTTACACTGTGACTTGGACAGAGGGAGGGAGGGAGGAAGGAAGGAAGGAAGGAAGGAAGGAAGGAAGGAAGGAAGGAAGGAAGGAAGGGAGGGAGGGTGGGAGGAAGGGAGCTTCTCACTTAGCAGCACTGACAGATGAAGTAGGGATACTTGATTTGAGTGTAAGGACAGTAAAGAATTAAGGAATCGTTTTGGTTGCAATGGAGATTTGTACTGATTTATTGAGCCCGTTGCTCAGTCTTTCAAATGACTTACTGCGTTATTTAGGAACTGCAATAGTACAAAAAAAAAAAAGATTACTTACTAGAGGTGCATTCGTCTCTGCTGTATCCACTGTTTTTCCAGTAGTTATAAGGTATTGAAAGTGAAAGGCCTTATTATACTCCCATTGAAGTAGTGGCAAAACCACTGTCAATTTCCAGGGGAACAAGACAGAGACTAAAAATAGATTTGGTACCTGAATGTCTTCGTTTAAATACCCAGTTTGTAAATACAGCTGGCCAAAGCATGGAATTAGGAAGTTTATTTTGATTTTTTAAATATTCATTTTTACTGCATTTTGAATACCATAATACTGTCTTTTAAACATTTACTAGTACTGTATTTTAAATTTAATCATAGAAAATGAGCTGAATTTCTTCTCCCTCTCATACATTTTTATTCATGCCCATGTAAAGCACTGGGCCCTGTGAAGAGAGGCTGTAAACTGTGTGAAATCAACTACATCCGCATGGAAATTAAGACTGAAAAGCAGGTCTGACTCATTAACGTTGTAATAGTTTGGTTTACTGCTAGAGCGAAGGTTTTGAATATTACACTTTTCTTTGTTTCTTCTCTTTCTTGGATAAGGTCTTAGAGAAAACTTTTGGAATATATATAAAAAAAAAATAATCCCCAAACTTCAGGGAAAATGTTTGTTTTATGCAAAGCTGTTCCTGTTAAAAATAGAAAGACAGTCGCTTTGCACACACCTGGAGAAATAATGCATGTGCAAATTGGGAAGGCAAAGTAAAACTTCTCTGTTGTCAGGACATTAACAATAGTTTTAATGGAAATTTGTATTAAATAGACTGATAGGTAATTAGCTAGCCAACCAGAGTTTTGGCTTCTCAAAAATACCTCTTCTCAGAAGCCTGTATTTGAAGATTTTAAGGCTAGAAAGGATCATTGCGATAGTTTACTCTGAGCACATAATATCATAACGTGGGCCACAGGACTTCTTGGTGCCTTCTGAAATTCAGTAGCAGTGCTTGATTTAAGATTCCAATTAAAGACTATCCACACCAGTTGTTGGTTAATTTTCTCTGTCCTTAAAAACCTGCCGCTTTGTCTGTAACTCGGAGCTGTAGATCTCCCTATGTTTGTGTGATCGATTGACGAGTCCCCTGCTAGCTCTTTTCCCACACGTTGGTCCTTCTAGAGGGTTGAGTTACTTCATTGGTAAGTTAAAGAGATAGCTACCTTTAAGAAATAAGCCATTTTCCAATCCTTTTGTTATTATCAACACTCTTCTCTGCAGCCCCTCTAATTTATCATCATCCTTCTTGAAGTGCAGATAATTGAATGGGACTACTTAAGTAGTAGCCACCCCACCGGTGCCAAGCACAGAGGTACTACAACCTCTGTTCTTCTTCCTTACATGTCCCTTTCTGTGTATGCAGTAATCACAGCACCTCTTTTGGCCATGGCACCACACAAGGTGCTCCCAGTCAGGTTAGTTTTCTGCCAGCATTAGCATCACATACATGAGTTTCTTTAGAAACCTTCACTCCTCTATTCATTATTTCCCAAAACTGCAGCTCGCATCTAGAAATGATACAGCATACCTTCCCCACTTCAGTAGCCATAGAGATTGTGTAAAAAGCCATTTTAGAATTCCTGAACTAAAAATTCTGTATTTGGCAAGGGAAGCAATCCATACGTCTTGCATTTTCCAACAGTGAATCATGCTTTCAACCCTGCGTAATCCCACTGAATTAAGAGGAACCTTTTAAAGTGTAAAATATTATACAATGCAATGCCGATAGAGACAGGGAACTATCACAGGCTGCTACACCAGTCTTAGTCTGAATCAGGAGTGCACTTCTGAAATGAATCTCCTGACTCTCCCCGCAGCGCTGTGCTTGGGTACGCAGAGCAGAGCAGTTTCTCAGCCTGAGAACTGCTTTCCCTTTGGGTGAAACTAACCCGGCCGGTGCACCTCAGGCACGTGCCCAAGGTGTTCCAGCTGACCGCTGCCAGGCAGGCTGCGGGACCAGCCTGGGGACAGACACCCCCAGCCCCGAGAGGCAGCTGGAGGCTAATGTTGGTGCGATGCAGATGTTTGGTCCCGGTCTCATCCTACACCCCTGCGCTGAGGTACTTGCTTATCTAGACAGAGCCATGTCTTTTTCCATGAAACTCATTTGTTTGCTCTGCACGCGCACTCCTCATGTGAGGGACTGTGCTCTCCTTGAGGCTTTCCTGACAAAATTCCCACTGGGCTCCTTCTATAATCTGTATTGACAAGCACTCTTCAGGAAGATTAGGTCTTCTTCAGGGGTAGGCTTCCGGTTCCCACCTTGCTTTAGCCACTTTGAGAAGCATGGTAGCAGGGCTGCTTCTGCTCCTGGCCTCAGAAGGTAAGATTATCCTCACAGGACAAGGGGAGAGACATCTGACAGCACATTCACAAAGCTCAGGACTCGTATACCTCCAGAATACTTGAGCAACTAAAGGGGATGACACATGGCTAACATCTCTCACATCCATAGCACGACCTCTCTGTAAGTCTGGCTTCTCCGCAGGAGATCTGATCCTGCTAATTCTCTAGGTGTTTCGCTCTTTGCAGACAGCTCGTAGGTAGAACCGCTTTCTCTTCTAAAATCTTTCATGGGAGGACAAAAGGCTTGAAATCATAAGATGTCCCAGGCATTAATTCAGCACAGCTGGGGAGATGCAACACTGTGTGGATGAGTGAAGACAAGGAAAGAGATGATCACCTCCCTCTTCTTTCTATCCCAGACTGGCAGGGGGCCAAACTGTCTCTGAAAGTAAATTAGAGCAGCATAAAAAAAATAAATCTCTGTTCCATCTGAGAACCCTAAGGGACCCATATAGCTAGCTCAGCCCTTCGTGTCAGCCCACTAAATAGATCAGAGGAGTGTAGAACACATACATCTAAGTTTCTGATTTATTTTACCTTAAGTAATAACAATTACACATGTTCCACATACTATACAATATCTTGCATATAGTAAATAGGAGTGTTTCCTTAACTTATTTAGATTTTTGCAACTGCACTTTGGAAGAATGACCGAATACGTCCTTATCATCTTATATAAAGAAGCAAAAATACACTCGGCGTAACGCTTACCTAATATGCGGTGTCCCTGAGCTGCAGCAGATGTGCATTGATTGTATAATGGCACAGGCAAGAAACTATGAATAGTGCATCCCAGTTTGCAACCTCTGCCACAGCGTATCAGCATCAAAATTCTTATCAGAAATGATTGGATTCCTATTAGATTAGATTGAATCCCTGTTACAGCCCAAGGAATCTAGATCTCCTCATCTCAAAAAGGTGGATGAAAAATCATGACTAGAAAGCGCAGGTATTACAAGCCACATGAAGCAAACTATGGAGGGAAAAAGGGTAGAGAGGATAGAAAAAGGATCAGACTGTGCTTGCTTTGCAAAGTCAAAACATTTTTGATGGTTTTGCTTTCCAAAAACTTTGAGACAAGGTGTCTCACTTTGCTTTTTGAGTTTTGATAATATTGTTTTACTCAAGAGGTCTGCTTGCCTAAGTGCTCGTGAATTAAGCAAAAGCTATTGGTCAAAGTCCAAAGATATCAATGAAGTAATATGTGAAGAAAAAAAAATACCATTGATGGTTTCAATTCCTGAAAATATCTTAGTCAATCAGAATTTCCTTTTAAAATTGAAACTCTTGGTATTAACAAGTGGCTAAATTAGAAACCTTCTTTTGATGCTGCGGAGCAATTACTCACATGAGTGACGCCATGAGAACATTTATCTATCTGAGAAATACAAAAAGATACTCACAAAATAGAAATCAAAGCCTGCTGCTGTAGATGTGCTAAATAATAATAACAACAACAACAACAACAATAATAATAATCTAAAAGTCTTTACTTTCCCACTGCGAATTTTCTGGTGGGACAATTCAAAACAGGCATTTATTTAACATATTTCTAAGTGTTGCAGAACTACCATGTCACATTTCAGTTTTGCAACATAAGAATTGCATACTGCAGCTGTATCCAAATAGTCTTGAGGCATTTATTCAAGTTAAAACACCAGTTCAGTTTTCACTATTGTATCAAAAATTCTCTTAAAAACTTAATTAGCAGCCTAGCAGATCCACATTTTTTACAGTTCATAACAGCAATAAATAATTAATCTGTATTTCAGACTTTTTTTTTGTGAGGAGAATTATTTAACTACAGCAAGGTAAAAGTAGAACCAAATATTTATTTTTGAATTATTCACTTACTCCAGAGAACTTACTTTTATCTGCATAGTCAGAAAACAGGAAAACACGGTGTGGGGGGGAAACACAGTTAGAAACAGTTACCAACACAATACATGATGATGAAGCACTAGAAAAATAACAATGGCTTTCATCTTTTAAAATGCAAAATATTTTGTCTTATGATCCCATTATCTCCACAGTAGGCCAACCCTGCTAGCCCTTGACTTTGATTGTTTCAGGTTTGGGTTTCCATTTTAATGAGGGTAAGAAAGCACAGCTCTGGCTTCCTTCGTTTGGAGCTGCAGGGCCGCTGCACGGCCGCCGATCACCGTTACTGCGTCTTGAGTTAGGAAACCGAAAAAAACAAGACTCTTAAAAACCTGGGGATTTCTTTTATACGTGGTCGCTTTGGGGTCTTCTGTTACACAAAAGCCAAAATTACTGTAGTGGCCAGAGCAGCAATTCACTTTTCTGTCTTGTACTCTACCATCAATTTATAGTTGTTTGGGTTTTTTTTATTTTAATTGAAAAAAACCCAAGTCTTTCTCATGGGTTCTGTGCTGCTCCCCTTAGCCATGCATAGCTTGAAAAAAACTCGCCTTCCTTGATAGACTTCATTTTAAGTTCTCGGCAAGCATTACATCAATATTTAACCTTGTCTCCCTGCGGGCTAGCTGCAGCCTGCCTGGCTTGCCGGCGTGGCTGAGCCCGTGCCTGCCGCTGCTGCCGCCGCTGCTCAGACACAACGACGTACGGACGTTCCAACTGGCCGTCGGTTCAGAAAGCGAGGAGAAGTAGGCGCCATGGCCGTTCAGACTTGTCCTCTTCTGCTGGTCTGGCAGGACTTAGACTGCGTGGGTAACGGGCAGCAGTTGTGCTCAGCCAAAACAGAGTGGAAGTCATTTCACTGTACCCGTATAACGTTGCAATGCAATTTCCCTGCCATCACAACACCTTCAGTTCCCCACCACCCCATCTTTCCTTGCCTCCTTCTGTCTCCTTGCCTGCTCTGCAGAAGCTTGCATGGCTGGGCTTCAGCCAGCCTGGGTGGACCCGGTGGCTTTCTGAGCTGGAGTAGGTATACAGGCAGAGCATCTGGGCGGCATCGGATGAGCACGTGCTGCTCCTCAGCAATGAAAAACCAAACACAGGGCTTGGAAGGCTGTGCCGGGACGGACCTGTCCTGCTGCCCTTCACCTGTGCTGCTGAGGACATCCCTGTGCTGCAGCCACATGGCTCCCGCAGCACTGCTAGCCTGGCCAGGCCGGGCGACCAGCAAGGACCTGGCCGAACAGAGCGGGTGAGAGCTTTGCTCGGGTTTACCAAAGCTTCACCGCTCCCTGCAGAAGACCGAAGGAGCGGGAATGGTTGCAGCCCCCTTGCTGGGTGACCAAGCCTTGGAAGCCACGCAAGCCTTGACTGGGGACCATTTTCTAGGAGTTTGCCTCATTTGTAAGCCCACAGGACTTTTTTTAAAAAAAAAAAAAAAAAAAGCACAGGAACTAAAAATTCAACGCCATCTCACTATAAATCTGGAGGGGATTTTTGTTTGCGTTGTTAAGTAATAAAAACCTAATGTCGGCTTTGCTTTTGAAAAAAAAAAAAAAAAAAGTAAGTTGGATGGGATCTTATGCAGAGCAGGAGACGTCTGCTTGTATGCCTGCCTAAGCGCTCATGGCCTTGTGCCGACGCGGTCTCCAGGCTCCGAAGATGACGATGAATCACACAAGCCGGCAATGACATTTCCCAGCGTTTCGAGAAGTTCAGCACACACATGGATGTACGCAGCAACGATCTTTGTCGTGCTGCCTTGGATGACATCATAAGTGCCCATAAGAACTCTCGGTGACAGCACATATGTAGGCTTTGGGCTAAATGTATAACGAGCATGAAATTCCCTTTAATGTCAAACTAAGACAAAAAAAAAAAAAAAAAAGGGGAAAGGTCATTTAGGGGGAAAAAAGAAACCAAACAACAACAAAAAAACCCAATAATAAATCTGACTTTGGGGCCCGCGTGAGTCTCGCTGTCACCAGGATGAGCCCACCGAGGCAGACACCCAGGCAACATCCAGATAATCTTATTATTTGCATGACATTAACCATGAGGCCGGGGTGGGGGGAGGGGTGGGGGGAGGGGAAGGAGAGGGTGGCCAAATAAAAAAGGCGCGGCGTCCCCCCTGCGACCGGCCGGGTCCCACTCCGGCGTGGCGGAGGTACGATCCGAGCGGTGGGCCGGCAGCACCGGGTGTTTCGTGGGGGAGCGGTGCCGGTGCCGGTGCCGGTGCCGGTGCGGTGGGGATTTTGTCGTGCGCAGCTACTCGTGGCCGCACGGTAGCGGCGCGGCGGGGCGCTGGGGAGCGCGGTAATGATGTCAACTTGTTATTTACTTTCCAACCCCGAGTGACGGTGCAGGGCGAAAGGAGAATCAATCAGCCGCCGGGTGACCCTCCAGGCGGAAAAAAAAAAACCCAAACCAACCCCAAACTGGGAGCCCGGCGCCCGCCGCCGCCGGAGCGGGGGAGGGGAAGCACATGGGGTTCGGGGCCGCGTTGCATCATCCGCCGGGCGCGGGGCCGCGCGCCGCTCGTGTGCGCGTGTGTGTGTGTGGGGAGGGGGGACACGACACACCGGAGGGGCAGGCGGGAGGCTGAAGACCGGCGGGTGTTGTGTTTCCACCGAGCCCGTTTGCTGCTGATTCACGGCGGCGGGGGACCGCGTCAGCCCGCCGCCACCTCGCGCCCGGCCCGGCGGCGCGCGGAGCGGAGCGGAGCGGTGCGGTGCGGTGCGGAGCGCGAGACCCCGCTGGTTTTGCATCCCCACCCCCCTCCACCAGCCCCGCGAGCGGAGCGTGGAGCTGCGGGGGCGTGGGGGGTGTCATAGCGCCCTGCCCGCTCCGGTGTGCGGAACGTAACGTCATAATGATGATGATAATAAAAATAATAAGTGATAATGATGCGTTCCTCGTGTGTAATCCGCGCGAGGCCTCAGACAATGCGGCCTCCCCAAAGCCGGGCCTGTCGCACCCTCACCGGCCCCAAATGTGATAATAACAACAATAATAATAATAACGACGATGGGAATAACCGCCGCCAACGGCCGGGCCGGCGGGAGCGGGCCGCGGGTGGGGGAGGGCGGCGGTGGGCAGGGGGTGCCCCCGCCCCCCCCGGGCGGCGCGGGGCGTCCCTGCCTGCTGCCGCCCGCCGGGCCGGCGCGAGGCGGGGTGAGGGGAGGGCCCGGCTGCCCCCCGCGTGCGTGGGGGTCGGTGTGTGCGCGGTCGGTTTGTCACCGGGTTTCTGTCACGGGGAGGGAGTGGGGGTGGGGGGCGTGGGGTGTTGAAGCGCAACCAGACTGACAACAACGCGTGGAGGCGAGTGGCGGGAGTCACCCGAGGGCACCCGCGGGGCGTTGGCGGCGGCGGCGGCAGCGGGGACACCCGCCGTTGCCCGCAGTTGCGTGTCGCCGCGTGTGCGTGGGGGCTACGCGGGTGGGGCGGGCGCGGCAGGTTCGCCCCCACCCCGTCCCTCCTCGCTTGCCCCCCCCTCCCCGGTGTGTGTGTCCCCCCCCCTCCCGGTTCCCCGCCCTCCCCTCCCGTCCCTCCCGCCCGGTGCTGGTGGCGGCGGCGGCGGCGGCAGCGGGCCCCGGGCGCGGCCCGCTCCCCTCAGCGCCGCTCCCGCCGCCGCCGCGCGCCCGCACCGGCCCCGCCAACCGTCCTCGTCCCCCCATCCCCCCCACACACACCCGGGCCTTGCCGGCGGAGCCGGGCCGAGCGGCGGCACCTCCCGACCGCCATTCCGCCCCAAAACTTTCCGCTTTCCCCTTCCCACTCTCCGGGACTTCCTTGTGCCGCCCGTGCGCGCGGAGGGGGGGGGGGGGGAGGAGGCGTGTGCGGCGGCGGCGGCGGCGAGGGGGGATTTACCGTCTGGGCGCAGGCTGGCCGGGACCCCGGGGGAAGCGGAGTTGCACCATGCGCGGCAAGTGAGGGGAAAGTCTCCGCCGGCGCCGCCCGCAGAAGTTGAGGCTTTTTTTTTTCCCCCCGCCGGGAGCGGGAGCTGCGCCTTTAACGCCCGCTGCGCGAGGTGAGTTTCCGAGGCGGATTATTCATCCCGGGGACACTGGTGTTTTGGGGTGTTTTTTTTTTTTTTTTCTTTAAATATTTATTTATTTATTTATTTATCTTTCTCTCACTTGCGCCGAGGTGACAAACGTCCTTCCCCCCCCGCTTTCTCCCATCCCCCCCCCCTCCCCCCCAGCCCAGCCGAGGCCTGGGACCGGGGCCCGTCGCCCCCCGCGCCCCCACGCAGCCCGCCCTGACCCGCCCGGGGTGGGGGGTGGGGGGGGTCGCTCAGGCGCAGCCTGTTATGGCGAAGTTTTTTGAACCCGGGCGTTTTGGGGGGGGGGGATCTGTTTGGTTTGGGGTGTTTTTTCTTTCCTTTTTTTTTTCTTTTTTTTTTTTTTTTTTTTATGTAGATGTGTGCGGGGCTGCCGTCTCGGTGGCGGGTGTGCTTTCATCTGCCCACCGACCCCGGGGCCAGTGTGTGTGTATGTGTATGTGCGTGTTGGGGGGGGAGGGGGCAGTTATTGGAGCGGCTCCCTACTTCTCAAATAGTATTTTGGTGTATTATTTTTTTAATTTAAAAACAAAACAAAAAAAAAGGAGAAATGCTCGGGGAGGGGGGGCGGGGGGGGGGGGGGAATGCGAGGTATTCACGCTGGAGTGTGGAGTTTGCAGAGCCCGGGTGGGGGAGGGGATCCCATTCATCGCCAGGGCTTGAATCAGCAGCGGGCGGAGGGGCCGATCGCTCCCGCACATCGAAGTTTACTTCCAAGTAGGTAAACAAGTTAGTGTGTGTGTGTCCCCCACCCCCTCTTCTCCCCCCCAATCCCTACCGTATGCTGCTGCCAGCCCCGTTACCGGCTCAGCGGGCCGGTGGTGCCGCCGGGGAGCCCCCAGCGGGGCTGGGTGCTGGAGGGCGGTGGGGGGGTCCGGGTGGCGGAGGGGGGCCTGGGGGCTGTCGGCCGGGCGCTGTGGGGCTGCAGCGGGGCTGCAGACCTGTTGCACAGCAGTTTGTTGCAGGCCGGTGTGCCCAGCCCCGGTGCGGTCCCTGCAGGGGAACGGGAATGGCGGGGGGTGGGGGAACGGGACGGACGACGAGGGGTGGAGGGCACCTTTGCCTCCACCGCTGTCATCTGGCCCGGCCTGTGCCCCGTTTTGGGGAGCCCGGTGGGATCTAGGGGGTTGGTCTGGCCGTGCGGCGCGATGCGTGGCTCAGGGTTGGGGTGGTGTGATGTAAAGCGGGTGACCCTTGACCTATTTAATTATATGTTGTTGGGTTCTCGGGTAGACATCCTGCGCGGCACAAAAAGGGGAAAAAACACAAAGCCACACCCTGAAAGTTAGGCTTGCATATTAATTTCTCAAAGTCGGTGTTAAGACTGAATAAAGGCTTTCCTTTATGTTGTCTTAACATGTCTCTTGCGGTTCTCCACGAGGACTTGTACAGCGTCGCGCAAGTCTTAAAGTGCATATATGTGTGTTGGTGGGGGAGGGGAAGCGGTCTGTTTGGTGGAGCTCGTTGAGTGTTTCATGAAAAAAAAAGAAAATATTGCAGCATAATGTTGCAGAAAACTGAAATACTCCATTGAAAAGAGTGTTCTTCAAATGATGATTTGAATAAAATGGAGTGTAAAATTAAAATTTCAAGACTGGTGTTTTAGGCTAATAGCATGAAAACAAATATATTGCGCCAGAGGGAGATCTGATCGTAGGTAATAAATACAAGGTCTTTCCTCGTGACAAATACAATGTCATATCTTTCTTCCTTAGCCCATTTATTAGCCATCCTTCAACTGAGACCGCTCATGTGGCATGTATAACGTTTAACATAATATACCTTGCTCACCATGTGGCTGCACATGCTGGATTTAGGCCTCTTCCTGTCCTACAGCTAGTGTACTGTCAACTGCAGAGACACTGGGCAGGTTTTGAAGCAAATATATTTATTCTGTGATAGCAGATGTTGCTGGCAAGAGAGCGGATTGTCCTAGTGTGTTTCGATGTTGGTTTGGTTGTTGTTGTTTTTTTTTTTTTTCCCCTTAAACAATTACAGATAATAACTGCAACATCTCAACGACAGCAATAGTAAAAAAGGGAAGCTTTCCCACAGAAGGTTTGTAGAGGGGGTGGGAGGAAAAAGGAAAGAGAGAGGGGGAGGATGCTATCACATTAAAAATACATTAAACCTTTCTTGGACTACATACAATAATGCTAAAAACAGTGGAGATTTGAGCAGAGCTGCTGTAGTCATCTCAGTTTAACACCTTCAGTGAGCTAAGCAAACAACCAAGGTTGTTTTTTCTCCCCCTGAGATGCAAAAGTGTGTTTCAGAAGCAGAGGATTAAAAATTACGCATACATGTAAACACTGGCAACTGCACAACTGTCCAAGTCTCATAGGACAAACCTCCCCCCCACCCCCTGCAGATAAGTTGTCGACTGAATACATCCTCTGCCCTTCCCCCACCCAATTAAGTAAGGTAACTACAATGTCCTCTGCCATGCCACTGCTGTGAGTATGCTACTTGTTCTTCTCTTCAGCAGGTGGCATGTATCCTCCACAATAAGAGTATCGAAAGAGCAAAAATAAATTAAATCCTTGATAAGGAAGGGGGACGTGTCTGCGCTTGGAATTGTCAGGCTTCTGCTCCACCAGTTTGTCCAGTTTTGGTCCTCACATTGATTTACAGGTGGACTTTTCCCATTTCCATGGCAGCGGGGCCAGAAATAGACATGTGTCCTCTTGATACATCTAATGTGCCATGCCCTGGAAGAGCTTCCTGAATGGAGACTCCTCTGGCAGTGGCAGTCATTAAAGGCCTACATCCCTGAACATGGAAGGAGTAGAGGAGAACGTCTTTCAGCACGGATGGGATGTTGTTTCTTGGTAGCTGAGATAAGTCATTAGTGTGATGCGCTTAAGATTTAGCGATGCGCTGAATTCAGTTCATCGTGGAGATGAGTGAGGCTGGAAAACCCATCCCAGGGCTTTAGCCTGGTGATCACTGGAGATGGTGGGTGGGTGAGTCATTCAGTGCTATTGGCTTTTGCTGTTTTCTGTTGGCTTCTGTTAGAGTCCAGTGCTAGAATTCATGCTGTAGTCAGTATTGAATTGATGTTGTTTATATTTTAGTAGTGCCAGGGGGCCCCCATTCAAATCAGGGCCATTTTGGGAATATCATAGACGATGGTTCTTGCCCTGAAAAGGTTGTAGTGTGAGTGAGGGAGACAAAAAGCCAGAAGGGTAAATGGTGGAAAAAACTGACTCAGGGGAACAGCAGCTGATTGTAGTGCCTTATCAGTGGGACAACAGTGTGACCTCAGCTGGTAGGAGAGAGGAGAGTTGTTAACACCTGGCAGCGCCGCTGCCGATAAATCTGGCTGTTCTGTGCAAAGAGGGTGTGGGCATCCCTTTGCCTTCACAACATGCCATGCATATACCCTGCGTTCTCTTTACTATTACTCTTTTAACGCCTAGTATTATTTTAGATTAAGTACACCAGCCTGCCTATAAAACAATCAAGGTTTTGTAACTCTTGAGGGCAGATTCCTTTTTTTCATAATCTTCATTATGAGGCAAGATGGAAGTAATTTTGTAAACTCTTTTTCAGCTGCTAAATTAAACTCCATTCCCTCTTCCCCTCCCGCCTCTTGCCTATTTTTAGTTAGGAGGAAATAGCTGACCTCTTTACAGCAAAAACCCAGACCCCCTGGGTGCCATTTATAGGTCTCTACCAAATGGCCTACTTGGACAAGTTGGTTGAAATTAAACAAAAACATTGGAACTACAGCTCTACTTAGGAATAGGAGCCTTCCTGTCAATACGAAATCTGTCGTTTTAATGATAGCGAAACAAATGTCCAAAGGTGAAAAACGGGATTTACATTATTTTTCTTTTCTTTGGTAGACGAGAATATTTTAAAGTTGTGGTGTATTTTTTTTTTGTGTGTGGCAGTCTGGTCATTAATATAATGGAATTTCATTTAAGATTGACTGACAGTATTTTGTTTTACAAACACAAGAAGCCTCCCGAAGTTAGGACTGTGTAAAAGCTAGGGGGAATCAAAGAAGAGTGTTCGATCTCATAAGAAAAGGTCATTGTTTCTTACCAGTTTTCTTCTTGTGTAGAGATCTTATCCTAGATGGAGATTTATAAATAATAGTTACTGATATTTAGTATTCCATAGAAATAAAAAATTGCTCCTGCTAGCCTAACTGAAAGCAAGTTTTAACTATGGATACATGACTGTTTTTGAAGGTTAAGGAGCACAGGCATCTTGCATTGCTTTTCTTGTGCGTATTTGTATTTAGTTTAAGTGATATTGATGCTGTAAAAATATTGGATTCTAGCAGCAGGTATTGGATTTCTTCGTTTGTTGTTTGAGGAGAGAAGAGCTTGTGGGTATATGCACAGTCTATACGTTGCCTCTGGAATCCTCTGTCCAGGTCCCAGCCACCAGTCCCTTTCTTTACTCTGGGTTACTGGTGTGACTGCAGTAGGAAAAGGGGCTTGGGGTTAGGCACATCTGATGATTTGGCTTCTATTTTTATAATCTTGTTGACTTTATGCCATAAAAGGGGCATCACAATGTTTAACCCCATTTCTTGACCTTCCCTATTTGTAGGCTGGACAATCAATACGTGTCTGCTTGTCCTATTTAAATTGGAGTGCATGTAAAGAGTCATAATTTTATATGAAGTTACAACGCATTTTTTTGCTAAGAACTCTATAGTATCCATGCAATACAAAATCATGACAATAATACTGTAGTATGAAGAAGCAATTATTTTAATATTTTAGTTAATCCCATTGCATAAATGCAGTTCGGCTTCAGTGTTGAATCTTACTCGTTTGCTATGAGTAGTAACACAGTACGCTAAACACGTGGACAAAACGGTGCCTCTTGACGCTTAGATGACATGACTTGTAGCCTATTTATGAACAGATGAGTAGCACTGATAATGATATATATATACACTCATCAAAATACTTTTGCCTAATTAAGTGCTGAGTTTTATTGACTCTCTTTGCCATTGGAGGGTGAAACAAGGCATTTTAAAAAGCAGTGTTCTCCATTAATATGTAACAGTTACTCTATACGTTGTTCCTCTGCCATTCAAAATGTGATTGCATTTACTGACCTAAATTTCATTTGATCTCCTAAGTCTTAGTTACAGTTTAACCTCTTACTACTATGTAGTGGACTTATGGTTTTATGCGAGAAAGTGCATTCTGATTTTGTCAGGTGGAAAGATGTGGTAACATCAAATATGATTTTATTTTTTTTTCTGATTGAAATGCAACTTTCCTGTACTTGCAGTAAATTATTGATACAGCAAAGAAGGGACAGTTTTCCCTTAGGCATTAAAAATACTTGGAAAATATCCTTTGGCATTATCTTCAAAAAAACAAAGAGGATTTTCTTTTGGTGGATAGATTCCCTTTGTCATTCTGCAGAATAACACATTTGTTGTGCTCCTTTTTGAACACAGCAAACTGCACTGGATGTACGACTTTGGCTTCTGCAGTGTTTTACTGGGTAGCACTATCAGCTCTTCATTAATCCTCTGCCATTGAATGGAAACTCTGCAGAATATTCTCCGTAGTTCAAAAGTGAAGCCAACTATTAATTTATATTTCTGAACAGAATAATGTTATAACAGCACCACTGAAAGGAAGCTGTTGCATGGTTATGATTAACTGGTACATACAGCTGTTGTTGTGTTTCATGCTTAGAAGTGTCCACCGATGAGTTTGTGCCAATTTGAACACAACCCTGTAGCCTACAGCAAAATCATTGGAAAGATGTTCGTCCAAAAGAATTGACCTTCACAGTCTACGGTTAATACATACGTGAGACATAAAAAGTGAAGTAAAAATACAGATTGTTTTTGTGAATCCGTGCATGTTGGTAACTTACAATTAGGAATTGTTATAACCACATGATAGTTTCAGTGTCATTTAGCAGCTACGAGTTGCTTGTTGTCTATGCCAGTGGGTTTAGTCTAGTTGCTACTGACAGAGGATATGTGCGCGTCCAGAGACCCATTAGTATTAAGACTTTTGTTAGCACATAGTCTCAGTTGGGATTGTTGACCAGTAATCAGTTTCATAATTATTAGTTGTTTAAAAGGAACTATGCTAATTCCCATATGTGCGTGCATGCACAGGTACATACATGTACATAGCTAGCCTTAAGGTAGTCCAAAAAGTAGCTTCGGTGAAAAAAGGGGTCACCCTGAGGTTGGAGAACGGTGCTGGAGTGCGATGGATAGGCTCTCAACCCCTGAACTAGGATGTGCTCAGGTTTCAAGCTCCAGTCAGCAGCTCCTGAGGTGGTGCAGAACCAGCGAAATGGATTTAAGACTGGGGCAGTCTGGGTGGCAGGTTTTGGGAGAAGGCAGAGTTGCAGCATCCTTTAATGATTTGCTTGCTGAAATGTGGCAAAGTCAGGCGTGGATGAATACTGTGCTTAGACATCTGACTGAGCATGGTGAGACCAACTGAGGTACCATATGTGGATCCACACATTGGTGGATGCATTCAAACTTCAAAATGATAATCTCTTAACTCCCCCCCCCCCCCCCCCCCTTTTTTTTTTTTTTTCCTTCTGTTCAGTTTTTGGTTGCTCTTAGAAGTAAAATTTAAACCCTCATCTCAACAGAGAGATCAAGGCAAAATTACCTTCTTCCCGAGCGTTATCCACAGATAGGGTCGAGCTTTGCTGATGGGGTAGGACAGAGAATCCAAGCACAGACAGTGCCTGTTCATATTGTGGGGATTAGTTTCCAAGGATATTTATCTGGTGCTTTTTACAGTCACAAAACAAACTTAACTCTTCTTGTGCCCTTTTACATGCACAACATGAATTAGACCTCTAGGAATAGGTTTATAAATTGATTGAAACACACCAAATATTTTCTAATTTTTTTTCAGAAGGTATTGGTAATGCTACCAGTTATATGCATTCAGCTCTCTTTCATTGTAGCTTAACTTTGCTGGGGTTTTTGTTTGTTTGTTTTTTAATTTTTGGATTGAGTTTTGTCCTTTTTTAATATAAAACTTCTGTAGTTTTATGTAGTTATTGTAGTTTACTTTTTAATTTGTTGACTTCTAAACTAAAATAATGTAACCTGGAAGGGACAGATAAAAGGCAGGCCTGAGGATTATTCTAATGAAGAGCACGTCTTCCTTCCTATCCCATTTCTCAAAAATGAAAGTAAAGAACAGAAGCAAGTACATTTTTTAATAACATTGCATGATGTTTACAAGACGGATTTTGTGTCATTCTGTGAAAGTTATTCAAGGTTTCTTTATTTCCATTTTGACTGCTGCTGGGTTTTTTGGGTTGATGGTGTTGTAACTCATTAACAATGCTCATTTTTATTTGTAGGAATCTGGTTTTGTATTAAAAAAAAACTTGAACAGGCTTGGCTCTGATACTTGTATCTGCTTGTATCAATAAGGATCTTACATAACCAGTTAATTTAAATGAGCCAATTAGTTTAAAAGTAGCGCGTGACAGTGAATCGTAAAAATTCATCCAGCTTCCTTCTCACAGGATTTTATGTGCTTGGAAGGCAAGTTGAAAGGATGGCCTTAGATGCAATATTAGAGTGGAAGGAAACACGCTATCTATTACATACAGCTCAAATTTACTAAAGCAGTAACATAATGATTACTCTCACTGCTGATGAATGAAATCAACTTTCCTGGGAGACCACCATCATGTCCTTAGTACCTAGTCTGGTAATGCTGGGTAGAGGTTAGGTAAAAAATAGAAATGTAGCGTAGGCCCTGATGGGCAGGTTACAAGAAGGAGGAAGACGACCGGGAGTAGGTCACCTCAAAAGCTAGACTCCACTGGTTTTAACCTGCTAACCATCAAGTAGCCAACCAACATTTTTTAGGAATTTTCCGAACTGTATTTTTTTTCTTGGCTAAGATGACATGCCTTCAAAACACTTATTCTTGTGTATTTCTTCAGGGTTGTGATGGTATTATATATGGCATGAGGGTATTTTGTAATATGTTAGTGTTATTTTGTGGTTACAGCAATAGCTTTCTGTGTGTGTCTTTTTTCTAATGTTTTGCGTGCTTGTATGCATATTGTCCTCACTGCTGGATCAAATTTTTTATTTTAAATTTTGCTTAGAGTAGACAATATATTCTTCATGGTATCTATAACATTACCAACAGCATATGTTTTGGGTTAAAAAAACACTTGAAACATGGAAGGGTTCTGTGTTCTCTAATAGCAACATGTTAAATGCAATTATACATTGTCAATTTGGTCATACTCAGTGAATGGTGGCTTTGTAGATAAGGGTTGTTGTGCACAGCAGGTGTTTATGTACATGGAGTCCAGCGTGAAAGAAAGAAATTTAGTTTCCTCTTACTAAAAATATGTAGTGATCAGCATCCTGTACATACTTAAGTGTTCAGATAATTACAGTGAATACCTTTGTAGTTTGAATATTTTGTAGTAGCAAACAACTACAAACTGCAGGTTTGCTACTGTATTCGTATTGCCATGAGATTGTTTTGAAGTACAGTGTTTTTCCTTCTTTTTAAAGTAAATTTGAATAAGTATCTATAGAAGAAAAAAACCTGTTCCTTAACATCTTTACAAGGCAATTGATAGGGCACTCCTTTCCACAGCTGGATTAATGCACTATAAGTAGAATGTAAATGATTTATCTGCCTACCATCCTACAGAACTACTATGATAATTTTATTAATGACTGTTTTTGAAGAATTTTAAACACATTGTCAATTTTTTTTTTTTTTTGCTAGTTTATTAAAAAGCGTGAATGTAAAATTCTACTTACTAAAGTACAATCCCATTTTCCATCAAATTATAAATTAGGACAGCAGAGTATCAAAAGAAAATGCCGAAAAAAAGTTTGATCTCCCTCTTGGTGGTCAGGTTAGAGTTAGAAGTAATGATTGCATTAATTTGTTAATCTTCAGTTAATCTGTAAATTAGTTTCTTGGCTAACAGAGTTGGGTTTAGGGTATTAGATTGCCTCTGAACAAGCCTCTGCTAGGTTTTTCCAACTCTTTTGTAATTGCTTTAAAACTCTTTCTTTTACCACCTCCCCCCCACTCCTTGCCCCTGTGAAAGCTATTGGAGTTTCTAGTGAAGTTTAACAGAGGTCTCATTTTAATGGATATTTTCTGTATTTCATAGTTTTTCTTTCTGTCAGCTCCACGATACAGAGGTAACGCCAGCAAGGGCAGAGTTGATGATACATTTGTGTTCTGAACATTCAACAAATCCTGTTATAGCTATGGCTTGATATTTCAAAAACGTGTTTGGTGTATGCAGGAGACTTCTAGGATCAGGCCTTATATTATGGCAGCACAGATTCTTGACGGATTAAGTAAACATTTCTGAGAATTTTTTAAAGCAATGGATGGAGTGCATGATTTCAGCTTTAGTCCTGGCAGTGTGCTTGTAATGCAACAGAGATTGTGGTGTCCCTCTCCTTTCCCGTGGCCCACATAAGTAGACTTTTTTTGTACAGCATAACTTCCGTGATCTATTTTGAATACCGTTCTTATCTGAATCCTTACAATGTTCTTTGAAGTTTCTGTAGCTGGCAAAGATGAAGTCAAGATTTAGAGCTGTTTCTTTAAAATGTGCAGGAGCTGTGTTGGCTATGTTGAAATTTACTTAGGCTTAGTTTTTTGCAGTATAAAGTATAAGACTTAGCAATTTGGGGCTGCAAACACATCCATTGAAAAGTGACCAGCTTAGATGGATGGTTGGAACCTGTGACTTTTTTCAGTGAAGTGCCCTTAGTTTTTCAGTCCAACCCACATCAAAAGGTCTAAGAAACTCTAGCAGCAGCCACCCATAAAGCAACTGATAAGCAGTGGCAGGATGCTTTTGTTGTTGCCTGTCTAGATCATGTACAGTCTCAAAACTATTCTGCCAACTGTGACCTACCATATAAGAAGCCCAACATGTCAGGTCCAGCACCTGATGCTTGTCTTTTGCGTAGGGTTATGAATGCCATACCCTCTGTCGAGACCACGTGCCAGCCTTCCCATGCAGCGATGGGTATACCCCACATGTTTTACACTGGCTGGAGGCTGGAGCTGTACTTTGTCTAATCTGTTCTGTGATGAATCTCAGCAGTCTGGTCTCATTGCTTTGTACAGACCACAGTACTGAGCCTACCTCAGCCAACTGGTTAATGCCAGCTAAGCAAAGCCTTCTGCAGGTATGAGTCTTGGTTGACATCAGTGAGGCTCGGTTGGAAGGCAGAAGCCTGGCAGTGCATAGCGCAACGCTTCATCCTTTGTATTAGATACTGGACATAGAAATAAATATGAAGGTTTCACTGCTCCTAAATGAAAAAAAAAACCCACCCTGGAATGGGAGTGTCTGTGTGCTGGAGATGTGGTGTATGTGTTTTACTTTAATTTACTGTTTTTTCTCTCGCGTAGTTGCTCTGTGTATGTCAACAGTGGATATTATGCAGTGGAAAATTATGCAGAAGGAGCATTAAGTTTATTTTTCTAACCTTAAAAATAAATTTTGCGACTTACACTTTTTCATTTGATGACTCAGGCATTCTACAAATAGTTGTTTTACATAAATATATAATTATTTATGCTGTTAGCATTGTCTTGATTGTTATTTTTGTCTTTGGAAATACATATGGTTATTTCTCTGGTGTCTCAAGTGGAGCGAATGTCTTGCCAGCCTATTTAACGTGCTAACGTATGTGAGAAAGTATGCCCTGTGGCCTGAAACATCATTTATGTATTTGCCAGTTGCCTCAGTCTTTTAATTTCTGTTTGTATGCATTGCATTTGGTTAGGTTGAATTTATTATTGATTTCAACTGTTTGCAAATATTCTACTGACAGACCATTTGCTTGTGTCTCCTTTGAGCCAGCATTTTACCCTCATTAGTCTATGGACATGTTCTTTGAATGTTAGCCAAATGCATTCATAAAACCAGCAAAATCAAAAGAAAGAAAAAGTACAAGAGCTGTGTGACCTATTATTTGTAAACACATTACAAAACTGCCTTTCAGTGTTTGACTATATTATACTATTTTTTTTTTTTCAAGTTTTCCCTTTTTCTTCTCAGTTTTTCTGAGCATCCCACTATACACAGCTATTTGCTCATATATTTTAATTGCTATTTTATTTTTTCTTTTTTGGTACATTCTTGTTTGATTTCTTTTTGAAGACTAAAGCTGCTATGTAAATTAAAGCAGTAATATTTACCAGTTCTCTAATTCTGTAGTTTCAAACCGTGGCTTGCAAGCTGCTCAGGGACACACAGACTGTTTTTTTAGAGATCTGGGGGGAGGGAGGGGGGAAGGAAGTCTATTGTAGTTCTGCTCAAATTCACTGTACAAGGTATCTTTATAGGTCCACAAATTTAAAGAGATTAAAAACCGCTGATCTAATTATATTGTAAACTTCTTAAGGATGTGATGATATCTATTTTTATGGCTTACTGCTTTGTGGGTGTATATATCATTAGGCAAGTAATAACCTTTGTTTTTACCAAAGGTAGTTTATACCAACATTAAATTTTGGCATCAGTTTTGTTATATCGTGTAGATTTTTATGAAAATATTACTTCTCTTTTGTAGGGCTGTGATCAGTATTCTCTGATAGAACACAGGTCTGACTGATCTTTAGTTGCACAAAGAATAATCTAGAGAGCAGCGTTTGGATTCCCTTAGTTGTGCTTATCAGGTCTGTCACATAGCAAACTTGCTCAACTGATTTTTCTTTTCTTTTTTGGGGATCTTATGCAGTACCGGTTCTCTTTTAGACTCCAGCCATTTATATGGTACCATCACATTTCAGTAAATCCAAATTCTTGCATCTTAAAATGTCAAGAATTTTGTTAATTGCTGTTACTACATTTCTGTTCGCTCCTCTGCTTGCGAGCAGCACTCGATGTTAATGTTAGGAGGGGTTAGGTAGAGGAGGTGTGTATGGTGAGAGTGGGGGTGGGAAGTAAAACAGGCTCTGGCTGTTTACACATTCCAGGAGACCATGGATCTGCGCTCTTTGAGGCCTGAAATATTTTCCTTTTCACTATCAGTCTTGCAGATCTGGGGTATTTGGGCATGCTGCCCATAAAAATAAATACTAATATGTTAATCTCTTAGATTAAAATGTAATAAACTGTATTGTATCTTTTTGTGCATGTGCATAAGAAGAAAGATTAGCAGCACTTTGTAATTAGTATATGACATTTTAAGAAGTACTGAAAATTATGACTATTGCTATACTTTCCTCAAGAATTGCCTATAAAAGGACAAAGTGAGTTTGACTCCTTCCTTCTTGCTAGTTTGTTCCAAAGGAAAGTCACATAATCAAGATATTTTTGCTAACTAGATTTTCTGTTTTCAGCCTGATAACCTTTGGCTCGAGGAGCTGAGGATGAGTCCTTTTTTCTGATTTCTATGTAATGCATGTATGTACATGCATTTTTATTTTTTTTTTTTCATTTATTTTGAGATGGATTTAGTCTGCTTTGTTTGATTTGTTCATTTGATTATTCTGGTTTCCAGCACTTATGTTTCTGAGTTCTGATGAAATCAAATACACAAAGCTGTCCACCTGCATGCCTTTTTTTTTTTTTTTTTTGAATATTGGAAATTATTTCCTGCAGACTGCACTAAAATACAGACTGAGCAGGCAGACAGATGAATAATGATTTCTTCCAGGTTCTGCATAATGTAATGAACAGACCTTCTGTTTATTATTATTTATTATCAATGTTTGTATACATGTGATTTTCTTCCCTGAAACTTGCTTTCTTGGGCTTCTTAAAGCTGTATACTATGTGTGCTGTTACTGTTTTTTTCCAAGTGGTGCAGTAATGCCACTTAGTCACTCCAGCAACTCATTTTGTCGCTGGGACTTGACATGGCTTAACTTGTTATTATTTCTGCTTTCTAAACAGAATTTGTTGCCCTCCAGAAATACTAGCATATAGTTATGACACCAAAAAACAAGACGGTCCCACTGAGATAACAGCTGTTATATTCAGTCTTAAGACCATCCTAGCCCATGCAGTGCAAAAGGTAACTTAGACTATACTTTTTTTCCCAAAGCAGTTAATTGCTTAAATCTTTCTTGCATAGCTGTGACCTTCATCTAATCGGTGTTTAGAGGCATTAAACCATTTTCTGAAAAGCAGTAGGCTACTTCAGCTAGACCACCAGCAACTTAGATAAACACATGGTAATATCCCCTCTCTTGTCTACATTTTTAGGACCAAAGTACTGCTCTCATCATGTAGCGATCTGGATCTAAAGCCAGAGGTTGTTTGGGGTTGCTGTCAGGCGGGATCCATCTGTTGAGTTTAACCTAAATGGAAGTAAACATTAAGGTTACCTGCACCTCGTTATTTCTGTGCTTTTATAACAGACACTCAAGATTGTTTGTATACTGGCTATGGCTCATGCTGATTATGTTGTTAATAATTTGTGTCTCTAGTGTGTGTACTAGCTGGGTGCTTGTAAGAGGCCAACGTTTTCTAATATAGATACTTAAATAAGCGGCTTGGGTTTCAGAAGCTTTGAGCATGTACAGCTCCAATTGAAATCAGAGGAATAAGTGGCTGCTTAGTGCCTGGGTAAGTAATTACTCTTACACAGGAGTCTAAATACGGGGTGCATCGTAACATTCTGACAACAGATCACCTCCCAAAGTTTAATAAGGTAGTACTTTAAAAAGTACTGTAGAGAGATCTTACCAAGTGACTACTGCCAGTCTGAGTATAGATGTTTTTGTTTTGGTTTTTTTTGTGTTTCTTGAAAGGGCAAAATTTGATCCTGATCCTCAGAAGCAGCTCCTCACATTTAAAATACTGGTGACACTGTGAAGGTGGTATTTGTTTTGTACTGAAGTTAGGGGTTCTTTACTATAAATTTGTAACAAGTTTGTTTCCCATATGTGCTTAGTTTTATTTAATGTAACATTTGATGTAGTGGAAAGATGTACTATTACGTAGTAGTGGTTTGCTTTAGTATTTATTACAAATATTTCCTACCTTGAAAATCATGAAAACATGTTTTGTGGTTGAAATAGAAGCAACTGGGAACCTTGTTCTTTTTTAGACAAACAAAAACCCTAAAGGAAGAAGAATATGAGGTATAGTGACCTAATAAAAAAAGAACCAAATGCAAAATTAAACAGATTTACATATTAATTATGTGTATGAATATCTAGAAATGAGTAGTATCAAATGATGAACTTTACTATATAAGAATTATATGCAAATTGCACAGGTTTGGAGGTTGTTTTTTGGTTGTTTTTTTTCTTCTCAGTACTTTAGAGGTACCTGAATGCTGGCTGAGGACAGTTTAGTGAAAGATGTTTATTAAAAGAAACTTGACATGAAAAACAAAATGTGATGAACTGTTCCTGTCCATAGTGGAGTTCAGGACCCATAAAATAGTAACTTAGACGTCCTTCTTACTTTGTTCTCTTTCTGTTTAGGTTGAGATTGTAGACCTGTATGAGGCATACTCTAGGCTGTTTAAATATCAAAAAATTATTTCAAGCCACAGAAACTATGAAATCAAACTTTAGACATACACTTAAAGTTTCAATTATCATCTGTTTTGCTAGTTTACAGCAGTCTTTGACAGCCAATCACAATATAACAAGTTTGCATTGTTGGCCTAGCAAAACAGCCTGGGGTTAATTGTTCAACATTACATATACTACTTAATTACTTTATTTAGAATTGTTAATTAATACTTACTATTTTTTGTTTCACAAAATTTCCTAGAAATCTTAGTTATGAATCTGGCTGCTGCAGTAAAAAAAATAAGTGAACAGTAGGGCCCTGTCATAGGAGCATGCAGCTTGTAATGGAAAGAGGCCATTTTAGTACTTCATTTATTTCTTCAACCCAAGCCGATCAATGAGTAATTCGTGCATTTACATGCTTGTACCAGCATCTACCTTTGGATCTTTATGAGTCTCTGTTCAAATTAGGAGGGAACCCCACCTCCCCAGAATATGTGAAAACATAAAGACAGTTTGTAGTATACCAGCAAGCTACTGTCCCAAGAGACCTTTCACAGTTAACAGTAAGCCAGAGAATAGGAGTGTAATTTGGTCCTTGCAGGAGGGACACCTCACCCAACTGACAGATTTTTTGTTGGTCTTTTGCAGTTGCTGTTTCAAAAAGGTTTCTTTGACGATTGGTTTCACAGTTTTTGAACCTGATAGTTTCAAAGCCTATTCTAGGCTAGTCTGCTTCCTGTGAAGAGTGATGTTTAGTGAGGTGTTCTTGTATGCCACATCACGCTGGCAAGAAATAAATTGTGTTTTGATCCTGCAGATCTCGCTTCACTTATTAGATTTTATGTTCCTTTGAGGTGGGGAGGGAGCAAGAGAGAGAGAAGCAAACAACAGTGCTGGTACATTGTGGTGTTACTGGAGAGAGAGGCACGCATGCCAGCTTTCCTCAGGTTTGATCTTCTTGGGCATTATCAGTGGTACATCTGGTTGAGGCTGGTAGCAAACCAGTAGCTTAAAGAGGCTGTGATCTCTTGGAAGGTGAGCATCTACACACTGGTTTTCAACCTTTCATTGAGAAGTGGCCTTTCTGAAAGAGGAAATTGGTTCTGCAAGTGTTAATGAATGGCTACAAATTGTCATGTTGACAAATCTTTAAAAAAAACAAACAAATGAAAGTAAACCAAATAAAAAAAAAAAAAACAACCCCCACCCTCAACATCTCTCACCAAACCAAAATTAAGCAGATGACAGACTTGTTAACTGAGCACCAAGGGTTGTCTTAGGACGTAGGTGCTTACATTTTGAATTGATTTGCAATTGTCAACTTGATGTGTGTGGGAGGTAAAGTGAACTTTTCGTGAAAAACATTCTCATAAGAACAGTTGCTATTCATGGTTCTTCTGGTACATTTACGTGTGTGTTTCGGGAGAAGGGAAATGACATATCGGCGTTTTCAAGTCTTCTAAATCAAAAAATTGCCTCACGTTTTTGAAGCAACGCATTTTCAGATCTGTCCTGGTTTCAGCTGGGATAGAGTTGATTTTCTTCCTAGTAGCTGGTAGAGTGCTGTGGTTTGGATTTAGGATGAGAATAGTGTTGATAACGCACTGATGTTTTAGTCCTTGCTGAGCAGTGTTTAGTCAGGGACTTTTTCAGCTTCTCACACTGCCCTGCCAGCGAGGAGGCTGGGGTTGCGCAAGAGGCTGGCAGGGGGCACAGCCAAGACAGTTGACCCAAACTGGCCACAGGGATATTCCATACCATATAACGTCATGCTCAGCATATAAACTGGGGGGAGTTGGCCGGGGGGCAGCAGCTGCTGCTCATTGACTGGCTGGGCATTGATCAGCAGGTGGTGAGCAGTTGCATTGTGCATCACTTGTTTTGTACATTCTTTTACCATTATTATTGTTTTCCCTTTCTTTTCTGTTCTATTACAATGTCTTTATCTCAACCCCCGAGTTTTTACCTTTCTTTACAATTCTCTCCCGCGTGCCACTGGGGAGGAGTGAGTGAATGGCTGTGTGGTGTTTAGCTGCCTGCTGGGTTAAACTACGAGATCATATCCAGTTGTTTGGCTGCTGGAAAGATGTACTTCATTTTCCAGTAAATACGGTTTTCTTATTTTACAAAACTGTAATTTTTTCATTCTAATTGCAAGCATTTTAATTAAAATGCTGGTAATAAAAAGAGTATTTATATAAAGGAGTTGATGATGCCTGCTAATAGAAGATCAAAATTAGGCAAAAATTTTCATGTTCTCCATCATACTTCTTTACACAGGCATGTATGCCTTTATTCTATAATAGTTTGCAGAACATTTCAGGTGTTGTATGATTGCCAGTACTGCACAGGTTGACACTGATCTAAAAAGGAGTTGTGTTTAGAGCCAAGAACTGATCTTATTACCAGTTACAAATATGTCGCTCTCCTACTTGAACTTGCCTCAGTGTAGAAGTAAACTTAATGAAGCCATTTCTCCCCTAATATCTGGCTTTCCAGTTCTTAAACTTATTAATCAAAATGCAGCTAACAGCACTTTGGTTTTGATGTTTAAGTTGAATCTTAAAGAGTTTGACCTTAAAACAAACAAACAAACAAACAAAAAAAAATGAGAGAGACTCTCCTTCCAAATGTATTTATATACTTAAAGAATATTTTTGAGAAATTTGTCTTTAATGTAGGCCAGACATTTATTTCATATAGGATATGGTTATATGTATAAAATATTTATGCCTGTGCTTAATTGCACACACAGTAATTTCATGGAAATAAACAGCAGTACTCATGCACAGAAAGTTTAGTGTGTGTGTGTATTTAGGACTTGGTCTTTATTGCTGGTTTATAAACTCTTAAGAGTTCTTCCCTGTCTGGAGTAGAAATGTTTTAACATCCATTTTACTTCTGCTTTGTAGATTTTAAATGCAATACCCAGTAACTAAAAGCTTTCAGTGGGCATTGAAAAACTAGTTGCTGGGCCTTCTGGTTCGTCTTTTGTCCTTGTTTGTGTACCTTTAATCCCTTCTCCGCTAAGGCTGGGTGAAGGAACGTTTGACTGCAGTCTGCAGCGCTCTTAAGGAAGAATGAGTCTGTCAGGCTTCTGTGTAAGTAACATGGCATTTAGTAACGAGAAAGTTAGCAGCTCTGTTAATTGCTCATGAGAAATACCTATGTAGAACTGTGCTTTGAAAGTTTCATTCAAGTAATCTCCATATCTAGCAGTGTGAATACATTCACTAGCAATGCCAAGTCATTCTGCAACAAAAAGCAAAACATGCATATTTTTTCCAAACATTGTCTAGTCACAGTTAGTTCCTCCTGGTTTAGTCCTTAGTGAAGTTTATGCTCCCCTTGTGAGAAGAAGGAGGCCTGTCACCAAAGGAATGAAATTAATTATAGTGGTATTCAAAGGATAAAATGAAGAGACAGGTGTGGAGATGGCAGATGAAACTTTAGTCAATTGAAGGAAACAGTTGTAAATACTCAGTCTAGGTCACGATGTAGGGTAAAGGGGACTCATGTAGTCCCCTGATGGTGTATAGATAGAGTTTGAGTGGTTTACAAATATTTGGGTACTTCTTCCCTCATGCACCAAACAGGATTTTTCAAATGCTTTCTGTCTAAGGTAGGTACTAGACTTCATTTACCAACACAAAAACAATGGAGATGTTTTCCATATTGAAGAGATACATTGTTTACCGTATTTTCCAAAATGCCTCTGAGGTCAGTGGGTTGGGCTCTGTCTCTCGGGGGTCTCCTGCCCATAGTGGGGTCCAGCAGGCTGGCCCGGACAGGAGTCATGTTCACAAGGTGCTGGGCATCGCAGGCCACCTCTCGATGTCGCGGCTGGCTCCTCGCTGCTCGTGTGTGTTGGTGCATGCGTGATGGAGCCTCTGTGCCTCTCCCTGAAGAGCATGAGGAAGAAAATATTACCATGAGTGTTTACTGAGGCAAAATGCATCTGTCAGGAGGTGTTTTGGGAAGCCGGGGAGGAGTTTAACAGCAACAATATGAGGCAGCAAGGCCAAATTTGCGTGGCACAACCATATGGCTGTTAAAATGTTACTGTCAAATGGCTTCCTGTTGGTGGGTGAAGAGGGCTGGGGTGTGGGAGGGTGGCAGGGGTGTTTGGAGGTGCCACGCTTTGGTGGGGAGCAACCTTCTCTGTGTGCTAGGGACTGCATGAGATGCCCTCCTCCTCTGCTGTCCCTTGGCTGCAGCTATTGTTTGATGCAATTAGTTTTTATTGACTAAGACGACCTTAATAGGTTTCATTTATGTACCTTGGTTTTATTGCAGTTTAGCCCTCTAAGTACCCAGGAGGCTCCTAAAATAACAAAAATACTATTAATTAGAAGCTAAAAGGGACATAAGCTTTAAAACAATACTTTGTTCTTTTTTCATCTTTTAATATGTGTATGTATTTAAAACTACACTTTCAATCTTGGAGTTGTACAACAGCTAAAGTGTTTTGATAAGTGGCAGCTGAGGTTACTATAAAAAAGAAATCTATGTAATTATCTTTTTTTTTTTTTTTCCCTTTTTGTTTATTTTTCATATTTGAGACACTGTTGTCACAGTCAGTTTCATTGTGGTCCTCTAAGGTCACTGTTTTTACCATCCAGTCTGTTGGATGCTTTACCCAATAGTAAGGAATACATTTTCAAATCCCTAAAAGCAAACATAAGAATTGGGACTGATTCACTCTGTGAAACTATTCTACCCCGCTTGTTTGAAATTGAGCAGATTTCACACTGATGGCGTCTCTTAAAATGGGGGAAAAGGGACAGAGAAGGAAGAAACAGCAATCACTAAATGGAAGACTTCTAGCTAAAAGCCTAATGTCTAATAGAATATTTTTCTGCCATTTGTGCAATCAGCAACAAAAGAATAAAGATAGTACATTGGACTAGAAGCTAAACTCTTCTGGTGTGAGATGAAAATTTGTCTGGTTCATTGTACTTTTAAAAAGATATTGTTTGTTTTTCTGTTAATGAGTGCATGCCAGATTATCGTTTACCAGTTACCATTCTAGTCAAAATCGGAATTGAAGTTGGCAGAACATAAAGGAAATTTCAAGACAGCTAAATATCATCGTCCAGAGCTTCATTTACTGTATATTTTTGTAACTTCAAAATTGCACTAGATCGAGGAACAGGCATATTAGGGTCACCAGCACAATATGGTGTTCAGTGCAAATAACTCATCTTTTTATGGATTCATCCCGTTTAAGCATTGATTAAAATCTCAGTATTACAGCCTTTAAAATTAAAAGTCCAATTGTCTATTTAAAATCGAGCTATTTAGAGTGGAATACTTGTATGGACTTCTCTGAAGCTTGTTTCTTGCACATTGGTTTGAATTTACTGTTTCTTCACAACCAGTACCCAGTTAACCAGTGGTATAAACTGAATAGCCAAAGATGAAGTCTAGAGGATAATGACCATTTTTTTACTCTTCAGTGAGGAAGCACATATAAAGCACCGTGCTTTTCCCGCATGAAATGTCCTGACTGGCTATGGTGGTGTGAAATCTTAGGTTATTTAGGTGTTTTGCTTAGCTGACAAGTATAGCCATTTCATTGGCTCTTAACTTGGATTGCCTGAATGTAAGAGTATGAAAGGTTGACAGGAAAAAGAAACTGAAATCATCGATTTGTGTGCCCTAGGCACATTGATGGGTACAGCTAGAGTGACTACTGCCCGATTTCAGCACTTGCCAGCAGAAGCCAGAGTTTGTATGGTGAAAACCAAATGGTAGGTCAGTCCAGAAACTTTCTTTGGGCAGTACTAATGAGCCTGGGGATGTTGAGTTGGTATACATCACCTGTGTAAGTGTTACTGTAGTTTTCCTAAGAAACAAAGTTTGTGTGGTTTGCGTTGTCTCTGTCTGCCCATCCGTCCCATAATAGAACACCTGGCTCTGTTCTACAAGAGTGTTAACGTGCTCAAAGATAGGGGATCCCTACAGATGTATTACTTATCGGTTGAGGAGATGAAGGAGACCCAAGTCATGCCTCTCCCTCCCAAGGTAGGCCCGAGGTAGGAAGAGCACAGCTCTTGATTCACTCTGTGGTGCAGCACCCAACTTGGCAGTCGACCATGTGCGTACTGGCTGGCCAGACACTATGTGGCATCATCGTCTGGGTTATAGCAGAATTTTTGGGGGCTCTTCAGCAGACATGGGATATGAAAGTGTAAAAAAAAGCAGAGTCCTTTAGTTCAGCTGCTTATAGAACAACATATTTATTCATTATGTGGGCTGCAGTCTGGTATGAACTTAATTCAAAGGCTGTTGCAAACGCCTATTTGCAGAAGGGCTATGAACTTACTCTTTTTAAAATATGCTTTTGACTGTAATTGTGAAATGCAGATAAAGTTATAAATCCGTCAGCGAACTGACTATTTTAAGCCCATCTAGTCATGTTTCCAGAGATTAGATTTTTACAAATGAGATATTTTTAGATGGATGAAATGAGCATATACCACATGCTAGAGGTATGAAACAGCTTTAGAAGTTGTAAGTTTAGAGCCTTCTGTTTACAATATGATGTTTTGAAATATAATGGTGGACAGTATTTGTCATGTCGTATATCATTACAGAAATGTAACAGTTCTAAATGTCTGCAGAATAATCCATTGCCTTGTGAAGAATCATAAGATAAGTTTATTGTTTACCAAGCAACCAGAAAATTTATAATGATAATTAAGAATTCTTATGTAGTTAATTTCTGTAACACTTGCATGAGGACTTTTTGTTACGAAGCTATATACAAAAACATGTATAAATTCCTTTGAGGTGTTGGAGTGTGATATGCAATACGTAAAGTCTTCTTGGTTTGTAGACCGTGTTTTCACCCTAACCCACAATAGAAATGTGGATTTTCTTTGTGCTTTTGTTTGTTTTGTATTATAGCCCAGCTAGCATTTCCAAATCTAGCTTGTATATAACAAAATGCCTACCTCCATCAGTACATACATTTTTGGAAATTGTGATATGGTTCTCGTTCAGGTTGGTCCTTCTTTAACTCCTGTTAATTTTGTTACTAGATCTGTAGTGCTTAGTATCTCATAGATATACTGAACATATGTCCTATAACCATGCAAAACATAGAATCAAATAAAAAAAGTTCCTAGGCGTTTCTTTAGATCAGGACTTGATAGAAAGCCTACTTTGAGTGTGGGGACGTGACAGTTCAGGCATTTTGGAACATCCATTCTTGGCAGTCAAGTCAAAGAGTTTGTTACAGTCTGTTCTCGATATTGTTTTCCAGGCATAAGAAGCTTTGTGCTCCAGTAATGATGACAGTGTAAAACCCAGTGTGATAGCCTAGTACCACCTATGTAGATGGGACTATTCTGCTAGAGGTGCTGGCGTGTTTGGGTTTGGTTTGGTGGCTTTTTTAGTTCAGTTGTAATCTGTTTAAAGCGTGGTCCATTTACTTGTCCCCTTGCTGTAAGCCAGCAAGTATCAAGTTGTTTGAACGGTGTTATATTGGATTATAAAACACTTCTCTAATAATGAGGTGCTTGTTCTTAGCAGTGATTACAGAAAATGTGATTGACATAAATATATGACTTTTCACAGAACAGGGAAAAAGGGTTTGTGAAATGTCAATATAGTGGGCAATGGAGCAGCTGGTTTTGTTCCATTTCAAGTATAACAAGCCATGCATTCTGAAAGCATGCAGGTCTTCCCGCAAAAAAATTGTCAAACTTTTATTCTGGAGACAAGAGATTATACTGGTAACTGGAAGAGAGCTCAAGAGAAAAATTGGTTGTCCAGGATGAAGCTCACCATCTGTGATGATGATCTTTACTGGACTGACACATCCAGAGTGTGACCAGTGCTTACTTTTGTTTTCTCATCATGCTTAGATTTAATTATCTGTATTTAGAATGAAATCCCTTAAAACGAAAAAATCATTTACATTACTTTGCACCCTTTTTGAAATGCTACATCCGCAGCAAGTTATTTCCCTCTTTCTAGGTATAGCAGTGAAGAAATGGTGTTTTAAGTGACCATGAGGTGTGGTTGGATGGGATGTGATCCGTGGACAGAATGGTTAAAACTTGAAATACTCCCTTCACCTGCTTTTGCTCTCTATCCATTTCTGTGAGGAACTATTAACAGGTGCTGAAGGCACAAGTGCTGCATGGCCATGAAATCTCAGTGCACAAAGAAAAGTTCAAACTTTTTTTTTTTTTTTTTTTTTTTTTTTGAAAAAAGGAAGCCGCTGGAGTTGGAATTCATCATGACAGAGGACTAATCTGACAATACTTACTATGTTTTAAGTGAGAGAGAAATATAACTGTTAACGATCACATCAACTGTTATTTTTCAATCTGTTTTTCATGTCCTACCACAGGGAGGACACTAGCAGAATGAGGAGGGACCAAGAAACTATTTTAATCAAACGTTAAGCACTGTTGAGAGGTATGGCTGGGGGTGCTGCGCTCAGAAAGAGATACAGACACTCTTCTAAAATAAGTAAGATTATTTTCCCCTCCTTTTTTTCTTCATATCGGTGTTCATCCCATCCTCCACATCATGTTTGTTAGACTGAAGATTTTTAAAAGATAATATTTCCTTTCTCTCCATATCAAGATTGCAATTCCGTCTGCGTTAACATTTTAGCTTTATGAGGGAGAATGCATTATGTAAAGTTTCCATTAGCCTGCAAAATATTAAATTAAGTGTTGAAAACATGAGTTGTTTTTGGTGAGTGAAGCAGAGCAAGCCACTGAGATGATTTGTACTCGTCAAAATTAGATAAAGCTGTTTTGTTTGTATTTTTAAAGTTAGACAGAGAACTTAGTCTAGCACTCACTTTCCTTCCCTTCTCTTTACCTTTGTTCAGAAAATGAAATACACTGAACAAAGGCCAAGTTCTTAATAACACAAGTGAAAGCATAACTATAATTTGTAGCTGGGAATACTGAGTAGCATATGTGGCCGTACATTCCTTTGGCAAGATGTTATTCAAATTCTCCTTGAACATATAATTATGTATCATTGCTTAATAAGGAGAGAACTTCTTTGTCAAACATTTCTCTGTAGTGTTAAGCTTTCAAACTGCATATTGTAATAGAATGCTTTGGTGCTGCATTTTTTTTCCTGATGGGAGATAACATTGCTACAGCATTAATTGTAGTCTAAAATAGGTAAAAGTGTAAAATGCAAGAGTGTGTTTGTGCATAAGTAGTACAGGAATATAAATGAAATCTGTCTTGACACGCACTCATGATAACATTTTTCCAGCTTGTTTACAAAATGAAAGAATATCTGTCTCTGGTAGAAAATTCTATGTTTAAAGCAGTCTTCCACTATCCTTTGAAGTGTTAAATCCTCCTAGGTTTCATTTTTTTTGGCACAAGAGTAGTGGATGTTTAAGAAGCCAACAACATTAGCTTGCACAGGAGCATTCCTGTCTTATTTTTGTTTCTAGGTCTGTTTCCTGTGTTGGGGGAAGGGGAATGAGAGCACAGCTGCTCCCGAAGTTCAAGATGAAGCTGTTTCTTTAGTGTGTTTTAAGCCTTGGTCGCAGTTTCTTACTGGAAGTCTTTAAAGGAGCTTTAGTCTGATCTTCAATTGCTCTTTTATAGGCATGAAATCTCCCTCCTTCTCCCCTCTCTTCCCTCACCCACTACCCCAGTCCCCAGCAACTAAACCCACTCACAAATAAAACAAAACTACTGATTATCTGTAAAATAAATAGCCAAGAGTACGTTTAGAAGCAGAGCATTTCGACGTACGTGTTTTGGAGACCAAGTAGATAATTGCTTCAGCATCAGCTTGACAAGGGTGATTGATCAATATTTGTTCTGAGATTTTTCTTTCCTCATTTTTAAAATGTTGATGCTTGCCAGCACGAAAGATTGGCTACTTTGGATATCAAAGCTGATCCATTTGAACCTTTATTTCTTGGATAAGCTGAACATCACGGAGAAGGGGAGATTAATTTTCTGCCTGGTTATTTATGGTACCTCCAGTTATTCATATTGAAAAGTAGCAGCCTATTCCTCTCTTACACTTCCTTATACATATTTTAAACAGTCTTCTATCTGAATTTTGGCATACGTATTCCCTGATCAGAAACACTTCTGTTTTTTCACAGTTTTACAAACAAATTAAAGCAGCCCCTTCTTCTGTTTGCCCAGTTAACATTTTTATTGGCTGTGTTGCAATCACATGTATAAAAGGAATAAACCAAGCCTGCAGCGGGAAGAATATCAGTGTTGCTGTTATTTTCTTTCATGCGCTGGTAGGACTTTCTGTTGGTACCTTTGCGTATATAGACCGAAATGTTTGGGTGAGAAAGCAAAGCACATATTGCTGGTTGTATTTGATTTTCCTACTTGAGAGCAGCTTGAAGATTGGTATAGGAAGTTTATGTTTTGTTTAAAATGTAGAATAATGGGAAATTGAAATGTTGTTGCCTCTCCAGAGGCATATAGCTCAGGACATTGGGTACATAGATGGAAGTCCAGTTTTCGGCTTAGCTGTTTTAAAATCTGCAGGTAGTTTAATCCAAAGAGAGCTGTCAAAGGAGTTAATGTTGGACTCTCACTGTTGATTTACAGAAGTCTTGGCATACCAGGAAGATAGTAGAAACCTTGATGAGTGCCAGCACTGTAGGCCAGGTAACTGAGGTAATTATATGCCTGGATACTGATCCAGGTAAACGGGTGGAATAACTGGTGTAGAACTTGGTTAATAAAGGACGGAGGAGTATCACAGGATAGAGCTAATCCTTGTCAGCATGAATTTGTTAAAAATAGATCTTGTTCTATCTTGCCATGTTTTTGAGGTGCTTATACGTTGGGCTGTTAATGAAGATGTAGTGTGGAAATACACATTTAGACTTCTGTAAGGTCAATCCCTTGGTGCTACTTGGCATTTTCATGAAGAAACAATAACAATATAAGGTGAGGAGGACCCACAGTAGCTGAATTAGGCCCAAAGGAAGATGATTTGTTTACAGTTGTTTGAGGTCTGAGTATCTATATGTACCTGTGGATTCCCAGTCCTCCATGCTTTAACTTTTTTTTTTTTTATTTTTTGCCCTTATATAAATAATCACTTACAATATTTATAGATGATTCAAAGATTGATAGTATAATAATGAATGGCAAGTTGCTGAGTGATTATACTTGTCAAACTGGACTAAACAAAATCGTTGCTTTAATACAGCAAATGTAATGTGCATCAGGAGACAAAGACATGGTACATCTTTTAGAGCAGTAGGCTCAACCCTGCGTAAAACATCTGCGGCCAAAGGGCTGACATGATAGCTGGGTACATAAGATAGAAGATTTGGGAAGGGGAAGGGAGATGAAATTCTGTCTAGCACTGAGAGGACCAAGGCTGGATTGTTTTCTCTAGTTCTAGTGTCCTTAAGTAAAGAAGAAAACAGATGAACGTACAAAGAGTCACAAGAATGATTAAAGGGTGGAAACAAGCCTTAAGTAAAAAGGCTATTTGAATTTAAGGTATTGAGATTAGCAAAAAGCTAAAAGGTATTCTCTTTGAGCCTTCGTAAGGTATAAATCTCTGAACTTCTGGTGTTTAATTCTAACTGGGAGAATAATGGAGTCCCTCTATTCTGATGCCAGTTCTGTCATGTCTTGACAGTTTTAAAAGCTTCACAAATTTTATGTATAATAACGGTTTAAGAGTATTCTGTGAAGTAGTTAAATATAATTACCTGATTTTATAGATGCAGAAACTGGGATAAAGTCACATGCTTTAGTTCTGCCTCTAGATTTTTTTATGGAGTACATTTACAGAAATCTCAGGGTAAGGGTATTTTTCAGTTGTGTTGGCCATGGAAATGGTTCTGTGAACTTTCCAATTTCTGGGTGATGAAGTCCTGGGGTTTTTTAAAGAGCATTTACATTTGTTATATAAGCTCTGATCCTGAGGAATTATATTAGTACCTGCAATCCTAAACCCAAAATTCAGTGGAAACTAAGATGAAAGTGAAAGCTCGGGGGGTTGATAATTATCTGATAACTACAAAAAGTGAATGGTAGCTTGCATAGTGAAAAATATATTAAAATACTTTAATAGTCCAGTGGCACACAAGCATACCCATATATGGGTTACTTGGAAAAATCAAAACAGGTGAGACTGGTATTGACTATAGCAGATTATAGAGAAAGACTGTGAAGTCAAACGTGTGATAGAATGAAACATATTGGAAATATACTCAAGGAAGAACAAGTAGTTCTGTGCTTATCTTTTAAACATGCATACTCTTAGTTATAATGGAATCAGTATATAGCCCAATATATATATATGTGTATATATAAGTATATATGTTATTTCTGTGGAAATGAAAAGAATTCTTTTTTCTATATTAAGAAGTGCCATGTGTTGATGTTAGGGAAAAGTTTTATTGTAGTTTCTTACCATTAAGATATATATTAAAGAAGAAGTAATACAACCCTTAATTTATTATTGTAGATTTTGCATAAATGTTCATTATGCACTGACTTTTCCTATGTAAGTAGCAGGAGGCAAATAATGAACTAAACAATTAATGCAGTAAATAATATAGTGTTTTCAAGCAAAGTGCTTATGGTTACATAAAGCGTGAAAAATATAAGTGAAACCCAAAAATGGGGCAGAGGGGGAAGTATGATTGGAACCAAAGGAACAAGGCATGGAAATAAGATCTGAAAGTTCATATGTAAGCAGTTTTCATATTAGTACATAGATATATATATATTTATCTAAACAGAGTTTGACTAATCCTTCTCAATTTGAATTTTCTCAAGGATATCTGAGTACTTGCTATCCTATGTCAAATGAATTATTTTTCAGGTATAAACTTGTCAGCAGATGTTCCAAGGATCCAGTCTGCTTCCACCCTCATGATATGATGGGGTGTGGTGCTTCAAAACTTGGCTACTCTATACCTGGGAAGAGTGAATCAACTTTAATTAGGTCAGCCTTTTAATGCCAAAACCCTCAAGCCTTGCACTGTCCCAGCAGATGCATGACAAGGAATTAAACCCACTAATCTCAGTGCTCTGTGTGTGTATACATGAACTCATGGAACTTTAGTGTTGGGAGAGCTGTAAAACCAGAACTGTTTATGATACCAACAAACAAATAACACCAGGTCCTGCCTTTGGCCTCTTCTGAACTCTTAATAACCGAGCAACAAAGTTCCAAGCAAGTTACGGGTGGTAATAAATAGTCTTTCAAATAATAAGAATATTGAGATCACATGTTTATAAAAAGTGTTCGGCAGATGATCCAATTCAGTGGTGAAGTTTGTGGGTTCAGCCCTGCAGCCTGACGTAGAAGCTGTGGCTGATTTAACCTGAACTAACTTAGCTACCGTGTCAGAGTTACGTCATTGCTCAGAGCATTTCTAACTTGTTCCAGATGAAACATGGCTCCCTTTTTCTTTTCTAGCTGTTGTTACTTTAAAAAACAAACCCAAAATATGAACTGTACAGTAATGTTGTTGTCTGATGTGATCAACAGGGAAAATTTTCTCACTCGTATAGATGGTGGATGGTTGGGTGTGTAGAAGTTCTTTAGGACTTGACTGAATTTTGCTCTAAATGTTGTATGTTGTGTGCCTGCCACAACAATCGGTGTTCATTAGTATTACAGGTAATAGAGGTGGAACGTGTAAATACATTTATGGCTGTGGTTGCACAAGTCTGTTCTAAAATGCCATATTCAGTTGCATAATACTTCTGAATTAATATGTGGTGGTTTTTGTTTTTTTTTTCACTCAGAAGTTGGTGTTTATTGTTCCAGTGTCAAAAAAAAACATACACACCGCCGCACCCCCCCTCCCCCCCGCCCCCAGATTTTTAAATTGAGTGACGCCAGGGAGGTTCCATAGAGTTTGTATCGTTATTTGAAGGGAAGGGGGCAAAAAACCCCAAACAACCCAACAACAGAAAGGAATATGTTTTTTCTCCCCCTTTTCTTTGTTCTCAGACCACAGCAGAGTTTTGGATGTAAGTAATTCATTTAATGTTGTCTGTATTTTGAAATAAAACTTCTCACATGCAGATATATTTTAATGTTGACAGTTGTGCTTCTGTCCTACTTCTGTTCAGCACTAACCTGTATCTTTCAGTCTGCATCCTTCTGTGAGATGTGTGCCTGGGGAAAGGGAGAGCAATGTACCTTCTCAACTCTCATGTGATTTATAGTAGTATATGAAGAAAATGGCAGGGCCCAATGATACTGCATCATATATAATTCTCGTCATCTTTCCTTTTGGTATCCTTTCTCTTCTGTTTTTCCTCTTGGTGTTTTCTGGGTCAAAATTTGGGTGTTAACTCTAGTTTTGCCCCTGTCAGCTGGCTATCCTCATTGATGAAATGAATCCCATTTTTAAGTATGTACTTTTCTTGAAGACCTGTATCCTAAATTTCAAGGTGCTTGGAGATAAAATAATGATTTATTACACAGAGTGTTATCCAGTGAATTGCTTCCCATCGTTACATTTTTAGAGGAGCAGGAATGGGACTAGGGACAGTAATGCCCCCCCCCCCCCTTATTTTAAAATTCCAGTGTTTGTAACCCAAATTCAGTCAGACGCCAATTATGGGGAATGCTAACATTTCATTTTGTTTTCTTCTTTTATCATTATGAATTGAAATGAAAAGATGGTATTTTAAAATTCGGGACTAAAAATGAGACAACCAAAATGCTTCATTTTCATGCAAGTTATCAGTCTCAATTGTCATACTGATTATTTGCTTTGACCATTTCTACAATATTAAGCATGTATGATAGCAATTTAAATTAAATTATTATTAATACAATGTTTTGTAATATATATATTTTAACTTAGTTTGCATTGTACCTCTTTGTAATTATTTTTGCATTTCAACCATCGAATTTCTGCAGGATATGTTCCAAACACGTTTATTTTCCTGTGTACTGATGGGAAATGTTCTGTCAAAATTCCTAATCAGATGTACTTACAGTTGTTTTACCAGCAAAATGATTTCTCATTTTTTGGGCATTGAGTAACTACTTTGTATTTATACCAAAAATAAAATTAAAAAAAAATATTCCTGGCAGCAAAAGGTACCACACACTATTCATCTTTACCATTTCCTAAAAATCTATCTGCTTCCATTATGGACTGTGATATGATGGAGCCTCTTGGTATGTTTATGAGCATTATAAATAACCGTTCACAAGGAAGTAAAGCTGTCCTCTGATTTCCACGTCTCCCACACGTTAAAATGTGCTACAGAAAAAAATAAATTGTTTTGTATTATATGCTTGGCTCTCACACAGCTGTGGTTGGTATTGCTGTAGGCAGCACTTTCAAAAAAAATCTGACTTCTAATTTGCTTTGTCTAGTCTCATGCACACTATTATCTGCGCCCAGTGGATTGAACAGTGAACCATATTAATTCTGGAGGTGGCTTTAGGCCATTCATCCTTGCTGGTTGTAGAGGTGCAGTTCAGTTGTCAGGAATCACTAGGAAAATTATTTTGGCTTGTTCACCACTTCCTCAGGTCCTTCTGGCAGGTGGTCCTGTTAAAGCACAGAGAGCTAGTATAACATGAGAACTTACTAAAAAATGACATAGTGTGGCAATGGCAAAGCATCATAAACTTCCACTTGCTCAAGTTTTGTCTGTCTCCTTAGTCCAAAATAAAGTCTCTCAAATGTATCATTACTCCAGAATACATCTGTGATGTTCAATTGAATATAAAGTCATATCCTGTAATGCACTGACTGCTTCTGTAGATAAAGTCATTTGACTTAATATCATAAAAAAATATATGTTTATAGCAACATGTAAAATTTCCATAATTATGACATGCAAAGCCTATTTGTAAATTTTTATTTATTATTGGGTAAGTATTACATAACACAGGCCATCAGCGCCTGGCTATTACAGAAGCCTAAAGCTTCCTGTACTCTAGATCCATTCATTCCAAAATAGAGAATAACATGTGGTACATGCATCCTTGCATAGTAATAATAATAAAGGCTGAACTGAAGGACTGCATTTTCAGCACTACAGCATCCTCTGAGTGCTGAAGAGAAGTGTCATTGGCAGAACAGGTTTAAGTGCTCATGAAGAACTTGGTCTTTCCAATCTTTCAATGTACCTGTAAAAAGGCTACTGTACGTGGTCGTGTGGAGCTGTCTGGGAGATCTTACTGCGATCTTTCTACAGCCTTTTCACAAATGGGTTTTTGAATGAAGATGTACTACCACACCAAAAAAAGAAGTATGCTTATATTAAGTTGTTTTCAATCCATGAAGGCAGAAATGAGTTGAGTAGAATGCTAAGCACACTAAAACACTGTGTGTGGAAATCAGTCTTGCTCTCATGGTGTATTATCCAGTGTTGCTTCTTTGCAGAAGCCAGCAGTATTGCTGTGGTGCAAGATGCTCCAGGCTTCCTGTGAATTTCAGCCATCCCTACATACGGAGCAAGAAGGGTGAAGGTGCCTCTGATTTAGCTATTATGTTCCATTTTTCCAGTGACCAGAGGGAGAGCAGCCAGTCTAAGCTACTTAGGAAAATGGAGTTTTTACTCCTTCTTTCTTATGAAAAGTAAGTTTCTTCATTTCTGCTCCGTTCTCTCCCCGTCCAATCCTTGCCTCCTCATGCCTGATTGCAGGCATAGGAGGGGAGATAAACAAGCCTTGGACCTGTGTTATGCCTCGCCTTTATCTTTTCATCTTTCCTTGATCTGAAAAAAAAAAAGGGCCTTGGGTAGACTTTGCCATAGCAGGAGGAGCAGAAGTGGTTTGAGAGGCAGTTAGCTGCTGATCTGAGCTACAGGCAAATGTAAGGTTGGCAAAACAGATACCTAGTGAGAAATTTGGGGGAGAACGGGGAGCTCTGCTGCACTGCTGCTAGCCAGAGAGTACAGCTGCAGCAGGAAACAAGATTACTGCACTTTGCGAAAAGCAGCACTGTATACGTTTAGAATGATCAGTCAGTTACTTTTTTGATTAAGATACGTATGTGTCAAAGTTTCAGTGGGGTTTTCAGCTCTAGACAAATCAGGATAGAAACCTAAATAGGACCTAAAAAAACCCCGGAAAAAAATAGGTAATAATATTTGTGCCTTGGTCTTTGAAAATCCAGTTATGTTTTGTGGGTTGTTGGCGTTTTGTTCTGTTTTGTTTTAAAGAAGAAAAGCCTTTCAGAAGCAGGATACTCTGAACTTTTATTGAAAATGTTATACCCATTTTCTGAAATTAGCACTCTATAACAATGCTACCTAAAATTTCTAGGCATTTGGATCTGTGTCGACAGTTTTAGTCAAATACATTTAAATTCAAACAAGCTGCTGAAATTTATTAAGTATGTCAGTCTAATAGAAACCCCTCAGTTTTCTTATCCATTGGACCAAAACTAAGATCACTTGATAAAACAAATCTCTTGTTTCTAGTCCAACGTGATCTTACAAAATTTTGCAGCCCCCCGGCTTCTCCCAGTTAGTACTTCGTTATGAAAGATAAATATAATTTTGTGAGAGACCAGGTATGTGAAACTCAACGGGAAAGGAAATATTTAGGGCCTATACAATAACAATGAAAACCTGGGTATTGATAAAAAGGATTTTCACAGCAGCAACAATGCAGCAGCGGAAATATCTAATATGTGTCAAGATAATATTCACAATTAAACCACTTTAAAAATGTTTGTATGAGAATAAGTTTTGTAACCCCTAGTGCTGTTCTGTAATTTTGTTATGCAAATATATGTGTGAAAGACAAAACAAAAAATTGTCACAGATTTCCCCCCCCCAACAAGTAAAATCAGCAAGGCTTAGACTTAATCAGTCCTGCTTCTGAGCACTCTACTGACCATGGCCCTAGCCCTGCGTAATTTGTAATTTTTGTCATTTGTAATGCATGCTTTTGTACTGCCTGAGGTAGATGTGCGTGGAGAAATGTGTTGCTAGAGACCAGGCTGGTACAACGTGTGCCGTAACTTTCACACAGGTTGTGAGGTGGCTGTCAGGAAAGTCGCATGCATGTATCTGGAACGGCAGGAACCATGTCAGTGACCTATATTCATTAGAATATTCTGCACTGTGTTTTGTAAATCCTATTTAAACCTCTACAGAAGTGAGTCTACAGAGTTGTATGGCACAATGTTACCACAACTAAATGATAAATAACTACCTTTAAAATAATAATAAAAAAGAAACATAATTGCCACTGTGAAGACTGGGGCTCTGGAAGCCCACGGTAGCTTCAACTTCTTTCTATAGCTAAAATTTCAACAATCTCTCCTGAATCTGGAGCTGTGTTTTACTAGAGAGCTTCCCAGCTCCAGTGCAATTGGAGGCAACACACCTTCCTCCTATCTCTAGAAAAGATACGGATCACATTTTAATAAAAAAATAGCAGGATGATTCACATAAACTATTTTCCTACATCCTTGTGAGGCCACTTACTGATGTTGAGCTCTAGTTACGTGCCACTTAATGTCACGTGTTTAACTTCATCTTCCTTTTTTTTTTTAGTAGGTAATTTAGCAGCAAGATATCTTAGTGAAAATAGGATAAAAAATTCTTAGTGAAAACAGGAATAAAGACACTTCCCAAATATTACAATGGTCTCAACTACTGTTAAGACTACAAAGGGTTTTTTTTGAACGCTCTCCTTCAAAAGGAAGTGCTGTATGAGACCAAGCAGTGTCTCTCAACTGGTAATGCAGTTTTGTTTCAGAGCTCATTCTGTAAGGTTTTTCTCATGCTGTTTATAGAACAGATTTGCAGGTGTGGAGGAATATATGGACAGTATATTTTTTTCCCTTGCTACTCTAAAATTTAATGTCTGTCACTTCCACAGTTAAGAACTTTTTATCCAGGAAATAATGCCCTATCAGCTTCCCAGAAGATAAAATAGAAGTAAGCCCAATTGCAATTCTCTTCTTTGAAGTGAATCCAAGGAAGTTTCTGATACAAGTCACTAGTAATAGATGTTTTGGATGAATTTGGGAATAGTACTTTTATTGACCAATGATAACTAAATCCCAGAGGAGACCTCTGTAGCAGAAGCTACCTGACCAAACTCGACAATTAATTGATCAACACCTAATGTAAAGAATTAATTAAATTTTCATGTAATTATGTTGTCAAGGGATATCAAATCAGTGATCAAAGATGTGCAAGTGACTTTTAAATATTAAATTAGTAGCCCCCCCCCCTTTTTCTCAGAGATAAAGTTCAGAGTATAATTTAGTCACTTGCACTGTTTATTCCAATTAGAAGGTTAATTACAGCATTTCCTTCTACCCAGATAAGATAGTCAGCTCCCTTCCCTTGTAGGTGTTGCATCATCTAAAAATTTAGGGGTTTGTCCCGTACAAATTTGTTCAACGTACCTTATGTACGTGGCATGGCTGTTTTTGTTGTTGTGGAGAAGCAGTAAATGTCTCCAAAGATTGATCCACCTGCTGTGGAACAAGCCATCTGAGACCAGTCAATGTGAATCACTGAACCACAGGAGATTTGGTCTCTGGTCTTAGATGGAAGGGGAACTAGCCTCCCCAGCCCTATCAGTGCATGTTTAGGCATGCCTTGTAAGTACAGGCAGAATTTATAGACTGAGGAGGAAGACATGCCTGAGATTAAGTAGTTGGAGTTTGGGTAATCCAGATTGCTTTCTTGGGGTTGAGGGTTGGGTAGCAATAATCCAGTCTAATCCTATTTTACATGCCACTGTGGATCTTCTCCCTCTGTGCGTTTAAGGAGAGAAGGAAGCCTAACCCCAGTTAACCTAGAACTGGAGTAGTGAATGCAAGAAACACAGATAGTGATCCAACCCTGCCCTTTTCTGTGCATCACTCGAGACTTGTAAGCTTCGAGATACTAGCAGATTTTAGAAACATAACTGGTTACTCTAAAAGGCTGGGGAGCCTCCTTCCTATGGTTGGGACTGTGAGGGAATTGGCAGTCCTTCTGAGTCAGAAGGGGAATAACTGGAGCCTGTTCTGTAGTTGCTAATTCTGTTAACGTTACAGTTCCTCAGCAATTTGGCTCAGCTCTAGGAGAGGGACGAGAGGTGATGTGTCCTTGGTTTGTGATGTCACATTACCTGCTGTAGGCTGGTACCAAAACGGATGTCCTTGTAGCTGTCTTCTTGATGACTTTAGCCTGAAAGCCCTGGTGATCACACGGCACTATGGAGAGTAGGATTAGAAGAGCTGTTGCAACAGAAAGTTATTCAGTGTGTGTGTGTGAGGGAGTAGTTTTCTGTTAGACTGATTGATCTGCTTTGCATTTCTCTCCCCATTGCCCTGCACTGCAGCCACGGGGTCACAGGCTCTGAGACAAGTGAGGAAGAGCTAAGCAACTGGGGCTGTGTCAGTGGTGGCAATCTCCTGTTAACTGAATTAGATGCAGAGTGAAAATCTCTGCTTTTCAGTTCTTAAACCCTATAGCTGCATCTTTTTTCTGTTTGCTCTGTATTTTCCATTGTGTTTGAGGTGGTCATTCACTTACTGAAATAGATTTTAGGTACCCAGAATGGTTTGGACTTTAAAGCATTTGTTCAGCTTCAGCTTTGGGATTTTCTAATAGTTTGGGTTTGGGCTGGTAGCTGGAAATATACTCTCTAGTGTATTTCCCAATGTTTTAACCTGAGTGACTCATTTTAGGTTAGGCAGCCTTCCTCTTCTGCTCCTCGGCCTTCATCTCCATCCTACACTATGGACTTTCCCTGAGAATTGTAGGGTGGTGGCATAGGTGTCTGCCCACAGCTCTTAGGGTGATCTCACTGGCAGCTCCTTGGCTTCCTCAGTTGGATCCCTTTCTCCTGCAGAAAGCTGTGAGAGGGGGTGATGGAAAGGCCCAGTCACTCTCCACCTGAAGCCCAAGGCAAAAGACTGGGCTATGTGTCTAATACCTCTCACTAATAATGATGCTTCAGATCTATTGTTTATTTTTCTAGGATCTTTAAGTAAAGTCTACTCTGAGTATTTGGTATACTGCGTTATCCTGAATTTTGTCTAATATGGAAGTTATGTATTTTTGCCAAATGTGCTGAGAATACTTTGTTTATTCCTTCTGCCTTTTTAGTGTGTTAGGGAGAGTGGGAAGACACAAGCTCGTACTTCTATATGATGTTTTTAAGCAGCTTTTATTTCTTTTTCTTGTTCTTTGAAGTATGTGTCTGAGAGAACCAAAGGTACTTTATTTTTTCTGTGGGCTATTTTAAATGATTAGCCAGTGGTGTTTTCTATATACACACACAAATTCACACATATACATGTACGTGCAAACACACGTGCAGACACATGTACATGCATGCGCACACATACACATATAAATGAACACAGATAAGCACCCTAGACCAAACTCTTTAAGGAATTGGTTTTCTTCTGTATTCTATTCCTGCTTGGCTTTCTAAAAAGTAGTAGCCCCAAAGGTTTTAACCCAATTGTATTAATTTTCTACATTCTCATAAAATACAACAGTTGCCTAAGTCTTAAGGTATAGGTATCAGCCTGCCTCATTTCCTCTTCACAGAAGTGTTCTTCACACCTACAGCATTCTTCTGTTTTTCATACCAGAAATATTGGCATAAATATTAAAACTTTGCCAAGTCACTGCTGACCCCTGTTTCTGTAGCACTTTATTTACTGTGTGGTTCTCTTTTTTTGAGATAAAATGTCAACATGTATACTGGGTGGGTTAATTTATTTGGAGAAAGTCGTGACATCACTTAAAGAAAGGCTAGGCTGTCAGCTGAGAATATGGTTTAACATAATCCTTACCTGTTATGATTATGCTGGAAGTAATTTGTAGCTTGGTGTAATGAAAACAGTATGTCGAACTGAATTAAAGATTAACTCTGGTACAGGGAGGAATTTTACCACATAAAAATCTTAGCACATGGTGGTTTGTTTTTTCTTCCAAGACTGAATGAAATATTGCAATATTCAGAAGGCTATTGCTTCAAATAATAAGTTGAGGTAGTTGGGGAGGAGTGCATTAACTCTTTGTGTGACGCAGTCATGTTTCAGTATATCCTCTAGTGCTATTGCCCAGTTTTTGGCCTTTTAAATATTTAATAAATAATAATTATGTTCAGTGCTGCTTTACATCAAATGATCATACTGCAACCAGCTGTGTGCAAAGAAATTCATAAATGTGTCCTTCACCTGAAGCATAGTTGAAGAAACTGTCCAATATAGAAGTACTTGTTTTGGTCTGGCAAATTGCACAGATGACATAGTGCTGTCATAATTAGTCCCTCTGGTATGCTGAAACGCTGACCTTGTAATACCTCATTGCTTGTGACAAAATTGTGGTGTTTAGGAGGAAGTAGAAAATGCTGAATGTATACTCCTTGTTTGTAATCACGCCAGGTGTATCAACATAAACATCTGGGGTTTTACTCTTTTTTGTGTGCATTGATAATTTTCCCCTTTTGCTGAATAATTGCTTATAGGCCTTTCTTAAATGTCCTTCTCATCATCTCTCGTGATCGTCAGACTGTATTGAGCGGAACTGTTTTAGATGTTTAATCTTTTACATCTTTGTCCTTAAGCATTATAGGTCATTTTTGAATGACAAAGTGACTTAGTAACTGTGGTAGCCACTGTATTGTGTTCCTTGTGATGGTTAAGCATACTACAAGAAAGACCTTTTTTGAATTAGCGTAATTTGTTGGTAACTTCATTGCTGTTAATTTTTGCCCTCTTGCTCTCCAAGTCATAGAGGAATAGTTAGTTAAGTTATACTTCATGTGTGAGAGGGAGGGAGGACTGGCGGATGTGTGTGCTACTGTCTGTGAAGGCTCAGAGGGAAAACAGGTGGCTGGAGGACCGTTCATGTCAGTGGTCTTCAGAGAATGGAAGAACATCTCTTTGGCAACCTTTAGCAACTGTCCAAGACTCTCTGAACTTGTTGCCCTCCTGAGAAGAAAGTGCAACAGGCTCGCAAATCATTTCATTAACAATTAATTTGTGTATTAGTCCTGGTTTGCTTAGCACTTCTGACACAGAAAATATTGCTACAGGAAAACTATACTGTCATCCCTTGCTAGAAAGTAAGTTTGTGTTCACAGCAAGCACTGCATTTGCTTAAAGTATGTTATGTAGGATCTCCTTTGAACTCGGTATGTGTGTTATTTCATAGGAACACTGGAATATTGTTATTTTTCAGAATGCCCCAACAAGCAATGCAAATAATATCAGTTCTCAAAATCCCACTTTATAGGAACACAGTATTTTCTGAAATAAAGCTATTTTAAAAATGATGATGAAGTGGTGACACAAGTCAATAAAGCTAGGGGATTTTCAAAGTGGAGACAAGTCTGAAACATCTCTCCTTCAGTCTTCCTGTTGTGCACTGGTACTAGCTTCTGCTGAAGCCTTAGTTTTCGTGTCAGTTCTAACTCTTCCGAATTTATCTGACAGATTTATCTCTGTCAACCACAGGATTTGTATGCCATCTCATACTTTAGTTTCTGATGTCTGTACTTAACTGATTTGTTTCCTATCTGCTTAGTCCATCTTTTCATTTTTAGTAAAATGGATTTATCTTGTTTTTGTGATTAAATGGAAGGAGTTGCTAAGGAATCAGATCTGGACCCTTTATTACATTTTAGCGTTGTTCCTTGGAAACCTGATTATATCTTGCAAATTAGAGTAACATCTCAAAGGTAATAAATCCTGCATAGCTTGTTAAATATTCCATTTTTTTACTTCTAGGTTCTTACTGAAGCAGAATGGTATTATTACAAACTTTGCTGAGTGTGAAGTATTCTGCTGTTGCTTTATATGTTCACTAGTAACTAAGTATTTGCCATGCTAGGGCAGAATTATTTTGCCTCAAAGATTTTACATTCAGAGTATGATTTCATAACTGTTAGTTAAATAATGGATTTTTATTAATGATATTTAAATATTTATCACCTCTCAAAATAAACAGTTGTGAAAAAGCAAGGGAAGTACTTTTCTGGACAAATTAAAATCCATGTCTATTAAGCCTCTGTTTATCTGACGTTTTCAGCTACATGGCTGATACCTGGTTTTAGTTATTTGATGGGCTATAAAATTCACTTTTGTGTTTGATGCACTGAAAATTTGAAGCATATACGTATATTTTGTTACTGCTGATAATTAGAGTTTTGCCAGTAATACTTGCTTCTAAGAATTTATGGTATAGATCCATTTGCATTTATGAAATAATTTTAATTCTTTTTTCTGACTGGGAGGTATTCAGAGTAGGTATGTGTGCTTTCTCCTTCTGTCCTGGCTTCTGAATACCAAACAGCTTTACTCATGTGAGCAGCCTTCATTACTAAAGAGTTCTTTTGACAGTCTGTGCTCTGAAATGTTTCTTGACATTTCTCAATATTTTTTTCTTTGGCGAAGCTCTTGTTGCTACTGACAATGAGACACTGAAATGGAGACAGCACAGAGAGCTCATTGACCTAATATCAGATGTCTTTGGACACAATGCATTTTCAGTCATCTCTAGATGAAAATCTTGAAAATAGGGGTTGGAGGGTTTTTTGTGGGGCTCCCCCCCCCCCCCCCCCCCCCCCCGCCTTCCTCAAAAATCCACCCTACCCGTGTTTCAGATTTTGGCTTCTTATCATTGGTAATGATGCAACTGATCAGTTTAGGAAAGTAAATATATGATGTGGTTGCCTCTGACAGGAGAGGTTGAAATCGGAAGAGCATTTCTTCAGCAAATCAAATGTACTTCAGTGATGCTTATTTGAAATTTAGGCTTGTGATGGAAGCTAAAAACACTAAGCAGGAATAATCATTCCTGTTGGCAAGGTGATCAAGGTGATGAACTAAAAGAAACAATTAAGAAGTTAGACACAAAAACTATCTGTATTTAGGGAGGAGACAGGAGTGAAAATATGAGTAAACAGAGCACACAAGCATGGACTATAAAGGAAAGAAATTCCTGCAATATGACAAGCAATTGCTGTTGCCTGCGGTCGCTGCTATGAGTTGTCAGCCCAAAGGGGAGTTACTTGTGATGTAGGAACAGTGCCATCACCTCAGAATAAACAAAACATTCCCATGCTGGGCCAGCACTCACAAAGTAAAAATTGGAGAAGTACAAAGAAGCAGGTAAATGAAGAATTATTTTTGCTCTACTGAAGGATCTAAGATAAGTTGCCCTCTGTACACAAGCAAACTTCCAGCAGTTACTGAAAACAGCACCATTTTTTACAATTAAATCAGAATTTCCCAGTGTCTTGTACTGAAAGTGGAGATTAAAGTTGGGAGACATGCTATTTCTTCACTTGTTGAGCTTCCTAAAAAGAAATGTGGCTTTATTACCTTTATTTTTTAATGTAAATTTCAGTAGTTTGAATACAGATTTTTCAAAATAATAGTAGTTCATAATAAACATCATTTTTTAAAGTATTTGTTTGTCTCTCATCTCCCCTTTAAAATGAGTGTGATTGAGGTAAGGCGCTTTCCTGCCGCTGAGGCATACCTAGCTGGAGCAGCAGATGCACAATGTGGAGAGTCAGGACTCCGGGCCACAAACTTATCTTGTGCAGTTTATTTAGTAATTGTAACTCATGGCGGCCTAAGGTTTACTTTAATTTATACCTCTAGGATATGTTTCTCAAATAGTGCAACAAAGGGAAAGATTGGTGGCCCAGGGGATCTCTGCCCTGGCTTCCATGTATTCCCGTCCATGCTGCCGGGGAATGGCAGGGGTAGGAGAAGGCTGCCTTGTCAGTTTTGTTCAAGGTGAGCGTTCCCGGACCTTAGCAGGGTTGTCTTGCAGATAGGCAAGTTTTCAACTGCCTACTTGCCTTAGAAATCTGTCCATTATCTGTTATTTGAACTCTATGACTGGACCAGGTCATATTTTAGTTTATGCCCTGGAGGGCTGGCAATTTCGGTATCCCTGCTTCACCTTAGTGTATCGTGTGTATATATTGTAGGCTCTCATAGTTCTGAAATTGTGTGCTGTTGGTCCCTCAAGAGTTGCTAATTAGAGAAGATCAGGGGAAAAACCTCATGTGTGTTTCAATTTCCAAGATTCCCTGAACCCTTGGCATATAATTCATTACCAAAACAAGTGAGAGCCTGCACTCAAAATGATGGGATAATATTATACTGCCTTTGTCAAGGTTTGTATTAGGAAAAGAGGAAACAAAGGATTAAATGACGAGAAGAGGAAAACTTAACTCCTCCCCTTCTCCACCATGGCTTGTTTTGGTTTATTTTTATGTTAAGGTCAAGAAAATGACTCTTTTACAAACAATATCTAGCTGCTTCTTTTAATCTGTAGTTCATGGGATGGCTAAATATAGGAATGCACATGCAATATTTATGTTGCTGTGAGACAAATATATGCTCTTAACTCAGCCTGAACTGAAAATAAAAGCTTTTGCGTCAGGATAGCTCTTTTGGTCAGAATCACTATTGCTTTTTTAAAGTCTATAATCGTTATGCTGCAGCCCATAGTATTGGTGAGGTTTCCCTTTCCCTTTGGGATTAAACTGGTTCCATATAAACACATACTGTGTCTTGATAAACAATGGTGCTGAAATATGTAAACCAGTGCTCATTTTATATATAATGTTCAAAATTTCACCCATTTTTCTGTGAGGTTTCCTTTCTGAGTGTGCTGGTTTTATCTGTGGTAGAGTTAATTTTCTTCATAGTAGCTAGTATGGGGCTGTGTTTTGGATTGTGCTGGAAACAGTGTTGATAATTCAGGGGTGGTTTAATTATTGCTGAGCAGTGCTTACACAGAGTCATGGCCTCTTCTGCTTCTAACCCCACCCCACCAGCGAGGAGGCTGGGGTGTGCAAGAAGTTGGGAGGGGACACAGCCGGGACAGCTGACCCCATCTGCCCAAAGGGATGTCCCATACCATGTGATGTCATGCTCAGTATATAAAGCTGGGTGGGAAGTTGGCCAGGGGGCTGCTGCTTGGGGAGTGGCTGGGCATCGGTTGGTTGGTGGTGAGCAATTGTTTTTCATTTGCATTTCTTTGTCTTTCTTGGGGTTTAGTTCTCTCTTTTTGTTGTTTTCCTTTCAATTGCAATTTATTTCAATTATTAAACTGTTCTTATCTCAACCCACAATTTTTCTCACTTTCACCCTTCCAGTTCTCTTCCCCCCTGTCCTGTTGGGGGTGAGTGAGCAAGCAGCTTTGTGGTGTTTAGTTGCTGGCTGGGGTTAAACCACAACTGTCCTTTTTTGGCACTCAACATGGAGCTCGAAGGGTTTGAGGTAATAACAGATTGAGCAGAGCGTATTAGAAGGGATTTATATGTGTTACCAGTTGTGGGTCATGGTATTGATTCATTTGTTCTCTGTATTAGTTTATCTGATTTGCACCATGCTCTATTTTTTTGTTATATCTGTTAAAGATCGGTGTTGGCTTTTGCAGTTTGCTGTGCTCTGTAGTGATTAGTGATGTTTTGCCTGGGAGATTTCTTATTAAAACACTGACCTTGAGCTTAATCTGGTATTTGGGCTCTGTGCTGTAGCCATTGTTGTATTTCAGGTAGCATCTCATGGAGACAATTAACAATTATACTTCTTCCTCTGAGAGGTTTTTTGTGGAGGAAATACAGAATGGCACCTTCTCTACCTTATTCTGTGATGTTTTCGCCCTTGTTATAATAACTTACCAGTATCTTGGACATCGTTGGGTAGTTAAAATATTTCTATTGGTATTTCTTCGAAATATTGCTTTGGTTTTGTCTGAGGTTAGCAAGCAATTTAGGAATATGACCCAGGCTCTGTGAGAGTACGGTCATGGGTGGCACAGCATGTGGGAGAATATGGTCAGGTTTCTAGAGAACTTCTCACCTCCGATGATCTAGAATTTCACTCCTGAACAACTACAGGATCCTGATTAAGTGATAGAATGTTTGGAAAAAAAAAAAAAAACAAAAATGCTGTGGCTATTCCAAAGAGGCAGAACTTAGTGCACTGTGCTGGGCCCTGGCCAGTATCTACCAAACACAGCTCTATAGTATGCAGCACCCTCAGGGAGAAGAGAGAGAAAACAGACACTGTGGCTAAAGCAGACACTATATCAGTCGCCCGTGTAACTAAAAAGAAACAATAGAAGTGGAAGTCAGCTCATTTAGTAAGGGGTGAAGAAGCTTCTCCTAAGAGGGAGCAGGAGAAAGAATCAGAAAAGTCATCCTATTTTGCAGCAGAGCAGTCACAAGAACAGGAGGAGGAAGAGACTGAAACTGTAAATGAGACAGAAACCATCCGATCCCCATCCCTAAGTAAGCTGTGAGATATGCGCAAACATTTTATCCGTCAACCAGGTGAGTTAATTCTCAGCTGGTTACTCCGATGCTGGAATACTGGGGCCAGTAGTCAAGGATTAGAGGGTGAGGAAACCAGGCAGCTAGGATCCCTTGCTAAGGGTAAGGCCATTGACAAAGGGATTGGAAAAAAGGCAGGAGTCCTTAGTCTTTGTTGGTGACTCCTGTCTAGTGTGAAGGACAGGTATCCCTTCAAGGAAGAACTTGCAAATTCCTGAAGCAAATGGACCAACGTTAAGGGAGGTGTCCAGTATCTGAGGGAATTAGCCATGTTGGAGGTGATCTGTAACAACCAGGCATCCAAAGACCCAGATGAAATCCAGTGTGCACAGCCCACGTGGTGAAAGTTTGTATGAAATGCACCAATGTCATACACCCGCACCCTGGCAATAATGAGCTGGACAGACACAAATGTACCAACTGTAGATGAACTGGACAGATAACTCTGAGAATAGAAAGATAATTTCGCTCCCTCCATGTGTGCCTGTGTCTCAGCTGTGGACAGGCTGACCCAAAAAATGTTTGAGCAAGGGTAGGTCTTCCTCATACACTTCAACCAAGGCCCCAGCTATTAAGAGTCAGTCTTTTTATGTTCCAGGGAAAGGGTACTGGTGGTGCACACCACGTGCAACCTTGTGGTTCTTCCTGCATGACCAAGGGGAGGACATGAGGAAGTAGGATGGAGAACCTACCCAGAGACTAGAGGCTCGGGTACAGGAACTTAAAGGAAAAACAACAGTCAAAAAGTATCCATCCAGGAAAATTACTGTTCCAGTGTGTGTTGGGCAGAGTAGAAGGAGTGATTGTACTTTTGACCCTGATGAAGGGACTTGTGATTTGCAGTTACAAAAATCAAGTAATGAAGACTCTGACCAGGAATAGAGGGGCCCTGACTTTGGCCAGGTGGAGGAAAGGAACAACTAGATTTACTGGACTGTGTGGATTTGATGGCCTGGCACATCAGGCCTGCGGGAGTCTAAAGCTGTAGTGGACACTGGTGCACAGTGTACTCTAATACCATCACATTATGAAGGGGCAGAATCCGTCTGTATTTCTGGAGTGACAGGAGGATCCCAAGAACTGTCTGTGGTGGAGGCTGAGGTAAGCCTAACTGGGAATAAGCAGCAAAAGCGTCCTATTGTAACTGGTCCAAAGGCTTCATGTATCCTTGGCATAGACTACCTCAGGAGAGGGTACTTCAGAGACCCGAAAGGTGGGCTTTTGGCATAGTTGCCTTGAATACGGAGATGATTAAACAGATGTCTAGTTTGCCTGGTGTTTCAGAGGATCTGTCTGTGGTGGGGTTGCTGCAGGTTAAACAACAGCAGGTTCCAGTTGCTACCATGGTAGTGCACCAGTGACAATATCGCACTAATCAAGACTCCCTGGTTCCCATCCATAAGTTGATCTGGTGAGTGGAGAGTCAAGGAGTGATCAGTAAGATTCATTCATGCTTTAATAGTTTCATATGGCCGGTGCAACAATGTAATGGAGAGTAAAGGCTAACAGTGGACTATGGGGGCCTGAATGAAGTCACACCATTGCTGAGTGCTGCAGTACCAGACACACTGGAACTCCAGTGTGAACTGGAGTCAAAGGTTGCCAAATGGTATGCAACAATTGTTATCGTCAACCCGTTTTTCTTAACCCGTCTGGCAGCAGAGTGCAGGCCACAGTTTGTTTTCACATGGAGGGGCATCCAGTACACCTGGAATCGACTGTCGCAGGGGTGGAAGCACAGCCCTACCATTTTCTATGGACTGATCCAGACTGCACTGGAAGAAGGTGAAGCTCCCAAACACCCGCAGTATATTGATGACATCGTTGTGTGGGGCATCACAACGCAGAAAGTGTTTGAGAAGGGGAGAGGAATAATCCAGCTTCTTTTGAAAGCTGGTTTTGTTATAAACCAAAGTGAGGTCAAAAGACCTGCACGGGAAATCTGGTTTTTAGGAGTAAAATGGCAAGAGGAGTGTCATCATATCCCACTGGATGTGATCAGTAAAAGAACAGCTGTCTCCACCAACTAACAAAAAAGAAACACAAACTTTCTTAGGTGTGGGTTTTTGGAGACTGCATATTCCAGGTTATAGTGTGATCGTAAGCCCTCTCTTTCGAGTGACACAAAAGAAGAATGACTTTGAACGGGGCCCTGGGCAGCAGCAAACCTTTGAGCGAATTAAACGGGAGATAGTTCATGCAGTAGCACTTGGGCCAGTCTGGACAGGACAAGATGTGAAAAATGTGCTCTACAATTCAGCCAGGGGTAACAGTTTCACCTGGATTCTCTGGCAGAAAGCACCTGGAAAGACTCGATGTTGACCCCTCGGGTTTTGCAACTGGGGTTATAGAGGATGTGAAACCTGTTACACACCAACTGAAAACGAAATATTAGCAGCATATGAAGGAATTTGAGTCACTTAGAAGTAGTTGGTACTGAAGCACAGCTGCTCTTGGCACCTCGATTGCCTGGGCTGGGCTGGATCTTCAAAGGGGAGTTCCCCTCTACGCATCATGCAACCAACGCTATGTGGAGTAAGTGGGTCACACTATCATGCAACAGGCTCAGATGGGAAGCCCTGACTGCCCAGGAAATCCTGGCAGTGATCATGGACCAGCCAGGGGGCCAAAACTTCAGAGTGTCTCCAGAGGAGGTCACTCATGCTCAAGAGGTCCTTCTGTAAACTAAATTACCAGAAAATGAAAAGCAATATGCCCTATTTAAAGATGGATCCTGTCATATTGTGGGAAAATGTCGAAGGTGGAAAGCTGCTGAGTGGAGTCCTACACAACAAGTCACAGTAACTGCTGAAGGACAAGGTGGATCAAGCCAATTTGCAGAGGTGAAAGCCATCCAGCTATCTTTAGATATTGCTGAAGGAGAAAAATGGCCAGTACTTTATCTCTATACTGGACTCACGGATGGTGGCAAATGCTCTGTGAGGGTGGCTACAGCAATGGAAGCAGAGCAACTGGCAATGCAAAATGTAAACCCATCTGGGCTGCTGAATTAGGGCAAGATCCTGCTCGTCGGCTAGAGAACCTGGTTGTAAAAGTGTGTCACAAAGATGCTCACATACTCAAGAGTCGGGGCACTGAAGAACATTGAAACAATAAGCAGGTGGACCAGGTTGCTAGAATTGAAGTAGCTTAGGTGGATCTGGATTGGGAATACAAGGGTGAGCTATTTATAGCTTGATAGGCCCATGACACCTCAGGCCATTTAGGAAGCAATGCAACATACTAATGGGTTCATGATCGAGGGGTGGACTTGACTATTGATGCCATTGTACAGGTTATCCATGAATGTCAAATATGTGCCATAATCAAACAAGCTAAGCAGCTAAAGCCTTTTTGGTATAGAGGACAACGTCTGAAATATCAATATGGGGAAGCCTGGTGGATTGATTGTATCACACTACTGTGAACCCACCATGGCAAGCAGCATGTGCTTACAATAGTGGAAGTGACTACTGGATGGTCGGAAACATACCCTGTGGCCCACACCACTGCCCAGAATGTTATCTTGGGCCTTGAAAAGGAAATATTATGGTGACATAGCACCCCTGAAAGAATTGAATCAGACCACAGGACTCATTTCTGAAACAACCTCATAGACACCTGGGCCAAGGAATATGGTGTGCTGACAGTGAGATGGCAGTTAGCGCTAGCAGCCCAGAAGACCAACCATATCCTGGGCTGTGTCAAAAGAAGTGTGGCCAGCAGGTCAAGGGAGGTGATTCTGCCCCTCTGCTCTCGTGAGACCACACCTGGAATATTGTGTCCAGCTGTGGAGCCCTCAACATAAGAAGGACATGAACCTGTTGGAGTGGGTCCAGACGAGGGCCACAAAGATGATCAGAGAGCGGGAGCACCTCTCCTATGAAGACAGGCTGAGAGAGTTGAGGTTGTTCAGCCTGGAAAAGAGGAGGCTCCAGGGGGACCTTATAGCAGCCTTCGGTTATCTGAAAGGAGCCTAACAAGAAGGCTGGAGATGAACTTTTTACAAGGGCATGTAGTGATAGGACAAGGAGTAATGGCTTCAAACTGGAAAAGAGGAGATTTAGGTTAGATATTAGTAAAAAAAAAAAAAAAAAAATCACTATGAGAGTTGTGAGGCACTGGAACGAATTGCCCAGAGAAGTTGTAGATGTCCCATCCCTGGAAGTGTTCAAGGCCAGGCTGGATGGGGCTTTGAGCAACCTGGTCTAGTGGGAGGTGTCCCTGCCATGGCAGGGGGGTTGGAACTAGATGATCTTCAAGGTCCCTTCCAACCTAAACCATTCTATGAATCTATAATTCTATGGTATTGACTGGGTGTATCACATCCCCTGTCAGGCACCAGCCTCTGAGAACAATGAACAGTACAATGGACTGTTAAAAACTATACTGAGAGCAGTGGATGCTGGGACATTCAAGCATTGAGATACACACTTAGCAGAAGCCACTTGGCTAGTTAACACTAGAGGATCTGCCAGTCGACCTGGCCCTGCCGAATCAAAACCTTTGTGCACTATGGAAGGATGTAAGATCCCCATAGTACATATAAGGAACTTGTTGGGAAAAACGGTCTGGGTTATTCCTTCCTCAAAAAAGGGTAAGCGTATTTGTGGGATGTTTTTTTCTCAAGTACGCAGGTGCACTTGGTGGGTAATGCAAAAGGATTTGAAAGTCCAATGACGCAAGATGATTTACTGATTTGAGTTCCATGTTATGAGCATTACAGAATCATCAGAGTTGGAAGGGACCTCTAGAGATCATCTAGTCCAACTCCCCTGCTAAAGCAGGATTGCCCAGAGCACATTACTCAGGACTGCATCCAGGCGCGTCTTGAAAATCTCCAGAGAAGGGGACTCCACAACCTCCCTGGGCAGCCTGTTCCAGTGCTCTGTCACCCTCAACATAAAGAAGTTTTTCCGTGTATTTGAACGGAACTTCCTGTGTTCTAACTTGTGCTCATTACCCCCCGTCCTGTCACTGGGAACCATTGAAAAGAGCCTGGCTCCATCCTCCTTCAACCCACCCTTTAGATACTTGTATGCCATAATAAGGTCTCCCCTCAGCCTTCTCTTCTCCAGGCTAAAGAGTCCCAGCTCTCTCAGCCTTTCCTCATAAGGGAGATGCTCCAAGCCCTTAATCATCTTAGTTGCCCTTTGCTGGACTCTCTCCAGCAGTTCCCTGTCCCTCTTGAACTGGGGAGCCCAAAACTGGACACAGTATTCTAGTTGTGGCCTCACCAGTGCAGAGTAGAGGGGGAGAATGACCTCCCTCAACCTACTGGCCACACTCTTCCCTATGCAGCCCAGGGTTCCATTGGCCTTTTTGGCGACAAGGGCACATTGCTGGGCCATGGATAATTTACTGTCTACCACAACCCCCAGATCCTTCTCCTCTGAGCTACTTCCCAGCAGGTCTGCCCCTAACCTATACTGGTGCCTAGCATTCCTCCTCCCCAGGTGCAGGACCTTGCACTTGCTTTTGTTGAACCTCATTAGGTTCTTCTCTGCCCAGCTCTCCAGCCTGTCCAGGTCACGCTGGATGGCAGCACGGCCCTCTGGGGTGTCAGCCACACCACCCAGTTTGGTATCATCAGCAAACTTGCTGAGGATACACTCTGCCCTCTCATCCAGGTCATTAATGAATATATTAAACAAAATTGGACCAAGTATTGACCCCTGGGGGACACCACTGGTTACAGGCCTCCAATTAGACTCTGTGCTGCTGATCACAACCCTCTGAGTTCTGTCCCACAGCCAACTCTCAATCCACCTCACTGTCACCTCATCTAGCCCATACTTCCTCAGCTTCCTAATGAGGATGTCATGGGAGACAGTGTCAAAAGCCTTGCTAAAGTCAAGGTAGATGACATCCACGACTCTCCCCTCATCCAGCCAACCAGTTATAACATCATAGAAAGCTATCAGATTGGTCAAGCATGATTTACCCTTGGTAAATCCATGTGGACCACTTCCAGTAACTTCCTGTTACTATATTACTATACAGTTACTATAGCAGGAACCCCTTGTTGCTAGCCAGAGTAGGGGCAAGGGCAGGAGTTCATTGCAATGTTAAACCGTATGGTCTGGTCCAAAGGGTGGAGATTGTAATGGATATACCTTTAAATTCTTGTAACCCATGATTTGAGTTGCATGTTATAGGAATTACCATAGGAGGAACCACCTGAACCAGTGGAGAACAAGCCTTAGAAGGAGCAGTGCCAGTGCAGCAGTGACCCAACCTGAGCTGGCTTTGGTGCCCAGTAACTCCACTCAACACACCACCTCTCCTGTCCTGAGTGACCACCGTTACAGATGGAGTCCAAAGTCGTGGACTAAATGAACTCAGTGGACAATTTGTGGAAATTTGTGGACTTCTTAGAGATGTTTCACAGGGGTGGTCTATGTGTTGTATCAAAAGATGGGAAGGGTGGTGGTAGATAATGAGGGTGTGTTGGATAGTGTGGGACCTGAGCGTGGTATGGAATAAGAGGTGGAGAATGTGCTGCTTTTGTCAGGAGTAGAGTTAATTTTCTTCATAGTAGTTAGTATGGGGCTGTGTTTTGCATTGTGCTGGAAACAGTGTTGATAATTCAGGGGTGGTTTGATTATTGCTGAGCAGTGCTTACACAGAGTCATGGCCTCTTCTGCTTCTAACCCCACCCCACCAGCGAGGAGGCTGGGATGTGCAAGAAGTTGGGAGGGGACACAGCCGGGACAGCTGACCCCATCTGCCCAAAGGGATATCCCATACCATGTGATGTCATGCTCAGTATATAAAGCTGGGTGGGAAATTGGCCAGGGGCCTGCTGCTTGGGGAGTGGCTGGGCATCGGTTGGTTGGTGGTGAGCAATTGTTTTTCATTTGCATTTCTTTGTCTTTCTTGGGGTTTAGTTCTCTCTTTTTGTTGTTTTCCTTTCCATTGCAATTTATTTCAATTATTAAACTGTTCTTATCTCAACCCACAAGTTTTCTCACTTTCACCCTTCAGTCCTCTTCGCCCCTATCCTGTTGGGGGGGAGGGGCGGGGGGAGGGAATGAATGAACGGTTGTGTGGTGTTTAGTTGCTGGCTGGGGTTAAACCACGACACTTAGTAAACTGTTGATTCTTAATTCATGACCACGGACTAAATCTGCATTTTCTCTCCAAATACTGTCCCGGGCTTTACTTCTGTTGTTCTGAAGAGCTAATAAGTCATTAACAGCAAACTGTCTTGCAGGGCTCTACCACCTACCTGCTGTTAGAGTAGGTCACTGGAGAAACTGTGTCTCTTTGCGAGTGTTCCCTCTTTAAATGGGGCCATGGTAGGAAAAGGTGAAACCTGAAGTCAGTGGAGTTTTGCAGCAGCTCTGGATAGGGATTTAGCTGACATAGACTTGATGCAATACTGATGAAAATGTGTGGAAAGCTGAGCATCAGAGGTCACCGGGAATTCTCTGTTTCTACTTGCCCAATAAGACCTTAACCACATTACATGCACTCTTTGAGGTGAAGAAGATCCCCTTGTTATTTTTAAACTGATTATAGGTGCAACTGTAATGTCACATAGTAATACCATCACTCTAATAAGGGGGTTTCTTTCTTTGGCTTGCTTTTTGCAGGCGTAGTTAGGTTTGCTGCTTGTGTGTTGCACACAAGTCAACTCATCCGTTTTTTCTTTCAAACTGGACAGGGTCAACATGATTGTTAGACTGCAAATATTTTGATAAGGGCTGTTTCGACAACATGCAAAAATACTTACTGCAGAGGATAAAATAGCCGAAGATAGAAAAATATCTAATTTCCTTGGGACTTAATAGGATAGAAATTTTAAACCCTTAGTTAAAATTTCTATCTTACTCTGTTTCTAAGCATTTTGCTTACTTCCTCTTTTTGCTGTGTCTTTGAGAGGAGGAAACTTAGAAGATGGGAATCCAAAGCTGAAAAAATCTATTAAAAGTAATGCACGAAAAATATTCAAAGGTTTAAAATGTAGTTTCAATGGAAAAATATTATATCATTGGTAATTGCTTTTACTTCAATAAGTTTCCCTTGAAAAATTTCAGTGTTCTCTGTATGTTGAAATGAGTGTGGGTATCCTGCAGTGAAGTCATTTGGTGTAGTCTTTCTGCTCTCTTTTTTTCCTCATTTTCCTTTCCTGGTCTCAACAGGATTTACCTGAATCCAATACATTGACTTGTTTTTTTACTGTCTTTTAAACCTACGTTAGTATTCTAACATTGACTTAGTATCTGAGATTGGGTGGAATTGACTCAGAGCAGCATTTAGCCAGTAGTCACTAGCGCAGGTGACGTTTCAGCGAAATTGGAAATCTCTCCTTTTTAAAGCTCTTCTGTGTGTAAGTATCTTAAGTTATTTACCAATGTTTTCAGTGAACTTAATACCTGTAAGAGATGCTTTGCTGTTGATTGCACTGAATCGTAGCTCTTTCAGATGGCATGGATTGTTTTATTGTTATATTGGCGTTTAGGATAATTGTGATTTAAATGGCCATTAGCATGCCTGGTCATCAGGAAGGCATAGAGGTCCTGAAGTAAATAATTGGTATCTTGCATCCTTTTTCTGTTCCCCTAACTAGATAACATAATCTTTTTTGGCCAGTATTTTTTTGAATAGATATTTGACCCGTATGTCAGGTAATCGCAAACCAAAAACTTAATCCTGCAAACACCAAAGCATGCATGAAACTTGCTCAGATAAGCATTTTTACTGACATGGAGATTGCTGAGGTGAATAGCGACTCATTTGCATGTAGTAAGAAACCCATGAATAGAATCATTGGCTCTCCAAAGTGTGAAGGGGGTCTGACAGTTATGCTTTAAAATATGTTTTATCTTTATATAAAGAAATACTTCAGGAGAAAGCACTCCTATGTGCCTTATCAGAAACAATAGGAATTCTCCAAAGTGCTTCTTCTCAAAGTCTTCCAGAAGTCTTACTATGCAGAGTATGCCTCTTCTCATATCTAGACTAATTTTCAGTGGTCTTGACTGGGCTGTTCAGACTGAGATGCACCAACAGGAGTCTATTAAATAAAATATACATAGATTAAAATTTCTATGAAATTGTCTTTTTTTTTTTTAATTTTATTTCTCCATTAGTAGGTCCTACATGAATAATATAAAATTATATTTTACAAATGTTTATTGTTTCACACTGATACTTTCTGCTTTTCATTAGATTAGCCTAGTTTAATACTCTGGCTCTCATGCACTAACAAAAAATACTGCACATTTGGCTGGAACTATATCAGCGGGTATTTAAGTCCAACCAATTCATATTAGGAGTTACTCAGTTTCTAAGTAATACAATACTGATTACTGAATACTGATCTTTCAACAAAGCTGTAACTGTGTATCTCAAATCCAACCTTGTGTGTTAAATATCAGGTGCTGTATTCTGTGGAAACTTCCATGTGCTTTCAGTACATTTCACTATACTCAGCTGTAATGTGTTCTGAAGAGGCTAGATCTACATGATTTAGAGCTTCAGCATGCTTTGATTTCAAACTCTGAATGTGAGGAACCTTGCCAAACGTCACTTGTGATATTAATTTAATTGCTAAGACTGAATATTTTCTCTGGGGTGTTATGAATGTCCTAAAAAAGATGGGAGATCTAGTTTATAGTCCGCTGCTCAGTGTCTGAGTGGCCAGCTGATTGCTCTGTACGGAGTCTCTTCAGTGGGTATGTGTGGCATGAGTAGTTTTAGGAAATCTTAATTGCCTATGCTGTTGCTTTGATGCAAAATACAAGACTGTAAACTGAAGGAAGTAATTCTGGTCTTGTGTGTTTTGCTTTTGATCTTCTGAACAAATCTAAATTTACTGTAAATTGATCAAAGTTAGGAAATTCAAGCCAAATTATCACTGAAGTGATGCCTCTAGCAAACCTGGTAAAACACCACTTGTAAAATTTTTGAGTGTTCTTCCTGTAGTTTCTTGCTTCCTGTATTGTTTCTGGTTGGCAGGTTATTATCCCACCTGACATTTACATATGCTGAGTCCTTATCCTGTGTCATACCTATACTTTCTCGACATCATACACATACATGCATGCTGCATTCAGAAAATACATTCATTGAAAGATACTCTTCACTGTCTGTTAGAAAGGGGTGTGCTGTAGACAATGATACATCCAGCAGCTTTAGATTCCCTGAATTTGAAGGGAGTTAGGATCTTTAATGTAGGCGTAGGTTCTGTGTTGGGCCTGTGCTTTATTTTTTTCTTACTCTGATAGTTTTGATATATAAGTTTCTAAAGATTAAAAGGTAAAGCTGTGAGGTCAGTCAGAAGGGATGAGTGGGACTTAGTGACTAGAAATGGAAGTATTGGTGATAATTGAATCTGTTCAAGTGTGTTGTAATTTAGAAAAAACCAACCTGTTTCTTTCATGCTAACATCAAAAACAAAGAGTGCTCAGATACAGATAATTCAGGATTCTTGAGACATTAATTGAAAGATCAAGCACCATAAGGCAGCAATGCAAACTTTCTTGATTTAGTCTCGTAACTGTGTTTCATCTCTGGCCAGTATGGGTAATTTACTGTAAATCACTTTAATTCTTGTCCTTCCTGATAACACCGTACCACGTTGTCAATTTGAAACAATGCCTGCTCATTTTTGCTTGCAAACTGCAATGTTTCTTTTGCCATGTATACATACAAAGATTTCAGCATGTATTTATATACATGCAAACTGTATACCTTATTTCCAAATGTATCTTGGCATATGTATTTTCCAACTAGAAACATGAGTGGATTTTGCTGGTAGGACTTTACAAGAGGTACATGCATTTGTATTTAAATAAAAGTAATTTTTGAAAACTTCCTGAAATTATGCTGGTTTTCTGCATGGAAATTACCTATTAGAAATAAAAAAATACACTTCTGTTTTACCAGATTTATGGACTCAGAAATTTTAATATATAAACATTATTTACATAGATCCCAACTGCAAACACCAGGAGATAGTTGTCCTGGTTTTCAGATTCCTTACTTTTTTTCAGAATAAGTCAAGCGTGCACTCAGTCAAAAGTTTGTGTAATTTATATTCTACGTGTCATAGACCAAGGGCCTAACCAGAATTATGCCTGATATTTATCTGCAATTTCAGTGAAGCATAACCTTCCATTATCAAAAACAAAAGGGCCAAATTGATACATTCCCATTCAGCTAATGAGCGCATGTGGCGCAGAGGACAGAAAACTGTCTTTAAAGCCTGGGGCAAATCGCACTACTGCAGATTAATAAAATGCCGGGTGTTACTTACTGCAGCTTTGTATGAGATGGGTCATCATCAAGGTTGGCATAACAGCTGTATGGTGGCTTTTTTGTAAAGTAAAAGACACGCGCTGAAGCCGTTTTGGAGTTATTTTTTCCCCACTGCTGGGCAGTTCACTAACTGAAGAATATCTACCCCTCCTTGTAACTGACGCAGCTCAGCTGACCAGTGGTAACATGCCAGGTCATGTCAATTCAGTGGTTTCTGGTCCATACCTTCCTTCAGTGATGCATGAAAGTGCTCTGAAAACATAAATATATAGAAGGTATATATATTTCATCTGTAGAATTGATGTAGTGAGTTATATTAGTCAACAGTTTCTATGAGAATAATGCTTGAGGCTTTGCACAGCTACACTCATTCATTTTAGTGCAGCACAGTTATTAACATTGATTTTTACACCACAAGGTACTAGCAGAAGTTATCCCATCTGCCTTAGAAATTTCTGAGCTTTTTCTCTTACCACCAGTAATATGTTGATCTGTGGAGGCCAGCTCGTACTACAGATCTAAATGAGAAATGGTTAAGGTATACATGTGATAACACGTGAAAAAGAGAAACCAAGTTCAAGTATAACTAGGATATTTATTTTTGGAGAAGAAGTGGTAGTGTGTTGCTTGACTAGAATGCTTGCTTTATTTACAGAAAAAGACTCCCATGGCTTAGCTCAGAGAACAGTGCTGGCTCTGCTAGTTGCTTGGAAGAAAAAGTATTTTTTGGAATGCGACTGCAAAACATGTATGGCGTTTCTGAGGCAATTAAGAGATCCTGAGCTTTAAGGGAAAGTAATTAATGTTCTGTCTAGTTCTAGTAATGCTCATGTTCCGGGCAAACTTTTCACAAAGATAAGTTTTTATTAGTAGTATTAGGAGTATTTGATTGTGATTGTGAAATTAACACTGTAATGTGAGTAGCTACAACATACTACCTTGTATAGGAACTGTCAAGCTGTTTGCTTGGTACCAGTCAGCTCCTTTGTCCATCATTATTCTTTGAATTCGTGCTCCCGCGTTTTTACTTTTTTTGTCTTTTTAGTGTGAGCTGTCACTTTCGGTATGATCTGAGTTTTAGAACAAGAGGAGCATTGAAATTATAAATTCAGAATCCTGAAAACATCATATATATATATATATATATCTGTGTAAACACGAGCTTTGGTAGAAGTAGTTATAACTGAGCAGCTTTTGCTGTGGCAACTAATAGCAAGTGTGTGTGCGAGGAGGTGGCCTAACACCTAGAGGCTTGTCTAGATGGGATCACCACTAAAAGGCACTTTCAGTGTCAGCTGAGTACATGAAAATGAGAGCAAGCAGTGGGGGAGGGCACCCCCCTGTCAAGGTAGGTGGAGGTTTGGCCTTTCTGGGTATCTTCTGTGAGGCTCCTCTGCATGCTAATGCAATTGCATGGTAGAGGAGAGAAGCAGCCATCTATAACCATCCATTTAGAAATGGCTTTTGAGTGCAGGCACAGGCATTAGGCATTTGGCATGGAGTAACAGGAGCACCCTTGTTACTGTGCACTAGTTCATCTGTTTGCTGCTAGTGTCTGGAGGTGTATATTTAGGATTAAGGATCAGAAAGTCTCAGTTGCTAATTCAGCTCTGAGAGTCCCCAGTGTCTGGTCTCAGACAGGTCACACTAGTCTTTATCTTGATATGCAAATATTTAAAATGAGAAGAACATCTGCTAACATCATAGGATGTTGTGTAGATGATTTAATGGTTGTAGCAGTCTGAATTGGGTAAAGTGCTGTGATAATGCCACTAAGATGGCTCTAAGCCACCAGTATGATGCAGCTGTGAAAAAGGCTAATGTGCTTCTACAATGCATTAGACATAATATTTTTGTAGCGAGAGGGAGAAATGCTAACAGCATTTCACAAAGCCTTCCTGAGGCCTCATTTGGAGTATCGTGTCTCTTCCCTTGCAGTGAACAGAAAGGTGGACTTAAATTGGAACAGGTGCAAAGACAAATAGGCTGATCAGAGTTACAGAGTATTTATCTTTCAAGGAGCGAATTAGAAAGCTCTTGTCATTTAGTATAGTCAAATGAAGGTTGAGAAGGGATTAAGTTATTCTTTGTAAATAAATTATGGGTAAACATCATGAACAAAGAACTATTTCAGCTGAATAAGTATAACCAGTTTTGCTGGTATGGATATTATAAATTGGACCTGAATGAATTTAGACAAATTATAAGAACTTTCCTCACCATTTCTTCTGAATAGGACAGTGGGGCAAAGAACCTCAACCGTTTTACGCCCGAGTTTAGTAAACCGCATGGGAGATTTTATTCTGGAATGACTACAGAAAGTTATGAGACGAGTCTTTGGATTTGAAGTATCAAGGTCTCCAACGGGCTTGAAGGGAGACTGAAACTGTTTCCATTGTATTTATTTGGCACTAACAACGTGCTTCACAACTTGCAGTGGTTGCTTGTATATAAGAAGTATGGGTTTTCTGCTCTTCTCCCAAACCCTTTGATAAAAAAGGGCAACTAAGATGATTAAGGGCTTGGAGCATCTCCCTTATGAGGAAAGGCTGAGAGAGCTGGGACTCTTTAGCCTGGAGAAGACCTTATTATGGCATACAAGTATCTAAAGGGTGGGTTGAAGGAGGATGGAGCCAGGCTCTTTTCAATGGTTCCAAGTAACAGGACGAGGGGTAATGGGCACAAGTTAGTACACAGGAAGTTCCGTTCAAATACATGGAAAAACTTCTTTACGGTGAGGGTGACAGAGCAGTGGCACAGGCTGCCCAGGGAGGTTGTGGAGTCCCCTTCTCTGGAGATTTTCAAGACGCGCCTGGATGCAGTCCTGAGTAATGTGCTCTGGGCAATCCTGCTTTGGCAGGGGAGTTGGACTAGATGATCTCTAGAGGTCCCTTCCAACTCTGAAAATTCTGTGATTCTGTGAAAAACTTATTTTACTTGTCCGGTGTTCTACCCGCCATAGTCTCACATTCACCATGGAACCCGTTACAATTACAAGATCTGGGATAAGGAATGAATCGTTCCCCCTTGGGAAATATGGGATAAAACAGATATTTTTTATCTCTTTTTGTTTTGTAATGTGTGGTCCGCTCCCTGTGATTGTTTGGGAGAAGTTGTTACTTGGCAATTGTTAAAAAAATATGCAGCTATTGCAAAGACATAGGATATAGTCAGTGCCCTCAAGCTCCATCTCTCCCTCTCATATTCTGTAATTATTGCCTTTCCTATAGCTATTTTGCCTTTTGTAGGGTATTGAGAAGCATTTTGTGGTGTTTAGGGCAGATGGAATGGATATACTATGGAAAATTCAGAACTGAACATTCATTGTGTGGTTACCTGCAGTTGCACATCAGTCCCGAAGAGACCATCCCATGTCTCTGAGCTATGTGGAGGCACACATTGAAATGCTGTGTTGGTGATCCAGACGAGGTGTTGCATTCCTTCTGCTACTGAAACTTTGCTGTTTAGTGTGGCAAAGTTTTTCTGTCATGTTGTTTGAAAAATATATGTATTTGTCTTCTTCTGTGCCCAAGAAGGTTTGTTCTCAGTAAGCTATAGGAAAAATTAATGAATGATAAATCTTAGCTGTTCTCAGGAAGTGCGGCCTTGGTTTATGCGTTTTGGTTATCCCTCTGCCTTTGCACTTGCAGCATTTCTGTGACAAAGTGGACTTCCAGGGAAATCAGCATATCATCAAAGACCTCAGATTGAAAGGGGAAGTACAGAAGGAAAATGAGATGTGAAATCCTTTCACAGGCTCTAACTTTGGTATTGAATAAAGTAACCAGAATGTGGGCAGGAAGTAGGGGATGATAAAGAGCAGCACTTCCATTAGGTTGTCTTGTTTTTCAGAAAGCCGTGCAGCCTGTGAGACGGGTAGTGTTTATAACACATTCATGGCATAGCTGCTTCCTGGTAAGTGTGCAACGGGAAGAAGTGTTGTTCTTAAATTAGTAAGTGAAAAAGCAGCTGGTAAAGGATGGGCTACAGCTTTCTAGATTCAATTCTAGACAGGATTTAAAGAGAAAGTTTCTTTTCAGTGTTTCAGGGGAGGCTCAGATTAAAAAGTAAAATCTAACTTCTTACATTGCTGGTCTTTTTAGGCTCAGGCCATATCGTGCAACCAGATTTTCAGTTGACTGTGAAAAGGGCTCTACACTTTAGGTGACTGTTATAATAAAAATTAATTCTTATAGGGAACCACTATAATATAAATATAAACCTGAATATTTATAAAATACAGTTAGGCAGTGGAGAACTCTTAATAAAGTGAACTAGTTAAATAAGACATTATTTCTGCTTTTACCAATAACTTGCTGTGTGGTTTTATAGATATTATTTGGAAAGGAGACAAATAATTTTGAATAGCTCGTTAATCTTATAATTGAGGCCAGTTGAATGTCACTTTTGTTTTTTTCCATAAAAAGACTGTAAATCCCATTTAGGATTAATTCTGTTTCAAAAATGAGTTGAGTTCACAAGCATGTACTTTAACTTTGCTGACTAAATTTAATAGCCAGTCTGTTGAAAATTTTAGCCATAATATTTATAGTATAGTAGACAGTTGAAAAATGGATGTGATTTATAATTTACTTTGAGATCAAACGTGAAAAACATGCTAGGGAATATATTTTAATAGAAGGGGTTTATACTGTGGTAAATTTCTTTCCTGTTCAACACCTTACAGATCGTCAATCTGGGGAGAAAAAAAAAAGCACTGAGACTTTGTCTTTCATGGACAACTATGTGACAGCAACTGCTCTGTTTATATTTAAACCATTGGATTATCTCTAATACTTTCAGATGGTCTGAAGCAAACTTCTAGCAGTGCCCTTCATGATTAGTTCCTATAATTAATGGTTCCTGAAACTACTAGGCCTCCAGCACTTCCTCTCTCCCGCAGCTCTCTGAAGTGTGAAGCTCAAGGATCAAAGAAATGTTAACTATATTGGCTTTAGGCTGTACAAAGTATAAACCCAGATCACTTGTTTGCTGAATCTGTGTGAGCAAGTTAACTAGCATCATCAGCCAGACTACAATTGCTATAGCCATAACACTAAAATCCTCTTATTCTAGTAAGAAAGATGTTTCAAAGTGAGCTGGGCTTCTTTTGGATGAAGGTTGTTGAGCCAAAAAAATATTTATTACAAAAAAAAGAAACCCACCCCATGGAGGATTTTAACTCGCGCATTGTATGATTCTGTCACCATTATACTGGTAAATTTTCCATGCTGGGAAACCATTAGATGGTAAGAATCGTTTTTCTCCTTCAGTTGTGCCACCCCAGGACCCGCACAGGCACTTGTTGATGTGATGAGGTGCAGCTGTTGAATGCAGCCAGTAGCACAGGATGGGGCAATTCTTGGCTTCATACGAGTAATTCATGGGGGAAAATTATGGACCTTCATTTGTAAATGATTCTCTTGACCTTTCTGGCAAGGGGTATATGTGGGTGAACGAAGCATCTTTTTCATGTCACTGGTGATGGAAACTAGAATGTAAACAGTGCGGTAGGAGGGATGCCAGGAGCTTGTGAGCTAGAAGAGAAAATAAACAGAGGAGAAGGGTTCCCTAAAGTGAGGGAGGAAAATACTGAAATTTGTTTTATGTCTTTTTGGTCAGTTTAACTAGTGTTTGGATTTTGGTTGTTTTTTGTGGTTTGTTTTTTTTTGTTTTTTTTTAATTCAACATCAGTCTACTACTAATTGTTAGAGATGTTTACATTACTGTTACCCTAACCAGCAAACAAATGTGAACATGCTGATGAGTAGGAGAGACTGAGAGTGCCAACTTTTGAGAAATGTCTAGGATCACCAGTGATAATTGGCTTCTGTATGAGTTACAGCCATTGGATTATTTAGCCTAGTTCCAAGGGCATGATTCATATTAACAGCCCTGCTTCCTCCATGGGATGTGACAGTGGTGGATTTGCAGGGTCAAGCCTTACTGATGACTGAACCTTGTTCTACCTTTAACAACAGCAGGCAGGATACCAAATTGAAGAACAAAAGACAGTACATCATTAAATATAAATATGTTGGTGTGACTGAGACCTCTTCAGAAGAAATAAGAATAAATAACATCTTACATTATCCTGACAGGTAGCTTTTAATGTTGAGTGCTTATCAGCAAGATCCAAGTATTATGAACATTTTTATTTCCCTGTTGGATTTGGGGCCACATAAAGATAATTAGATACCAAGTTTAGCATTGAAGTGTACTTAATGCAGTGTGGCTCAACAAAGGAAGGAGTTATTTATTTATAAATAGTGCATTCATTGATGATATTGCATTTATAATTAATTTTTATATATTGGGCACACAAAATGTTTGTTGAAAGGCTGCCTTGTAGCGTATGTATTATCCATCACTCATTATCTAAATATAAAAAGGAGCTTCAGTCTACTGTCTTTATTTTGGATAAATCAGAGAGTTATTTTTTCTTTTTAGTTTCAATATTGGAAGAATCAAGATGTAATAGAAATTCCTCTTTAGCAGACACCTTCTAGCACTGAGTCATTCAGCTGTACTCATTAAGTAAAGTATGCTGTTATTAAATGGCCGCTTAGTAATACAGTAGCAGCATAGGGGGGATATGTGTTTTCTTCACTGAATCAACATAATTTCAGTGGAGATAGATTTTATTTTTTTTTTTTTTTTTTTAAATCAAGAAGGAGATTCAGTTGCGCAGGCTTTATTACAGGCTATGAGAATCCTAGAGCCTAGCCTCCCAGGCTGTATGTGAAAATTTCACCCTGAAGAGGGGCTGCCTCCCTTCCCGTCCTGAGTGAGCGCTTGGTCCTGCTCTCTCACACCTGCATGCAAACACACGCACACACTAGTCATCCTCCTGTCTATTTCAGCGTGTGGCACATTGAGGGATTCAGGATGAGACCCCATCAGTTGTTTGGGAGGAGTAGGATTCTGGATGGCAGCAGAGCACAAAAGTAGAGGAGAGAGCACTGAGACTGCTGTTGTCACCCTGAAGGGATGGGGTTGCATTGAATGGAAGAGGAGCCTGGATCTGCTGCTGTGTTAGAGAAGAGGAGCAATGTGACTGACTACTGTTTTATCATCGTGACAAGGGGAAGTATGGTGGCTCAGAAGTAAAAATGAAGAAGAGCTATGTGACTTTCTGCACTATTTAGAAATAGTGCAAATGCTGTCCTTGGGAAACAAACGCAAGGCTTAAGCACAGAGAAATTTACCAGCACGTGAAGCAAAATGACATGTTAAGCGTGCCATGTAAATGTGACATTGTGTGTATTTGAATGATGTGGGGCTGGAAAAAAAGGGAATAATACTGAGAGTAAACTGAGGATAACAATTAACAACAGATATGGTTTTAAATCCAGTGTGACCCTTCTAGATTTTTATTTTTTCCAGAAATTCTGTCTTCTGGGCAATCAACATACAGGTCACACCAAATAAGACCATAGATCTTAGGAAGCTAACTGCAAAAGTAATGTGAAAGTTTTAACTTAAACCAGTTTAGTATTTTGCTTTACATTCATCTCTCTGGTATACCAGTCATGAATTGTAGTAAAGCTAAGGAAAAGCTCCTGCAGCATTTGCAGCGCATGTGGGTTGTGCCCCTGAAGTACTGATTATACGGTGCAGAAAGGCGACTGCATTTTTCATTATTTGAAACCTGGGTTGTGTTTCACTGTGGAAATTATGGGGGAGAGGGATGGACAAATGTAGGGAGATGAAGGGAAGAGGAGGAGTTGTGTGAGATAGGAGAATGTGTAAAATATGGGAAAAGAAAAAATTAGGTAGAGGGGCAGATTAGTGGGAGAACTGACAGGCTTAGGATACTGGTATGTAAATCCATGTTAGGAACAATCCTACGGCTAGAAGCTGAAATCACCTAATCTATATTAAGGTTTGTGTTACCTCTTCTTTTCAGAAGGTGCCTGTTACAAATAAGGGTGATGTCATGAGGTAATCCAAAGAAGTATTTTTGTGTATTGAAAGGTGGGAAGAATGTTCTTAATTAAATTCTCATCATATTTGCATATATTACATAATTCTGACTTCTGTTTGTGTTGATTTAGTTCATATTCTGTTGATACAAACGCTGTTGTTACTAAGCCAAATATTGAAACTATTCTAAAAATAGGACTTAGGTAATAAATCGAATGTCTTTTAATTTGCTGTATTGTTTTACATCTTGGGGGAATCATCCTCTCCCAACTGTATAAAATCATCTTAAATTCAGCCTTAACCCCCTTAAACCCCTCCCCCACAAAAATGGGGGCTGTTTCAGACAAGACAGGAAGATATCTTTGGTTGGTTCATACTTTCTGGCAAAAATAGGTGAAGGTATGCTATCATTTACTTTATTCCAGTGGAATAAAGATAAGCACGCTTATTCTTGATAAACAGTGCCGAGAAAACCCTGTTCTTAATTAAAAACTATTCCTCCCTCATCCCCCCAATACTTCATATATTTGATTGAATCAAGGAGTGTTTTGTCTTCAGAACAAATGGCTTAAAAAAGTAGTAGTAATTCTGTATTAACTGAAATGTAGAATGAGTTTAGGATGAGATTTAGACTTTAACTTTATTTTGGTTCTTTGTAGAATGATATTTTTTTTAAAAAAAATTAAGAGTAGATGGTGTTAATCTAACATCAAGACTGAAGAACCTACAGTCTACAAAGCCTTCATACAGCTGCCTTGACATCTAAATATATAGATGTCTGTGTTTTTCAGTAGCGAGGGATTTAAGCGCCTGAAGTTCTACTTCTGCACAGACAGCAGTGCTGGTTTGTCCTGTCTTCTGCCCAAGTCCTTCTGGGATCCTGAAATTAAGTGTTCTTGCCCATTAGCCGTTGTACAGATGTCTTTAATGCTCATCATTGGAAGTGAGTTCAGCACAAAGCGTAGCAGCCATGGCTATGGCACACTAATCACAAAAACTGTGTATGAACCAGAAAGGAAATATGGAAAAGATACGGAGTTGGTTGTTGAGAATAAATCTGAAAATTGCCGGGGCAAGAGGAAGCTGAATGGGAAAGTAAAGCCATGGGAAAAACATTGGAAAGAGCTAACAGATCTGTGAAGGCGACAGAAAGCTAAGAGATTATGCCGAGATTAAAAGGAAAGATAGTATATGAGAGCTGGAAGTTAATGAGAAATGGGATTCTGGTTGTGGGGAGGGAGCAATATATCATGTAATGAAGTTGACGAGAATGAAACAGTTACTCTAAAAAGGCAGGGAGACAGGACTGAGATCAGAAATGCCTGATAACAAGGACTGTGATTGGGGTGGTGGCACACGCCCCCAGGATTGGCAATGGTACAGCTTGGATGAGAAGGAGAGGTGGCCAAGTTTTGAGGGAGACTTCTGGGCATCTGTATTTCAATACAGAGGGAGCTTCTTTTCAATGGTTACTGTCTTTGAAAGAGCTGGAAATTAAACCAAGCTCAGAAAGCTGTCTTGAAGCATGTTTGAGTTACAGAGAACAAGTGCTGCAAAGCTGGCAAGGTGAAGAACTAAGGTTGTCTAGAACATGTTAATTGAGTTCCCTTGGACGTATGCATTGTGATATAGTTTTAAATGATGTGATCTCAGAATTGTATGGTCTTTTCAAGTGGACGAGAAGCATACGACACTATGCAGCAAAGGAGACAGGCCTTTGAAAACTTGCTTTCATTTGTGGTAGAAACTTTAAGACAGGTAGTGAATGGGGCAATGCACTACAAGAACGGAAAGGTGCGTCGCCCAGTTAAGGCAGATGAACACAGCTTCCCCAGAAAGTTAAATTATTATATAAGGCTAGATATTCTGATAAATGAGTTTTAGGACTCTGGTTGAACACTAAAGTTTGTAATGTTCCTAATTCCAAAGTTTCATTCTTTAAGTTCACAGGATGATATGACATCCCTCGCACGGGACTGCAGTGCAATCTGTGGTTATCCAGACTGCACCAAAGAGGAGCCCTGAGTGAGAACTAGTGTTTCTGTCCTCAGAGTGCTGTTCTGAAGTGGCACAGAATAACCTGGAGTAGATACAAGTGTGGAGCTGTGCTGTGACGATATGTAATTCAGTTAATGTGTAGATTTTCGGTACTCTCTTTTCTTCTAGCTGCTGTATTCACTGAATGAGGTCGGGGTCCTGTGGAAAAAAAAGGCATGTCATGACCTAATAAAAAGCCAGTCAGACAAGATGGGGGGGGGGGCAATTAATTGCATATCCTTAAACAGTAAAATAAAAATTGGGACTTCTGAAGTGCTTACCTTAAAAATTTGTTAGTTTCCACCTCATTGGACACCTTTCTTATTTTAAGATTTTAGGGTTGTTGAGGATGTTGATGTTTATATATAGCTTGTTGACTTTTGTTTTTTTTTAAATGGCGTGCTTTCCATATATTTATCCTGGGAAAATCGGGATGCACAATGTGCAAAGAAAACTTAAAAACTAGGCTGCGTAATTACAGTCAGTTTTTTAATTTCTGTTGACTTCTGGTAAAATCTTCTTTGAAAAACTGTACCTTGCTTACTTTTCCAATTATATGTTTAATTGCATGATGGAGAAGATAAAAAATAATTTTCTTTTGTTCTGATGTAATTGTAATTGTATTTTAGTGGAACTAACTCCATCTTTGTTTTCTTTCTAATCTGGTTATATTCTGACCATGGTCAAAAGTAAGACTGCAATTACTATTTAGAGAGACTAGTTTTAGTAGTAGTGTCATATCAAATGTATTGCTTTTCTATCCTCTTATTGTTAGATGGGCTGCTCTAAATGAGGTGGTCTAATTCTGGAAAATTTGAATATGTGCAGGTGGACTTCTGTGTCGGCAAAGCCACACTTATTTAATTGGAGCTCCATATGTCTGCAAAAATTGATTCCATATGGTTGAATATGTTTCTTTAATTCATACTAGTGCCAGAACAAAGTAGAATAACTTTATTTTTTGAGCTTCTCCTTAACTAAGTGACACTGCACCTGTACACAAACCGTTCACTTTTTCAAGTGGTAATTGAATATGTAGGATTTTCTTGTTGTAAGGTAGCTTAAATCTGTGGCTAACAAAGCCTTAACTGTGTCGCTGTCTGTTTGTACTCCTAAAAGCAAGCGATGAAATATATCTAAATCATGCAATCCCACCTTCTACTAGGTTGAATTTACATGAGGTTTCTCACAGAAAACTCTTTCATTTAAGTTTGTGCTGAGTCTAAAAAAATATCTATATGTAGAACTGGTCAAATAAAAAAAAAACAGTCTTTTTGCAGGGAAAAAAAGCTTTGAGTTTGCTTTTGGTTAAGCAAATTGATTGGAAAGAATCCTTTTATAAAAGCTGGATATCTGAATTTTTTAATTGCTGACAATTTGAGGACATAAGTGTTGATATAATCAAGAGATGAACTTAGGAGGAGTTATGTAAACTGATTTTTTCTTTATTTTTTTTTATTGTACACAGGTACCTAAGGATAAAACTGGCCTGAAGGGAAAATCTGGGGGAAACTGGGGAGCTTGACTGTTCTTGCACCTGAGTAAGTGAAATCTTAGCTGGGAATCAGCTTTACAGAACGTTAAAACCGTTATTTTTCAGCATCTCTGTGCCTAATTACAATGTGTAACTTGAGACAATACCTTGGCTTTTGAACTGAAGATTAGAAGTACTAGGGCTAGCTAAAGAGAATGTTGTATAGAGCCTTTAGTGCTTTGCCATAGCTTTGCTTTTTATTGCTACCCTTAAAGCCTTCATAAAATTAAACTTAGATTATATGCAGGATTTCTTGGTATTTTGGTGTTTTGCCTTTTCAGTTATTTATCTTGAGACTAATTTCTGAGTTTGAACAACCTCTGTTTCTTAAAGTTAAATTTAATCTTGCTGGTTTGTGAACATAATAAGGCACTGAGATTCAGCAGGACTGAAGTCCTAAGAAGAAGTCAGGTTAAGTATGAGGTCATCAGAGGATGAAGGCTGAGAAGATGACCTTGTTGTCGCCTAATATGGTTGTCTTGGGAAGGGTAAATGCTCATTTGAAGTTGTTTGAGACAAAAGCTGTTGTCTTGATTGGGTTTGCTTCTGTTAAATAGTTGGATTAGCTTCCATTCAAATAGCACAAGGACAGCTTTTCTTCATCAGCTTTGACAGGGCATGTGGCAGACATTCTTAGGCATCTGAAGGTCCCCAAGCAGTCCCAAATCCAGCCTACACAGGTTTCTGACAAGGCAGGAAGAATATTTTTCAGTTACCCACCTAGCTTCCTTTCCTGGCACTCGAAGCATTATTCTGGTTACAACAAATTATTTTACATGTCAAAAAGGTACTTTGTTGTATTATTTAACCTATTTATTTATTCGTACATATTCATATATGAAATGCATGCAATATTAATGAGTAGATAAGTATAGTATAGCATGAAACTTCTTTCTACTGGTAGTGTATTTTTAATAATGGGCAAGTTTATTGAGTTTTCTGAAGCAATTGCCAGAGCTGGAGCCTTTCTTCTGCTGACATTTATCATGCTAAAAGAATTGTGTTTAGTTTTGGAAGGCTTCAGTAAGTTGAATATCCTTACTGGTATCTACATTAAATTTTACAAACTCTACTTATCAGCTGGGAGTCTTTCGATTTAATCTGGTCTAAACTTGTTATTAGTGCATTTTATTCCAAATCTGTGCTGTGGTTTAATGATATTCTTGTACTGAATGCATGAACTTATAAATTGATATCTGTCACGTCACTGCATAAAAGTGGTTCATTTTGCCATAGTATTTGCTGTGTTTATCTCTTTGTGACAGGGTAGTAGACCAACAAGTCTCTCATTGCTTTTGATATTAAAGAGAATTAAATAATTAATACTTAAAAATATGCCAGGCTTTGTGAGCTATACTCACATAAGACTTTTAAATAATTCAGAAATACATTGTGGCAGCACTTACCATTATCATTTTTGATTTGTAAGTTAGGTAGTGAATCACAAATAATGCCTGAGACTGTATTACAAGTAACTGGTTGCTTTCCTGTGCGTTTGTAGTTCTCATTGAAGTTCTGGTTCCTGCAAATATTGTGCCTTGCCATACTTGCAGTCACTGTGCATGATTTTAGGAATTAGGTCTGTGGACTAGCAAACAGGTGTAAGGTTTATTAAAGAAGAGAAGTTCAGTATTCTTAAATGATAATGGCATGTTTTGAAATCAAAATTGTCTCAACGGCTCTATTTTAAATCCAGCAGGGACCTTTGAGAGAGGTTTTTGCCTTGTTTCTTTTAACTTCTATACTAACATGCAGCAAATGTTTTCATTTATTTCCTGTGTTATCAGTCCTACTCTGCAGTATTTTAGTCTATTGCTTTTGACAGTGATGAAAGACAGGTATTTCCTGACCTTTTGTATTTTGGGTGCTACATAAGCTCAGCTGTTCTCTTCGGGAATATTTTCTTCTCCTATCTTGTTCCCCTTTCCTCTTTTGGAAGGCAGCACTAGAAATTCTAGGTGCAATTGCAATCTTTTTGGAATTATGGTTTAAATGTTGTGCTTGCGTACATGAGATAGGAGCTTACCCATACAAAAGAAAGGTGGTCATTCTGCCGGGCTTGAGCATTTGTAGCTGTAGTGACTTCTGCCTTGACAAAGATACCATGTCAATGTAATGTTACTTTTCACTTGAAAATTATCCTTAATTCTTGTTAGAGGAAGGCAGAAGTCAGGAACTATTGAACTAAGCACAGGGGATAATCCAATTAAATTGTGTAGTCTATTCCTTTATGAATATAGGATTGATCTCTAATTTAGGTGTTTTATGCAGTTTATTATTTGCCAGTTATTGTAGTTACTGCATCACCTACAGATTTTCTCATTCAGATTTGAAATTGAGTGCCCTGGGGCAAGATTTTCTCAGTTAAGCATGGAAATAAACTGGCCGTATTTTTGAGAGCATCCTGCACGTAGCAGTTCTTGTGCCTGGTGTTCCAGAAAGATGCAGGGGTTTGTGCAAATCTCCCTCTGAGTTTGAAACAAGATAAAACGTATCCATGAGGCAACACTGCGTACTGTATTATGTTCTTTTTCAGGGATCAGTAGGTAAGTGATTAGTAGGTAGATCAGTAGTAGATCAGTAGGTAAGTAATCATCAGTCTGTGCCATATTTAGAGGCTGAAGTGAAGGCAACTGGTACTGTTGCTACAGCCTGTTGATACTGTAGGATGAAGCTCTTCAACTTCTTTTAGCAGTTAATTTCAGGGAGATTGTTATTATTTTTGCAAATTGTATTGTACGGTCTCTGACAGTTTTTAAAGATATCATATGCCCTGCTGTTCATAGTCTAGAATTCTCTGGAGATTTAAAATGCTTTCTCTACAGTATCTCTCTCACAGAGATCAATGAAGTTTCTTATTAGAGTTGTATCAACTTAGTGTCTATTGAAATCCTAAAAAAGCTGACATTCGATGGGACAATTCTAGAAGGTTTTTTTAATCTTACAAGAAATTTTTGGTTGAGGATTTTTGGTTTTTTATATTTTTGAGAGGGGTTCTTAGTTGTTTGGAAAGTGGCGTTTGAGTAACGGAAAGCTTCAGTAGCTGAAATTTTACGAAAAAGGAACCAAACAAATTTATTTAAACAATTTTATTTATTAAAATAGCTTGTTCTCAGACTGCTAACAGAACTGTAGTTGCAACCCGCTCCCACGCTTTGTCTTTGAAAGACAGCTTATTTTGATGAGACCTAAATTGTTGATGAAATTATATCTCCTTGTTTTGCCTGAAGCCAAGTGACACAGCCTTTCATTGGTGTTTGGAAAGTTGTATATCACTAAATTTGAAAGGTACCAAAGTCCTGTGGTTGGCCTCAGCATTAATATATATAGACACTTCTACTTTATGAGGCTGTAAACTAGATAATTCATCACTAGTGGGGATCTGGAGGTAGATGTGGGCTTTTAAAGAACAATATGTTATGTTACAAATTCCTTTGGAGGGCAAGTGTTTGTTTTTAGGGATTCCTTGAGAGTGGAAGCTTATTATGGTGGTATTGTGTGTGTAATAAATCATGTACTTTGCCTATGTTGTTTTTGTTTTTTTTTTTTTTCTTAAAGGTCTAAGACCATTCAAACATTCTGTCATAATAAGAATAACAAGTAGTATCCTCTCTGCAAACACAGAAGAGCGGGGAAAACATTAATTTGTGGGTGTTTTTTTTAAGTGTAATATTCTCACTCTCTATATAAATAAATGATAGTGTGTCGCACAATTCACGTGAACAGCAGTGCAGCTGTGTTGCTGTTGTCTGCCCAAACAACAAGAAATGAGAAGGAACAAGGGGATGACAAGGGGGATATGTATCAGAGATCGGCATTGTGGTATGAATGAATTGATGCTGTGGTTTTATTGGGGGTGGGGCACACTCATTACAGGAGGCTTCATCTGTTTGCTGTTCTTCGATATTTAGAAAGCATCTTTAGTGATCCTTTTTGCAAACCAGCTCATGCAGTAACTGGCAAAACAGAAGCAATTAGTGGTGTAATCTCAAAGGGAATCTCAAGCTTCACTTTAAGTGCAATGATTAAATCCACTAAAATGATAACCATTGCTGCCAAGAACTCCTGTAATTGGTCACTAATGTATTTTGTTGTAGCAGTCGATAACCACTGGATTTCATGCATGTAATTAGTAATGCATACACGTTTGGTCAGTAAAATTGAAAATCCTAATAACCGAGGCTAGAGGGAGTGGGAAGGAACACAGAGGTGGAGAACTGAAATAGTGCTCTGTTGATAGTACCTAACTAGAACTGTATGCTTCAATAAAACAAGTGTCCTACTGTGCTGGAATACAAATGGGCTGTCTGTGGCAGGATATAGCAAAGATGTTTGGCAGAGAGGGATTTGAAAGCTTCTGGCATAATGTAATTGAATTGGCCATTTCTTTAAAGATACAGCAAATTGTTTGCTGTGGCATTCATCATCATAAGGAGGGTCAGACAGCTTGCCAAACATATGATATTCATAATAAAAAGTAAAACGGTGACGCTTATATTTAAACACAAATCATGTTATCATGTTTGTAAAAGCTGTGGAAATGAATGGGAATATTTTTGGTGGTGCTGAGGCATTAGTAATCTAAGTAAGACTGTAATTCAAGAGGGGGAAAGCTCATAGTCAGGGAAAAGACCCCCAAGGGAATTCAGCTAGTGAGCAACATATGATCCCCCTGACTTGAGAGGATAGTAGGTGTTTTGGCAGGAGTGTTGCTGACTGTCTCTTCTGATCACTTAAGGGAAAATAAGCTTGTATGATCCCATTTTTTCCCCTTTAAGAAAACAAAGGGAAAAATAACAAAGAAGGAGGAATTAAGGAAGTCTTTAAAAGAGACAAAATCTAAACTGAAGCATTGCTGGATTTTGTTAGTCAGTTACGCCGTGACAGAACAAGATGATGCAACAACCTGTAGCATATCTGAAATGTCATAAGAAACGCTCAGTATTGTTACACTGGGAAACCCCTCTCGAGTCACATCCAGAACGCTGAACATAAATTGCATGATGACAGGGGCTTTGGGCCACATTGTGATGCCTCTGCAAATGAGTAGCTGTTAGCTTTTAGGTTCTAACGCATTCAGAAGACTGGCATTTTGATTTCTTGCACCACTGCACCACTGATAGGGTTGGAAATGGGAATCAAAATAATTAGATTGGATATATAGATCCCAGCAAACCAGCCAAGAAAGCGGCTGGGCTGGGGAGGGCCGCTCTGAATTCTAAAATGTGCTGGCACTTTTTTTTATGAGAGAGCGAGGACGGAGTAAACTAGAGCAGATGCTCACCATTTATATTCAAAGCATGTAATAAAATAATTGAATATATGCTTCCTCCTATTAAAGCATGTTAAAATCGGTAATAAAGTACATTAGCATTATATTAAAAAGGGAGCACAAATTTTCAGGTAATATATCTTAGTAACAGCATGCACAGTGTAAGGATGGGCAGACTGGGAAGTGGTCTTTTACCTTATCCGAAGCACTCCTCCTTGCTGATAGGGGGCTGTTCCCATCAGTGCATTTTCTGTTATTTTGTCCACTAGTAGCTTTGCAGTATTCCCTCTGGCAGTTTTTTCACAGGCCAACAGTTGTTCCCCTCCATTTGCCTTCCCTGCTAGTCACTCAATATTTTCCATTAAAAAAATTAAAAATCTTTCCATTTACTCCTTCAGTTTCCGTATCGGATAGAAAATGTCTTCCTTTTTATGCTATGCGGATTCCTCCTTTAGATATCTGTAAACTATTACCCCACTTTTTCTTTGCTCCACTTTTCCATTTTTTACCTGTACAAATTTATCTCTCAGTCTTTACTCAAAAGTCAGTTCTTCAAGTTTTTGCTTTTTAGGGACCCCTCTTCACTTAAACAGGAGATACAGATTTTTTCTGTTAGCGTGATTTCTGCTGCTTTTCTTTTTTTAAATTCTACTCTGTAGGTTGCCTGCCCGTACTCTCTTAATTCATTTATGGCTCAGTGCACTTTTTCCCTTCCTTCCCTTCCTTCCTTATTACTCTTTTTTTTTTTTTTTTTTTTTTGTACAAAACTTGTTATATCTTGCATTTTCCCAAGTGATATCTCTTTGTTACTTTCCATTTGTATTTCTATGTTTCCTTTTCATTGCATTAAATCCCAAGTCCTTCTTGTTTCTGCAACTTCTAATCTATCTAGTCAATGTTAAGCATCAGTCTAAAATAGCCTACTGGCTTGTGTGCACATCTGCGATGAGAAAAGCAGTGGATGCAAGATCTCCTGTGCTTTAAAGACAGATGTACAGGGCTGTATCTCTGCTAATACTATATGATAATAACACATGCTTAAGTATTTGCCTACTTTTGCAGAAGCCTGTCCTATATCCTGTCCCTAAAACACTGGCTGAATTTTTAAGCAAATCCAGCAGTTGTTGGCTCCAGTTGTAGTCAGTGGAATAAGCTATGTTGAGCTGTTTCTGGACATCCTTGTTCTGAACTAAAACACCAGCATTTTTCTCCCTGCTCCAGATCTCCAGGTGGTTTTAGATGTTAGTTTTCTTACTGTGCTCTTCAGATCATTATTTCATGTTACGCTACTCAATGGTAAAAGATAGTGATGAAGAATAGCAAAGTGATGTCTCTTTGTTTTGATCTGTGCAACCCCATAATATGTAAAGCTCCTTCAGAAGTTGTCATTTGTGTATCTTGAGGTGTGCTGAGGCCATACTGTACAGCTTGTATGTAAGTCTACTATTCAGTGATATGATGTATTGATGTAGGATTGCAAAACTAACAAATACAAGGTGTATTTACTATCCATATGGAAGGGATGGTATTTAATTAGTATGGAGGTGCAGTGGAGGCACGGTGTGGAGGAGCAATGCTCATACCTGAAGCTCGAAGTGTTTGGATGTGTCGGGGAGAGAGTTTGGGAGTTCTGGAGGAGCTCATCTTTCTGGTAGGAAACTGATAAACTCCATTCCGTTTACATAGAGACTGAAATTGTGAGTTGGTCATCATCTGGTAATAAGTGTGTGAAGATTTATGATATGAGAAGGCTCTTTTGTTTGGAAGTTATGGAAATAAAAAGATGCATTGGAAATAAGCTAAAGGTAGAAGAATTCTATTGAGTTACCTCTATGATGCCTTCTGCCCAATGCTGCTGTTCTGGCAGGTAAAACATACAGCCCGCTTAGGAGCCCAGTAAGGATTGACCGATGTTCAAAGTTTGCTTGGATGCTTGGCACTGATGTTTTATATAGATAATACGGAAAAAAATATTATTTTCTTTTTAATAATTCTTTCCTTGACCTTTATCTGCAGTGAAATTGGCTGGCAGTATCACAGTTGGTCTAAATGCAACATTTTATTTATGGCAATAATTTTATAGAAGAACAAATGGAGTTTGGGAGAAGAAAAGAAATGAATGAATCTTAGCTTTTTTAGACAAATAACTTGCTGAATGTGAATGAATGCAAATGCCACAGTCTTGAACAGAGATCAAATTAAATACCTTTTGCAGGTTCCATAATGCCCATCTAAGAGGACGGCAATATTGATCCCCATGTTTTGACTACTGCCATTCAGTCAACAGTATAGCAGTGTATTTTACACAGGCTGTAAAAACAAGGCAGTGTGTTACACAGGTAATATTCTGTGTACCTGTTAAGAGTGTTAAATGCTATTAAATATTTCCCATTCCGATGTACAAATAACCTTTGGTGATATGAATTCTAGGTAATGGAAGCACCTTTCATATTTCAGCACCACAGTATAGCATTTGTTTTGTTTAGGAGACCTGCAGATGGCTTTAATCTTCTATTTTAAGTTATTAAAGTCACATGATATAAATAGCAGGATGTGCCACATAGTTAACTTGACTGTGCTGTAACTCGGAACAAACTGGGCTGTTTCTTCTTTGTCAGAAAGACTTTCTGTGCTTGTTGTTGTCTTATCCTTGAGTATTGGAACCATGTTTATGTCCTCCTTCTACAGTAATCTTCAGAACTAATTATAGTCAGTTCACTACCAATGCACATTATATGGGATGACTTCTTTTGCTGTAACAAATGAACTCAGCTCTTCATTATTCTGTGTTGACTTTGCTTTTGAAGGCCATCTGAAAATAGGTAAAAGAATATTCAAAATCTTTTGCTTTTTCTGATCTCTTATGCAACAGAAACATGGTGAGTGCTTTCCTCTTGTGAGGTAGTATACAATCAAGGAAATTTTTAGGCCCTTTCTAAACTGGTGGAGAAGTTTCATTTACACACAAACTTATCTGTAAAGAGATACATATAGTTAGTTATTGAAAAAAAAATAAATATCATGGCTGTGTAGGCCTCAATTTTACCAAAGAATGTGGAAAATGTTTTTGTATTTTTGAAACAAACCCCATTATTATTATGAGATCTTAGGGGAATGTGTTTTTGAAACTTGCTTTGTTACTGTAGCAAGTTTTTTAGATGTTCAAAGCATTAATTCTTATATTAATATAATACCCTTCTCCTACCCATTGTTTGGAAAAATTAGTCTTGTTTAGGAAATGATAAGTGACAGCACTGATATCTTAGCTCCCTACCTTGGCAAGTGCTTCCCTTATTTTCCTTTTCCATGCCCCTCTCCAGGAACAAAAGCAATACAAAAATGCAGATGTTGAAAGGCACAAAAATGTGTTTAAAGTATTTTCCTTCTGCCTTGGAACAATGGTTGCTGACAGCAGAAGGCTTGCTTGCTTGTTAAAATTAGATTTGAATCATCAGTGTAATAGTGGTAGGAAATTGTAGGATGGAAGAGTGCCAGGAAGCCTATCTATATCTGCCCTTTCAGTACGCGTAAGGTGGGCCCTGAATGACTTTAGCTGGCTCCTCAGTTGAGCAAGCTTGTCCTAAATGACAAGTACTTGTTTAAACATCCTTAAAACAAAATACTTTGTGCCTGGGCAAAAGCCATTTAGGTGGGTTACCAAGAACAAGACTCAAGCACAGCAATGTTAAGATGGCTGTTACAACTTAAGCTTCCTAAGTGTGTGTTTCTTGCTGGTTCGTCACATCACACTTAATTGGGTCCAAGCTTATTACCTCTCACCATTTTCTTGGACTAGGATAAAACACTCTGTGTTTAGGGGCTTGGTTTAGTGGATTTTAGGATTGTGAAAACACTGCAAAATTTTCTTGGGCTAGCTGCGAGTAAACTAGAGGAGATGCCTGCTCTGAAGCTGCGTCAGAGTCAGCATCGTTCTGGCTTATTCTGTTTCTCCTCAGCTGTTTTAAGGCAGTCTGGTACCCAGTTGCTTCCTTGCTATAGTTATTATCCGTTGGCTTTGCAGTAACACAATCTACGGAAGACAGTGACCTCTCTATGCACCTTAAAACCATTCACAGAAATGGTTGTAATTCTGCTGATGCAGAATGCAGCTGCCCATTTAAATCTCTTTCTCTTACAGATGGGCTGGTTATGTCTCTGCTGTGTACTGGCTTCTATTTCATTTCTGGTGCGTTTTTTACACTATTTCCATAAGCAGCTTGGTTCCTGATTACTTCAGGGAGTGCTTTGCATGATATAATGGTAATTGATATCAGCTGAAGTGCTAAAGCTACCAGTCCCCTAATTTAAATTAGTGCTAGTCAGAGATGGGAGAGCCAAAAGCAGGATTGTGCATGGGAGAGGTCTCTGCTTTTGGAATTTATTTAGTTTGCTCTCATAACAGAGTAAGAATTTTCTGGCCTTCAGGTTGTGCGGTTATTCTTCTCCTGGATGGCAAAATGGAATCAAAGTAGTTCTGAAGGGATGATCAAGGAGGAATTTTAGCTGAAGTGTTTAATGATGTTTAGTGCATTACTGTTCTCTTCATCAGTGCTATGAAGGCAATCAGACATATTTTAAAATAAATCTACATAAATAACTGTCTTATAATAATGCAGCATTGGTTTATATCTTTTTATATCATTTGTTTACATCTACTCCATTTAACACTCTCTCTTGTATGTATGTATGTATCCATCTATCTGTATATATCTGGAGTTTATATATATAATGTTTATTTATTTTATGGAGACATAAGCAGTTCTACAGCTGGACTGTATTGTTTATAGGTATTATTTAACTGTTGGCAAATATTTGGAAGGCACAAGACCACCATAGTTTCATGAGACTGGTATAGCAAACTTGATTGTACCCAAGAGAAAATTGAAAGTGTTGCCTGAGCATGAGAGGCCACCTTGAGTTGACCTGCTTGTGTGTTCAGCTTATAGACTGCAGTCCGTACTCCTGCATGTGTACCAACTGGAAGAACAGTGGGTTATGTGGAAAATTTTGCTGGAAGTTACTGATGTATTTATTTGTGTTTGAAAAAATGGATGGGGATTGATTGATCTAGTTGTTGTCCCTGGAGCCCTTAGAGGCCTGGTAGAAGGATGTACTGTTAGGTAGGCTTCAGGTCGCCCAGATGACAGTGGTTTGCACAGTTCCACTGGTAGCTTGTTCTGCTCTCCAAGATGTTTCCATAAACGTAACTCATGTTTTCTTTTCTGTACATTGAGTCCATTATTTATTGTTATATCTTTGCTGATTAATTTAATTGCTTGTCCTCTTTGTCATATCCTGCATTGTATTTGTATACAGTTGTTTGCCATGTTTCTCAAGACAAGGTCAACAGCCATTCCCTTAAATAGTCCAGATACTTGTGGTATGTAGAGCCTTTTTGTAATAGTTCTTCCTATTTGTCTTGTCTATAAAAGTATGTAAGTCTAATCTAGAGTATTAGGGTTTTTACAACCTTACCACTTAGATTCTAGTTCAACTCAGTGCATTGTGATATTGCATATACTCTTAATCATACTGTTAGCCAGTATCATCTTTAAACATATTCCATGTCCCCTGGGTGTCCACCTACCATCTGTTATTTTATCCCATTAGATTTCTACCAGATTTCCCATTCTGTCCAGCATACTGTGCTGAAAAATTCCTCCTTATAGTTTCCCTTATTGATTTCCCAGTTTAGCCTTGATTACACAGCTAATCAGATTATCGTGACTTTTTCTATTTCTCGCCTCCCTGTGCTTTCCAATTTGATCAAAAGCATATACTGGGAGCTGATTCTCTTCCTTTTTGCACACAAGTATTTGTGTGCATGCAGGATGAGTATACAAGAATCTTCTAAACTCTGTTTTCTTTTCCGTTCGCCTCGTGTGGTGGGTATAAAGACTTGTGTGGAGCCCAATTCTTCACACCTTCAGCAGCCTCTCAGCCTCCGCTTCCTCCTGTGGGCCAAAGGAATTATTGAATAGAATCATAGAATTGTTTTGGTTGGAAGAGACATTTAAGATCATTGATTCCAACCATTAACCTCACACTTCCAAGTCCACCACTAAACCGCGTCCCTCAGCAGTACATCTGCCCGTCTTTTAAATGCCTTCAGATGGCGACTCAACCACTTCCCTGGGCAGCCTGTTCCAATGTTTGATAACCCTTTCAGTGAAGAAATTTTTCCTAATATCCAATCTTAACCTCCCCTGGCACAACTTGAGGCCATTTCCTCTCATCCTGTCACTTGTTACTTGGGAGAAGGGACCAATTTCCACCTCTCTACAACCTCCTTTCAGGTAGTTGTGGAGAACAATAAGGTCTCCCCTCAGCCTCCTTTTCTCCAGGCTAAACAACCCCAGTTCTCTCAGCCTCTCCTCGTAAGACTTGTGCTCTAGACCCCTCATCCCACTGCCCATTGGCAGTTGACCCCAGCCCATCCAAATGCAGGGGCACACAAGGGCCGTCCGCCCTCCCTCCCCTTCTCCTTGCCCCACGCTCCTGCTCCCTGGGGGCTGTCAGCTCTGTTGTCATGCCGCCACGCAGCTGAAAAATAGCTTTATTTGTGAGGTGAGCTTCCAGTCAGATCAACAGTCTGCTTCAGCCCCTGTCCCCGAAACATGGCAACAGTAGGGTCTTAAATAAGCTTAGGATGGCTATTAATACACAACGCTGAGTCACTGCTGAAATGCTTTACTTTGCGGTGCACCTTTTTAAAGCAAACCATTGCCAGATCCTGTCTGCCTTGAACAGGCTATAAATTGCCATCCTGGGCCACTGAATGATGAGTGGCTCAGCTGTTTGTGTGGAGAGGCGAGGTAGGCACGTGTGGAGAATTACCTCAGTGGGTGTCTGCAGCCACCCTGCTTCTGCTCCAGCATCACTGCCCAAATAAAAACCTGGGGAAATGCTCTCCAAGCAGGAAAAGCGGCTTTCTGTTTTCTTTAAAACCTGCAAGGAATTTAGTATTCTGGGAAGATGTGTGAGAATTATTTACAAACACTGGCAGTCTTACCACCAGATGACTGATGTCAATAAATTCTCTCATGATATTGTTGTTGTAGGAATACCTCAGCAGGCTGGAGCTCGGACCTGGTGATAGTTCCAAACAACTGAGAGAGCATCTCTTCTGTTAACTGACATTCCTGCATCAGGGACCATAGGGCAGGAAGGGGTTCTTTCATTCACTGTTCATTTTTTGTATTGCTGGACAAAAGCTTGCCTGATAGAACTGCATGTCTTCATGGCTAATAAGCTCAGTCAGTCCTTGGTTTTTGTCCATGTACTACAGGAATTAAACCGTACAGAATGTTACTGTGGAATATTTAGGTTAATTTATAAATACAAAGATTCATGTGTACAAATTGGCTTCAGTCTTAATTGATTTAGAATACTTGATTAGACAACACAGCTGAGCCAACGTAACTCTTTCTGCTGCTGAGAGAGGTGGTTCGTCCCTTGCTTTTGTCTTCCCTTCCTTCTGGCCATATGGTGCTCGTCTGACTCCTCGCTCCACCGCTGAACTCCTTCCTTCCTGGAAGAGATCAAGCCATTTTATCTGGTTCGACGGTATAAAACAGGTGTGAGGAACTGTGCGCTTCCCTTCTGGAAACCGTGTTTCAGCACAAGGGTTGCAGGTCTAGTGAGAAAACCTCCAGTGCCAACGGGTATGAGCTAGGTCAGCATGGGTTCATTTCTACTTACTGTTTTGATCAAGAAAAGGAGTTGTCTGGTTTTACATATATCTTCTGTGATATATTTTTAGACGTTACCACCTGCACATGATATAATAGTCCCGTGGCAAAAAAAAAAAAAAAAAAAAGAGAGAGAGAGAAAAGAATGGCATTTCTCGCACAGATGGCATGATTGATAGAGCTGTAGTTTTAGATACTTTGTATTTTAGTGGAGTGAGGAGACTTTCTACTCTTGAACTTACACTATCCTACATTCCAAAGTGAAAGATATTAATAAGTGCCTTGGTGCATGTATACTTGGCAGAAAACCGTTACTACTTTACCCAGTAAAAAGTCAATGATCACAAAACGAAAGTGTTCTTCACCAGCTAATCATGTAGAACATGGCTACATTTCAGTAGTTTTTGTGACTGATGAGGGCATCGCATGTTTGAAGTCTGGGTCCTCTACTTGTGTTTATTTGGACTTTCTGTCTTACTGGGGTTCTGCAAAGCTGGCAAGAGCCACCTCTGGTGTACTGCCATCCTTTACAGTAGCCCCATTGGAAAGCATGGTGTAAAGTAATGTAGTAATTCTGGGAAACAGTTGCGAAGTTTACAGCATTAGGAATGCTGGGTTGAGCACCATCTTGATTTGGCAACGGCCTTAAGCAAGTGTGTGGGGAAAGTGCAAATGCAAAGGTGTCAAGGGCAAACTTAATGCTTGCGCCCAGGAGGTGAGGCAGACACTAGGGCAAGAAATGTCCTTGTTGGTGTTTCCTGGGTTCGGCTGGCGCTGCCATGTGCCTGGCATGGGAGTGGTGGTGGGTGGAGGTGGGAGCTGCCCCGGAGCCCTGGGGAGGCAGTCGGAAGGGAGAGGTTGGAAGCAGGATTGTGCCTCTGGCTGGAGGAAGCGAGAGAGGAGATGCCTTCCTATCTGACGGCTCGGGTGTGCTCTTCTCATATTTAGGGTCTCAACAGTCTTCATAGCACTTTCATTTATGTGTCATCTCCTTAGCTGTTCTACTGTTTTCTATACAGAAAGGAAACTTAGTAGGTGTAGTGCTAAAAACAGATAGTATTGACAGCAGTCCGAGTTTTTTGGGATTCCTGGCCATCAGCACTATGTGACAAAAAGCACTTACAGCTGTCCTAAACAAGTACCTTAGGTTACAAGATTGTACTGCTATCTCTTGTGGACCAGCCACTGGAAAGAGATGTCCAAGCTGGATGTAATGAATTAAACGTGCCTTTGCACTAGCAGAGCCAAGCCAGGCTCAGTCTTGGTCTGCCAGACCCTCTATGGGTCGAACTGAGCCTGAGGCACAGGGACTTCGGTGGCTTCAGGGAATCACCTTCTGTTTGTGCAGCCTCTGGGTGGAGAAGGAGCCTGGTGCAGCACGCTCACACCAGCCAAGCAGAAGCCAAATGGGAGCGGTGGCCAAATGGGGGCATGCGTCCCCCACTAGTTGGGCTTCCTTCAGGGCTGGCTGGGTGAGCCGGCAGAGCTGCCTGCTGACCAGGGGCTGGCTGGAGCCCAACTTCATCAGTGGAGAGCCAGGGCTGGGCAGGCAGCAGGCGTAGGGTAGTGGAGGACTTCAGCAGCCGTTTTTAAGTCGTCTCTGCTGACAAAACCGAAGTGGGATTTTTTTTTCCCCAGCAGTTCTGAGCATAGGTAAGTCTGAACACATTTTGCATAGGACTGAAAAGGCAACCCCCCTGTGCCCAGGGCTTCTTGCTGCCAAATTTCAAAACACTGCTGCAAAATAGGGAGGTTTATGAAATCGACAAGAAAGAGGCTTATAATAGAAAACAGAAGTAAACATACGTGTAGGTGTCATGGCTTCTTGCTTTACATGTGGGGACAGACCTTTATATTCTCAAGCGATTAGCGATTTTGAATATCCATATTTATACACTGTAAAGAGTTGGGTTGATTAGTGGTTTTGACAGTCTGGTCCCCTAACAAATTATTTGAGAGAGGTTACTTACAGCTGTGTTACTTGCAAAAATTACGTCATGTATGTGTGCGCATACACGTGTGTGTGTGTGTGTCTGCCAACTGCACGTTGAAATCACTTTCTTCCCGTACTAACCCCAGGGTTTGGAGGCATTTGTCACACTGTGCACGAGGCAGTATCTTAGACCCACAGGTTCTGCAAAAGCAAAGTATTTTCTAACAGTGGCAGTTAATTTTTGGAAGCGCAGAACCACGAGGAAGCAGCATTATTTGGCGGGTCCATAAGGTTTGGCAGGGATGAATGGTGGGATCAGCAGCCGGGGTCAGGAAGGCGCTGCCGGCCATGCGTATGGATGTGTTTGCATCCCGCCCCCCCTCCCTCGTCCCAGCCTCCCCCCGGCCCCATCTGTGCCCTGACTCAGAGCGTTTGAGTACAGAAATGGCTGTGGTTGTACCTGCTTGTGGGTGATGGGTTGTTTTTCCCCTCCGATCGCTGCAGGCACGGAAGAGAACAGCAGCTTATCAAGCGCTTCAATCTGGTTTGCCGAGTGTAACAGCTTATGAGAAAATGGCTGCCTTGTTTTCCAGAGCTGTCCCGGGGATGACCACGCAAGAGAAAATGAGGATCTGAGCATGAGAAATCTCTCAGCAGTTTCCCGGGCCATTTAGCATTTATAAATACACTGTGAAGGATCCTTTTTCTTTCCAGGTAGCTGCCTGGCTTGAGTCCTTGCAGATTTGCCGTTCCGCACTGTCATTCTTCTGGCTGGTCTGCTTCAAGGGTGGCTCCTTCTTAGAAGGGGTAGGAAGGAGCCACTCCAAACCCCCATCAGTGCTCCTTGGGAACCCTTCTGAGATAGGGGTGCGCGCCTATGTGTCTCTCCCTATATATGCGTATATACTCATATATATGTCTACAAGGTGAGATTTTAGGCTTGAAGTTTGTCTTCTAGGGTGCTGGTGCTGTAATCACTTACTTTTTAGCAATGATATTAATGAAGCGTTGTTTTCTAAAGTATTTAGTGTTTCTAAAAATTACTTTCTTCATTTTCTCACCTTTTGAGTGACATAGCATTGGATTATAAGCAGACATTATGTGGTGTGAAATAGAAATGCATATAACCGTTACACTGAAGTATCTCTAGGCCAAGAAGGTTTTAATATTAATGCAGAAATGATCTGCACAAAACAATAACCCACTGAATAACCCACTACAAAATTCTCTGCTGTTCAAGTGTGTTATCCCATTATTAAGTGGAATAATAAAGCCATTTTTAGCAAATTGTACTAGCTTTTTGCAGCAGTTTGTTTCCTTCCATTCTTCAAATGATCTCAATGCTTTAATGAATTAATTCTCTCAGTATCCTGTTGCAAAAGGCAGAAATTGTATAAGGAACTCTAAATTCTAGGAGAGCAAGAAAGTAACTTATTTGGAATATCACGGGAAGTCTTTTAAGAAGAGTCATTAGCTCCTTTGGCATTTGAACCTTTAATGTAAACGACTGCCTCATAAACTCTGGTAGATTTAGCTGTGGTGGTTTAAGATGTGACAGTTATCTGTTGTACTCAACTGCTGGGTTTAATCCTTCATTGACTGCTCAAGCAAATGAGAGCTAGCCTGTGAGCTCCTGTGGAAGCACAGTGGCCCTGGGCACATGTAACCCCTTCTGCCTGGTAGGTCGTGCAGGGGGGCTCTCTGGTCTGAAACCGCCAGAGCTCTTAACAGCCAAGTTCCTAATCATCCACATCTGTTTATAGTCATAAGGGAGAGGAAAAAAAAAAAAAAAAGAGTAGGAAAAAACCAAACTCAAACAAAAAACCCAAACAGAGCCAGGCACATTGCCTATAACTTCCCTACCAGCTTCCAAGCATGTTTAGAAAGTGTTGTTTTCAGGTAACTACTAGCAATATCAATATTGTGGCACTGATGTACATTGGTTTCTGAGGGCCCATTTCTTCACTCGAATAGGCTTTTTCTCTTCTTCCCTGTCATCTCTTTAACACAATAGTGCAATAAGCCTTTTCTGCAGGACTGGTGTTGCTTTTGAGCATACTCACAACCCGTGCAGTCCAAATCAGTTGAAGGCAAAAGGTAGTCTACTCCCTTCATTTTGTAATGAAGAGCTGTACAAAGAGAGATGTTTTGGCTCCCTTTTTCTCAGTTAAACATAGCACTGTGGAACACCTCCGATTCTGCAGATGCAATGGTGTACATCGGTTGGAAACACGAGGGTGCCCATGTAGCTGATTCCCTCTTCCAGAGGTTGGCTGTGCTGCTTCAGTGTCGCTGCAAGCCCAAGGAAGATGCTTCAGAGAGATCGCTGCAGCTGTACCAATATCAAACAGAAGACGTGTTCTTGTGAATCAAACCCTCAGTGTGTTTCCTTTGTATTTTCTAGGGCTGTCCAGATAACCTTTTTCTGTACTGGGGAGAAAAAAGGCTTTTTCAAGGAACTACGCATTCAAATAGTGTGTGTATCAAAGGAATAGGAGGGATACTATTTGTAGGAGGTATTAGTTTCCTTCACGTTTATTCTTCTGCCACTGTCATTTCTCTTTTAACGACTGGAGCAGAGGAGTCTGAAAATGGAGCTGGAAAGAAAACTGCAGCTTTTGTTGTGAGAAGCCCTTTGGAAAGAATACCTGTTTCATACTGCTGTGCCAGCATGGAAGCTGGCAGAGCTGCTCCTTCCCTCTGAGCAAGGCTCCACTGCAGTGCTTTTTGGAGCAGGCTTGTTACCCGACTGCCTGCTTTCATTATGTCCCTTGTTTTGGATGGGTCCCACAAGGTCTGTGACAACATGAATTTGGGCAGAGTGCAGTGGTCTGATCAGGTGACTCTAAGAGGTAACCACTTTAGAACAAAGGAGAACAAATTATTTCATTGAAAATGCTGAGCAATGTTTGTTTATTGGCTGTAACAGCACTGCACAGTGTGGAGTTTTGTACAGAAGCCCAAGTTAGAATGGTTAGCAAAACAGTGCAGCTTCTTTAGGGCAGTGCTTTACCTGGGCCAGTTATACTTTACTACAGGAAAAAATAAATAACGTGGAACGTAGCATGTCTTGCAGTACTCAAGCTACTATGAGTATCTCCTTCGCAGTGTGGCCTGGAGACATGTGCATTGTTTTGTTACACTTTTCATCTACCAGATTACATCCATTTTGTCTCTTTTTTCATCTGGATTTTTCTAGATTTTAATATCATCTTGCATATGAGACTCATGGTTAGGATTCCTAGGTGGCAGCTTAACACAGGTAACGATACATTATTACTGATCAAGGCTTCCTGTCTCCTGTTATATCTTGAAAACAGCTGTCTGGATTGGATGCTTCTGAGCGTCTTTATACTGATAATCACTGGCTTGTCATTCTGAAGAGAAGAATAAATAATTCAGGTGAGGCTAGGAATTTTTGTTTATCTTTTAGGAAAATGTTGCAACAAAGTGGTTTGAACATTAGCCCCATCTAATGCAATTCTAAATATTTTAAAATTAGAAAACTTACAAGGTAATGTTATTGATGTTCTGTCTTGCCAAGTAGATATTTCAATGGACTAATAATGTGGAGCTGCTTTGGAGGGATCTCTGGGGTTTTTGTTACACAATGTGAATGCTGGGCTGCCGATGTTAGGCCCTGAACCTGACCTACTGTAAAATGTTTACAATTTTGCATTCTCTGTGTTCTGAAAATGGAGCAGCTTTCACAGTCTTTTATTCTCGTATAACTTCTCCCTTTCCACACAATCAAACCCAGAAATCAGCTGCGTGCTTTGCTGGGCTGACATGCACGCTGCTTTATTTTTCAATTGCATTAGTAATAGGCTTTTCCCAGATTGTAATGGTGCTCCATTGACATAATGATGTTACTCCTTATTCACACCGAAAATCTAGTGAAGTCTCTATGGATTCCACGGTCTTTAGAGTGGGATTATGGACATGAATAAAATGATTCAGATTTAATAGCTTTAATTTCTCAGCACTTTATTCTAGGTTTTCTTGAAATAGAATATACATTTACAATACTACTTTAGGATGTACTGAGTCCCCTCTCCTGATATATACCCCCTCTGGATTCTGTGTTAGCTGGGCTTTGAAGTGATAGTATACTGTGCACATTCTGGCTTCCATGGGGAGGGGGGCAGGGAGGGAAGAAAAATAAAATTCTTTTCAGGACTTACAGTCTCTCTTGAAGAGTATAGTATTACTGTATCTTCAGCAATACTGAAAGCCAGAATGTCTTTGCATGCCCACCTGAATACAAAACAAATACATTTAAATTACAAGGATTTGTTGGAAAATGTGCTTGTGAGCACAACGCTGAAAACCCTCATAGGGAAGGAAATTTCACTGTTCTCTCTCCTGCATGTGGCACCACTTCTGGAGTGTTTAAATGAGGGAGTCTAAAGTGTATGTGGAGGACCAAAAGTCAGAAGGATGTTGACAGCTCCAATCCACAACAGAACTTGTCTTAAATAATATTCTTGCACAAATGGATTTTTCTCACTAACATTACCAAGTAAATTGCATAGCGATGCTCATGTGTGCACAGGGCTACGTGAGGCCTAAGCAGTCTGCAAATGGATTTTCTTTTATTATAAATAGCAGTTCTAGATTGAGAACCCCAGAGACAGAGCTTGCTTTCAAGTTTGAACTCTAATCTCTTTAAACTGATGGGAGAAAATCCCAACAAAATTATAAAGCACATGTGTGCTTTGGTTTGGTTTTTCTCTTTTTTGGTTATGGGATTTTCAGTTGCTCTTGGTTTTGCGTGCCTGTGTGTTGCGTTCTTCAATTTAGCTTTTGAGACTGACAGCACATCCCCAGCGTTGTGTTGCTGCCTTGTTTTGCAGTTCAGTTCACTGTCCCCTGAAAGTGTGGGTGCCCTTTCTGGCTTGGGGCTGCCCTTTCTGGCATTTCCTCTGCTGATGAGGAGCGGACAGAGAAAAGGGGAAAGGGCCCTCCCTCCTCAGGACCAGGAAGAATGCTGGCAGAAGTCCTATCTGCCAAACTGGGGGGGCTTCTGTCATTGTACCTAGAGTAATTTGGGAAGATGGTGGGTCCTTGATGGCAAAGAAATGCTGTCTACTTGTATGCATGGCATCTCCGCCAGGCCAGAAGAGACTTTCTAATGGAGACAAGTCCTCAGATCTGAAGGTCAGACCTACTTTAGAAGGTCTGGCCGCCATATTTCAGGCTAAAGTGGATATGTTGTTCCTCCTTGCCCTGTCCATTTTTCCAGTGAAGTACTGTCTCTTTCATCATTTGCTTTGGTGGGAGCTACTTTGCACTGCTCGTATCAGTCCAAGGCTAAAGGTTATTAACACCTTTTGGCCCCAGCAGCATATCCACATTAGCGTTGGGCTATTAGCAGCAGGTAGCTGAAGGCTTTTTGACTTCTATGGTTGTGGTTTCAGACAGGATTAGGCTTTATTATATTGTTTGTGTACAAGTACAAAATGTTTTATTTCAAAAGGTGGCATAAATGTACTCTAAGTAAAAAGAGGCTACTTTTATTGTAGTGTAGCTACTCAGGATACTTTATTGATGCATACACTTGGGAGAAGTTTTGTTTGTTTGTTGGTACTTCTGTTAGCCCTGAACCTATGAGGAAATAAAACTGAATTGTATTTTTTCTGGAGCATAGAATTTTAAGCTAAGGACGTTTGAGCAAGTTACTGTGGGCTAACAAGTTATTTCATGTTGAGGAAAGAATGCTAAGTTATTTTTCCACTACTTTTTATGTGCCATAAGCTTAGAATATCTGCATAGATACACCCCTCTATTCCTACAAGTAGTACATTAATAGGATGTCTACAGAACCTCAGTTACTAAGGCTTAAAATGCAGTTCTGTCTTGGGATCCAGTTTAGGGAGTCATACTGCAGTCAGTGATAATCACAGCTGTATCCATGCACAGAAGCTAAAGAATATACAATTTCCCAGTTGTGACAGAGAGCAGAATAAAATATTTTATCACGGATGTTCTGAGGAAGGGTATCTACCTGACTCTCTGATAGAGTCAGCAGTTTAAAAGTTGTTTTTATCAGTAAATTGGACAAATTTGATCTGGAAGTAGCAGAACACAAAAAGCGTGAAGCACAATAATGTTGTCGCTAGAATCAGTTTTTGCATTAAGATTCACAGACCTGGATTTGGACCTCAAATTCACCAGTGAAAATCTGGAATAGTTTAATCTGTAATTCACTTGATTCTCTCCAGACATACTTTGCTGGAACTGAGTGCAGCCTCAGCCAACCCACTCCAGGCTAAATTGTTCACCTGTTTATTCACCTATGCGTGCGTTCATCTACTCACCCACTGACACAATTTCCTATAAAGCCAAAAGACAGGGGCACTTTTTGTAAAACCGTGGAAATCTTGAAATTCATAACTTCTGACAGCCATGACAAATAAGCAGTCATATCCATTACTAGCCCCCAGAGTTATCTAGTGTCCTTTCTTTGCATAATTTCTTATAGTAATTTTTTTAAATCAATCTTCTTTTCACTTATTATTTATTATTCATATCATTAATAAGAGTTCACTACTTGGCTTTTATTTTCATTGGTGTCTTGGATATTTTAAGACAGTAACTGTGCTTGGTTTGTTTCCTTGCTGTAGATGTTTGTGTGCTTTTTTTCACTATGTGTTTTCCAGTTTTATCATCTGGAAATATTATTAAAGATATTATATACCTTTTCTTCATCCAAAGACATGGTGCATCTGTTGACCTTCAGGGCATATTGCCGGGGCCATCTGGTTTTCAAGGAAAGTGGGGGTCGGCGAGGAATGGGGAAGGATTTAAGGCAGAAGGAGATATTAGGTTACTTATTTATTATTTGATTAAGGTTTTGTTTTGTCGAGGGAGAAGACTGATTGGTACTTTTCTTACAGTGTTTGACTTTTTGTAGTCTTTGTTTTTTCTTGGATTTGTTTGGGTTTTTTGCTGTTGTTGTTTTGAAGTGGTGCTGTGCTGGGGAAGCTCTGTGGTGTGCATGTGCTTGTGTGTATCAAAATAAACGAAACAATGTGGCCCCAGACTGCTGTGAAGTCTTGACCAGTGCTGCTCTTGTAGTCCATTAGTACCAGGATTAAATGACATTGTTTCAGTTGCTGTTCCTAGACTGTGTTCATCAGTTGGAGGAAATGCTAGCGGCCAGTGAGGAATTAGCAGAAGGTACCATCCCCATTTGAACCTGGGAAAGTTCATATCTAGAACAAGTTTGTGTTCTGGAAAAACACTTTCCCCTCACTTTTTCAGAAAGAACCTGATAGTCTTTTTTTAGAGAATTCTTTGCACATGTATAGGAGATACCATGCCATTTCTGCTCTTATCTTTCCAGAATAAAGGAATCTGACATACGTGTGCGGGTCTCACTGGGGGCTGGAGGCAGAGCAGGAAAAAAAAGAATGTCTTCAGCTGTTGGTGTTCCCCGTTTCCAATACAGCCACAGCGATTGCTGTTCAGTGGTTTTGATCCATAGTTTAACATTAAAACCTTGACTTTCTTTTACTTTTCTCTAATGCCATTAAGAAACCATTGGTTGGCCATATAGGGTATAAACTGTTACTTTTTCTTTTGTTTTGTCAATGTATGTCATATATCATATCATTAAATACACTGCAGTGCGTAAAAAGCTTCGGTTTTCACATGCTAAAGGCTGTTACAATTGAGTTAACTAGTCTTATACATGAACTGAAAATATGATGCAGTTTTTTAGAAGGAGAAAAAAAATTCTAAGTAAATTTACAGGATAAAGTATTTGTTTCAACTGCAAACAAGAAATGGCTTGGTTGTAAGAGAAAAGTTTAAACTCACATGTTAGAAATAATGTTCACTAATTTAACAAAGAGATAATTTAAATTAAAGCAGAACTTCCTACATCTAATTATTGTACCTTCATAAGTTCTGAGTGATCTGTTTAAAACCCAGAACAACCATCTCTGGAGAAGGAGGTGTGTGTGTGTGTATGGGGGTAATTGTAGGGAAAGTTCTCATCCCAGTGCTTCTCCTCGTTGTGTAATCTCCCATAACTGACCCCCTGTAAAACAAAATTTCTCCCCAGTCCAATAGCTCCTGCCCGCATGCACTCTGATAACCTGTAGCAAACCAATTGTCTGGGTTGGGTTACAATTATAAGAATATGATAATCTCGTCGTATGCTCCTGTATTTAATGATGTCCACAACACTTATTAAATACTCAATATACTGTCAATCATCTCAAAGGATTTATTTCTCCATCTTGGCCACTGTATTTTAGGAGGGCATAAGCCAGTTGAGTTATACACGTTCCTCACAAATAAGTCAGTATGTATGGAGAGGAAAGAGTAGAGGAACAATGCACCTTTGTAATGCTTAATCAGTTCTGCCTGAATTTGAAGAAGTACACAAATAGGGGGTGGAAAAAAATCCTAACTTCTGTGAGGAAAGAGAAAACGAAGTAACCACACTAGGAAAGTTTGCTTAATCAATTGTGATTTCTTGGGATAGTTCATCTTTATTTTGTTTTATCAGTCTGATGCAGCATTCCAGTCTTGCTCCTATGCCTTTTCTCCAGTTTCTTTTAGATAAGCTGTAAATTTGAGAGTGAGGCAAAAGAGTTTTTAGAAGCGTGACGCATATGTTAAAAGCCTGCTTTGATGTTTTCCTTGTAACCTAATAAAAGCATTGCAGCGGTTTACCTAAGTAAAACTCTCTGGCTGTGACCCATCTCACTTTTTTTATTTTTCTTTTTTGGAGGAGGGATTAACTAATCTTGGTTTTGTTAGCTATTGTGGAACAGCAGAGAATAAAAAGTTAGCAGGCTATTGTCTTTGCCTTGGGATTTCCGATGTCCGTGATCAAAAGCCTTTCTCACAAAGCCACACATGGGTTCGCAGAAATTCCACTCTTGTAGCTGCCTGAGTTAGAAAGCTTTCAAGACTGTGTAGCATTTCTTAGGAAAACATGTTAAAACATAAAACATCTGTCAGAAGAGCTCTTTGCTTGGAAAGCTTCTTGAAGCACACCTTGGAATTTCCTTCCTTGGTGATAGTGGGTTTGTGTGGTAAACATAAAATAACCAGGAGTGGTGTCACCTGGTTCAGCATCTAAGGGGGATGTGGAGGTGTTTGCGAGGCCGGGCTTTCAAAGGGTTTCATCGTGCCATAAAACATCCTCTTAAATACACTCTGATATGATTACAGTTTTTACTTTTTTTAACAACATATAGTAAAATCAGACACAATAAGAACATGAGCAAGCGAGGAATCGTGTTGTGTTCAGGAGAGTATACAGTACAAAAAGTTTAACACTTAAAATTTTATTTTACAAAACTGAAAGCCCATACTCTAGATTAATTTGTTTGGCTCTTATTCTGTGGATCAGATCCTCACATTCTTTGTATTTTAATGTGCTGAGTTCCTGTGTACTGCTTTTTTATTCATGCAGAAATGCTTATGGAATTGTAAATTAAATTATTTTCTGGCTCAGACATCAACTAGATCATTAACTGAATTCCAAGTGTAGAGCCAAAACTTATCCTGGCTGCTTCTGTAATGTTAATGGAATTACAACAGGTGTGGTGGCAAAATTTTTTTATGTGGAAAATCTTGATTATTTTGGTTAGCCATAACAGAGAAAATCTGTTTGACTTTCAAGTCCAGAATGAATTTGCAGGATGTGAATATGGAATAACACTGGTAGGCTGAACAGATTTAGTGACAAGTCACTGGAGTCCCTTAACTGTAGCCGCTCTTCCCATTCATTTTTGAAGGTGTATCTGAAGGAATAAAATGGCTTAAAATTCTGTTTGAATTTAATAAATTATTTTTCTCTCATTAGAATAGCATGTTTTGGTTTTCTTACCAAAGCAACGTTTTTTCGTAGAAAATGTTCATCTTTTCTAAAGTTCTGAAGAAGAATATGAAGAACCTTAGTGAAGTAGGTTGATGGGTGTTTATAGGAGATGTTTTCCTAATAGAAGAGGCAGCATGAAAAGCATCTTGAAGATTACTGTTTGAAAATATAGTAGTAGACAAGGGCACTAACGTGCAAATAAGATAAAGGAGGTTAGAGAAGGACTATGAAGGGCCTTAAAAATGAAAAATGAAATGCTTACATTTGAGGTGACAGTGAGATTTAGTGGTAAATTACTTAGAAATGTCGTGCATAAACTTTGTGATTAATGAGATTTGTGTTCAGGTGTTACACATACACTGGAACAGGTTGCCCAGAGAAGTTTTGAATGCTCCGTCACTGGAAGTGTTCAGGGTCAGATTGGACGGGGCTCGGGACTTTGAGCAACCTGATCTAGTGAAAGATGTCTCTCCCCATGGCAGTGGTGTGGGAGTAGATGATCTTTAAAGGTCGCTTCCAACACAAACCCTTCTATGATTCTATAGAGAAACAAAGTTCCTTACATAAATTTGGAGGTGTTTCCAGATGGAGGTCTGGAATAATGTATAGGTTAAAGATAATGTTATCAAGGGTTACAAGCCTGTGTAACAAAACAAGGTGACTGTGATGTTGACAGTACTTAACAAAAGTAGTAGGGTAGCAAGAAGGGCTGCAGAGCAAGGGGAGAAAGAGGATTGAGTGTTCAAAATCATTTTGGAGTTGACAGCCAAAAGTCCTGATCACATCAGAAATGGATGAGGATTCTTATCTTTAGTGGAGAAGAGGCAAGTCTGGAGCATAGAGTATCTATTCATAAGCGATAATTACAGTCTTTTTTGAATGAGATTCCCTTGTGAGTGGAGAATAAGGGAGTCAAGGACAGAGCTCTGCGGAATCCCCAAATGAAGTATAAAATACAATTAACTGTGAATAGGAACATTTAAAACACAGAGTAACTCCATATACTTTAAGAAGAAATTTAAGAAATGAGCAATTTCTTTTTCAATTGAAGTCGTGGTTATATGCAACATTCATGTTTCAGTCAATGTTTTGGTTTTGGTTTTTTTTACAGTAGGATCAAATTTCAAAAGCAGAAAAAACAGTATAGTAGAGTACTGGAGGAAATGCTAGAAGTTGGAGGAAAAACGTGCCATCTTCTGATAGACATTTTACATCTGCAGTTTATGTTGATTGCAAAGGAAAAAACTGTCATTTTACCATTTATCAAGTGAAATGACACACTGAATTGAATTATATCACCATTAAACAGGAAGGAATACTGAGCAAACCAGTACATTTACATGAGAATTTCCATTAAACCCTATAGATAGTAACAATGAGTAAAATAAATTGTATAAACAAGGAAGCAGATTCATTTGGATCTTCAAGGCAATGCTGCCTACCTCTTTTTGTTTGAAAAAAAAAAAAAATATACACACACATACATGAGAAAGAAAAGTAGAAGACTATTTGTAGTCTCTTAGCTGTATCCCTGTTACTCTATTAACATAGGGTCTTTCAGGTGGGATCATCTCACCTAAATTCTTGGGTTACACAGCCATCAGGCAACAGAGGTGTCTACCTCAGAGCCATCCCTGACCCAGGCCAGGGTGCTCCTAGCACAAGGCCTCTCTCCTTCTGGGGCATAGTCTCACCCATCAGGTGTATCACACTCCAGAAGTGTCTGTCTCACGACTTTGAGAAGAGCCTCGCTCAGACACATGTCTCTATTGTACCTGTCAAAAAGACATCAACCCAGCTATTAGCTTCTGCTACATTTCACTGACCTAAATGATTGACTCCTTATTGTTCCTTAAATACTTAGTTTAAAATATAGCTCAGCTTACATTCATTTTATATGTATTTTTAATCAGCTATGCCTTCTGGCCAAGGTTTTTATTTGTCATAATTGATATCTGATGTTACGATCTTTCTGAAATTAAAGTAACCTGCTATAAGGTACTTGCTAAGAGAAGAAAACTAAGGTAAGTTTTAAGGCAGAGAGAAGACACTGAAGTAAGAACATGGGTTCACTGGCAAAGAAATCCCAAAGCAAACAATACTGGAAGGGTATTGAGTGAGGTCAGTATAGTCGTGGGAGGAGCTGAGTCGCTCTAGGCATGTTTATAGCTAATTTTTGAAATACTACAAGTGTAGCTCACATTATAAATAACCATATGTTCATTAAATAACTGAAGAAGGAAAATCTGGGAAAAGTTTGTCCAGACATTTATAACTTTTTTAAAGGGCAGTTGATTTTTTCCATATGATTTTCAGACTAAGAAACTATTTTCATCTCTTGAGACTGCTCATTGTTGTTGAGAGCTGCAATAAAAGAAAAGCGCAAAGTTACCATCCAACCTTAAATGCAAAACATGAAAACATTTGGGATTTAAACTGACCGTTGGTTGCTTGATATAGTTTTTTCTGTATAGCAGAGGTCTATAGTAAAGCTTCACTGAAAACCTAATTTAGCTTTTTTCCCAAAGTCCAAAGTGGTGGTTGAATGCCTGAACAGAGAGAAAAGAATATGCGTTCTGCCTGCCAAACTGAAGAGGAGTTGTTCAATACATATTATGCAATTCATCCTCATCATAAAGAATGTACTGGTTTTGTATTTCAAATTTCATATTCAACTGTAATACAGATGTATACAAAAAAGGATAAGGTTTATATGAGGAGTATACAATGAAAGCGAATTCATAAAGTAAGAGCAAGAGTAGTTCACAGTGGAAAAAACTGTAATAGATACAGATTACTCTGCAGACACTATTGTAAATGTCAAGTAGAGTTTGACAGCTGGTAGGTTGGAGACATAATTAAAAAAATTCCATACATGTGCAGACTGCCTTTTAGTGTGAAGAACTGGCACACAGTGAAATAAGAAGGTGAGTGGCATATGGCGGATTAAGGCAGATGAGTTCTAGTGGAAACTGGTGGCAAACAAATAGGCCTTCGAGACAAAGGCAACTATAGTGGTAGCACTGGTGGTGTGTATTTGTTGATTCATGGCATAGCAATGTACGCTAATTAAAGAAAGGTTTGTCTCATGCAGTTTCCTATCCCAGCCAGATCCTCTGTAATACAGAAAAGAGGAAGATATCAGAAGAAAACTGTCTGGAGGAGGGACGAAGATGCCCATTTGACAGACTGGTCTGTGTGGCAGTCAGTTTCAATGGAAGGGAGAAATAAGGTCTTTGTACACTGAGCTAAATTGTTAGACATTATAGTCAGTTGGGCTAAATAAAGGCATTTAGGGGAGACCTAATTGTAAGCAAGAATTAGTATTGCTGTGAAACATAGTTTTTTAAAAGTACTTTGCATTTAGACATCTCCTGAAGTATTAATAGAAAATCAAGTTTTGAAGGTGGAATACTTGTGCTCTTTAAATATTATTTCTGTATGTATTTATTTTTGGCTTCAGTTTAGATTACAAATACAATGATACTTGGCTTTGACCCTACCAAAGGAGAGATTAGTTTGGTAATGTAAACTATCTTGGGAACTGAGCTGTGCATTGATTTCTGTACCTTTGTCTTTAGTCTTTTGCTTGGATTTCTCTGGATGCTTTCATTATAGTTGTACCTACCACTTCCATTTTGTAAGACATCCTTTTTAATCAACATTCTGCAAGTCTAGCAGTATTGCCTGACACTGCATCCATTCCAGACAATTGCTGCATCATGAGGAGATTCTGCTGAATCACAAGCTGATAGGAATCTCTTAAAAACAAAATATTTGGATTTTTACTAGAAGTGGAACGGATTTTCATTGCAATTTAATATGAAATGCAAAATCATGACCTATAAGTCCTACGCAAAATTGGGACTTCATTAATCTAATGAAAATAATATTCAGACAATATTTGCTGCTGGAGTTTTAGAGAAAGTCATCAACTCAACTGTGAGAAGACCCTAACTAGGCACCTGGACTTGGAGAAGGTAGTAAACCCACAATTGGCAACTGTAGGCTTTCCAGCAGCTGAAGGACTTCTCTTCATTTCTGCTTATCAATTTAGTGATTAGCTTGAAGATGAGAAACTGCTTGGGAGATTACTAGGCAGGAAAGCCCCTACTTTCTCCCAATTAGTAATTTCATTAGAAAACCAAGAAAGAGAGGCTGAGATCTATTGGTTTTAAAATCTTGGAGGACACAGAGACCAGAAATATTCCGTTAATTTTGCTAGTTATGGGTAATTCCTCTTGTGTATATTGCATTGTTTCAAAATGCACATTTTATATAAACTTTTATTAACCGGTAAAACATTATTTCAAAAGATCTTATTGTCTTTAAAAGATGGATTTATTTGGTTTTACATGTTAATTGAAGTTTATTTTCCATTTAAAAAAAATTAATGACCCTGTATAAAAGAAGGTGTCATTCATTACTTTCTGGTGAAATGGTGTGTAAAAATAGTAAATGTGGGTTAGCACAAATTATTCTATAGGTACGTATGTAACACAGCTTCATGGTAAACAAGTTGCAGTTATCGAGTTGTTGTAAAGATTGTATTTCATTACATATTAATCAGTGTGTACTAAGCAATTCTGAAAAAAATAACTAAAATGTCAGTGTTGTAAATGGTTGTGCAGCACCAGGATCTTTTTGGCCAAGGTCCACCAAACATGTAGGGTGTTGGCTGAAGTGAAGTGGGTGAGCTCTGGAAGGGGAAGATAACAGCAGCAAGGCACCGTTTGCACTCCTCCAGAAGGAGGTAAGACTGGGCATACAGCTAAGGCTCAGGGCACGTAGCAAAGACCATGGCTGTTCTGGCCATGGCCACCCCTTCTGCCTTGTCTGCTTTCATGCCCAGAGGTGCCCTGTCCCTCCTGCTGGTGCCTTCCCCGGCCAATTCAGCAGTGTAGCTCTGGAGCACCACCATCGCTTCTCTGGCTTGGGAGCCAGAAGTTGGTCAGTCTTCCTTGACGCTGAGCAGTTCCAGGGAAGGGACTGGAGAAGCTAAAAAAGCCCAGGTTTGTCTGAAGTTGTTTTGCCATTCTTTCTGTTATTCATGAGTGTTGACTGTGTGCTGTATGGAATATGTTTTCTGGATTGTTTTGAGGGAGGTGCTAGCTGGAGCACACTTCCTACAGCTTGAAGCAAATCTTGGTGAGACAAAAAAAATTGAAATAAGTTATAAATTAGGTACAGAACATGCAGGTTCTGTTCACGTTATCAATAGGATTGGGGGGAAAATGCTTTTCTAGCTCTTGCAAAATTGAATTCCAGCTAAATACTTCAGAAAGTATAATATCAAGAATAATCAATTACTTAGTGTTTTCCATTTGAAATGCTGTCTATTCCTCATTAATCAGAGTTGTTATTTTTGCAGTGTACAAAGGTTAAGGTTGAATTAGTGTATTTTATAAATACTAGGTCTTTAAACGTGAAATATAAGAGGCCACACAGAACAGAGGAGTATAAAGAGTACACAGTCTTCCACCTCTAAGTCAGTGGCTTGATGATGTCATCATCACCGTTAACTTACTTATTCAACCGCCTGAAATTGCTGCTGTTTGACTTCCGATTTCATTTCTTGGCCTGGTAGGAAGTCTGAAGTGTTTCTAAACTCAGTACTGGAGTATTTCATCAGAAAGGAAGAGTTGTTGAAGAGACTTGAGAACTGTGTCTCCTTTTCTCTGGGTAGGTCTGAGCGTAAGCGTGGTGGCAGGGCAGCGTGCAGAAAATTGACATCCCTTCATGGGAATCTTTCATTTGTTACATCTCTCAGCCTGGGATTGCTCTTAATACACTATTGATTCATTGTAGGACAAGAAAAGAATGAAAAAATATGTAACTTGTGGCCAGTTTAGAGATTCTAGAAATATTCCTCAAATTATTTGAAACATAAGTCTTCCTAAATGTTTTGCACTGATCATAATTCAGATATTTATTAAATGCCTTCTTTTGTTTATCTTTCCCTTTTGCAATCATATGGTAAAAGTTTCAGAAGTGGTTTAATGCAGTCAAATTTTCTTTGTAACCTGAACACTTTAATTATGTTGGTGCTGAGAGTTTTCTTCGATCCCCAAAACACGTGAAGACAGGCAATTTGGGAAAGAATGGAAGGAGAAGTGACTGTTGGTTGCTGTATAGATTTGGGGTTAATTTGTATTGCCCCACACATCTGTGTATGTGTCGTGTGTTCACAAGTCTGTGTGCACATTTGCTAGGGTGTGTTGTAACCACAGAAAATTAGTCTTCTGTTCTAAAGAGGAGATCTTTTTCCCTCTTGCCTTATCCATTCTGCCTTGTGCAACAGTTGCCCAAGACTAATTCCCTTTTATGTGATATTGATTAACAGCCATGCTGAGTCTAAGACTGTCAGAAGGACTGAAGGGTATTTAATTATTCAGCTAGAGTAAAGTAGAAGACAGTGCAGCAGCAGCTGTAACATAAGACATTGGCACTTCAGCTCCAAAATATAAGAATTGTTCAGTAATAACTCAGCAATTTTGTCCCCACGGTTTGAAGGAAATTCACAAAAGTCCAAAGACTGAATGTTTGAAGAATGTGAGCAAGTGATGGACTTGTCCTCAAGATCGCTGCGTATTTTAGGTATTTTCTTGGGCTCAATGCCAGCTGATTACTTTCGCATGAAAAGAACACCATTTCACCAGAGGCACAATATTCCTAAAGTCAGATTTTCAAAAACGAAGAAATATGCAAGAGCATCTCTCTGGTTAATTTTTTCATAGGTCTGTCACCTCTACAAATTGTACTTTTGTACATGTACGTGAAGATTTCACATTTGTTGAATAAATGTTTGTGAAAATCCCCAGTTCTCATGCGTAGCTTCAATGTGAAAATTATTGTAGAAGTATTTGCATGTTTGTCTGGTTTTGCATTTGAGCCGGGTTCAAAAGGAAGAGTTAAATGCTAAAATCTTTTTCTTACTTGGTAGGAGAAATACAAAAATTAAGGACAGGGTTGTATTCAAGTAATAGAGTTAAGATAGTTAAGATCACAGTTAGGTATTTTGTCCCATAACATTACTATGATACCTGCCAGAAATCTACGACAGGTTTTTTTCTGTGGTCATAAATTGCAAGGAGTATGCATTAATGTTCCACTAAAACACGTCCTGGTGTGTCTTGATACTGGAACCATCAGGAGGTCCCAGAGCTGTAGGCTGTTGGGGGCTGGGAGAGTACCACTGTGTCCTTGCTTTGTTCATACATTCTTCATTAGATATCTACTTTTGCCATGGTTAAAGAAGAGATACTGGCTAAAGTGGATGTTTGACTTGGTGTAGTAAGTCTGTTTTTATGATCTTTTAATTTTAAATTTGTATTTAAAATTATTTTAAATATTGCGTATATTATGCAGAATTGTGTCTTGTGGAAAATACATTAAAACGTTTAAAATGCTTGAAAAGAATGACTTATGTAAATTGGAACACAAATACACTTCATTTAGTATAAGACCGTAAATTACATTTTGTCTTGACTGAACTGTAAGAAACATCTTTATGGAAATGATTTCTTAAATCAGACAGTAACAAGAGTCTTGTTTGGATTTTTGCTAGCATGTTTTAGTTCAGCACTGGGAGCAGTGGCAGCCTGTCCCAGAGCTGTATGTTTCTGTCTTTACCATCCAAGAGCTCGGATGTGATATCATTCATTTACTGATGAACATGGAAAACAGCAGTGTGCTGATGTTTAAAGGGGTTTGGCTTTATTTACGTTTGTTCACATTCAGTATTCAACTATGGATGCATTTGGGGGGAGTAGGGTAGAAGAGACAGGAAAAGAGAATCCAGTGGCTGGTTCTCAGTTTTTGAAATTATTAGTCTTATCTTCGTCTTTAAAAATAGCCTTCGTTACAGATTCAGGCGCATCAGAGCACAATGAAGACGACAGAACAAGGTGCTGTGCTTTCTTGTAAAAGTTTGCTGCCCAGTCTTTCCACCTCATGAGTAGACCTTCACATCTTTTATTCTCAGTTGTGTTAATTCTTTGGAGATTTTAGGAATGCGGATGGAAGGCACTCTTCGCACCAGGGTTAAACTGGATCAGACTGAGTAGTTATAAATCAGAGCAGAAAGAGAGTGAGTTTATGGGGAAAAATCAATTGTTGGTATGCCGAGTACAAATTAAAGCCAGCTTGTCGCACTATTTATTTAAGAGGTGAACTTTACTGTGACTGGCAAATAGATCACGAACCTAAATAATGTCATTGTTTTACTCATTAAAGCTGGAACAACGAAGTAAACAATGTTCCAATAGCACAGCCGCGTGCCTATGCATGGTCTCTTCAGAATGAGATGAGGTAGTGCTGTTAGAAAAAATAAATTGTTTTAAATTAAATCTTTGTTGCTTCCACAACCAGACCTTAATTAATTGGTATGCGATCAGGATAGTGCAGGCCAGTTGCTAAATCTCTAGAGTGGCTGGTATCTGTCCTGCCCTATGCTGCCTAGTCCTTTAATATTTATACATGTCTGCATGGATTTTTTTAAACTGATAGTGGACCTACAGTCTGGGCTGTAGTTCTGTCGTTTCACAAGCAACGTCTGGTCATAGAACAATGTATATAAACTTCTACGTTTAATTTGTAGTGGATAGCGTTTTCAGAACAATGCTTAGAAAAAGTTTCTCAACAGTATCATTTATTTAATAACCGTCGCTAAATGCACAGAGGCACTTGGTACTATGTATAAATTCCATATCATGATTGAAATAAGTCTCCCAATGCTGTGCATTTCAGTTTGATTATTATTGCATTTATTGAATGGTTAAAGTTACTCAGCCTTTGGCCTTGAGCCGTTGTAGCATGCCTCAGGTGGTAAGTAATTGCCTACAAATGCACTGCTTGTCATGTCTTATTGCTTAATTTATTCTTTGGAAAAAGTTTAGCCTCATAATAGGCAGGCACATCACGAAGCAAAAAAGCATTAGACGGGGATGAAATATTAGCCTTGTAAAGCCCTTCCCAACGTTGAGTCACTTATCTTTCATAGAAAGTAATAAATATCAAAATTAATGGCATGCTTCTGCTTAAAAGAATTTTGCAAAATGTTTGCATCTGTCAGCAGACTCCTAATGAAGTGTCCCTTCACTGGCCCCGTGGTGGGTCTGCATCGCCATCTTGATGATAATATTTGAGCCCCCTTTTCACAGGGAGGAAGAAGTGAAGTGTGTTGGTGGAGGGACGCTTGTACCTGAAAAATCACCAGTCAATTAGAACATAATCATCACCTTTAATGGTAATGACAGTCTGGAGTGCATTTTTAGAATCAATACAATGCAATTTTTATGATGGTTTATTTTTAACATGATGTTTCTGAAAAGTCACGCCAGCGCCTCTTTTGGAACCAAGGTACTACTTCCATCTTCAAACACCCTTCAGTTACGTAGTTTTGAATAGCTCAGCAGTTGAAGAAAAAATGAAGGAGAAACAACAAGATCATTTAACTTCTGCATAACAGACTCTATTCTTCCAGAATATACATTGCAGTGCACACAACAGAGAAATCACTGAGATCTCAACCATGGTTTACGTTGGTAGAACCTCATAACAGTATTACTTAATGATAGATACCTTGATACATTGGTCTTCTTACATTGTTTTTTATTAAATTACAGAATATCTTACTATTTCTTGGTGCATGACTTCAGGTTTTAGAATGAACTATCATTTTGGATGGCACAAAATTATTTATCTGTTGGCTCTTTAATGAGATTGTATGCTATTGTATCTTGCTACATTCAATAAAACCAAAATGTATTTGTAGGTCTGTATCTCTGGTAATTTCTATGGATGATGGATTCAATCTTATTAAACAGTTGGTTTGATTTCTTTAATAAATTTTTAATACTTTATGCCCAGAATGGCAAAGTGTATTTGGTGCCCAAACCTGGACAACCGGAACATGCAGTCTAAATAAATAAGACAGTATGAAGGCCCTTGAAACCTATTAGAAAATCTTTTAAATTTAGTGATGAACTGGCACACATCAAATTTCCAAATTCAGCCTGCTTTTTGGTAGTCCTCATTTCATAGCATCAAATAGTGGATGAGTTTTTATCTTGTAAAATTTGAGTCAGGTAGGACCTGAACCCAAATGAGTTTATGGACTAATTTCCAACCTTAAAATGTGGCAGATCTAATGCACTTCACAAGTCTGTCTCGTCTGCCTTTTGCACAAACAGTGTATTCAGGTTAGCTTGTTTGAGAATAAATGAAAAGGATTTGTTACTTACAGTCTTTTTTGTTTGGGATTTGCAGTGTGTTTTAAGGAGATCCGTTTGCTATGCATGGAATGGTGACTTTCTTATGGAGCATTTTCCATATTGCGACCATTAGCAACCACAGAGAAATTTAATCATGCCGCTCAAAAAATATGGAAAGCTGTACAGAATATTAATAAAGTGAATCATGAATTTTAAGCTGTCAGAGGAGGCTCTAAAAAGAAATTGATTAATCACTGTGTTATAACAATATAACACCTTGAAATAGACTTTTACTTGGGTGAACTGTGTAAGATAGTGGGTTTGTATCAATACCGAAAGGCAGTAGTCTCCATAAAGCAGTTCTGGCTCAGTAACAGGTTTGCCGTTACGTTAATCATATTAGGATCACTTAGGATTTCTCTTATGTTCATCTTCTGCTTAACTTGGTGCACGTGCATGTGCATGCACACTCAGCGCGTGAAACCCTACCCTAATTGATAGATTTTTTATTATTTCGCTCATCTGTGGCAAGAAAACAAAACCTGCTTACCTGCTTTTGCTGTTTAGTAAGGAAAAATTGATGTTGACACAATTGTCCAGACCTTCCTACAGTTTTCTTTCTACCTAGGGGCAGAAAGTAGTGTTCCCACACTTTGATACAAAAGGGTTGTGTAGAGTTTTAGTGTATTACAGTACTAAGAACCATGGCGTATGCCTCCAAAAATCTTGGTGCTGCAGCCAGTGGGCCCAGAAACACAAGCATGGTTTTTGCAGTACATCTTCTGACATAAAAGCTACTCCATCACACAATTAAAGCCTGAGCCATCTTGCTGTGGAAAACTGGTAATTTATTCATTTTTGCATGTTTTCTTCCTTTTTTTCTTATACTTTCTCTCTGCAAAAAAATATGATGTAGGGAAAATGGTAGCAAAGCATGAAAAATTGTGTAGAAGCAGCAGTATGCACAAGCAGCATGCTTACAAGAACTACAGTAAACAAGAAAAATCACCTATGAGCATAACATTTAGGGCTCCAAAACAGGTTAATATAATAAGGGGCAATAAACATATTTAAAGAAATAAAGGATAAATGTAAAATAAATGTTGTGGCGTCTTAGTGAAAATTAGATTTTGCGGAGTATAGTGAGGTAGAATTGTGAAGTGTGAGAGATTGGTTCCATTTGCTAGTAATGTTCAGCTCTCATGCGCTGGATTTTCTGCCTTGAAAGAAAAAATATGAGTTCTCTAGAATAATCCAGCTTTTCATTTTATTTTGCAGCCTTGTCTAAGCAGATGAATCTGATAATTCCCTAAATGGGAAATTTGCCAGCTGAGAGAAACCTAGAGGGCAACAAATGGGCAGTGATGACAGAATGTCTTGAATGCTGAGAATGTTGTTTTGATTCCAGACTGTTTAAAAATATATTTGTCTAGTGGAAGGTAAAATGTTACACAGACAGATAACACAGGAGATTTTCTAGGCATTACACACACACACACATAGTATTTATTTTTTTCTGTAGGCTTAACCCAGATAAATTAAATTGCAAAAGCTCTCGGTAAAATAAATAAGGGCAGGACACAAAGCAGTGAAATCAAAGCAACTCTGCGTTAAGGCTGCAGAGATTTCCTTATCTTATCCTGCTGTTTCTAGGTATTGCAAAACATATGGCTCACCTTTAGGGGCAGTCCCCAAACAGTGGGAGATGTTGCATCCCGTCTGTGCTGCAGCAACTGGAGGTGCAATAACAAGGTGAACTGAGGACGCCAAGATGACTGTGTTTAAACTCATTGCTGGTTTACCCCGGGGCGGGGGGGGGGGGGGGGGGGGGGGGTTTAGTTTGGGTGGGTTTTTTTAGCTAGCATATCAATGTGCCTTAACAGGCTAAACGTGGGTACTGCTGGAGAGGTAATTGTGAGGCAACTTGGCAGCCTGAATCAGGAATAAGAATTTTAGGATTTTAGGTATTGGGAAAAGAAAAGAAAGGAACAAAACCTAAGAATGAGGGCAGTTCTGTGTGTCTCCCACATTTTCTTCTGGCATCAGCTAAATTGGCTGAGTAGGCTCCTGTCCCCCGCTGTTCACAACTGTTCAGTATTGCTCCCACGAGATCTAGCTGATCAGGTAGTCACTCCCTAACCTGATGTGTTCACTATAATCGAGGTTAGTTTAAACACTTTTTAACACCAACTCTTCTGAAGTCTTTTAATCAGAATAATTTTGACATAAGCAGTTATTCCACAGATACTGAGGGGCAGCAATGTTCGGCAGGAATGTAAGGGAAGAGTGAATAGGAGAAGCAAGGGAATAAGGCTACACCAGTGAAGCTTCACTCACAACAGGAAGTATGACTGCAGCCTGAAATTGCACGCTACAGTGGATAGAATGTGGAATATGGCTAGACTTGCTGCTACCCTGATGAAATTTGAACTTTTTAATACCTGTCCTCCGAAATTTTTAAGCGGAGTTTCTAAGCCTCTTAGCTTATGCCTCAGAATTTTCCTAAGTAATTTCAAAGTCTAGGGCAAAAAATGACTGTAACACCTTGCATCTCATGAAAACACTTAGATGTAAAGTAGACAAAATCTATAAACTGAGATGCAAGAGAGTCATAATGATCCTTTTTTTGTTGCTGCTCTCATTGCTATAATTCTTCTTTGACTTCAGTGAGTCTTTTGCTATTAGGTCCTTTTTTTTAGCATAATGTAAAACAAGAAAACCACTCGTTATAATGAAGATTTATTATTCATACAATCCAGCTTTGGACATCAGCATCCGTATACAGATACTTAAATTGGAATCAAAGTTAAGTGGCATGAACATCCCTGACATGTTCCATCATGACATAAAAAGGTTCTGTTTCATTTAATACAGAACAATAAAAGCAGATATCTTTCTGTGCAAATAGTTGCTCTCGCTTTTCATAGTTTTCTCAATTTGCAGAAGGAGAGTTTACTTTCCAAGATGAAAAGATTGACATGCTTTCGAGAACTGCAGGCCACTTCCCTTTTGTTTTGAAGTGAATGGTAATTGCACTTCTGAGACCCTGGGAAAAATCACCTTTTAATGCTGACTAAAACTAACATCACATACTGGCTGCACAAAATTCGGTGCTACAAAATGTACATGAAGGTTCAGTGTTATGTTAGGACATACACGTATATATACAAATTTAAGCAGTCTGCATTGTAATTTGGATTGTTGCCCTGATCTGTATGACTTTCAGATGTTCTTAATTTCTTACGTTAGCATTTGAAAAAACAGACCTACTATTTATTGAACAGAGCTAGAAGAATTTATTAAATAACATTGATGCACAGGTAAGCACTGAACACTGGGAGACACTTCACGGTGCTGGAAGTAATAGAAGCATTTTCCCCTTTCCACTCTGAAGTTCTTCAGTCCTTGCAGGCTTTCAATAAATGATGTTTGGAGCAATGGAATCAGGCCCTTTGGGCTTTCATGCTGGACTAGCAAGGCCAAGGAGGCTTCAGGAAAAAGGAAAGCAACTGAACTTTGCAGTTTTCCGCATTTCAAAAGTCCTTCTCCCTCCTCAACAAGTTTAACTAATTAGTTGAATTTTCAAGCTTTCGTGTGGCTTTGCATTTGATTTGTTGGGTCTTTTTAAATTAAGTTTTGACACTTGATTAAGATTTTTCGTAATGGCTTTGGAACATACTTCATAAACTTTACTATGTCTGAATATACTGTGAGATAGAGAATATAAACAGTGTATTGGCTAAATCATTCAGATAACCATTTACTAATACTAAGATCTTGACTACTTTTTCTGTGTGTCCCGTCAATAAAGTACAGACTAGAGCGTCATGAAGAATCTGTGAGCTTTATTAGCTAAAATACCTCTTAAAGTAGATGGTAAAATCTACAAAGTAAAACAAACCAAAGATGGTTAGATTGTACTATTTATGGTATCAGAATTGCATTAAAGCATAGAACATCCCATATAGCGAGAGAGAATACTTTGTTGAAATTCATTAGAGGACTTTATCCCAATCTCATTAAACAAACAAACTGTTCTCATAAATACTAGTAAAAATTCTCATACGTGCTAGTCAAAAGAGGTGAATTTGGTCTCGGTATAGAGGTATAGGTATTAGGAAGGAATTTGTCACTCTGAGGGTGGTGAGGCACTGAAACAAATTGCCTAGAGAAGTTATGGATGCCCCATCCCTGGAGGTGCTCAAGGCTCGGCTGGATGGGGCTTTGAGCAACCTGGTCTAGTGAAAGGTGTCCCTGCCCATGGCAGGGGGGTTGGAACTAGGTGATCTTTAAGGTCCCTTCCAACCTAAACCATTCTATGATTCCATAGATGCCCATTTACTCCTATAAGGCATATGATGATAAGACAGCTAGTATCAACAATCAGATTAATCAGATTAACTAATCAGCTGGACCAAAATTTAGATAAGTTATTTCCTGTAATATGCAGATGATAATTTTGAAGGTATTTTTCTGGAATTTCGCTTCTACTGCTGTCTCATACAATATTTTATTTAAAAGTTCAAATGTGGTGAAATACCTAGGTTACCGGCCATCTCAAAGAAATGGGTTCCTTAGACCAAGAAGTTGCTAGACCAGTGCCCTTTACCACAGAGTCTGTGTGACATTTGTTGGAGGGTTTTTTGTCTGCATGTTTTGAAATATTCAGGTTTTTCACAGACCTGTTTACAGCAGATAAATTCATGGTCCTGCTCTTTTTTTTCATTTAATGTATTTCTCTAGCCGATATTCTCAGCTGCATTTTTCATATACAGACGGTATAACCTATTACTGTACGTCATGCATTTCAGTTGGGGGAAGGTTACAATTCATGTAGTCAAACTGCAATTTAATTTAATAGAAATAGTTTTTACTCATATAGCTCTACAAGTGATTTAGGTAAAAGGAAAAGGTAATGCTGGAAGGTAATCTGCAGTATAACAAAACATTCTGTGTCTTCAGTCTTCAGCTTTGTTATAATTGCTTAAGCAGCATAAACTCTGTATGATCAGAAAGAATATCTCATGTTAGACACCTTCAAGACCGTGGATCTGCCTGGATTCAATATGCAAGCTTGTATGCTTACGTGTCTTAGTAAGCTCCTTATTTTCTATGTAAATAGCACAACAAGCATATGTAATTTTAATACAGAGAGATTATTATTGTAGAATCTTAAGATAATTCAGGTTGGAAGGGACTTTGGGAGGTCTCCAGTCCAGCACCTGACTCAAAGTAGCGCCAGCTCTGGGGTTAGACTCCAGCACTTGACTCAAAGCAGGGCCAGCTCTGGGGTTAGACCCGGCAGTCCTGGGTTTGGTGCGGTCAGGAGTCCAAAGGTGGAGTCTGTGCACAAGTCGTCTTGCAAGGAAATTCAGTATATTTCTAATGCTGAAGATAGTAGTTACTGAATATAAAAATCTAATTTTCAAATAGGTATTACAAATAAGTGGGCTGTTTGCAGATCAATGTATTAGGTCACTTCTGCCATGCTTTTTAGAACAGCAATTTATTTGCAGTCATAAAGCCATCTGCATTTTTGCAGTACGCAACTGCTTAGCATGCCATGTCCTTCCAAGTGTACTCTACCTTCCATATGAAGTATGGTAGTTAGTGGAGTGTGACTGCAGCTGTACATTTTATTCTTAGATTATTCCCGTCTTCTCCTCAAACTCCTTTTTCTCCTTCTATTAAAAACCTCAAGAATTTAGTGCAACTGTTTAACTATAAAGCTGCTGTATATTTGCCCCGGCTTAAAATAAAGGGAAGAATCTGTTTATGTAATAATTTTGGAAGTGCTTTAAAGAAATATTATTTACCTCGACAACTAAAGAATTGTCTCAAATGAGAAATAATACCCAGGAAATTCGGCTTCACCGACAATATAGCAAGCTTTTTTGTAAAGCATACAAATGAAGGTAATGTTCCATTCCCTGCCTGGCAAAGACAGTTTATGCTTAGGAAATTCATGACCGTGATCTGTTTTTTGGGGTTTTTTTTTGGTTTTTTAAATGGCTAAAAGCAGGAGAAGCTTTTTCAACATTTTTTGCTTCAGAATGTTCTTTTGATTAGATTTGATGTGTGTTCTGCTCAGTACCACTGCCTTTCAAAGGAGTCTGTGGAAACAGGAGTGTGAAATTCTGTATTTCATGTGAAAGTATGACTGGCATGTGTTGAGGTTCGTATGGTTTGGGGCAGCCCTTGCTCAGGATACTGTCTGCTCTTTTCTAGATGTAGAAAATATACTAAACAGAGGAGGTGAAGCTGCGAAGGAAGAGGCTGACTTTGAATGACGGGGAAGTTGGCTGGCTGATGTGCAAGTGTCAGTGTTTCTGGGATGAGTTTTCCAGTTTCAGGCCGGAGGGAAGGCGTGGGTGGAGAGTGCGTGTGAAACTGAGATTTCTGTTCCTGGGTTCACATGAAGAAATCTCAAACAGCTCAGTATTTAATAACCTGCTAGGTACTTTACCAGGCAGTGTAAACACCTGTGATTGCATTTTCAAAAATCAAGTCTGGTAGTGTCTAAGTAGCTGCTTGTTCCTTGGCACTGTTCTGAGATGGATGGCTGGTCTTGATCCGGGGAAGCGCTGGCTGTACCTCATCTTGATGCTGCTTGATTCACAAGCAACAGTTTCTGATCACTGAATATATTTTAGTTATCTCTTTGATTGTTCAATATTTAAGTATAGCTTTTGTAGTCACTCTTTAGAATTCTTTCCAGGTGAGAGGACGAGGCCATGGGTTAGCTTTAACTTGCAGTACTAGTTTTAAGAGAATTCATGAATGTTGACTGTCAGCTTTAGAACACGCATATTGGCTAGGCAGGCTCACGTTGAACTAGTACAAGGAATCACTTCTTGTTTTATTGTTTTGCAATGTCAAGATTTTCTGTGTCCATGATGACAACATTCAGCGTAAATAACCAGATGAAACACTGCTACCACTCTAGCTGGGTCCGGGTGATTCCAAGCCAGAATTTGGATTATTGACCTCAGTATAATAGGTCCAGAAGAAAGGCACCTTTTAAAACCCCTTTTTCTAGGTCTTCTTACTGGCCATTACCAGCTTTGTCCCTCTTTATTTCCTTGTTAGAAAAGAAGCATAAGAGTACAACACCCGACAGTAATTTTTTTTCATTGTTTAAAAGAATTTGATGAGAATTTAGCGTTTTTACAATGACTTCATTTCAACAGCGTGGCATGCTTGGGAAGACCTTGCCTGCAGTCCGCAAAATTTCAGCCCCTGCAGAGGTCCATTTATTGGAACTTGCCTGGAAGTAAAAGCCACATGGATATAATGATAAAATAGTTTTCTTCACAACATTAGAAAACTCTGCCTGAGAAATTAAATATTTTTTTATACTTTTATGAGAATTCTCTAGTTCTGTGGCAGCATGATGTTCAATTCATGTCTATGTGCATATAATTCAAACAGCTTTAAAATGTCTTTTGTCAGCTATCATTTGGAAGGATGTACAAGAAGTAAATAGTATGGAGAAATTTTCACCTGACAGCTATAGTCAGGCCGTCTTCAGGAAGGATACCCTGAAAACTATCCTCTTATCCAAACTTCCCAAAACTTTTGAATATCTGGAAAACTTACAAAAGTCCTTTCAGTGTTTGTTTGTTTCCCTGTTATTTTTGGCATGGTACAGTTCCATAGTGCATACATTTTGTTTCCCTTTTCTGCCAGCATTTTATACTTGGTGGGCTAATCAAACAAATAACATCATTTAGTACTGGGAAGAGATGAATGTGGTATATGTCTGATTCTCTCCCCACTCTAAATAATGCAGGTTTTTTCTTTGCAAAAATGTACCAGGTAAGGAACGAACCAAAATGTTGGCTTGAGAAGTATTATTAGTAGAATGGGTCCATAGTACCAGTGATTCAGTCATCTGTCAGCCTGATAAATGGATTAGTGTAAGAGTTGTTCCAGTGGGGAAATGCAGCCCATAGGGCTTCCAGCTAATTATATTTAAGTTGTTTAGTACTGCTGGGAAGCAGCATCCAGGCAATTACTGAAAGCTTTGATGCAGTGTGCACTATTAGAGTGTGTGTTCAGAAACTCATTACCCTTTCGTGCTTGCGTTGGATGGATTCTAGGAAGCTGACATGAAACAGAGAGCAGGAATCAATAACTAGAAAGGCATTTTAGTTAGCTTCTGATCCATTTCCTGATTCAGCAGCTTCTAGCCTTGAGTATTTCATACAATTGCTGTAATGTAAGGGGAAATATATTAATTACCTTACGTATATGCATCTGGTTACAGTGATGTGGAGCTGAAGTTCCACCCAAGATGAAGTTACTAAAGGTCCTTTGGGGACAAGCCACTCCCCAAATTCCCTGTGGCATGTCCAAAGTGCCTGCCATCTCTGTTCCTAGTAAGTTGATTGTAGTCATTTCTCCTAAAGCCTGACCTTGAAATGGTTATTTATGCCTCTGCAACATCAAGATTATATTACTGCAGTGCCCATCGTATCCCACCTCAAAATTTCTTGGAAACTACAGCTAATCCAAAACAAAGCTGATGATATTGGCTACACATATTAAACCACGTTTAAGAAAACTGTACTCACTTTGTCTTTGCCATGGGCTGCAATTCACATTACTGATGCACCTCAAGAAAACTGTACACACTTTGCATCGTCCAAACACGGGAAACAACAAATCTTTTCACATACTGCTCTGCAGTTGGGTACCTCCAAGATGTGCATGCTGAAAGCAATGCAGTATTTGCACAACTGGGGGCCAAAGACCTGAAAGTTCATTTCTTAGGTTAGAGTGACATATCTACTCAGGGCAAAAGTTACATGAATTAAACTAAATTGTGTGGTGTTCTTTTTAAGCTTGCCCTTACTTTAAATCAGTTAATGGTGATTGTTAGGGCAATGCAGAGGAGACTACATTTCTTCTTTTCTGTTTCTTCTTCTATGCTTTTGCCTGAGGTAGAGCTAAGCAGACAAACAAGGATTACAGTTCAGTGCTTCTGAAGGGGATAATTCTTTCCCACCTACCTGCAGTATCACAGATTTATTCATTAAGTGCTTTTCTTTATGTTTCCATCACAACGGCCGTAGACCTGCTGTGCTTTTTGTTTCGTGTTTTATAAAGTTCAGCAGAAATCTCATGAGTTACTGTCAGAGAGAAGTATTTTTTTAATCTGGACTTGTTAATTAGAAAAACAGCATTCGGTTTGCCTGAGGGTTGGTAAAATAAATGTTGTGCTATTTGATACGTCTACATCTTCCTGATAAAAAATTATCAGAATTACTGTTGTAGGCCACAGCACCCATGAATCCATATACTGTAAAAAATTCTCTTACAGTGCTAAGCATTTTCAGTATTGGTGCCTGCCTTGATTCCCAACCGCTAAGCTTTCCATAAATTCATTATTATTGCTGAAAGTACTGGCCTATCAAATAATGCTAGATAGCTCATATATCACCCATCTCTGAAACTATTATGTGTGATAGAATATCTACTACACTGAAATACACGGCTGAAGCAGAACAAAGCTAAAGCTATTGAAGCATCTGTGCAGGCAAAGCGTTGACTGTGGCAAATGATTTGGAGAGTCAATGCTGTAACTGTGGTTTCCAGTCTGGCTCCAAGAATGGTTGTATTGAGTTGTTGTTCAGGATGCTAAGAGTTAATTTATCTCTGGGGGAGCTTGCATAAAAGGGGTGGCAGAATATAGCCAAATTAAGGAGGCTGCGCTTCCGAAATTTTTAATTTCATGATGTCCACTAGCTTTGAAAGAGTTATGTAAGATGAAACATGAAAAGAGTTTCTACTTGCAGTTTTGTGTTCCCTCAAGACACTTGGTGCAAAGCAGCAGCTCAGGCTCTATGAGCTGCACCTGAAAGACTGCTATATTCTGGGGAGAGGCTCTCAAGTCTAAGTATTTTAAGTTTTTCTGGGAAGACAGGGGTTATTTCTGAGGGGGTTTTTGTTGCTTTGGCATAGACTTTACCATGGGAAAATTTTTCGCACTAGTTCTGTAATGAATATGTATTTCGAAGTTGACTCTCTGATTTCTGACTGACTCATGACTTTGTTTCCTTCATCAAATCTGAGCATTCGTCTATGGTAGATTTAAAATAAAAAATCTCTCCTAACTTCCTTTAGAGAAGGCAGCTGTGGGGGAAAGATAGATATATCTTTCTAGAGAGGAATTTTTTTTATCATAGCAAGCCATTAAAGAATATTTATTTACTCTATAAGACCTTAGAGCGAATACACTCCCATGCAGGCATTGTGTGGGTCTTTCTGAACAGATTGCAGTTCCAGTGCATAGGTGCTCTGTGGAAACATGATAGAGAAACCCAGCACGTTGTGTTGTGTTGAAAATGGTGGTCCTGGTTTTGGCGCCATGTGACTGTGGTGTTATCCATGATTCTTGTAGAGACTAATTGCTGGTCATGCCCCAGGGGTAGCCACAGCTGTGGTTATACCGCTGTGATTATTTTTATGGGTGGTGTTAATCCATAAAGAAAATAAAAACCCAGCACATCAGCAGAAGTTTTGCAAATGTTGGAATGTTCTCTTCACTGATTCATACACTTTTTAGGAATTGCTTTACAAAATACGTTTTAGGTTATTTTTTGCAGAAGGGTGGCATAATTATTGATGTCCTATTGGAATCTTCCATATAGTCCTGGTTTAGTACATGTATAATCCCCCAGGGGCTGTTTGAAAATATTAAAGCTGTTTATCAATTTGAAAGAAACCAAAATATTCATGTTGTGCATTTCTTTCCCAGAGACACAGTGAAATCTCTCAAAAATGCTTTTGTAATTCAGTGTCTGTTGAAAATGGCCTGTTTATCATTTAAACTTTCCTGTGCCTTTAGTAGCCAGAAAGGAGGGGGGATAATAAATTAGTCACCCAATTACTGTTTTTTTATCATGGAACAACATTATGAGAAATGTGATAAAACAGAATAGTAATATCACTGGTTTGGTTTCTCCTCATCTGTGTTGTTTAGTAAATAGAAATAAAACAATTTAGTTGAAACTATGCAGAAATAGTATTTAAACATGGATCAGATTGGAAAAATATTTAAGTACCTAAATCTATTTGGAGGAATTTAGTAGGATTTACAAAAACATTTTCCTAAATGATGTGACTGATTACTCTGAGTTTAAAACAAGAGTAAATCTACTGTACTGTTTAGGTGCTCTTACCCCTAGTCTCCTGCACAGCTGATAATTTCAGGTGCCTCCTATAAATCTGGCCCCCAATTTCAGTTTCCTAAAGTTGTGCGGGTGCCCGCAAAAGGAAGCCTACATACAAAGCAGTGGATAAATGCAGTATTTCATCTGTGGCCTACTAAGGGCAGCACCGAATCCAGCGAATGTCACTTTATTGACTTCACAATGTAAATGGTGCTGTGCAGCTCAGTGCTGACACCGAGCTCGTCCTCTGCCGTGTCCCGGCAGGCAGCTGCTCTCCAACTGGTGCTGTGGGGACAGGGGTGAAAGGCAACGTTAGTATTCTTCAGGCAAATTTGCGCTTCTAATATAAGCAGGGTTTTTTGTATCGACTGCGTGCCTGTGAGTCGGTGCCAGGTTCTTCCACGGTTTTGCTTCACGGAGGTTGTGTCCGATGGAGCACTGAGAGAAGGAGATCGATGGATGTATTTGCGTTGTTTCGCTGACTTGTGTTTTCAAAAGCAGGGCAACATCCAAAGTCAAACTGTATGTACCAGATTTACAATCAGTGAAAATGAATGCAATTTTTTAATTATTGGTTTGGCTGATATTTAAACACAGTTAAATTTCCTGGCAGCTTAGCACCCCAAGGCACAGCCACAGCAGTAACGCTAGCAAAATTGACACTTCCAATATCTTTCCTTACCCTTGTTTAAGGGACGAAATGTTTAAGGTTGCTAACTATGAGAGTGGTTCAGTGTAACGTTTAAGCCACTTCTTGTTCTTAATTCCTTTTCTTCTCCCATTCCCCTTTTTGTGAGAAGCCCGCGTTACTTACGCCCCCGGGGAGAGGCTGCTGCTGCAGGGGGGAGCTGGAAGAGTGGTGCTGCAGGGACACGGTAGCACCCGGATTTTAGCTGAGGTGGGGAACTGCTTGTCTCAACCACTGAAATACCCCGGTTGGAAGGTTTTTCCACCCAGAAAGCTTACTGCCCACAGGGACAAGTAGTTAATAACACAAAGCACTGTTATTCATTGCTGTAGGCCTGTGGAGTGGAGGCACAGATTCAGGGAGCAGCGTTAGTGTTGCCCACCTTCGGTCGTCTTCCTGGTGGCCCCGGTCACCCTGGTGAAGAGACCTCCCGCTACCGCTCCCCTGTGACCGAGTCCTTTCAGCTCATGGAGGAAAGAATAGGCTTCCTAAATTAGAAGCCATAATATTATTTGCAGCAGAATTTAGTCCACCTGCCTCTGGAAGGATGGTTGTAATTCTCTGACTCCACATATGGCCTGAACACACACCCACTCTCTCACTGTATGTGTGCGTATACGTGCATATGTGTCACTAAGTATGCGTGCTTAGCATGCACAGTGCTCGTCACCATCCAGTGCTTTAGTTACAAAGCTAGGCAATCGTTTCAGATCATAATATGCTTAATTCATGACCAGGAAGAGAGGACTACGTCACCTGATCTCCCTTTCTCCATATTGCAAAGTTTGCCTATCTGTATGAAACCCAGTAACTTGTATGTGACTACACAATAACTTGCATTTTCACAAAAATTCATCTTCTAGAAAAGTCCCACTAAACCTTGATATCAACAAATAGAGAATCTCGGCATTCTCCCTTTGATAGCTGTGCTAATGGTTAGTCACAGGTGATGAAAAGCACGTGCTTTATTTCTCATTTGAATTTGGCGTCGGCTTCCAGATGCTGATGTGTTTTGTGTATACCCTTCTTTGCTAGATTAACAAGCCAGTTGGTACTCAGTATTTTCTCCCCATGAAAACACTTACATGCTGTAATCAGGTCATCTGTCTTTTTTAAATAAACTATACGAGTTGAACTCTCCAAATATTTCATATTACTGTATTTTCTACAGCCGTCTAATCACTTCTGCAGCTGTAATTCTGTGATCTCTGGTGGGTTTTTTTTCAATTTCTTTCTAAATTGTGGAGACCTTAGTCCTATTGTAAGTAGTGATAGGATGTAATGTTAATATTACCAATGAAAATTTAAAATTAAAAGTTTAAAAACCATTTTTTGCACACTGTTTATTTCAAAGCTTATATTAGCACTTAGTTCTGTATGAAACCAATTTTTAAGAAACTCTTTTGAGTAAAGCCTTATGGGTAGGGGCATCTGCTAGCATGACAAATTATTATCCACAGACGATAACAGTCTTCTCAGAATGCCATCTGAGAATTAGGTAGGTAATTATATAGGTAGCCAGGTAGATGCATTCAGTAGACAAACTCAGAAAAACTATGGACTTCTAGATGATGTATTGTTCTTTGTGATGCTTAAATAGTCATTTCTTGTCCTTTGTATAGTCATTCAGCTCTGGTTAGAATAGGCGTAAGTCTTTCTCAGGTGAGCAGTTGCACTTGGTTAGATGAACATACTTGTCTCACAGTGATGTAAATGAGAACATGTTGCAGTACTGTAGACTGAGAATTAGAACTGGATTTATGAAAGCTTCTCCTGATGATATGTTTAAATATGTTATTTATTAAATTGATTATATCTTAAAATGATCCTTAATGTATAGTTTTAAAAGCTGTAAGACATTTGTGTGGAAAAGTATAATTAATTTTAGAAGTCTCCAATGAATATCTCATTTCACTTTACAGCATTTAATTATTAGATTATATAGACAAAAACTATTATAAGACTTAAGGCTTGAAATGCAGGAGTAGGAAACTAGTCAAGATACATGGCAGTCGAATGGCAGAGGAAATATGAAATACGGCTTTACTCATCACACTCGATGGCAGGCATGGAAAAGCCTGCAAACAGGTTTATTATTGCAGAAGAATGCCAGGCTATCTTTCATGTTTGATTTTCATAAGTGCTTTCCTTTAGACTTTCTTCCAAAAACATACAGGAAGGTAATTTCTTTGGCCTACTTACTTCTTTTTGCACAGAAGTGACGCTCAATCAGTTCCCACTGGAAGCTTTCTCAGGGAGCACTTTTGTGTGTGTGTCCCCGCTGTTCTGGGGCATCGTGCTGGCATTTCAGTCCTGTGCTCAGCAGAGGTTCTAGAGAAATCACTTGCTGATGTTATACTTAACCAAAGAGGCTGAAAATTGTTGAGCCAAGCCCAGGGTGTATTAGGATTCTTCCAGGTTCCTGAAAAAGTGCACAGCTTTGCAAAGCGCTCAAGTGCTGTGAGTTGCTGGGGCTTTCCCTTGCCTCTCTCCTTCTTGCTGTGATGGGTGTTGGGTTTTTTCCCCTTATGGTTCTGCCAAAGCTCCTAACTTGGAAGCTAGTACCTTGGCGAACACCAAAGGCAAAAGGAGTCAAATGCTTGTGTTTTGATGCGGTGATGGAAACCGGCTTGATGGGTACCTCTGTCTCTCATTGCAGCCCTCTCAGCTGTCAGATGCGGTGATCTCCATGGTAACTCAAACCCCCAGACTCTCGACAGCAGCCTGCGAGGAGCAGCATTCAGCAGCTCACAGGTCTCACGACCAGGTAAGCCAAAAGTGATCACCAAACAAGAGCTTACCTCAGGTACACAGTTTCCTATCCAACTGCCTTTCAGGCTTTTCCCTGGTGAAGCCACGCACGCACTTAGTTTCTAGGCATATATGTGATGATGCACTTCTATTGGTGCTGTCATTGAAGGCTACGGCAGTCTGGCTTTGTCAAATAGAGGCATTTGACAAAAAGTCTGCATTTATTTAGGGTTGTTTTTTAAGCTACGGATTGAAGAGCCACAGTAGAGCAAAGCAAAGAACGATTCTTTAAGTACCTTCAGTGTTAAGTAATTGCTATGGTAGGAAATAACCCTAAAACACATCAGTGGTAAGGTCTGTCTCCACCACTGTCAGTACTGCCCGGTCACTAACATCAGGACGGAGCTCTCTTACCCTTCTGGAAAGGACCAGAGACTGATTCTGTGTTCATGTAACATTCACTGGGACTTTGCAGCCTTTTCAAATTGCTGCTGTGCTCTTTTCTTAGAGAGCCTTCTAAATCCCTCCTGTGCTAAGAATAGCATGTGGGGCATTCCAGTTAACATCTTAAGGAGGTGCAGAGTTCTTCCACTTTTTTGGTGAATTATGGAGACAACATCAAGAGAACCCAATTATCTTTGCCATCTTGGGAAAACAATACATGGGCTATACAGCTGTATTCGCTATTCCAGTATCACTAATGCTGTGAATGAAAGCAGTATCTCTGATCTTATGCACTTATTTGTGGGGAGGGGATCATTACTCCTTTTTGTCGTAAGGTTTAACTGGCATTTGTATTAAATTGTTACTGTGCCATGAAGATTGGTTTTTTGGTTCTTTTTTTTAAAGTCCTTGGTTTCTGTGCACCATTCTCTGGGTAGTACCTACACGTTCTTTCTTGCTACATAAGTCTACTTGGCTGTAATACGCTGTTGCCATCTTACAAAGCAATCCATATTACTCTGAATAACCACTCTTCTACCTTTATTAACCAATCTGACAATTTTTGTGCCATAACTGCTATCAATAATATTTACTTCTGTATCATTGATGGTACTCTTAGATAATGTTGAGCTAGTACTGGATGATTTTATTGGGGTAATGTAGAGCACTTTTCTTCGATTATTATTTCCTGTTAACAACTACTATTTTATATCTCCATCTTAATCATTTGACAATACTAATAATTTCGTACTCTGAATGTAGTGTGGCTGTAAGCTAACCGCCGTTCAGAAGCTTGTGTGTTTCATCTATGAATTGACCACAATTCATAACTTTATCAGATGATTAAATCAAAGGTTTTTGTTTTACTGACCAAGTTTCTACAAAATGCTGTTGACTGGCATCAGTTTTATTCCTGTCATTTCCCAGTGAATTTATCCTTTACCAATTTGCTGGTTATTTTGCCTAATAGTGGCTTAGAGCTCTATAATTACTGAGATCATGCCACTTACCATCTTCAAATATTAGCAGAAAATGCTAGCAGTCTTACTGAATTTCTTTGGTGTTCCAGAATGTATTGAAAATTAGCATCATTGAAATGATACTCTCGCAAACACTTTCAGGACTTTAAGGCACAAATTATCTGGGTGTGCTAATTTAAAGTTGTCTTTTAACATTCACTTTGGTTACTAATGGCCTCCTTATCTGTAAAATTGCTTTTTTTTATTTCTTACAGAGAAGAAAATATCTGTTGGTTTGGGGTTTTTTTTGCATAGCATGTTTGTATTCTTTTAAAGCATGAATCAGAAGTTGGAGGCCCTCTGCTGTCTTGGTTATTTTATTTAGCCCAAAATTTCTTATTTAAATTAATTGCTAGCTGAGTGTTGGGGTTTTTTATGTGTGATGTATATTTCAATCTAATTACAGCCTGAATCCAGAATTTGAGTGTGATTTTTTGGCACAGGTTGTGTATTTTGGGCTATTTAATAGTGGCCTTTGGCCACTTGTGGCAGTAGGGTAGAGAGTCCTTCCACACTTTCATCTCTGTTTTCTCCCAAGTACGTATTTTTCGTCTTGTTTACTGGGCCAATGAACTTCCATGGTTGTGGTTAACTAAACGTTACATACTGAAGATACAGGTCCAGAGTATCGTTATCTTTTTGGTATTAGAAAAAGAATAATTTAGGACTGCCTGATGTGTTACTACTGACTGCATGGTATTTCTATCTCACATCTCTCAGATGGACATCCTTCATACTACTTTTCATGTTTTACAAATACATACTTAAGGAGCAGATCCCTTCGTTCTCTGGTATGGTTTGGTGGTTTGCTTTATCTCATATTATCAACAGTATATCCTCCTGGGATCCACTAGCATATTATCTGTATGCATTCAAGATCCTGTACCCCTGGCTTATCAATGATTCTGAGAGATAACAGTGCCAATAATGTTGAGTATCAACTTCCATTTCTTTTTCCCTTACTCTGTTTAATAACAGGTTTCACTGAAAAGTTATACATTATGATTTTAATGTTTTAATTGTGGAGACCTCCCAAACAGTTTAAAGCAATAGCAACTATACAAATTACTTCCTTCTAAACAAGAGTTTTTTACAGCCACTCATACCTGCTTCCTTGGTCTCTGATTCTTCCCTTCACTCAGGTGTCCATATGTAAGGTTGAGTTTGTACTGCATCTGTTTCTGTAACACCTCCCAGTTTACTTTAGAAGCTTTTTGCCAGCCCTAGGTCACCCTTATCCAAAGAGAGTAACCACATGTCAGTGCTATTAAGCTTATTCTCTAAATACGTCTCCTTCTCACCATGGATGCGAGTTGCTGTTCCAAAGGTCAGAACCTCTCAACTTTTCACCAGATAAATAGCCAGTAATTGATCATCAGTCTTTTTACTTTCTGTCGCTCTGAAGATCAGGCAGATCTCCAGGATCTCTTTCACGTTCTTCCTTCTGAAACGTGCAGCTGGTCTTACACTACTCAGAGATTTTGTAAGGAGGAGTGACAGTACATGCTTTAGCACTTTTCCATCTCATAGCAGCACTGGGACTTTCCACAAGAGAATGTCTGTCACCATTCTATAGTGAGGACAGAGCCAATACCGGTAGAAAATGTCATGTTTCGAAGAAAGAAGCTCTAGGAAAATTTCATATAACTTGCTGAGATCAAATGTTGTAGAAACTCCATGTTGGATTTTGGAATTATTAGGAGCACAGCTGTAAATCTGCTTGGACAGTTCTGTAATGATTGCTTATCTGAACCAGTATGAGGAAACCCAAAAGCAGATTAAGATTTTAGAAAGTTAGTAATCATTTTTAGTGGATCTTCCCTTGTACTTGGGAATGGACCACAGAAGTTTCTTCAGTCCTTTGTTTTACTAGTTTAGTTGCCCAAGCTAGCGCAGCAATTTTTATGTGATGAGTGTTAGACCACCTTAGTACTTTCTGCTAGGCAGGCACCAAATTTATTTTCCCAGTTAGTAGTGGCTTTTGAAAATCATGGTCAAAATCACTATCAAGACTAATAAAAATATATTTTAACAAAATATGGGCATGTTAATTTTGTCCCATGCATTCTTACTGTTATCGTTGTTTATTGTTGATATGATGGAGGTGAAAATGACAAGAGGCTGACTGTATCAAGATCATGTGTGGTATGTGGTACAAATGTATAGAAAATTATAGTATCGTGGCTAGAAAACCTTAGAGTGTAAAAAGCAAGATGAAACACAGAGATGAGGCAAAATTAGATGTGAGAACATGAATTGGGGGAGTTCAGTTAGAAACCGTAGGAGTATGCACATGATACCTAGGAAAAAACAGATCACCCTTTACTAGATTGATGTTTATTGTATGAATTTAGTTACTTTGAATTTAAGAACAAGATGTATAGGATGTAAGTGGAAGATATTTCACACATACCAGCTGATACGCTGAACAGGTTTCTGTTGTTCAAGGAGCTTGGAATGGGTGTAGTTTGAGAATGTCACAAATGAAATGTGATGGTGCAAGTCGTGACTATTTTTGGTAGAAGCGCACAGGCACAGATTAACATAAGAAAATATCCAATATTATTTTTGAAAAATATTTCCAGAACAGTATTTTCAAAAACATTTCAGAAGCATTCATTTGGTGTGATTGAGAATAATGTTTCATTATATGTAGGTCAGCATTAAGATGGTTGATTTTGATGAAATGTGTGTCGTCTTTTTACATAAGAACATTGCATTTTATACCAGGAAAGTAAGAGAAGCTATCATCAAAGAGTTGGCTTGCAAGTGCATGAGTTTGAAAAGTATTATAATATACCCATGCATTCCTTAACAACATTTATGGTTTTTTTACAATTAGTGATTTTTAATGATTTGGTTTAATTTATTTAGAACTATCGATGGCATCGCACAGGCACAGAATTAAGCTTTCTGTATGGTAACAACAGATGCTGTTGGCACTAAACCCCACTGAATCATTTTGTTGGTCAGTTAGATTTATGAACTGGAAAAATCAAACTACTTTTAAACATTATCCTTTATAATATAATTCTTGGTTTTAGTTAATAAACTCTGTATTGATTTTGATTTCTAAAACTGTTTTTCAAGTGTTGTCAACAAATAATATGGCACCTGTGGGCCTACACATGGACTATTCCCTTTGACTACTCAGCATTCATTATTCATAGTGTGTGGTTATTCTTAAAAGCCACATGGCATTGTGTCACAGAATCACAGAATGGTCAGGGTTGGAAGGGACCTCTGGGGATCTAGTCCAATCACCTCGCCAGAGCAGGGTCACCTACAACAGGTTGCACAGGACAGCATCCAGGCAGGTTTCGAATGCCTCCAGAGTGGGAGACTCCACAACCTCTCTGGGCAGCCTGTTCCAGTGCTCTGCCGCCCTCAAAGTAAAGAAGTTCCTCCTCATGTTAAGATGGAACTTCCTATATTCAAGTTTGTGCCCGTTACCTCTTGTCCTGTCCCTGGGCACCACTGAAAAAAGACTGTTCCCATCCCCCTGACACTCTCCCTTTAAGTATTTATAAGCATTAATAAGGTCCCCCCTCAATCTTCTTTTCTCCAAACTAAAAAGACCCAAGTCCCTCAGTTTTTCCTCATAAGAGAGATGTTCCAATCCCCTAATCATCTTTGTAGCCCTTTGCTGGACCCTCTCCAGCAGTTCCCTGCCGTTCTTGAACTGGGGAGCCCAGAACTGGACACAACACTCCAGATGCGGCCTCACCAGGGCAGAGTAGAGGGGAAGGATGACCTCCCTCAAACTGCTGGCCGCACTCATCTTGATGCACCCCAGGATGCCATTGGCTTCTTGGCCACCAGGGCACATTGCTGGCTCATGGTCATCCTGTTGTCCACCAGGATTCCCAGGTCCCTTTCCACAGAGCTGCTCTCAAGGAGCTCAGCCCCCAATCTGTACTGATGCATGGGGTTATTCCTCCCCAGGTGCAGTACCCTACACTTGCCCTTGTTGAATTTCATAAGGTTTCTCTCTGCCCAACTCTCCAGCCTGCCCAGGTCACACTGAATGGCAGCACAGCCTTCCGGCATGTCAGCCACTCCTCCCAGTTTTGTGTCATCGGCAAACTTGCTGATGGTACACTCTATCCCTTCATCCAGGTCATTGCTGAATATATTGAACAGGACTGGACCCAGTACTGACCCCTGAGGGACACCACTCGTTACTGACCTCCAAATAGACTCTGCACCACTAACTACAACCCTCTGAGCTCTATCTGTCAGCCTGTTCTCAATCCAATCCACCCCACTGTCCATTCATCTAACCCACACTTCCTAAGCTTGTGTGTGAGGATGATGTGGGAGACAGTGTCAAAAGCCTTGCTGAAGTCAAGGTAGACAACATCCACTGCCCTCCCCTCATCCACTCATCCAGTCACCCCATCATAGAAGGCTATCAGATTAGTCAGACATGACTTCCCCTTGGTGAATCCATGTTGACTACTTCTGATAACCTTGTTTTCTTCCAGATGCTTTGAGATGACACCCAGAACAAGCTGTTCCATCATCCTTCCAAGGATGGAGGTGAGGCTGACGGGCCTGTAGTTTCCCGGGTCATCCTTCTTGCCCTTTTTGAGGTCTGGAGTGACATTGGCTTTCCTCCAGTCCTCAGGCACCTCGCTTGTTCTCCAGGACCTTTCAAAGATGATGGAGAGCAGCCTAGCAATGACTTCCCCCAACTCCCTCAGCACTCGAGGGTGCATCCCATCAGGCCCCATGGACTTGTGGATACCCAGTTTATCTAACTGATCTCTAACTTGTTCCTCATCAATGAAGGGAAAGTCTTGCTTCCTCCAGACCTTCCCTGTTACCCGCAAAGTCTGGGACTCCCGAGGACTGGCCCAAGCAGTGAAGACAGAAGCAAAGAAGGCATTCAGCAACTCCGCCTTCTCTGCATCATCTGTCACCACGGCACCTGTCTCGTTCAGCAGCGGGCCCATATTTTCCCTAGTTTTCCTTTTGTCTCCTATATACTTAAAGAAACCCTTCCTATTGGCCTTGACATTCCTCGCGAGGTCCAATTCCAAGGCTGCCTTGGCTTTCCTTGTCTGTTCACTGAAAAATAGTGAACTGTTGTCATAGTATTTTTAAAATAGGCATATTTTAAAATAACATAAAAATAAACATTCTTTAAATTTGCAGCTGTTTCAAGGCTAAAGCAGAGTTTTATTTATACATTCCCTTATACTTCTCTTGCAACTCGGTGGATCATAGTTAACTGAACTCTGGTTTTATTCACTAAATATTACTTAATCAGTATTTTTGACCTTTCAGCCAAGTCAGAAGAAAGTATACCTAGCTAAAATATGAACTTTTTTATTAGGTAACAATTTTTATGCCTTTACATTGTGCTAGAGAGATGAGGAAACTACTATTCCAGTCACGGCCAGCATCTGAGATGCTTGCTTTGAGCCTTCGTTTTGTACAGTAGTGTTTTAAACTGCTGCTAGTGGAATAAGAGTATTGCTCTTTTTTTCTTTTTTAAAAATCTTTTTTCTTTAACATAGTGAAGGTTTTCAGTGATAGTGAAGAGAGGCTTGAGGATGCTAGCATTCCAAAATAAGATGGTAAAATGTATTATCCTTTGATTTTTAAACTAAGCGGGATTATTTAAGGCATAACTCGGACCTTTTAAGACTGGGCTGTGACAATCCTGTACTCTCTGTCCTTTGATTTGTAGAGCACATTGGGATACCACATTCACCGTACCAGTCACTTGAAAGTGCTAGTAATAGATATGCACAGTGGAGAAAGACAATTTTTGTTGTAAACATTAATAAGTGTACATTTAGCTTACCTGGAGTGCCAGATTAAGCGAAAGGTGATACTCTATGAGCGTGCCACCCTGCACAGGCTGGGTGAGAGTAGAGCTCTGTGTTGCCCAAAACCACTCCTGTGAGTTTTCTCAGCAGAGACTTCACGTAGGCAAATGGTTCTTCTTCATCCACCTGAAGTCTGCTTAACCTGTCTGGGCAGAACTGCAGAAATTTGCCCGGGTCAGTGAATTCAGCTTAGGCTGCGGCACTCTTGGAAAACTCAGTTACGTCCTTGTACATGTGCCGCTCAAACACTGTGTGCGTAGCACATTCCAGAGACATCGTGTCTTCTGCAAACTACCTGTAACGAGGCACTATGTATGTGCAGTAAATCTGCTGCTTCCCAAACAGAATTAGGAGAGTTTTCCTCTGAAGAATAGGAGTTTCTGCTTTTTAAAGGTTAGTTCCCTTGAAGCTTTTGTTTTAAACTGAATTCTTTTATCGCATCATGCTATAGAAATGGAATTACTACAGGCAGTCTGTTTAAATGCACTCCTAAATATCTGAACATCTTGTGCAAGTTGTCCCACACAGAAACAGAACATGTAATATAATTGTTCTTTCAATAAGTTGTTTCTCTATAAATTAAGCCTTGAAGATGTATAAGATCTGTATTGCTATTTATGTATTTGTATGAGCTGCACCTACCTGAACTGTGTTGATTTAATGGAACATGAATATCATTTATGGGTAATCGTACTATTATATAAATAGTACATGATAAAGATTTGTGCCCAATATACAGATTAACATCAGTTAATTTCAGAAGAAAGTCCATCTTCAGGCAGCCTGTGAGCATTTTCACATGATATCTTACTGTCTAATCTTCACTCTGAATGCTGTAAATGAAAAGAAGTAAAATTACTATTTTTTCCCAAAAGTTTACTTTATCTATGGTAGTGAGAGTTAAGATGCAGTTCTTCGGTGTGAACTGGTGAATTTTCAAGTATAATTATTCAAAATGGAAGTAGAAGCATGTCATCACTGATACCACTTTTTCACTTATACACCGAGGTCACAGGTTCACACTTGGCTTTGTAATGGACTACATTGGCCCAAACTTTTCTTTCATGGAAGTGATTACGCTGACTTAGTAAAGCTGTTGTAGTGGTATAGCTGGAGAGTGAATGATCACCCCAGAAAAAGCTCTGGTGATTTAAGCTATTACAGAGCCTGCACCTGAACCAAAAGAGCAGCGCACATGTGTGTCCTTGACTCTTTCAGCACAAAGTCTGTTAAAATCAACCAGGATGTTACAGCTTTAAAGCAGGCAAGGAGGGACCAGACAGTCTCTTGCTCTGGTTCAGCTGTGAGGGCCAGTAAACTCCAGTTAAGGAACAGAGGCGAACAGCTGCAGTGCACTCAGTTTACATTGGTGCAACCACTTGTGCAGTATGTCTCAAAATAGTCCTTGTATTGACTTGGGCAAAGCCCATTCCCTTTGAATATTCCATATTGCGTTCAGACCTTCACACGTGAGATGGCTTCCCAGGGTTGTATAGTGCTGTGTCTTCTCGTAGTAAATGGTTCAGGAGACTGGGTTAATATGGCTGTTACCTACTCAGAAAATATATGGGGAACAGGAAAGACACTATTCCAAACAACATATCCCTTGTAATAAAACAAAGTGGTTTTGTAATTTTTGTTATATCTGAGATGGTTAACGTTTTTTAATTGGTTATTCTGTGAGCTACAACGTAAATGAGCAAGCATCCCAAATCTCTGTAACATGAATTGTGTTTATCGTCAACTTAAATCAGTGTAAATAAGCTTAGTTCAACCGATGCGTGCAAAAATTAATTTCCCTTTTATCTAGCCTGCTTCTGGTCCTAATAAACAGAATGATCAATCATAGCAGCCTTCTTCTATAGCATGATTCTGTATCTCTGATCAAGGAAATGTAAAATAATTTCTGTCTAGCCCCTACTCGGTTCCCCCCATAATCAAGTCTCCGGATATAATGGTTCACCTTAATAATTTTTACATTCCTTCATAGAAAATAAAAAAAAAAAAAAACAACCCAACTTTTTTTAATTATTTAATCTGTATGTTTAAAGAATTATTGCATTCAACATTGTAAAACTAGTTTTAGAAGTATAAGATATTTTTGATTCTTCACAACACGGAAAAGATGCCAGGCTGACTCAGGAAATTCTTCTTAAACAAAAAGGCAAAATGATACTACGTTTTGAAGAACTTGTACTGTAGTGATCTACACTCATCCTTGCTAGTAGTAGCTGGTCTGAGGGCACTGGCACCTCTATTACTGATTCCAGTGAGTCCAAGACTGGCTAGGCATTTTCTCTTTTCATTGAAATAGAAGGTGCCAAGCAAAACCTGAGGTTAGCTTCATAGAAGATATTAGGAAAAAAAAAAACCAAACAACCAAAACCCAACCAATTAAAGCTTCCCGTTAGGTTACTGTTTGAGAGCTACATCACGTATCTTATTCCCATACAGAACAGGAACTGGTCTGCAAATGAAATAATACTTTTACTTGTATGCTGGACTATTTACGCTTGTCCTGGTTTTGGTTGGGATAGAGTTAATTTTCTTCCTAGTAGCTGGTAGAGTGCTGTGGTTTAGATTTAGGATGAGAATAGTGTTGATAACGCACTGATGTTTTAGTCCTTGCTGAGCAGTGTTTAGTCAGGGACTTTTCAGCTTCTCACACTGCCCTGCCAGCGAGGAGGCTGGGGGTGCGCAAGAGGCTGGCAGGGGGCACAGCCAGGACAGTTGACCCAAACTGGCCACAGGGATATTCCATACCATATAACGTCATGCTCAGCATATAAACTGGGGGGAGTTGGCCGGGGGGCAGCAGCTGCTGCTCAGGGATCAATCAGTTGGCAGTGAGCAATTGTTTTTCATTTGCATCACTTGTCTTTTCTTGGGCTTTATTTCTTCATTTGGGGAGGGGGGTATTTTCCCTTTCATTACATTTTATTATTATTATTATTGTTTTTATTTTATTTTATTTCATTTTATTTCAATTATTAAACTGTTCTCATCTCAGCCCATGAATTTTCTCACTTTTACTCTTCCGATTCTCTACCCCATCCCACCTCGGGGAAGGGGGGGAGTGAGTGGACAGCTGTGTGGTGCTTAGCTGCCAGCTGGGGTTAAACCACGACAACACTATATATTAATTGTCTATGATCTTTTAATTATATACATATGTAGTATATCACACATTTAATAAATTTTGTCTAGATAGGCAGTTATAAAAAATGTATAATATGTGAAAAATCAACTTTCAATTTGTTTACAGTAGTATTTTACAGCTTCTTAGTGTACTTTTGGCTTTACCAACCAATTTTTCTTTTGCAATTGCAAAAGGCGTTAAGGCAAACTTCTGTTCTAGCTGGTTTATCTAAAACACGTGTTCAGAATTTGTCCCATTAAGTGTAGTTGACAAGCTTAGAAAAACAGCAATCTGTCTTAAGAAGTATTCCTACTGTACTAGTTAATGGCAATTTCTGGACTGCTAGTTCAGAAATACTGTTCCAGATCAAGGTATAGCAAGGAGTTGCTTCAGAATGGTCTGTAACTACATCCTGAGCAGTCAGATGATGCTGCTGGTATTTTAGCTTAAGAATGATGCTGCTGGTTCTGCCTATTCTGCTCAACACTGATAGCAAAACAAAATTAGTTTGGAGAAGTCTTGGTGTAATTCAAGTGTGGCTGCTGGCTTTTATCCACAAATTGAATCATATGGCCTATATAACTCAAACTAGGCTTTAAACATGTTAATCATCTTGCTTTATTATTAATAAGTTCAATGTTAAAGACTTGCTTAATATGAGAATATCTTCTTACCTCTGTAGAGAAATGAAATGCTGAAAATATGCTTATTTGACATTTGAGCTTTCACGTTATGAACTTTGTTCCAAAAAAGATTTGACATGAATCAGTTTTGACATTGAGATGAGTCTTTTCCTCTATATTAAAAATTGAGCATCATCATGCAAAAACAATAATCCTTTTACTGGCGCAAAAGAAGGGTGTAGAGCACCTTTTTGAATAAACATTGCAATTTTGGCCTTAAATGAAACCATGTCTCCTTGTTACTTACGTGGTTCCATTCCATGAATACAGATATTAAATATCTTTGGTAATTTGCTTCAAAATTTGACCTCAAATGTAAATTAATCCCATGTTTTAAAAATATATTACTTTAGGGTTTAGCACAATAACCTCATTTTACACTGCCAATTTCATGATTTTTTTTTTTGCAAATTCTTTATTTTTTGAGCCAAAAGTTCAGCTGTGATAAAATATGACTAAGGCTAAACTTGGTATCCGATATGCCAGGAGGTCTTTCCAGCCATGTTTTCCTAAAACATTTCTTCAAACCTTTCCAGATTATACAATATCATTCCAATATTTTTGTTCATTTCCTTCTTTTAAGCAACTCTAGCTTTACATCAAACTATTAATCATAGTGGGATGATTCTGTTTTAAACAATTTAAGTTGACAAATCTCTATGAACAGTAAACTGCAGAAGCTGTTTTCCCTTTTTATGTATGCATTTGATTTCTCTCTAGATACTGGTAGATCTTTGCAAATTATACGCTCAAGGGTAAGCCCAAATATTTTGAATTCAGCCTAATTAGATAATGTTTTGGAAGTCTGTTAATACGTACAGCCTTTGCAAGCTCAAAGAGCGACAATTCTCCCCATAAGTAGATGTCTAAAGTTATGCAAAGATAATTTTTTAAAAAGGTAACAAATACCATATAAGTTTTAAATAAAATACCCCAAGGCCAGAGCAGTAAAAGTCAAGACAGATCTGTAGTGACGTGGATCAGAAGACTGTGCTGCGAGGGATGGGGAGGGGGATGAGTAGAAGCAGTTGGGTCGGGGAGGTTGAGTGGAAGGGGAGGGGAACGATCTGACAATCTCAGCAGGGAGTTTCTCCACTCCATAGGTGCTTGATTAGCTAGTGCAGCCAAAATACAAAAATGAGGGAAAAACTTGGTCTCTCTCTGAGGTAGATTAAGCCTGTTGTTATTGCCTATTTACCAGTTTTGTGGTAGGTATATATACAAATTTGCCAACTGTTTTCCTTTTTCTTCCTTATAAACTAATGATATTTCTTTCCTTTATATTAACTTTTCCATCAATGTCAATGCTTTGAGAACGTACAAAATGACCTTACATAGAATTTCCGTTTCTCTTGTGGTGCTTATTTCAGTCATTCCCCAAAGCTTTTCATGCTGCCATATCTCTCAGAGCTCTCTCTTCTTACTGTTGTTGCCCAGCCTGTAATCAGTGTCTGTTCTCGTCTTGCATACAGTGCTGTGAGTAAAGAGCATCTTAATTTTGCTGGAGGTTTTTTGAGCTCTAGCCTCTTTGCATATGTTCTTTTGACTCTTAAGTCAGTTTTGAGTTAGGATTTCACAGGACAGCAAATATTAAGGACTCTTTGCTAGGTAATGTTCTGCATCATTATATTATCTTTTGTATCCTAAAATTGCGGCACAAATATATTGGAGACAAATGAGATTGCATTTGTATTGATTTAAACCGTTGTTGCTATGCAGTGGAAAAATTACATGTCCCTTTGAAAGAGAGAGCAAAATAGGAGTGGCCTTGTTTTTACGGGGATGGAGGAAATAAAATTTCTGGTGCTGCGGCATGTTTGTTACTACTGGAGTTGATGTGTTGATGAAATATTTTAGGTATATGATTTTTCCTGTGGCTTTGTCCCAGTTGCTGTAGTTTACCACTAAACTCAGCCCCAGGGCTTGCTTACGTAATTTTAATTGTACTTTTCAGTAGATTTAGAGAGAGTTTACACAGCAGATTTTATTAATCGAGTGGTTTCTTGGTGTTCTAGAAACTTGCATCGTTCTTTTTATTGTAGTTGTTTGTCTTGAGAAAATACCAGAAGCTTGAAATGGGGGATTTAGCGAAAAAGTGTGCCAAGTCAGCAGATCTCAATGTCTCTCCTATGAAGATGTTATACTTTGGCAGGCAGATGCTGAGCTGTTTACCACAGTCAGACGTGATCGCTCCGTTCTAAATTAAATCTACCCGTGATGGTTAGCATGGAGCTAATCAAATCTCTTGCACCATTTGATCTGGTCCTGTCGCCTTTCATTATCAAAGCTCATTTAAACTGCGTAAAACTACAACTGAACTGATAAAACAGACACATTCGTGCAGCTGTGAATACATTTTCCTACTGTTGTATTTTGTATTATCTGAGCCTAAAGACTGGGCATAAAAAACCCTAAAACCAATGACAATGTATTGTATACTGTATCTTGTCATCTGAATAGTTCTATTAATGTAGCTGCTATTAGTTTTGTTTTGAACAACGCAGAATAGCTTTTCATTAGCCTGTAGAGTTTTGAACTGATGTAGCACATACAAATGAATATTCTGCCCTTAGAAATTACCTCCTTTCCTTCTGGACCATCGACAATATATAATAAGTTATTTGGTCATTGCTTTAAAAGCCCAGTGACTTTTTTTTCCCCTTGTAGTTTCAATTTAACAGTTGAAAACAACAGTGATTTGCTTGTGGATGGTGTGTAATCTCATGTAATTAATAGGCTTTTCAGTCCAGTATTGGAATTAAACCAGTCGATGTTATGCTCCCCCATCCTCATTTGTATTATACCTGGTTGGTACAGTAAATGTTAAGTAAACAGACCTGGGAGCAAAAAGGAACCGGGCTATCAGTAAAATTCTTATGAACCTCTTACTTCCTATGCATCTTATAAAAGCTATAATTATTAGTTTTGGTTTGCTCATCTGCGGCATTTGATTGTCTGTAATCCTCAAGTTTGAATTCTGCTGTCTGCGTGTGTGCCATCTGCAATACCTTTGATCTGGCAACAAAGGAAATTAGCCCATTGAAGACGAAATAGCCACTGGGACTTGATTCCTGATCAGTTTTGCAGGTATTTTTAATGCTTTTTCATCTAATTAGTAAACCACTACGTAAAGTAGGCCCACCAAGCTGAAATGGAGGTAAAAGGATGTGGGCAAGACTTAAAACCAAGATGTGGTTACTTACTGTATGCAGTGCAGATCTGACCGGATTGTGCAGCGCCCCGAAGGGACAACAGGGTGCATCTTTTTTCCAAGTTAGTTTAAACAACAATTCAAATATTTACCTCTTGGAACTGGCAGAACAGTTGAAGTATTTCCAAATCCGTAAAGATTTGTGTGGGGGGGAGCAATTGAAAAGTGAGTTTCTGTGTGCTGTGCTTAATGGTGCACCATCTTTTGAAATGTTCAAATTGAGTGTTGAACTTACTAAAATAAACTGTTACTCCCCTCATGTTCTCATGTTTAAAGGGTATTTGATTATGTTAAAGACTAAATTATGCCTTCTAATTTGCATGCAGATTCTGGACAGGAACAGCATAGCTTGTAGTTCAGTTGTCTTTCATATATGAGTGTCTTGGCCAAATACTGAGAAGTGGGGCTGTTGCATGCGGTAAGGAGTGAGCATTTACTGTGTTTTCAACTACTAGCCAGAGCCCATACTGACGAAAGACAGTCAGGTATAACTTGCCCTCCCTGTGCGACAGTCATAAGTTGGATAAGTTTTGGTCAGATACAGCTGTTCGTATCTATCTATGGCAACAACACTGCAAAAAGGGGTATCGGGGTATTGCCCCTAAAGATCTGAGCTAATTTCACTTTGAGACATTTTCTTATTAGCAGTGATGTGCCAGCAAAAAAATTCCGCACATTGACTTTTGGTTTCCCAAAGTCAATTTTATTCCCATTGACTAGGGAATAATATCATGAAAAGCAACATAAAATCCCAAATCCCTTTGTTCCAAGGGCTTTGCAGGCCGTACAGCAAGAAGCACACCACCTTGCCAGCGGGGCCACGGTGCTGTGTTCAATCTGCCCCAGCGTGGCTGAGCTCCCCGCAGTGGAGTTCTCCCACTCCGTCAGTGGCCCGCAGCCTCCTGGGGTCACCCGCCAGGGGCAGCCAGAACGCCCCAGGGTTTCTGCTTTCGGCCATCAAGTGTTCATAGGGGTTTCAGTAAGGAACAAATTGCAGGGCATATGAATACAATCATTGTATGGTTGGACTCAATCTTAAAGGTCTTTTCCAACCTACATGATTTCTGTGATTCTATGTACTACTTTTAGCTCCAGCCCTTCTACTGCCTACATAACCTGGCACAGTTGAGTTTGAATTTTTTCGTACTTTTTTATGCTACAAATATTTCCAGATTTAACCATTCACTCTTTTACTGGTAGCAATAAAAACTGACTGATACCAAAACAAGGCAGATGAGAGTGATCATCATCTTTCTCTTTTTTTTTTAATGTCAGTTATCTAATTAATGCTACTCGGTATAGAGGAAGTCAGGTGTTGATTTCAGCAGATGCTGTAAATGTTGCCAAGTTTAGTCAACTGTGTCTTGGAAATAGAAAACTGCAAAGTTTCAACCATCCTAGCGTAAAGATAACCTTCGTTCTGAATACCCCAAACCCTGAGGGGAAATAGGGAAATTCTAAAAGCATAACAAAGAAACTACAAAAGACAAAAATAATTGTGGGAGGTGATGTAAGAAAAAGCAAGCTGAGAAAGTGGGGAAATCAATTTTTTTGTGCGCTTACATGTAGACCCCTGCATCCCTCCTCTTCTTCCTTGTGAGCTATGCTTCCCTTAGACCTTCAAGTGATGAGGTTCGGTGCTGTCATGCCCGTGCTTCACTTGAGAGCCATAAAGTCTCATCCTTTACTTTTAATAACTCCAGTGGGTTTAGTCAAGAGCTTTAACTGCAAGTTCTTTGGGAAAGAGGCTTTGCTTTTGCATCCCCTGTCAAAGGGACTTGCTATGTTGTGCAATGGTTAAAAAATAACTACTAATACCAGTGATGCAAACAAGGGGAGCAAAAAAGGCAAGGATGTGTATTTTTGCAGTGTTGAAAAATGGGTTATACTCTTAGCACTTCATTCTCTTCACTAAGAAAGTGTTTTCTGCTTTTATTTTGTTGAATTTCTGGAAGATGAACAGAGGGAATATGGAGATAAGCAATTGTAAAGGCAGTTTTTAGTTGTCTTAGTACATGCATAAGTTAAATTTCCCATCCCCTGCTTCTTCTGGATATCTGCCAATTAATAATTTGAATTAACAGGAAGTTGGAAGGTTGGGAGTGTGATGAAGTTCAATCAACCTTGAATTCAAAGTCAGGGTTGTTTTTTTTTATTTTTGTATCTTGAAGGGAATTTTTAAAGTGAAGATGGATCCGTGGATAAGGTCTGCATTATCAACTTGGGTTTTGTTTCATTTTTTCTGTAAATTTTGTCCAGCTAATTACCACAAAACACTGGTGAAGTGGATGAATCCTAAGTGAACTATTATAAAGCACTTTATAGTGGGCTGTAAGGAGAAAGATTAAGTTGTATTTCCCAAGGTTGCAGAGTTGGAATTGAGAATCAAATGTAATCTTTGGGAATCAGTCTTCAGCCTAAACTCCTTAGTTTCTCCCATTATTTTGAATTATAAAACATACATCATTAGGACAATATGAAGCAAGCTTGAAATATTTTGTCTTAATTTCAGTGTTCAAGTGATGGTTTTATTCACAAGCACGTTGTGGTTCCAAATAAATGCAGTAATTTTCAGTACTACAGGAATTTTTCTTTCTCTGGCACAAAAATGACTTAGGGATTATACAAGATAAAACATAAGACTTCGTAGCAAAGGATTTTATCTCTGGATAATACTGTTTTTCTCTATGGATGCAGGTGGCTGTTACTAAATTTTGGGATAGTTCTGAGCTTTTTAAGGCAAGGGGGATTGTGCAGGATATGAGAACAAATATGTGCCTTTTTAACACGTTTTTAAGCTAATATAAACAGGCTCTAACAATTTGTAATTAATCGCTGGATTTACCATGAACTCTGTTTACCATCCGACTCACTTGTAAGGGTGGTCAAATGATGTTATTTAAGCTGATAGATAAACAGAGACTGTAAAACGCTAGTGAAATTCTTTCTAAAAGGGGATTTTTCTCTTTAGTAAAGTAGAGAAAAATAATTCAGTGTGTGCATATGTCTCTTAATATAGCACACAATTTTTTGCTTTAATTGTAAGATACAAGTTTCGCCTGCATTGCTGCCTCTGCACCGCATTCACACATGTGCAGAGACATTATCAGTGGTAGGACTGGTGCTGTAGTGGAGAGGGCCGGGGCAGGAGTCTTTGCTGCTGCCAGGTGATACCTCCATTTTGTCATTTGCCTACCAAAGCCACCTTACCTGTCACTGGTTGAAGCTGACAAAACATGCCCTTTCAGGTGTAAACCAAGGTCAGAAACCAAATCTGCGATGGAGCCAGACTTGAGAGCCAGACATCCTGGGTTTTACCCATTTGGTTTGATCGGTTGCTGCTGTTCATATTAAGGTAGCATCTAATGCAGCGCTCAGGCTCACCAGCTGAGCGGTGAGACCGGGGGCCCCGGGATGCAGATCCCCTGCCGGTATGGACCGGAGGCTTGTCGCAGCACCTTGCCCTGAGCGCAGGGCAGGTGCAGCTGCAGCACAGCCTGCTCCTGCAGGCAGTCAGCTGGGGTTGGGGCGGCCCTGCTGGGGCTGCACACCGCAGTCCTTCCCTGCAGACTTCTAGAAGTCCAAAGCAGGTGAGAGCTCAGGAGGAAGAGCAAAGCTCTGGAGTGAGACCTACGTCTCCTTCCAGGCTGCAAGTTGGGAACGCCTAGACCACATATCTGGGGCACATACTTCATTCTGCCCTTAGCCTTGCTTTCTGTAGCTAAGCCAACCAAACAAAAATGTGGCTACGGTTCCAATAATAGTCTCTTGCCATATTTATGGACACAAGTCAGCTATCCTAGAGCGGCATTTCTTTGTTTAGTTTGTTCACAGGCATTCATTTTTCTTAGTTTTGAGGTCAGAGAGATTAATCTCTGTGTGACTGTATTGAGTACCAGGCTTGCTTTTAAAACTGTAGAGAGTTGTGAACACAAAGAAGGAAAATGTCAATTCTCTGTCAAAGTATAGACGAAGGAGTTCAGTACTGGAAAGTGTAATTTGAACTTCAGGCACTCAGAGCAGTTTTCCCACGAGGCCCTAATGGAGAGAGAAAACAAAGTTCCATGGTGGATTCTGCTGTAACACTGTGCTAAAATTATGAAGTTGTTCCAATTGAGAGAAAAAAGGCTCATTGTGTCCTTTATGTTGTGTGTCCTGTAGCTTTACGCGTCCTGTCACTTTTTCATTATATTTGCAGCTCCATGAAATGTTTCTCATCTTCTATATATAAACCTACTTGAAACCAACATGCCGTTCATCATCATCATCAACAACAACTTTTCTTTAAGTTGATGTACCCAGAACCGGAGCAGAATTTGAAGACCGGTCTGGCAAGTGCCTGGAATAGCTGTCACACAGAAGTTGTTACATGCTGTCTTAGTTACAAGTCCGAGTCCGCAAGCCTTTTCTGTCATGTGTCAGTACCCTTCGTTGATGTTTGGGTTCAGTTATGGCCCAGAGCTACACAGTAATGAGCCAAAAAGGGCAGTTGAAACACCAGGGACACTTTTCAAATTCTTCCCCCGTAACTAATATTTTTGGGCAGATAAACAGTCATCTTTACTTTTGTACAACAACAGGCTCCACCTTCTCTCTGGTCTCCAAAACAACAGTCGCACTTTGCTATGCTTTAGGATCTCAGTAGCGTGGAAGGAGCCTTCAGAGGCTGTAAGCATCTTGGCTGTGTCAAAATTGTTGGCTTATTGCATGGACTAACACCATTTATGTCCATTTACTTGAATCGCTGTATAGGTGGTAAATTACCCCTTTTGTTAAGCAGCAATCTATATGGATAACTGATTATCCCCAGAAAGGAACATAATTTGTGGTATGTTTTCTGTTGGGTTTCCTAGAGGCAGTTGGTTGTTATGCTTCGGTCATATAGTTGTAATAATGGTGAGGTCAAAATATTTGAATCTGGACATCTTTTCTTACTAGTTCCAAGATTATTTGAAGACAGCCTTAAGGGAATCTTTTGGAAGAGTTTATTCAGCAACACTGAACATCAATAGGATCGCCAATATAATTTCAGAAATGGGTAATATTGCTGAGCGTTTGCTGTCAAAGTACAGAGCTGGGGTCAAAAGTACCAATCAACTTCTGAATGCAAATGGCTTGTCAGATTTCCCTTTGGAAGCAGCAGATAACTAGAACGAACTGAAACTGGAGACAGTTTATATTTTGTGACACAAATTGAACTCCTGCCAGGGACAAATGCTAAGGTACATTGTGAAAATAAAATGATGCAGTGCTAGCTAAAGTGCATGACATAACTATGAATAGATGTACCCGTCTGCACAACACAGCTCCTACCTTTCTTTGCTTGGAGAGAACAGTTTCACATGTACCAAGGTCGCCAGAGTGGTTGTATCCTGCGAAGTTCATGTCATGCATGAAAGTACATAAAGACCATCTGGGAACTATAAAAATAGCCTGTCCTGACTAGATGATTTGTGTGGTGGCCAAGGACTGATATGCTCATTCAGGAAACGGCAAAACAATGTCAAGCTTGTTGGGAAATAACCAGGATCCTTTTCATCCTTGGGAATGGCCTGGTATCTCATGGAACGAAATCCACAAGGAGACTTTGGACCACACGGTTTCTGAATGCCTTGAAGAAGTCCGGGTGAACTGAAGTGTTCCAGTGCAGGCAGTGGAAATGTTAAGATTCTTCTTAATATTTTAAGATTTCAGGTTTCGTATTTCTGAAACAGGTTGACAGTGATAGTAGAACTTAGCTCGCATCTAAAGAATTTAAAGAAAGTTTTTAAACTTTTAAGTTATTTTTTAAAGTTTTTAAATGAAGTTATATCAGATTTGTCATGCAAGTTACTACATTCTGCCACGTGCCAGTCAGCTTTATTCAGCCGTCTTGCAAATGGTTTGTTATGATCTCGTGTGAAGATGGTTTGTAAAGCAAGACTGAAATTTTTTAATTGACCTATAGGAGTGCAGGACACACAACTTAAATCTAGGTAACATTGGCCAGATTTTTTATTTTATTTTTTTTTAAAAAGACTGGTCTAGAAAGAATGATTCTAAACCAACAGAAATAGCCATAAACAGTGAAACTCAATTGCAGCCTCCATGCAGGAGAAAAAATAGAGATATTAATGACGGGCTTTCTGACAAGCATTTCTGTGTCACAGGTGACACACTAGCAGCTTTTGAGCGCAATTTTAATGAGGTATCATACCTGAATGACTTCTGTTGAAGTTCTTAGCCTGAACACTGTAACCTGTGACAAGTCTGTGTCCCAGTTTTTATTGTTAATGGATATACTGGATAAAGTTATTGAGGTTCCACTTTAAGGCACCACTTTAGATGCTCTCAGGAAGCCTAAGAGATGCTATTAAGAGAATAGTTGTAAACCACCTCCCTGATCTGATTTGTTCAACACTGAGCATCTAGTTATCTCAATACATGTGTGACTTCAAAACTGCCATTTTATATTTAAGAGAAAGTATTCGTGTGAAGGTCCTGAATGTTATTCTATTAAATAGTGAATCCTCTAATGGCTTGTTCTGTGTCTAATTTATATTACCTACCAGAAGAGTGGTGTGTACAGGTAAGTAAAAACTAACTACATCTGTGTTATCTTTCACGCTTAAGTTTGAACTTGGAATGAAATTGGAGATTCAGCAGGTCTGTGCCATTGTGTCCTCAGTGCCTGCAGTAGCAAATTTTGTCTGTTTTGTCTGTAAACTGTTTCCCACCGTGGCCATCCAAGCTGGGCAGCCAGTTGGCTTACTCCAGATCCAGCCAAAATTTGAGATGACATATGGGAAACAGGAACATCTGGGGAATTTAGACTTAAGAGGGAGTTTGATTTCTGAATTAACACAAGATTAGAGATGTACTCACAGCACCTTGGTCTCCTGTGTGCTTCTTTATAATTGTATAAAGGGGAATGATACAGTTCTTTCAAATGTGGAAGAAGAACATAGGGGATATATACTTGGTACCATGAGAAACTTTTTTCCTATTTTTCCAGAGGTGCAAGAATATTTTATGTGCACATCTGTGTTCTTTCTTCATGCAAATAGTTTGATCTTATATCTGAATGAAGACACAGTCTTCAGAATAGTGTATTGACATCTAATATTAGTAATACTTCAGATCCTGCTTGGGAATGTTTACTTAGAATATAGATTTTCATTCTTCTGTGTGTAATCCCTTACTTCTGAAAGTGGCATGAGCGAGTATCCTGCTTGTATCTAAAGAATATGGAAGATTTTTGAAATGACGGAAATGTCATTTTATGCTAGGGGTATAGTCACAGGCACCAGTTTCACTAGTATGAAACCTATTTATTCCACTTGCTGAACACAAGTCTTTTTGCATGTGTGATCTTGTGGGGAGGGGGAAATTAAGTTGGGGGGTTTTACAGGTTTTTTGAGCATCATTAGGTGGTTTCAGTGGGGGCAGGTGGTGTCGGTGTTCCAGGAGTTGTGAAATCTTTGGAATATAGGCTGTTATAGGCTGGCGGCAGAAGCAGTTGTGCAACTTTTCTGTTTTACAGGCTCACCTGTAATCAAAGTAAATGGTGTTTCCTAAATGCCATTAGAGTGTGAAATTAAACAGCAGGAATTAAATAGGAAACCATTTCTTTGCTCTTCAAATGCAGCCTTGCTTCAGCTGGCACTCTCACCCATCACGGCTCTCACTAGGCACCTTCCTGCAACTTGTCAACCACCTCCTTCTTCATTGTGCATGTGTTGTTGCCCTTTCATTGAAGTTTTTGTTCCGCATCCCCAGATATATGTTCCAGTATTTAAAGGGTGGATACAAAGATGGAGACTCCCTTTTAACAAGGAGCCACATGGAAAAGACAAGGGGTAACGGGTACAACTTACTTCTGGGGAGATTTTAATTGGACACAAGAGGAAAATTTTTAGCAATGAGAACTATCAGCCATTGAAATTATCTCCCCGGGAAGTGGTGGATTCCCCTACATTGGTCACTTTTAAGATTCAGCTGGACAGGGTGCTGGGCCATCTTGTCTAGACCATGCTTTCACCAAGAAAGATTGGACCAGATGCTCCTTGAGATCCCTTCCAACCTGGGATTCTATGATACATGTATGCGGTCCTACCCACCAGCTCTCTCACCATGCAATTTGCCACCAGTCTCCTGAATTTAAGCCCCGCAGTTCAAACTCTGCTCAGACCTTGCCGCATGTGAAAGTTCATGATGCCACTTATCTGGCTGGTTCCAGAGAGAAGTGCCGGGAATGGGTTGCCTTTGCAGAAGAAAAGGTGGCTGCTGTAGCAACTGGTGGCAGGAGAGGCCGTATCTGTTAGTAGCCTTTGCGACTTTAACAATCATCCATTGTAAGGTGACTTGGTGAGTTGCTATGTCTCTGTGGTAGTTTGTGTGTTATGTTGTTCTGTGTCCTATGGATTGGTGATTACAGACATCACATGTAAACAGTTTACCCTTTCAGCTTCACCTCATAGGCATTCTAGCACCTTGGTTTTAAGTGACTTTCTATGAGCACAAAATTTTAATACAAGTAATCAAAAAGGATCCTTATAAAAAAAATTAAATAGAAGTTGTGCATTTCACTGTAGGTAAACCAACTGCCCCAATTTTAAAATAAAGCTGCTGCAACAGAATATTTATTTAGAAAAGTGATTGTAAGAACTAATGGATTGAGACATGCTATTATTCTCTCACTGGTTTGCTCACATAAAGTAAAACAATTTTAAGGGTTTCATTTCATATTAATAGATAGCCATTGCATCTTAGTGACTGCATGTCTTACAGAATATTTTACAAATGTTAATAATTGTGGAAGATTTGCACATAGGTCTGCACTTAAAGTATCAGCAGCTAAAATGTAAAATTTCTTTACAAAATATCTATGGTAGTATTTTTTCCTTTCCTTAAAGAGAACAAAACAATGTTATCATAACAGGTAGTGGTGATGCATTATTATAAAATATAAAATTGATCAAATCTTTTCCTCTCTTTAAGCTTTCTTTCACAAGGTATTTGATGGGAAGCGGAACGATCTGTATTTCATGGGAGAAAAAATATTTTGGACCTGGGGTTTTGTAAGCATTCTTAAACATCAGGTTAAATCTTAAGGCATCTATTAATAAAGGAGAGAAAGGAATAATTTTTTTCATCATCGTGAAAGTCTTATGACTAAATCTTTGCTTCCTTTACAGACAGCAGCGTTTAGGATATTCCTTTTCTCAAGCTCCAGGGCAGCTCTGTACAAGTTGGTAGTGAATAAAAATGCACATGATGGCTCTTCACTCACACATTTTATTTGATTGACTTTTGTCTAGTTTATAGTACCAAAATTTGCTCAGTGACAGCCGAAAATATTTTAAAATGTACCTCCTTAAAACCCAACATTTTAGGAGTGGCATTGCTAAGAAAAAGTTTTGTTGCTTTTCTGTCTTTGAATCCAATCCCCAAGAATGAGCGTGCATTCAACAGTGTGCGTTTGTATGCATTTCTGATATTCAAAGAAGTTGACTAAATATTAGCAGTTTACTAAAAGCTGAAAATTTCTGCAATTTTCAAATTAAATTTGACCAAATGAAAATACAGGTCATTATAAGCAAACAGCTATGCTATTTAAGCTTATTCTTAATTGGGAAAAAACAAGTGAGAGAGGAAAAAAAATCATCTACTTTCTGTTGAAAAATATGATACTTTTTAAAATATTTTTTTAATAATTCCATAAACTAGCTATGTCTCATAATTGAATGCTTGGGGGGGGGGGGGAATCATTAACTCATAAAAATAATAAAAGTAAGATTGTTAGTGAATACAGCTACAAGGCATTAACGATCACACGGTCTAAATGTGCAGGAATAAACTACTGATAAAAAAGACTATGAAGGACAGCAGAGAAATTTCAAAAGCAGTGTTATATTTTGGCTGTGATTTTTCCTCTGAAATACTTGTTGGGAAGAAAGAGTATTCTCTGCTATCTGGAGAGAGTGGATGAGCAGAATCTGCTTGTGTAAGTGAAACCAACTCAGCGGTCCGTCAGCCTGTAGCCATGATGCCCTTCGCCTTTCCCAGTCCCTGTCCCATCCCTCGCCTTTTCTTCTGCGTCTTCTTCTTGTGTAAAAAGACTCTGAGCTCCTGTCACCTGAAGCAAAGTTAATGCAAGGAAAATATTTTGATAATTCAGTTACAGGCCTCTAACAAACCTGTGCAGAGTATACAAGCAGTATTTTCAGGAGGTTTTATTTTAGTCAAATTTGTGTGGATTTTCACTGTGATGGAAAAGGCACTTTGCCGTGAGAGCAACCTCTCTGCCAAATGTCAAGTCCCTGCTCCAAAGTGTGGAAGCACTAGAGATTCTCATTGAAACAGCTGTATAAATATCTGCAAAACTGTGTTTTTCCCTCCTTCACTCTGAAACAACTGAACTATTTTTGCTTATGCCTTCCGGAAAAAATTTCGCCTGAGGCAAACACTCATCGTGGAGCTTTACAGTCCAAATAGTTAAAATGGAGTCAAATTATAAGTGATAATATAAGCTTATAATATGTCATACTTAAATATCGGTGTTGATGTCTGCCCCTTGTATAATACTACAAAGACTCTTGAATTTCTGTAGAAATAAGAAGAGACCAAAGTTATCTTCCCTTAATAAGAAAATGTAAAATATATGTAAAAAATAGTGGTGAAGAGTGAAAAAATCAATGAAAATTCATTTTTGAGTAAACAATACATGAATGCTCATAATTACTATGCATATTTTTCATTGATGCTGAAAACATTGAAACGTGTATGGTTCATGGTTCAGCTGCAAGAGACCTGCAATAAGCAAGGGATCGTTAAGAGGGGTTACAGATCTCTATTTTTTTCCCCCGTCCTTCTGGCTAGTGAGTTTCACATTCTTTGCTCCACGGAGTTTTTGTTTCAGCAACCTGTAACCAGGCGTGAAGTGTGCTCTCCTGGGAGCTGGAAAATGCAAGTTTGAACCTGCTAATTCTTAAGTGAATACTTTAATCTTAAGTCTCTTAAATCTCTTATACTGCTTCCACTGCCACCTTTCTCTTTTTTTTTTTTCTTTCAAATAAAAATACTGAGTCAGTTCGCTACAGCCAAAGATACAAATTGGAGCCTAGATTTGGAGAGGAAATTTGAAGCAATGAATCCTAGTCTCAGACAAGTGTCTAATCCATGGCTACAGGAAAACACATAAATCTTTGAAACAGGCACATAACTTTCCCCATTCCTCGTAGAGGGAATTTCATAGCTAACTGGCCTTTGAGAATTATGTTCCAGGAGCTGGATAACTAAAATACTCACTTGGTTACAGTATCCTTAGAAGATCTGGTAGGCGTGACAGTATGGAGTGTTACCCCATCTACCTTCCTGCATGTCTTTTCCAAATAAAAATTCTTTTTCCAAATAAAATTAGTAAAGAGGACAATGAGGGAGACTGTTCCAATTTGGAAAAAATACTTCCTTTCAATTAACACTGATACTGATGTTCATTTTAAAGCCATATGGAGGTTTTGCATCTTTATAACACTAGTGTAATTTCTCTTCGTGTGAACTAGAAGAAACAAATAAACTGGGCTGTGTGAGCAGGGGCGCAGCCAGTCAATCAAAGAAGGGATTGCCCCCCCCCGTGTGGCTAAGTGTTGGAGGTAGAAACACACAGCAGTGAAATATCCTGAATTTGTATATTTATTTTTTCTGGTTTTCCATTGCACTATCCTATATAATCTTTGTCCTTAGAACATTTAACATTGACATTCTCTTAGGATTATTCAGGAGAAAACATTAAGCATTTATAGCCATAGTTAATATCTTTATAAATAGTTTATAATAGGATCTACCATAATAAAAGTTTGAAATAGTTTCCATTATAATTCTTTGTTTTCACATATTCTAAAATTTACAAAGTACTTGTTTTCAGGGGTGAAATTTTCCGTGTTGTGAATCTGAAAAGTATTTTTTCCCTCCTTAACTTAGAATATAATCCTTTCAGCTATTTTGGAAATATAGGCAAATGGGAAAATTACTTTTTTCCTTTGTATTATAATAATAATAATAATAATAATAATAATAATAATAATAATAATAATAATAATAATAATAATAATAAAGAAAATCCTCAGCTACACTTTTAACAATACTACAGGGAAAAGAAGTTAAGGTTGAAATGTGTGGTAAGATCTACTGCCTTTGCTTGCTCTGAGGGAAAAATTAAAAATAAAGCCATAAATGACGGAAAAATAACATCAAACTGTTCCCAGTAACATCTGCTAAGCTTATTAACAGCAACTAATAAAAACCCACCCCCTTAATGACGTCGCTGCACATTCCCTTTGCCTGAGGCCATCCAGGCGTGAACTAGGCGGGCTGCTGCGGCTCCCTGCTGCTCTCCAGGCCTTTGCAGATCCTTCCCGTGGCTCTCGGTCAGTCGCTGGGCAGCCACACAGCCCCAGCTCGGGAGGGGTCAGGGATGTGCCTGTCCTTTGTCACACATGTGATCATCAACGCTGGTGCTTCTGTCCACTACTGGCCACCTGGGGCCAGCCTGCACAGCTAAAAAAATGTAGGTTTTTATCCCAGGGCAGACTCCTGTTGTTTTACATCATCTTATACATAGAGCTTTGCTAACTACAGGGGTCGGTTTTGTCACACAAGTTATAGGTGTTGTCATGAGACAGTAGTACCAGAATGTCTTTCACATTTAGTCATTCTCTAACTACACCTCTTGTCACACTGTCCTAAAAGATACTAAAATAGCACGAAATCCAAATGTACGTGGAATTGAAACACAGGTTTTACTGAATACCTGGGCCTCGTGGGAGAGAAGGAGTAACACACAAATCTACAGATATGTGGACAAACAGGTCCTTCTGCATGGCAATGGTGCTATGTTTGTGTTGCTGCCCCTTGCCTGGAGAGCATTTCCTGCGCCCTGCAGCTCTGGGACAAAGGTACAAAGTATGAGATTATGGGGCTGAAAAGACCTCAAACCCTTCTGTACTTCCAGCAGGTCACCTTCCTGTTCTCCTGGTGTTTATGTGACACGGTTGCCATGCCTGTCCATAATGTGTTGGGTAGTGGAGATACCTACTGTCTGGCACAAATACCATTGCAACCAGTAAGGTGATAGTGGTGTGGTTTTTAAAATGGGGGTTCACCCTCAGGGTGGTATAGGAAGTAGTTTATGTAAGGAATGTGGCAGAACCCACATCTGGATGGATGTTTTATTCTTGTCTCAGTCTTCAAAAATAAGGTGCACAAGCAAGACACAACCTGATTCTGCAGCCTAGTTAAAGCACTTGGATGCGTTGAGAAAGATGAGGATTTTGGCCCCTGCTACCAGAGTTGCACCATTTTAAACAGCAAAGATGCAGGATTAAAATCAGAAATAATTGAAAAAGCCTTATTCAGATATTCCATCTTTTGGGCAAGACCTTCAGGCTGTCTCTCACTTGTCTTTCCCAGACCCATTGCTCTTGCGTTCCTTGCTATGGCATTGCCTCATTTAAAATGGGCATCATGCCTGCTAACCCCAGCTGCCCATGCAGCAGCAACCTCATGGAGGTTTCTGGAAGCTCCTTTTCTGTCCCAGCTGGATAGTGTCACCTCAAAGGCACATGTTTTATCTACTGGGCCTTGGCCTGTCTCATCACAGTTGGATGTCTGTCTATGCTGTCTGTGTCCATTCTTATGGGTAATCTTGGGACTCAGATACCTCATGTTGACATTTTAGTGGATTTTTACTGTAAGGTGTCAGAGAAACTCTTGACAGCTAAAAAAGAAACTGTGCTTTCTTCTGAATATTTGGGGGAATGTTGATTTACTCACGTCTGCGGTCACAGAAAGAAAATGAAACAGGTACAACCAGTTCTGGTAGGAACTCATCCCATCATATTCCTTTTACTTCAGTACTCTGTAAATGTGAAGCACAGATGAAAAATGTAAATGCTAATGTTTGCTTCTTTTGGTTTTGTTGAGGTTTTAGTAAAAATCCAGGTAAATGAAGCGAAAAGTTAAATTTGAGATAGTGTTAATACACTGTTCCTCTTGCCGAAAATCAAGAAAAGCAAATATCGATAGAGCAATTGTGCCATCTTTTTAAAATTGCAATGTCCCTTAACTTTTTTGAGCATGTAGCACTACTTTTAAGATTAAAAACACTCTTCTTTTTGCATTACGTATGTGGAATTGCACGCACACACAGAGAAGTAACTGCATAATCAGGTGATAATGTATTTTGGCCTAATTGGTTTGAAATGAGTGGACACATGCTATTGTCCCCCAGTTTGTCCTAATTGCCATTTTGTGCTCATGTAAGGATGAAAATTCTGGTTCTGTTTAGTGGCAGCATTCCCAATTGACTTTGGTTGTTCCAAGAGTGATGCGGTGTCTTGATTCCCAGACTAAATCCAATCATGTGTTTTGATTTCTCAAGCTTCAGTAATTCTTTCCCAGTTTTTATTTCAAAACAATTCATTTCATTTCATTTGTAAGCTCTATAACTACCATAAACCATTACTCTCCCATCAATCTTATTTTTGGCTTCCCGGAGTTTTCCATACAATATACTACGTGCAAACATTGGTTTTGTTTATTAAAAAAAAAGAAAAAAAATAATTGAAGTTGCCTTTTCTTAGAACTAAGCTATAAAAGAGGTATAACACAACTGCACTAATTAAGAAGAGCAGTTGGTTTTGTTTGTGTTTTTTTCCTTTAGCAAAGTGCCAAAAAGGAAAGATCAATACAGGAAAACCCGTTTCACTCTTCAGAAAAGGGAGTTGGAAAAGATCCACTTGAACTCTTAGAACTGAAATGCTGGAGGCTGATGTAATTAAGTAAACCAGCTGAGAACTGAAAAATAACCTGATCAAACTAAGAGATTATAAGTATGAAAGAGTTGATGCACAGTTCTGCATCTTTTGATAGAGGAAGTAGTTTGCTGGGAATTTGGTCATGAAAGGCTTGTCTTTTGTTGACAATTAGTTATATTGCACTGGAAATTGTTGATTAATTGAAAAATGCTTGAATAGCACTTAGAAATTGCTGGAATAGCTCGTTGCCCTTTTTTTTTTTTAAATAAGATGTGGGTTTGGTTCCAAATGGCTTTTCAGTTTGAAATGTAATTTATAATTTAAAGAAAAGTAGTATTCATGCTGAAATAAAACTTTCTGCAATGATGTTCACCAAAGTGTTTAATTGGGCGAGTTATTTTTATTAATATTTTTGTATTAGGTTTGATTATTGTTTTTTTAATGTTTTGATATTTTACTGGATGATGTATTATTTTGTTAACATTTCTCCAGGACAGGACAATGATTTTGATAATTTATTGCAGATTTTTAAAAGGATAAATAAAGTAGGCACAGTTATGCTTTAAAAAGAGAGAGTCATCTGTCCTAAAGCATGTCTTTATAGGTGTTGCACAGCAAACTGACCTTCTCCCTGAACAAAGGTGTTTTTTTTATACAGATGAAAACCCCATTTTTGTCAGATTTACCCACACAGCATTTGATTTATCAAGAGTGACCTCTTCAGGACAACATTACTGGTTTATTGATCACTGCCACATGTCTGTAGTTGTCATTCCTTCCGTCTCTTTCTTCAGTTGGTACCAGATTTTAAATGCTGATATGGCCGAGGTCAGTGATTAATTGTATGAGGTACCCTAACATGTCAGGATCCAAGCTAGACCTTTTTTATATCTGTGCCATTTTTCCTGAAGCTCTTGGATTCAGATGCAGTTGTTACTTCTTTTTGTCAGAGTGTGTCTTGCAGGCAGCAGTGAGAATAAGGGTGAGCTGGGGCTCCCTGCATTTGTTTTGGTTTAGTGTGGTCTTTTAAAAATCAGCAGGAGGTCAGTGTAAATAAATAGACTTAAAACCAAAACCAAAAGAAGAGCCGGCCTTAACATTTGGTTAATGCACGTTTTCTGACAAGCCTATTGCCTTTTCTCTTTGAGGTCCCTGTCCTTACTGAGCTGCTATAAATGTCGGTGACAGAGCTCAAAGTGAGACAGCACATACTGTACAACACAATAACCATTCTCGGAGGAGATTACTCTGTTTTGCAGAATCTCAGCTTCATTGCCTCAAAACAACAAATTTGTTGTTGTGTTTGTGAGGAAAACATCAAAATATTAACAATGTAAGTGATGCAAAGACATCCGTGAGCATCTGTAAAGAGCCTAGGACAGTAGCTCTCAGAGGTTTCAGCTGTCTGATTTTTGTCATTAAATAGTTCAGATGACCTATGGTGATCACTTAGAGAATGAGGATAGTTAACTATTTGCCTCCTTGCTGAGAAAAAACAGGGAGATGTGGTGCAGGTCGTACTGCGAGCATATCTTGATTTGCTTTCTCTAGAAGGGGCAACTGTCTATATTTTAGGTTTGGCTGTTTTAAAGCAAGGTGTCAAGTTCAAGTCTTACAAGGAGGAGACTGAAAGCTGTGCGTGCACAAGCTGCATTTTGAAGAAGGCTAGCTGTTATTTTGGTGACTGGCATAGGTGGAGTTTGGAAAGAACCGGCCTGCATGCTCCGTACCTTGTAATCAGCAGGAATGCAGTGGTCTCAATGGTCTCATTCCCTTGTCAGGATGTTTGTAAAGAAGAGATGTTTTACTCTGTAGCTTCATGAAATGGCAGGAGAGACTGCAAGGGGAGAGGGGGCCGAGTGTGCTCTTTTCCTCTCCAGAAGTTCGGTTTTGTCACTCTGGGAAGGAAGCGTACTGGAGTTCCTCCTCGAGAAGAGGCAGCTGCGATAAAAGCCAAGGCTGAGGAATGCAATGGTGTGGGCCAAGCAGAGCTCGCTAGCCTTTGGGGAAGAGCTGCTGGCTGCCGACTCTGTTCTGGCTCTATGGTAAGACACAGCCTAGAAATACAGAAGCGTAGCGCTCATTGAAAGGTTCTGATGAAAGTATTTTTCAACAGAAAATACTGAGATTGATTAAAGTGACTCGTTTTGTGAGAAGTGGCTTCTGGCTTTGGGAAATGTTTTTCATTAAACTACAGAGCATATGCAAAACAGTAACACATTGATTTGGCTATGCTGTCACGGTGCCTTCCTACAGCCTATTTTAGTTCTCGTGTTCGCATTCTCTTCTCTGAGTTGGGGAGACTTTAGTGGGTCCTGAGAGATGCAGATTGATGGTGCACGGGGCCATCTTGGACGAGAAAATGGGAGCACGAGTGTGTGAACTCTGATTCTATGTGGCAGGGCATCAGTTTGATAACATTAAGTATTTGAACTTTCTGAAATGTTTTCACTTTTATAAAACCTCTCATTTTTGCCTTTTTTTCTCCCAAAACAAATATATGATTTCTCTTCACCCCCCCCACCCCCATCATTTTAATGACAATCTTGTGATCATTAAAACTTTGGTTGAGAAAAGATATTTTGGCGTAGCCTTGTCAAATAAGTAGGTAAATAGTGCAACCCCTCCAGGAGATAAATGAAAGTTTGTGGGGTTTGGGTTAGTTTTTGAGGGGAGGGTGTTTATTTAACACTAATGACCCCCAAAAAATCCTCCCTAGAAGCTGGAGACTGCTCAGCACTCAAGTAAAGCAGACTGGGGCTTGCGGATTTCTTCAGCACGTAAGACGAGGGCCAGACTAGCTGGCTGATGAATTTCTGTCGGCAGGGCGGGATGCAGAAATGGGAAATGCCCAGCTTTCTATTTAGGTTCCAGGTTTAGGTTTTAGTTTAGGTGTTTTCCCTAAATGTCTGGCCTGTTTCCGCCTTCCTGAGGGGAAGACTGGACTGGTAACTCTCCGTCCCTGTGGATGGCAATGCTGCTTCAAGTAGCAAATGTAAACTCCTTTCCTGAAATAGCCTCAGCTGTCCCCTGCCCCAGGGTTAGCCTGGAGGTCAGGGCATGGCCCTGTGAGCATGATTTAGAAGAGAGGCAGAGGAGTTGTGTCTTTGGATGCTATTTCAAAGTTGGAAAAGTTATTTTCCCTTGATTCTTCAGCCAGATCTCCCTTATTTATGGCAACAGTGCTAAAATATGCCAGAAGGAGGAAGAGCAATCTTTGCGTAAGGGGATGGGATGTAAATAAACTATTCTTGGTCGACCTGACTAGCTCTGTGCTGAACCATAGCTAGAAGCGAGGCTGCCTTCTCCAGAGCTACTTCCATGGCCCATTAGCAAGATTCCCGGTGCTTCAGGAAGGTTTAATTTGAGAACAGTGGTATGTCGGTGTGCAGAGCCAAATCGGGTCCAGTGGTGTACTCCAGGAAATAAGCTGCCCTGGTTGCCCGGAGCACAGGGGGGTGTGCGGCAGGGTTAGCTTCGCTGGAGCCAGCCCAACTCCAGCTGAACCACGTAGCTCAGCAAAAGCCAAGCAGCCCTACAAGCACAACGGTAGCATAGCTGAGCTAATAACCCAGGTTTTGACCTCTGTATGGGAAGCATTTCTGCCACCCGATCCCGGCAGAACTGAGAGCTGAGTGTTTATTTAAAATAAGTGTTAAATTTAATTTTGCATGATCTTGACAAGCTGTCCATCTGGGGAGGGTTGAATGTTTAGGATCCATTATACTTTGGGAAGTCTTAGTGGGCTCTGCTCACGTGTTTGGACATTCTCAAATATCTGCAGGATCACAACCCAAATTCTTAAGGTGAGGTTGAAGTAAATAGAACTTTCCATTATGTGTAATTGGGTACACGAAAAAGTGTTGCAAGTAAAGAAAGCTCCAACACATGTTTGAATACTTTTGGTAAATCCTCTTGACATTGTGAAGAATTAAGATGTTATTGCTGGTTTAAATGTGAAATGTCTCCAAAGACACATCAGTATTGTTTATAAGCTATAATTTATTCCTTTTTAAAAACTATTAATCTAGGTAATACCGATCTCCAGTAAAGGGGACCATCAATTAGCAGAAATAAATCTGTCACAATGATAATTAAAGGTTTCTGTGATTTTCTAGAGAAGTTTGCGTATGTACATGAAAATAAATTGTATTGAGGGGGAGGCTAGTTGTTTGTTCTTTATGAATCAGATATGGAAATACACAAAAGATAAGTACGTTCCTCTCCTCCCCACCATGTCTTCTGTAGCCTTTTTTATTTGGGGTGTTTATCTGCGGAGAAGACGGAAATCAAAAAGACCGTTAATGAAATTGAATATGGTCTTTCATAGCTCAGCCAAATTTCTAATGAATAGATTTCTCTGGGTCAAAGCCAAGATCTGTGTATCGTTTTGGAAGGGTGAAAGCTTTACAGTTGTATATCTGATTGCTGCACAGGCATCTGTGGGAGGGAAGAAACCTTAAATGTATGAGTGGGGATCAGCTGGTTATTTATGTCGTGGTAACAATGTGTATAAAGATATGATCCGACACGTATGTCAAAGTAATTCCTGTTGACTGACTTCAGGGAAAATGCATTGTAAATCCAGCCACTCGGTGTGCTTGGGATTCTGATACAAAGGTAGCTGCTGGGGAGTTTTTTCTGGGGCTGTCAGACTATTTATTTTGCAGTCAGGCTGATTTTCTCTGGTTTTAATTCATTTAAGAAAAGTCTTTTTTAGAAAAACAAACAAAAACCGACACTCCTCTTTTCCCTTCCCTTCCCTTTCCCAAAGCAACCCTCTGTATGTGGGAAATATCGTGTTATTGTCTTAAATTAGCAGGATGCATCCAGAAACAGCATTTGTAGTTGCTTGATTTTTTTTAATAAAGTTCATTTTACCACAAAGTACGTCATTGCTGAAACTGAATTTTTGTAAGAGGTTTCATCTTTACCAACTTTCCTACCACCAAATAATGAAACTGCTATTTTTAAAATGCTTTTAGAAATGTTATGTTGGGTGTTTTTTCTAAAGCCACAGCTATCAAAGTTTCTTGATTTATTGTTATCATGGCCATAGCAGTGATACCGATGTATTTTAAGTACTCAGACAGGGATGAAAATGGCCTTAACTGTTGCCATGAATGTCTGTCTTGTTCTTCATTGTATGGTGATGATTGTGCAAAAAGGGGCATGGGGATTTATTAATTATTCAGAACAAGTCTGTTTATCTGGAAGAAGGACATATAAAGTTGTACTGAAAGTGGTGCTTTCACTGCATGCAGTCGCCAACCTTGGTAACTGAAGCCCTTACGGCTACCAGTGCTTCCAGTCTCCTGATCCTGTGGCAGAGAAATTTGAGCCCATTTTACAGATGAGGGATTAAGGAGAAAAGAGACCCAACGGCTTCCCAGGGCGATACGTGACATGTGTGACAGAAGTGGATGTTGGATATAGCTGATGTTGTCCTTATCCAGAATCGTAGCAGAAAGTGATCATCCTTTCCAAAGTGGATGAAATTTTCCCCACCGAGACTGCACAGTTTTCAATATTTTGTTTCTTCTTGTTCTCCGGGAAGTGCAAACTGTAGCAATAAAGACTGGAATACTTGAGGAAGATGCCTCCCAAATTAGCAAGCTATGGTTTCTTATGGAAAACCCGCATCCGAGCCACTGATGAAATATAGCAGCCCAGGAGAATAAAAGGCTTACCAGGGTTTGAAAGACCTCCATTTACATAAATATGCAGAGACATCTGTTACAGTCATGAGTGACCTGCTGGTTTAAATCATCAGCAGGGGAAACTTGTAGTCGATCAGCATTGCCTGCAGTAGCAGGTGCTACTTTAGGCAACAGGAATTGCTGAAGAGGTTTTCGATGAACAAAGACCTTTCCGCTTGCCAAGAAGAGACATACGGGAAATTGAAACAAACGGCACACGCCTACGGTCTTTCATTTGTAATATGCGACGAGAGCGTAGTGTGTGCTTCTGCGTCCAAATCTTTACATGATTAGTTGTAGGTATGGTGTGGCTGACAAAGTTTATGTCGGAGAAGTACTTACGGCTTTTCAAACCAAACTACTTAAGTCAGATTCCCAAACAGAAATGAATCATCAAGATTTAATGGAAAATGTTCAAAAAAAATTATCATCTAAAAAACAGTGGGTTTGTTATCAGAGTATATGCCCAAAATAGTAATGTAAAACTGTCATCCTAAAGGTTACGATTGCTTAAGTGAATAATTGAAGTTTAATTCTTGCTCACCATTAATCAGCAGAGACATTATAACGTTGTAACTTTATGTAATGCCAAGATATTTGTATTCCTTGTTGGCACAAGGTATATGGTGTTATCTCTCTTTTTATTTTTCTCTCTCTCCGCCCGCCTCCAGTAATAAAATTTGTAATCTCATCTGAAATTTTGATTTGTTCCTATTTTATGGGAAATCTATTTAAGTTCTTTGTGTAACATGGTTTTGTAAGGAAAGAATCTGTCTTTTCAGTGGATGAACTACTGGACAGAAAACTAGATTACAAAGACGGGGCTTCGAAAAGGTTATGATTTAGTGTGTTATACGTGACTGTAATTGCCAGCAGTTCTGAAAAGAAAATGCTCACACAGTAAAAAGGAAGAACCTCTAGTAAAGCCACACAAGTAGAGTGGACATTTGCAAAGGCTTCCAAATTTTAAAATGCTCCCTCTGACTCTCTCATATATGTTAAATACTGCTCTTTAATTATAATAAAAGGTACATTACAGCTTAAGTACTTGATTCACAACATTTAATGGGTGCCTGACATTGGGACATAACAGCTTAAATAATTATGTGAAATCTTTAAATATCTTAACAGTTTCCACCTCTATTTTGATAACAAATTTCATACTAAATGGAGATAAAACAAAACCTGTTATTTTCTTTCCCTTTGAACAGAGCGTGGATCACACTTCTCGTAAACCTCATCATATTGAGGTTGGGCTAAGATGAGCATAACCAGTGACGAAGTGAATTTCTTGGTGTATCGCTATCTCCAGGAATCTGGTAAATTTCCTGTCTTTCCTCACAACTTCAGGTCATAGATGCAATGGAAAAATTGGCTTTTTTCATGGTGTTGCTTTAGAAATGTTGTGTTGAGTGTTTCAGCCGGATAAACTCAGATTAATATTTCTTGCGCAAAGCCATGTTTCTTTGAAATCATAGTCTTGAACATAATAAAAGTGCAAACATACACAGGTACAAATTAAACATTGCAGCTAGGCAAAACAGGGAAATAAATAACATTATGTTAACAAATTATTTTGTAGAGTTATATCATCTCAGCCAAAGTAATTTTTGGCAGCACAGGCACAAAGCACATGGGTTTTGTATCTTTTTTCTTAGCTACTTGAAATAGTCCTGTCAGATACTTATTAAGTAAAGAGGGATTGTCTAAATTGGTTTTATATTGGCTGTAAATGGAAATTTGGGTGCAAGCGACCGATATTTTAGAATTTCATTAGGGTAATCACGTATGTAAACTGAGCTGCGCAAGTGTCAATGTGGCTCTGTCTTAGTATCAATTCCACCTCTGTTTTCATATCAGAAAATAACGTCTTTGCAGGGCTTTTGCTTTTAGAAGGGAGGCTTCATCTTTCCTTCAAAAAAACTTCATCTTTCCTTCAAAAAAACTGAAATCGAAACTTAAATTTAAGGTCTATTTTGTTTTTGTAGTCTTGATTCCACTCTTCAACTGCAAGAAGTAGAAGTTCTCTTCACTAATGGAAAATGTTCTGTTAGTGCAGAGATGATAGGGGAAGTGAGAAACACTGACAAAGGATTTATAGCCAGGATCCCAGTTTACTTGGTACTGGCCCCATGTTCTGGGTTGGTAAAAGTAGAATTGACTAAAAATATTTGGTTTTTTTTCATATGCTGAAACAACAACAACAACAAATCTGTGAAAAATATGTGTCTTCCTGTCAGAAGACTTGAGGCCAGTTTTAGAATAAGCCCTCCAGACTTGAGAGGTGTCTTGGACAGGGGACCAAAATCCCAGCAGATGGAAGATACTGGGTTAGCCTGATTCTGTTGGTCATTATAACTAGCATTCAGTGTATTCATTAGATATGTTATTTTGATTTGTTTCTTATACTTCCAAAACTATTTCAATGCCAGGAACCAAAATCCCTATGCAAGGAATCTCCACTGAAATTGAGAAGAAGATTTATAATAGTTTTTCAGGGTTTGGTCTTCTAAAACAGCTTTTTGAGAGTCCAGCTGTGGCCTGTGTTAGTAGCTGTTTTCTGACATTGTATTCTCTCTAATAACAGAGCTTATAAAAAATAGTCTACTTCTGGCATGCAATCATATGAAAGAAAGACAGGAACTAACAAAAGTAAAATTTCATCCAGACAAAATTTATATTTAAAAATAAGCTATTGGGTATGACACTAGAAAGGGCTTTTGAACATTAGATCAGTGCGCAGATGGACATAATCAAAACCTAAAGAATCCTGAAATTGTTTTGTGTTGATACATTTGTATTGTAGGAGATTCTACATAGCAGTGTATTATACAGTAACTTTTCGTGATGTGAAAAAAGAAAACTAGCCTTTTCTATTCCTCTTCATAGATCTGTAGGTGGGTTAGTGTTGTGTAATGATTCAGACGGGGGCTTTACAAAGTCAATCAAGAATGGTGGTATCAGCCAAATGTCAGGAAAAAGTTCTTCTAGGTAACCCCTCTCCCACAAGCAAGCAATCACTTTTTCCATTTTAGGGAGAACTTCACATACAAATTTTCATATTAATTGCAAGTTGTACTGCTCTTATCTTTTTATGAACAGGGCCAAATGTTTTTCTTACTTAATCCGCACATACTAAAGGCATTCACAAAAACATAATATTTCCACTGTTTCTGTTGTATTTTACCCATATAAGAGAATTGAAGTTGAGGTTAAATATTTGAAGAAATATTCAAATATGCTTCAAGCTGAGCATATTGAAATCTAGATGCCAGGTGTTGATTTAGCAGATATACTTGACAGTTTGCTAGGAATACCATTCAGCAAATAAGAGCTATAAGCAATGATGAATCCGCTAATCTGTTTTAAAAGCTTCTTACATTCAGTTTGAATCTTCTTTCATACTGTCATTGTTTTTTCCAAAGAAAATTTTGTATTTGTATTTTCAGATAGAGTAATAAGACAGAAATTGTTATACAGCATCTTGCCTTTCCACCTGCTAGTATAAATGCCATAAGATGCGACAACAGATGAATGATGTCTAATCAATAGCTTCAGAAATAATGCATGCCAAATTTAGAGGGCTAGTGCTTAAATACAGTTTAAGTTCAAACCCCTACTGTTTAAGGAGTTTTCCAAAAACAAGGTTGTTGCATTGATTATTTATTAACATTAGCTGAACCCAACGCTTCTAAAAATTACATCAAATACAGCCATAAAGGTTGCTTACAAGACTGTACAAAAGTTCAAATTTTTTTTCAGGAATCTGTCCTTTAATCTTATCCTGTAAAACTTCCAGGCTTTCCCATAAAATGTAGGCAAATGGTAGGAAGAAGAGAGAAATGACAAAAGGAAATACATAAGGCAGAACAACTATGAAAAAAGCAAACTGTCCCTATAATATTTCAAGTATTTTGCAACTGCAAGGCACAGAAGCACTTGAGATTCTTTGAAACATTATAGCAAAGATACTGATGGATGCTTTACACTTCATTATGAAAATGCTAGCAGGTCATTCTAGTAGGAGTTCAGCTCTTCTAAAATTGAAATTAGAAGTGAAATTCAGTAATTATATTTCCTCCTTAATTCTCTGTCAGACTAGAAAACTTGCACAGGCGAGTTGAACTGTCTAAACCATTATTGTTGCTTTTTAACAAATCTTGGCATACCAAGGGGAGTTTCAGTGAACTGGAAAAAGCAAACGTTGTGCCAGAATTTTTAAAGGTTAAACAAGATGATCCAGGTAACTATAGGTCAAGCAAAGTCATTGGAAGTTTGAAACTAGATACCTCCAACAAAAAATGAAGAGATGACAGCATGCCTAATGCCAGCCAGCAAGTTTTTATGGATAATAGATCTTGTCAAACAAACTTGATACTGCTTTTTCCAAGATCACAAATGAAGTTGACAAAGATAACTGTGCTGACAATAATACACTTAGACTACTTTATGACATTTACTTAGCCTTGTTGACACTGTGGTTAAAAACAAAACGAAAGAACAGTGTGTAAAATCAGCATAATCCAGGGTTACCAAATGGATTAAAAACAGGCTACCGGAAACATCTTGAAAAGTGATTAGAGTTGGGGAATATTCATCTCACAGGTTGCTTCTAGTGGGAACTCACAGGAATCTCTTCTTGGCATGATACTGCTCAATAGCTTTATCAGTTACCTGGAAGGAAATATGAAATGATTCTCAAGTACATTTGCAGATGGAATGAAATGGTAAATTGTGGCACTCGGTGAATTATACTGGCTGATCACGTGGTCGAACAGAAAAAAAAATACAGCCAGGGAGACTGCTTGGAGTTGCCTGCTGCTGGAGAAACAGGCTGGAGAAGGTGCCTGGTCCAGGGGCAGTACATTCAAATCCCTCCAGTACAAGGCAGGGTTTGGACAAGTTAAGGCTCCAATTGCTTAGCTGTATTAAAATAAGTAAGTAAATAATTGGCTCTTCACATAGTGACTGTCTCAGGGCTTATCTGTGCCCAGAAAAACAAAGCAGTCAGGCATAATTTCCATTTCTGCTCCGTGGGTTGATGGCATAGGAATTTCACCACTAAGGTTGTCACTTCCACTGTAGGACTGTGAATGCCCCCCTTCTTGAGGAATGAAGAAATCGAGTGTTTAATTTCAGTTTAAGATTGTTACATCCTATCCAAAAGTCAAGTTCTGCAATGTTCAGTTTGCTCCTTTTTGAATATGAGCTTTTTTGTGCAAAATGTAAGGTGGCCCAATTCTTAAAGTGCTGAGTTCTTCCAAACATTGTTTATTTCAAAGTCAAACTTTTAAAAGTCAGGTTATGTTTATTTGTAGGTGTCTTGATTTAAAGACTACCTTAAAGTGAAAATGTTGGCCTCAGTTACTAAAATCAGGCTAAGGTTATGTCTACACTATGAGTCTGCTACCAGCGTGGAGATAGGAGCATACAAAATACTCCTGGGATGGATGTAGTTATACTAAAAAAGCAGGTGCATTGACAAAAGTGAAACAAGCTATACCAAAGAAGCCACAGTTCTGACATCCAGATTGCGTTGGTTCAGGTTTGCACCTCTTCAAATTCCCGAGACACATACTTTTGCTAGCAGCCATCGTCACTGCTGACATAGTCCTTATATTGGTTTTCTTCAGAGGAAGAACTGTGTTTCTACAAAACCAGATAGAATTCAGAATATAGAGTTTTCCCGTTCCGCTTTGTCTGCCTAAAAGAGAAACAGATAATTATTTGTCTTTTGGAATGATGGTCAGAGCAGTACAATCCAATGGGAGTAATAGGGATTCCAAGGAAAATTGAAAAAGGGTGAGGGGGGATGGCAAAACCAAGGGAAATCAAATCTCTCACATGTCCTTTAATCTAAAATGTGCTGTTGTCTGTTCTGAGTGACAAATCCTATCATAAGTCCAAATACTACAATAAATTACCTTCCCTTACCCAGCCCAACATGTCAATTCAGTTATTAAAGCTTTTTCAGATTTGGTATTTTTGATGTATTGATCGATTTAATTGTGTTCCTTTTCTAGCACTTACATGCATCTTGCAGTATAGAATCTTATCTGAAAGTCAGCTCCCCAGCTCTCTACGGCTTATACCGCTCTCTGGTAGGGCATTTGTTGTAGTGGATGTCTGGCAATGCCTTGTTAAGAGTTAAGGTTGTGTAACAGTTTCCATTTTCACTCATATTTTTACTGTTCAGTTTGGATTTTTCCATGTTTTATGACATACACTTGATAAACTGTTCCTCAGTGTACAATCCGTACCGTGTCCAAGACAATAAAAGCACTAGTTGGATGCTTTTGCTAAAAAGATGTCAATGAAATGTTTAGCTGCTGACTTGGGACAGTTTACCATTATACTTGAGAACTGTGATGTGTTTTTTTCCCAACCATACAAATTAAGGCAGCTAATAACGTAGTTATTTTCCATCTGTAGATTCAGGATCACAAGAATGTGTTAGTCTCTTTGGTTTATAGTTGACAAATTTTTCTTGTTTTGCTAAAATATAAGATTTCCTCTCGGATGTTAAGCATAGGCTCAAGGGCACATACAACATGAGGCGTTTCTGTGAATCTCAGCACAAAATCCTTTGTAGAGTTAGGCATGTGCAAACATGGGCCTTTCCTGTTAACCCCATCCAGGGCATGTTGCTCTCATTCTGCCTTTGGAAATTAAGCGAGAATCTAAAGTACGGGTATTCTGAAGCTTCTGGGATTTCATCATTATGATGTTGTCCAACTAGATACTAGTAGTTGGAATAGTACAAGTTTACAATTTTTCCAATGCTCTTTACAATATTTTTGAAAAGGAAGCAACATTGTGAGAAGGAGAATACCTTCTTTATGGCTCATTCTCTTTTTTAACAAAGGAATTTTGTACAAAATGTAAATATCATCATTTGCTTGGGTAAGTTCTCAGGAAATAGAGAATGACTGAAGATCAATATTCTGTTCTTTTGAATTTGGGCCTTATGCAACAGTCTTTACTTACATAAGCCTATGTAATTTTTCTCTGAAGTCCATATTTTTTCTTCATGTGAGGTACATTTTGAACAACTGTGTATGTCACAGAGTTCCTGAGTCATAGATGAGAAAATTGCATGTTGAAAATAATTCAGATTAAGCATAGCATAAAATATTGGCATATATAGGTCAGCTAAATTTGTTTCCAAGCTAACTGCTTCTTTGTGTAGGAAGGCTGCTGCTAGGTAGAAGGGGAATATACAGTGCATGAGTTTTGCTTAAATTACTAACATGTACACCTTGAAGAATAAGTCATTCAAAGAATGAAGCACTTGGTCAATAAAAGCACTTGTTCAGTGTGACAGTAAAAACAATAGTGTGCACTGGTAGTAGAGACAGTGGATAATGATGTTTCGCTTGTTTTTTATGGTTTCTTCCAATTTGGCTCATTGGGATCATAGGAGAGTTCAGGTTGGATGATATCGCAGGAGATGGCAGAACTAGAGAGTAGTTCAGGTTGGCAGGCACCTTTGAACATCATCTACTCCAGCTCCCCTGCTCACAGCAGGGTCAGCTGCAGCAGGTTGCTCAGGGCTGTGTTTTGAATATTGGGTTTCGAATATCTCCAAGGATGGAGAGTCCACAACCTCCCTGGACAGCCTGCTCCAATACTCGATCACCCTCGCATTAAAGAAGTGGTTCATTTTGTTTCAATGGAATTCATGTGTGTTTCAGTTTGCGCCCATTCCCTCTGGCCCTGCTACTGGGCACCTCTGAGAAGAACCTGGCTCCATCCTCTTTGCACCTCCCTCAGGTACATACGCACATGGATAAGGTTCCCCGTGAGCCTTCTCTTCTCCAAGCTGAGCAGTCCCAGCTCTCTCAGCCTCTCCTTATGTGCCAGATGCTCCAGCCAGTGATCATCTTTGTGGTCTCTTCACTGGACTCACTCCAGTACGTGCCTGTCTCTCTTGTACTGGGAAGCCCAGAACTGGATGCAGTACTCCAGGTGGGTCTCACCAGGGCTGAGTAGAGGGCAAGGATCCCTTCCATTGACCAGCTGGCAACGCTTTTCATAGTGCAGCTCGGGATGCTGTTGTCTTTCCTTGCTGCAAGGGCACATTGCTGGCTCACGTTCAACTAGTCCAGCCTCCTGCTGAAAACTGAGGAGCCTCAAAGATCTTTTAAAGAACCTGTACATAAAGGTGCTGTTAAACTTAATAGTCACTGGAATGCTCTTGAAGCTGTGTGCATAGCTGTGCTCTGATAGTAAGGATGGAGACCTTTTGTTTGCTGAGGGAAAACTACATCCTTGAAATGACATCCTGCCAGCCAAATATAAAACCCACATTTTAGTGTTGTTTCAGTAACAATCTATGGCTGCATTATTTGTGGCTACATACATGTTATCATTGGCTCTTGGGCCGCATGTAGTCTGCCTGCGGTGTAGAGGAACTGTAGTTCATAGACGAAACTCAGCTGCACGGATTGAAAGACGCTGTGCACTTGCTTAGTGTCTATTTGCACAGGCACTTTTGTGCTAGTGTAACTGGGTGCTGAACAGGTATTACTGAGTACATAAAACAATACACTTTTTGAGGAAATAGGTAAAAACTGTGTGTTTAAACCTGAGTTTAAAATTTCTGTGCCTCGATATTCCTGTTTTAAAGTGAGGTTAATACTACATACAGTACCTTACAGCAGATGGTGAAAGATTTTGGTCCTAAAATGTATTGAAAACCTCTGAGGAAAGACTATTACAGGTGTGCTGGGACACTCTTTAACCTTTTTTTATTATTATTGCAACGTACTATTTGTGATTTTATAGGTGAATATATATGCAGGTGAATATAAATGCAGTATGAAGAAGATGCTAACTATAGTATTCAGGAACTGGCGTTAAGACTGAAGGCGGGGGTTTTTCACCTTTTCAATGACTAGGCTTTGGAGCAGTACAAACTCCACTTTTAATTCTCATGGTTTAGCACAGAGCTGATTTGTGAGCATGCAGCCGTATTTATATGATGTGTTATCCTCTTTAGGGGCAGCCTACTCAATTAAAATGAAATGGCTTAAGCTTATGATCCAAATCTCTGATATACTGCAAGTTGGATGTAGAACCGACATTTGTGACCTTTCATGAATTATTTGAGATAAATAAAAGCCACGGTGTTGTTCTAGGAATGGATGTGTGTTACAGTGATTCTTGCATAAGAGTGCTTGAGAAATTTGACAAAAACAGGTTTGGTTTATATAAAAGTGTTTCCCAAAAGTCACTCCAGAAAGAACATTCCTATCTAATGAGAAACCATCTGTAACTATATATATATTGCATATAATGAAACATAATATATATATTCCTCCCAGCATAATATGTATGTAGTAAAAATAGAGTGTACTATCAAAAGGGTTTATGAGAGGTTTTAATAAACTGTTGCTCTTTTTTTTTTAATCTCTCCCCTACTTTCTGTATTTCTTTTAAACTAGGGAGGAGGTGACTATGATTCCAGAAACAATGAAACTGACTCTTAATTTGAAATTATACTTCATAGATGTAGAATGGATGACTGCTGAAAAGACAAATCAATTTCTCAAATAAGAACTGTATTATTATCTACAGTTTTTCTCTCTGCTAGTAATTATTTATTCTCTTTGCAAATATTAAGTACATTTTAGGAAAATGAGGGTTAGCATTAGAAGACAACAGGCTTTATCAGGCTGCAGTTCCAAAACTTTTTTTTAACTTATCAAAGCTATAGATCTTGGGAAGGATGAAGCTGAAAGGTGAAAGGTAAATACTTTTCCCAGCTTCCTTAAAAGATAAGCAAATTGGTTTCTAAGCCAACAGCACCTCTGTGTCACGTGAAACAATGTGTGAGTCAAAACCACACTGTGCACTTTTGTTTTTTGTAGAGCAGGGAGTATGTACTAGCAGTATTTGATGGTCGGCTTCCCAAAATCCAAATTCTACAATGGAGAGGAAAAAATATCTTTACAGCTACAGAAGTTATTGGTTTTGTCATACTTTGTTCTGGTTATATTTTCAAAAAACTGTAATAAGCTGTATGAGGGCCATTTTTATGTGCATTTATGTGCACAGACTTAGAGTTTTGTGACCAGATATCTACTTTACATACATACATATAAACAATAGTTTCAAATGTTTGTGATGCAGTTCAATAAGTCTTTTGAAAACTTCTTTCTCCGTGTCTTTTACCCTGTTGCAAAACAACAGCAATATAAATGCCATGTAAGAAAAGCAATACTTGGTGCAGAATTTTGTAAGTTCCTGTGAAGGAAAAAAAATACACTGAGTATCTTGTTCTTTTGCCATTTGCAAAACCGTACTTACTTGGTATTTCCTTCTAGGTTTCTTCACAGTTTTCTAAACTTGGCTATTCTAATTTTTCTTTGGCCTGAAAGTTGCCGTACAGCGTTGGATCTCAGACGCTGAGCAAACACCGTGATTTTTAAGCTACACAAACATAAACAATTACACCTTTGCAAATTTATTCCATAGCACGGATTTTGGTTCTGATCACTTCATGTCCTGTTTTTTAAAGCTTGCGTAAATGCAGTATTATAGGGGTATTAAGAAAATAGGATGTTGAGTGGAATGCAAATATCTGTAGGTCAAGATGGCTTTGCTAGTAAAACCAGTGAAGTGCTACGCAGTTGTCAATTTACTGCTTTTCCTTATGATTCTCCAGGCCCAGTGAAAAAAGCTGTATCTTGCAGCTTTGCAAGTTTTTCTGATAACCTGCACGCTGGGGACTTTCTGCCTGCACAGCTACGGCAGTTACAAATCACCCCTCCTCACACCTAAGCAGCATACCTGTGTTAGGACTCCATTTGTAGTCACCATCAGCAGAAACCATCCTGGTGCTGAAGCTCCTGAACGCCCCCTGAGTGTCAGCTGAGGTGTCCTATTTGCCACCGCTTATAGGTGTATATTAGAACTAATAGAAGAATATAGCTTACAGGAAAAAAAAGTGACGTATGTATGACTGTGAAAGTCTCTTCTATAAATGTGACCCTTAAAACGAGGCACGTCTCTTTGTATGTTTAGTTCCACAGACAGGGCTAAAAGAGAACAGCATCCCATTAATTTAGAAGAAAATTTTTTTTTTATTGTTATGGCCTTTGTAAGTTATTTCAAACCTTGCCCGTAGTTGCATTAAATTGCTAGTTCTGTGCTGACAGTTATTCGCAATTGTCATTCTAATTTACACAGAGTGAGTGAAAAAGGGGATTATTTCAGACCTGGCTTTCAAAAGATTTTTTTTAAGTTCCTCTTTCCATTGCTCATGTTCTGTTTTCTGTCTGTATCATATTTCTCTTTTTGTGAATTTGCAGGCCTCAGAAAGGCTTAAACAGTGAGTGCCAAGTACTGCTCATCAAAAGATCATTTCCAAGTTGTATTAATCTTTTCCAACATATTTTCCTGCATGAAAAAGAAAAAAAAAAGCCTGCCAAAAAATTCTTTGGCACATAATAAAATAATTTTGGGTAGCAGACATTTACTCTGAATTCTTGGCAGAAGGTGAACAGGTCAGATATCCAAGAAAAAGGGTGTAACATTTAATATTAGTGAATAATCACTTCTACAAAACTTTGGGTAACGAGGCACACTGTAATTTTGGCAACTGACACAAGCTACAGCTAGGGATCCTTTCTTCATATTTCTCAGGGACTATGAAAGAGCTTGTAATACAGGACGCATTTCCCAGGGTTCTGGAAATAATTTTAATCGTTCAGCTATCCTAATCTTGAAACAAATGCACAAGCCCTGTTGTTCAGCTGATTTTTCTAAAAATATATTTCAACTGCAGTTCTCTGTTTTAAATTGCTAATGTGTGTCCTTGTTAAGCCCTTTATGTAATTGTGAAGGTAAGTCTTCAAAAATAAGCAGACACTGCCAAAACCAGAGAGGCACTCTAGAATGTATTACTGAGAAAGAAAAAGCTCAGCTAGAAGAAGAATCTCAGTCTGCTGTGAATAATAAACAAGATGTGGTGTAGGATTTTTGCCCACCTATTTTTTTTAACTGTTTGTAGAATCTTATCAGTGGCTTGAGGCACCAGACTCTTATTAACTGCAACTGAACGTATTTCAGAGAAACCGGTGTCCATTTTGTGAAACTTCTGCATATGTACACTATGCAGAGTGTACACTAGGGTTTTATGACCATATTTTTGTGGATACGTAATTACATTTAGACAGAAACGTAAGGAGAAGCAAGGATACGGATCCATGTCGCGTTCTGAATTCTCGCTCAGTGCATCACATACAAGGAGAAATACTAGATTCTAAAATGGCAGCTGCAGCCAAGTACAGTGAAGAACATCATTGTATTCCCTTAGGCAACAGGCAAGAAATTGTGTCATTTACCTTAGGAACTATGTTAGCGTGTTTTAGGCCCAGGATTAAGGAAGATACAGTTGGTCTAACTGAAAGAGTTTGCTTCTGGTTTTGCAGCCAGAAACTGCGTTCAGATTAGTGATGCGTATCCCTTGCTTCTTTACACTGGTAAATCTAGACCTACAAAAGTCTTAGAGTTAACTGTGCTGTTTGTACATCATTAGTATTTGGAGGAAATGATTTTGTTAATGGTCGTAATTCACAGTTCCTTACTGGAATGTCTTTAAACTGCAGTGGTGGGGCTCTAATTTATTTCAGATCACCACATTGCACCATTCTTCCCTTCTTGCCTTCCTGCTTAGATGGCACTCCCAAGACCGAGACGTCAAATTTGGGAAGATATTTTTCCACTGGTTGCATCTGGTTTCTTTGGCAAGCAGCTGTGCGGGCAGCTTTGGAGTTACTTGGGTTTGGTAACGTGGTAAAGCTGCTGATGGGACTGTGTGGGGACATCTTTTCCTCCTGCGTGTGATTTTCTTTTGACTCATTACACTGTGGAATGTTTCTACTTGATGTGTCTAAATCTCCCAGGATTTTTGCCCATATACTTATTTATGGTCATAAAGATGACTTTCCCTTACCCCCTCACAACCATCTTTTTTTCCCTGCGGCCTGTACAGCTGTAGTCAGCTCTTACGTGCCTTCCATTCTTGCATGAATTTTACATCAGTCAAAGTCTCAGCAGTAGTGCCTTAAGAAAACAGGCACTCATGCAGTCAGAAAACTTGAGATGGCCATTGGATCCCATTATAGCAGTTGCAGGTTCGTTCTGCTGAGCCAGAAGCTGTAGTAATTTCTAAAGCCTTGCTCATTTTTGTATCCTGTACCTGCCAAATACTTTTGAAGAGAACAGCATATTACTTCAGAGATGAGGATTAGAAGAGCTGGTATTGGGAATTTCCAAAACGAAAGACAGCACAATGTCAGAAAATTCAATGAAATAAGAAAAGTCGGTTATTTCCACCTGGAGATGATTAAATTGTTACAGAAGAAAGAAGGGGTTGTCAGGTAGTTTATGCCTCCTCATTATTTTTTTTTTTAATCTCTCTTTCTATTGAAGTAATAATGTCACTAATTTAGTTATTTCCAGAAATTGAACCTCAGATCCCTGGATTTGAAAACCTCACTCTTGACTGCTTGAATTAAAGAAATAGGAAAATTTATTAAAGGAAATCACACTGACAGACTTCCATATGAAATCTTACTATTTTCCAGGACAGAGGGCCACACTGGGCATTCGTTATACAAAGATTTGTAGGAATGGGTTATTACTTGTAGTCGGCATTGAGATAGAGGCTGTTCATCATAAAGATGTCCGAGATGTGTGTGAAAGGCAATTTGATGATCATAATTCCTTATTCTCTCTTTCATTCTACAATAACAAATGTTTCAGTGAAGAATCACGTAGTATGAATAATTAAACTGAATAATTTGCAAATAACTTAGAGACATCTGTTTTTTAAAAAATTATTTGAACGGTATACTAGTTAAATTTATCACAGAAAACTAAGTCCAGTTAGTTCACAAAGAGAAAACTTGCGCCATGTTCTATAGATCACTTAACTGTTGCTATTCAGGGCATCCCCGAGGTAACTGCTGCATAACCAGCGAAGACTGAAATGCTTCAGGGGTTGTTGCTTCCACAGACCCCTCTTTGTCATTCCCTCCACCTGTACAAACGCAGCAGTAGGTGATGTAGCTGTTACAATTTAAGATTGCAGTTTAAACAAGACTGCTTTTTACGGTGCTAAAGGGATCTGAAAATGAAAGGAGCACTTCATGAATGTCAGTTAGCTGGAGCTGTGATTGCCAGATGAGCTAGCGCGGGGTATACTCGGCAGCACCCCGGTCACGTGCCTAAAAGGAAGAATCCTTCATGCCCAGAAGAGGTGCGACACATCTCTGGAGAAGACAAGGCATTCCCCAGGCTGCATGGCTGCCCACTGCCCTTTCCTACACCTACGTTTGACAGGCATATTAAAAACAATTGAAAGTACGTAGCCTACGGATCCAACAAGCACACAAAGAACAGCATTATGTTCTTTAAATGAAACTTAGTAATTTTATGATCTATGACAAAGCTTGTTTTAAGGGGAGGCTGTTTTTGACTGAAAAAGGAGGAGTCAAGGGAAAAAAATCTCGATCATCTCCGTTTTTGCAGTTACAACAAAATCTATCAGGAAAATTTTGCAAAACACAGCCTTACATTTTCATTTTTTGGCACTGCCTAGGGCAAGAATTCCCACATGGCTGTGTACGTACCACCGAGAGTGTATACAGTCACCTCGGTGTGGGAAAAGATACAGCACAGAACCAGCACCTGTTATCTCTGTCAGTACAAAAAAGTGCAGGAATCTCTCAGAGAGGAATTTCACTCCATTTTCAAGTCGAAAAGACTTGCATAACAAGGGGGAAGGGGAGGGGGGTCGCGTTTAAGTCATTTTGCATTCATTGTATACTCTGTGCCTTTATGCTCAGTAAAATCTTTCAAGACCAACTATTCCACAGTTGATAGGTCACCTCCCTGTAAGGTGGTTATACCAGGTTCTGCACTGTTCATTTGGATACTTTTTTTCATGTATGACAATGTATTTACAGATTGTACATAGTTTGACATTTTATGTTTTCCCATCTTTTTTGAGGTAGAAAAAACCTGGAAGCCATTCTCTCAAGTCTGCCAAAAGGTGCCATTTAGGGCACTGGTCACGTCACGGCACAAGTGGCTATCTGGTTCACTGGTACGAAACCAGTTTAGCGTGTGGCCATGCTCTCTCCCCTTCTGCCCTTTGTGTTCATGTCTTTAACCTTAAAAGCTCATAGTCTCATTGCATGTATTCTCAAAGGGTTTGCTCCCTTAAGATTTCATTTATTGGTGTTATTTGAATAGAGGTTATTGTTTTATAGAGTGATTATTACAGTCACCAAAATGACAGAATTTATGAGAAATAATGCATATGGGCACAGATTTGCAATTTTCATTCCTTTCACTGCTACTACAGCATTTTGACTTTGGGTTTGTTGTAGTTTCGTGTCATCCCTACTGCATCCTTTCTTCAGATCCCCACTTGCGGAGCACTTTCTGTCTCTGCTCTCGCTCCCCAACTGCCTTGGCAGCCTGCACCGAGTCACTGGAGGAGGGGACGGGGCGCTCGTGTCTTGGCTTTGCATTCTCCAGTGTGGTTTCATGAGCTGCAGAAGAAGGGCCAAGTTAACATTTGTAACACAAGCTAGCATTGAAAAAGATTTGCCTTTGTTTAATAGAAATCACCTTTTTATAAGACTGAACTGTAGAGCTGTAACATTGCTATATAATTCAGTGTACTCACACGCAGAGCCCCAAAGAGAGCTGATGACATCTGGTAACTATAAAAGCAAAGCTCAAGTGATTTTTCAGCGTTATCAGAAACCTGATGTGGGTACAGCTTCATTCAGGATTTTGTTAACCGTGTGTGTTACTTTTAAAACCAGTCTACTTTCATATGAGTCTTACATAAATGCTACGGTAGTACAAGAAATCAGGAGGTAATTAGCTATCAGTCGGTGGTCTGGTTGAGTTGTTTCTCTTGTGTTTGTTTGTTTTTCTTCTAATTACAATTGTATGGGAGGATTTTTCCAAGAAGGGTGAGGAACACAATGTCCAGCCGCACCCGCTTGCACAGTTTCGCTCCGTTGATTTTCAGTATTTGGCTCTTATCAGATAAGATTTAAGGAAAGTTTGTCACAACTGCTGGAGATGTGTGAGTGAGATTGCTCTTCAGTGACAGTGTAGCCAGGAGTTTTGTGTTTCCTCATCTGACAGGTGCTTTGATAATAGTTTCTTAGGTCCAAGAGAAACAGTAAAATCACAAGATTCATTGCAATAACACAACTGGCTTTTGTGCTGAGAAGTTCCTTCTCTCATGTGCAGCCAGGTGAGATGTGTTGCTCTTTGGGGACGTGGCAACTCAGTAGTGGACAAAGAGGTGAGCTGTGTGCCACAGTCATCCGCCTGCTGGCAAAGATGGGTCTTGATATACGCCAGTCTGCAAGATACCAAATGCAATAATGAGAAGTATGAAGTCATAGTTAAAATTAAGCCTACTGTAGATCCACAGTAACGGTTCTCCACTTTTTTACATTTTCTGTGGATGTTTGTTGGTTGCCATTTTTATGCCATCCACCTTTTGATTGAATCAGAGACCATGTTACAATTTTCTGAGCTGCCGACTCGCAAACTAGCTGCTGGCTTTTTTAGCCGTCAACTTCAGTGCTCCTGGACAACAGCTTAATTATCTTATTCTTCTCCATTCTTAAATAGATTTGCTGATTTATCCCTCATGCATTTTCAGTCCATTCCTTTTCAAGAAGGTGTTATTGTTGTTGATGATAAATTTCAATACATGTAAATATAAATTAAGTGGGATCTCTCCGACACTGGCCGTGTATGCTCAGTGCTTGTTTTCTTCCTCCTTGTGGTACCCAGTAATGTGCTTAGGTGTCCTACAAAACTAATAACAAGGGAAAAACACTGCCCTGCAGATCTTAGCACTCTATTTTGGATGCAGCAGGAGGTCCAGCAGCTCGTAAACTAGACCAGGACATAAAAAGCAATACTGGATAAGAATTGGACCAGGGATTAGATAAACGATACTGCAGTTTTTCAGGTGTTTTTTGCTGTGCTTTCTTTTTATGCCTTGTAATCCTACCTAATTCTGCTCATAGGTGGACCTGCCACTTCCTAAAACGTATCCAAAGCATCCCAAGCATTCCCCAAAACTGGGGGAGTGCCAAGAAGGGAACGTAGGGTCAGGAAAAGAGAGGATAGAGGCTGTTACCGGGAAGAGGAGAAAAACAGTGGTAAAATAAAGTGTGTAGGGGGAGACAATCACAAAGACGTACCTCGGTTTCAAATGTGGGAGGCATTCTGTTTCCCAGCTTGTTTTTGCTATCTATCTACGATCATAATTGAGGTAGCTGCAAAAAGGATCTTGAAAACAATTTGAGTGAGAGAGAGAAAGCATTATTGTGGAGCGAGCCCAAAATCCCATCCTCCAGCCCACACACAATTGGACATTGCAGTGATATGGGGGAAATCCCCTAACGGACAAAACTATAAATGAAACTACTGTTGACAAGGGGAAGAGGCACAGCTATATTTAACGGAAGTATTTTCATTTGAGAGCTGCTTTCTTTTTCTTCTGAGTTGTTTTTTTTTTTTTCTTCTTTCTTGTCTAGTCGGTGGAGGCTGCGAGGGCTCTTCCTGTTTGAGACGGTGCATGGGTGGTTTCCCCAAGGCTTTTAATGTTAGATTAATGCTCTGGAGACAGTGTGGTGATAAATGGGTTCCTACAGTTACATCTACATCCTGTTCCCCTTCCCCCTCCCGCATCTGCCCCGACGTACAGTGGCTCCGCAGCGCTCGCCTCCATACCCAGCAACAGTTTCCAGCAGCTGCAGCCAGCGTTTAAGGCACAGCTCGTTCTTTAAAATGTGTCCAGCAATATTCTTTAATTTTCAGTGCCGTCACCTTCGTTGCCCCTTATTTCTAGGACAATGACAAAAATGAAAGAGGGCAGAGAAAGACTTCTGGTTAAAGGATGGGTTGCCACACTGGCTTGTCATCTGCTGTTTGGCAGATCCCAGTTAATTACTTCTGCTATTACTGTTTACTTTCAGAAAAAATAGGTTTACAGGAGCAGCCTTTCTGTTGTTTCACGTTTTAACGGCAACGCTCTGTGCGTCATATTGTACTCAGCAATAAATGAGCAGAGGATTTGAAGTCTTCTCTCTGGTATAAGGGAATGGCTCCCCTGCGTCAGCTGCATCTATGGCTTGATTTTATACAACTTGAGCCCTGATAGGGATTTAAGTATTTATCTTCGGAAAACACTCACGCTAAAATGCAGCAAGGGAAATGAAGATTTGAAGCACTTTTTTTTTCCGCTGGACTTGCCCTTGTGGTGATTTCTATTTTTTTATGTGTTTGTTTTTGTTTTCAGTTAGTGCCGTTCTCTGGTTGTTTTTCTCCGCGTGCATTTCTATTGCTGTATGGTTTCCTTTATACGTACAGGGGTGGGGGGTGGTCAGGATGGCTCTGGTTAACCTCCTTGGCTCCGTGCAGCCAGCCTGCATCCTTCAGCTTACGCGGCAGCGGCTCTCAGATCTCGGAGCAGAATTATTTTTAGACCGTGAAGGTGTATCTGGCCGGTGCATTTAGGTTTCATGTCATGGCTTCCTTTTCCTGCTCTCAGGTTTCTCCCACTCGGCCTTCACCTTCGGTATCGAGAGCCACATCAGCCAGTCCAACATCAACGGAACACTAGTGCCACCTGCCGCACTCATCTCCATCCTCCAGAAGGGGCTCCAGTATGTGGAGGCTGAGATCAGCATCAACGAAGTAAGTACCCCTCCCTGCCACCCCCGCCGCTGCCGCCGCTGACCGGCACGCCAGGGCTTGCCAAGCAACACGTCCCAAGATCCCGGACGGACACGCAAGCCATCAAGTTTCTCTTGTTCTGGTTTTTGGTTTTTTTTTTGTTCCTCATACTTTGCCCCACGCCCAGCAGAGAGCTGAAAAGCTCCGAGTTAGAAATATATTTCAAGTTTTGAGCTGCGGCATTAGGGTTTGCTTTGTGCTGCTTAAATGGATTTTATGGTGTTTCCACTACCCCAGTCAACAAATCCGGGGCGCGCAGATTCTTGCAGCAGACAAGGAAATGCGTCTGTGTTTACAGTCTTGCGTTTTCAAGGTCACAGCAGAATTTGGCAGGAAAAGCCTGCAGTGTAGCTTAAAACTTCACTCCCTGACACCTGCTAGCAGGCAGCACTGCTTGCAAGCCGTGAGAAGCCTGATCAAAAATCCACGGAGGTCACTGGAGAGATTCTGTCTGATTTCAGTGACTTTGGCTCAAATCGTGTAAGACCAGGCATCGTCCCCTCATGTACATGGCAAAACGGTTGTGTGTAGATTCTGACCCTGGCTGGGGCACGGTTGTCTGCGGGGATTGTATGAGCAGCCACAAAAGTGTCTCTGTTCTCCTTGAACTGCCAGGGAAAACAAAGAGGGGATGTGGGAAAAGCCAGCATTTTGCCCTGCCAGCCTTAAAGGCACGATGCTTCAAGAGGGAGTGAAGCATGACAGATAAGCAAGTACTGCATTACAAAATATTTACCATAGATATTCGTAATTGACAGAGATCTGTAATAAATATTAATGCATAAAAAGCTATTGCTTTTTCCTCTCTAGCTGAATGTAGCATGTGAACAGCATGGGTGAGAACAAAGGAATATAAAATAGAGAAAAGGTTGTGTAGTTTGCAGTGTGTAGTTTGGAAACTCATTTGATTTTACCACTAACGTTCTGTGTGGTTTTCTTTTTATGACTCGATAACCGTGTTTAAGAGTTGTATATGTGTTATTTTTTAATTGGGGCAATGACATTTGACATTCATGCCAAGCTGCGCTTTGATGCAGTTGTAATAACAAACCAGTGTTAGGAATCTGTCCCAATTTGCTGCTACTTAACATTTTGCCCTGTGCCTGAAATTGGATCTACACAGTTAGAAACTTCCAGCCATAAACAGCACCTATCAGTTCAGGTCGTATGACAGCTGTAGGGGTCTGCTCCTGTGCATCCAGCTTCAGAACTGGCCTCAGTTGAGAGAATAATACAAAAATATGCATGTTGTCACCATTAAGATTTATGTTGCTCTCATCATGGTTTGATTCTGTTCAAATACATACTTGTAAGTACATTACAGCAAAGCGAAGGCCATTCTTTCTGATGGCTGAACACCAATAATGGCTACGTACGTGCTTCTCCATGTGGGTGTATTACTTAAGAGTGGCAAGTAATTGGTGAGTCTTTAAACTAACGTGCATAAAATTATTGTTTCTGATCTGTGAAAGGGCAGTCATAGAAATAGTCCAGTGAGCAGTTTTAAAGTTAAAAGTCCATTGCCAAACTTTTTTTCATTGCGTAGCAAGGACTTGAGCCAGGATTCAAATAAATGTCGTTAGAGACATTTACATAGAAAATGTTGAGGAGAAAGAGAGCTTATATTTTTCTCCTCTAATGACTCTTTCCTCCTTTTTCTTCCCTATGAGGAAACAAATATGTATGTTCTTAATATTGTAATTGTAAGGGGTAATTCAATGAATAGTCCAACAGAAGCATACTAGTCTGCCAAACGGCTGTTTTTCTTCATTAGTTATTGTTATCTGTTGAAAATTATATCGTTTCCCAGCTACTTCATCTATCCATATCCTAATCTTATCTGGTGTTCCTCAAACACAGATCTTTCACTGCTGGGTCTTGATTATTTCAAAGAATTAAAGGGCGTTTGCAGAAGGTCAGTAAAATGGCACTTTACAGAGGCTACTAATACCTTTTACTATATTTAAGATAATAGGAAAGTGAAAGTGAAGGAAAGCTAATTAGATATTGCAGTTGTTGACCTGAGTCTGTATTAAGTCTTAAAAAACAGCCCTTAAAGGTTAACTCAGTTGGTTGTTAAACCTGAAACCTAATTTACAGAAAACAAAATGAAAAGCGTAACTATTAAGAATAAAACTGGTGCAATAAAGGAAAAGTAATTGTAAAGCAGTCCTGTACAATCAGCTACAACTGGTGGTGCTGCGCTGATGAACGCCATGTAAGAAACCACTGAATCTGTACATACATCTTATTTTGGCTGAGGTTCATTATTCGTCAGCTGCTTCCATTCCTATGCCCCTGCAAGTGCAGGAAGACAAACAGTTCAACCAAAGTCTATTTGCCTTTGTTGTGGCTTTAGCCATGACTCTTTTTTTCCAAATACAAACCAAAGAGAAACTTCCTGTGATCAGTCAGACTTTTTTTTTTCCACAGCATAATTTTTTTTGCATCTGTTCATGTGCCTGGATTTTCTGTAAAATTCCAATAAATTACTTACTTGCCAAACAGAACACGAGTACCACCATCATGTATCTGAGAGAGAGACAGTCCGTAGTAATGTGGCACTGTTGGTTAAGTCGAAGTGCGGTATCTTCACCCAACCTGGTTTTGTTTGTTTATATCATTACCTCTTCGCCGACCTCAATGGTGAAGATCCTAAACTTGCAGTTTCACTTCTGCTCATTTTCCCTGCAGGATGGTACAGTATTTGACGGCAGGCCAATAGAATCACTGTCTCTGATAGACGCGGTGATGCCTGATGTTGTACAGACCCGGCAGCAAGCATTCAGAGAGAAACTAGCTCAGCAACAAGCCAATGCAGCAGCGGCAGCAACGACAGCAACGGCAGCAACAGCGGGAGCAACGACGACTGCTGTTTCCCAGCAGAACACACCAAAGAACGGAGAAGCCACTGTGAATGGAGAGGAGAATGGGGCACATGCAATAAGTAAGCCAACCCTTGCCGTTGTTTGCCACTACTGGGCAATTTGAGTTTCAATAATATTCTTGTACTCAGTTGGTGTCTGCAAGGCGGTAGGACTCAGGGGAATCGTACCAGGAGGGCGAGGTATTTCTAGAAAGGCTCCTGAGTAAAAATCACATTTCACATCACAGTGCTGTGTTTTACTGGTGTCCTCTCAGAATCTAGAACCTTCAAACGTCTTCAGAGTTGCAAGTTGAAGACAGTATCAAGAAGTGGAGCTGTATGCTCTCTCCTTGGAGCAGGCTACCCAGATTTCATTAATTTAGATATTTGATAAAAGTTCAGACAAGTTGTAGCCACAGTTGGTCATTTTGGCCAGGCTGTGAGGGAGATGGGTTGAGAGGCTGGGACCTACAAGCCATGTCTGTGTAAATGAAGCATGGCCAGAACATAGCCTTGAGTACTAACTATCCCATGATCATCCATAGCCTTGGCATGGTCCTTGGCGCAATTTGGCCTATACCAGCAATCCATTCTTGTACAGTGTGGCAAAGCACAGGATCATCCATAGACTTATTGGCATGGTCCTTGGCCCAGTTTGGACTATACCAGCTATCCATTCTTGAACAGGGTTGCCAAGCACAGGATAGAGGGTCGCATGTGCCAAGGACCATTCCCAGCAGGCAGCTTGGACACAGCCAACCTGTCTTGAAGGCCCAGAGGAAAGAGTTTCTCGCCTTTTTATTTAATAGCACATTCTTAGTCATACACTCCACTGCAGATACGTAAGCGAAGGTCCTACCTTCCCGAGGTTTCCTTAGTCTGTGGGAACAGTCAGTTCTCAAGAGCTCTGAATTCACCTTTGTTTATTGGTGACGGTGGAAGACTGTGCTCATATCTTAGACATCTAAAGTCAGACATAGAAAACAAGGAGCGCCCATACCTGCTTGTGTAACTAGATCTTGATGACTGTGCTAACATTGTGGGGCTGATATGATTAATAGTTCTGGTTTCTGCGTGCAAGCCATATTAGGGCACTGGCTAACTTCTGAAATGAGACCTTAATGCCTGATTGCCTTCCGAGGAAATTCTAGAGGAACGTGTGTGGCAGGTTTTGTAGGAAGCCCCAACAGCTCTTTGGCTTAGACAAGTAGCAGGTCAGGACTGTAGTCATCTAACAGATTTTATTTGTTCTTCAGTGTAGATACCTTTATCAGTCCCCATCTTCTCTTTGATCTGAATAGATTCCTCAGTGGGTCAGTGAGAAAAATGCTTTCAAACCAGGTTTATCTTCAGAGCATTCCAGTTAGACAGGATAGTTTCCCCTAATAAAACTGCAATGATTTAAATTACGTTTTTCATATGAGAAAGGCAATTGTAAAAAAGTTCTGAAAAATTTGAAAACATTCATCTGTTTTTAGACAGACTATGGGTTGATTATGTTTTACTTCTAACTGGCCCTTTATTTTGAAATTGAACTTATTTCGTATGTGAAGGGGTGCAAACAGAAACATATCAAATTCTGAAATTTCGTTTGTTGGCACTTTCCTTCAGCTGATTTGTGAGAATTTTAGGGGAATGTCTTCCTGTCTCAGGACCAAAAAAACCCAGCTTCGTAAGGTAGAAACCTGATTATTGGTTCATCACTAATATGGAACCGCTCAGACTGACTTGCTTCTGATTTGAAGACACACACATACTATTGTACTAATAAAAGAAAAGCCTTGCAGATCAGTTCAGATGTATCACCACACTCTAAGCCTTGATTTGTCAGATCTGCCATTTTATTATTAAAAAATAACAATTCTCACAGCAACTTTCAATAGAAGGATTTTCACAAACAGTTGCAGATCTTTCTTAGAGTGTTGAAAAGTCCTGTATGACTTAATATCATCCAGTAGGTCTGTCTGGAGCAGGGTGCAAGAACATGACACTGTGTTGTCCAGTAAAATTTCACAGAGGTAGGATACGTGTCAACCAATGAGATACTCTACCAGGCAGCAAATTTCAAAGCATTACTGTGTCTAAGCAGCCTACCAGGCAGACAAGTTAACTGAGGAGTGGCGATGGGAAAACAGAAAGTCCTCGAGGAGTGCCAGCTGGCATGTGTAGTTGGCAGCTGCCCTTGTGCCAGTTGGTCATCCTGGGTGAAGAGGGGAGGTCTGCAATTTAAGGAGAAAGAGGCTTTGGAGAGAAGCTGCTGAGAAATCCAGGGACAGCCAACTCTCTGATCTATGCGACTCCCTCGCCTTGGGAGGACTGTAACTTTCTGTCTGAGGCATTCCGAGGATGTCAGCAAGGTGATGTAGCACAACTGCAGATGAGGGTTATACACGGGAGATGCACACAGAACTGCAAAAGTGTCATTCTAACCCGTGAACAGACCTGCTTAAGTAAACTCAAAGAGGTCTGCCTCGGTAATTATCGGAAAGCATTACAAATAAAGACTAACAGATCTAGCTGCCAATTTAATACATGAGTCTGATTAACACTCCTACAATTGTATTTCCCTATCTTGTGGTAAAGTTAGAAAAATATAGTTACAGTAACGAAATAACAAAAGGGTCGTATGCTTTCCTTTCCCTGCTCATGCAGGGCAAACTGTATATCCAGCCTTACCTTTTCCCTTCTCACTGTGTTCAGAGAGTCTGTTTAGTCTAGGATAGGCTAAGATGAAAGATCTGGCAAGAGCTTAAATTAGGACAAAAGGTTTAGGGTAGGATGGGACAATATTTTACGATAGGACATGAAATGTCTTAGATAAGGACAAAAGGTTTAGGATGGATAGGACAAAAGTTTAGGATAGGACGTGGGATGGACAAGGCGAAAGCTGGGAGACCTTCTAGGTAGAAAAGACTGCTAAGAAAGGTGTGAGAAACTTCCCAAACCTTTATTTTCACTTTTGTTGGATTCCACAGAACTGGTGTATGTAGGGACAGTTTTGACTAGTGTCCTAGTTAGTCCTTAGTCATAACCTGGAAGTCACCCATGTATCAGCCTGTCATAGAAAGGCAGGGTGGGGGGAGTGGGTAAAAGAGATGTCTTTGGGAAGTTATTCAGTTTATGTTTATTCTGATATGGAGTACTCTGTGACACTATGTCTTCCAAAAAAAGTGTTAATACATTTAATATAATATGATATTTTTTATATGTTATAATTAATATAGTATGATAGGGTGATTTAAGAAAAGGACAGAAAGAAAAAAATCTAGTCACAACAGTTTGAGGGCGGATTCAAATACTAAATACATAAAATTGCTCTCTTCTATTGCTGCTTCCTGAGTAATGTTTTCAGCTTTAAAAATTGGTAAAAAAAATAAAAATTGGCATGTTGAAATAGAGCCAAACTTTGGATTGCTTTCCAACTCAAATATTTTTAGTGTCGTTTGTTTCATTATATTTGCAAGGATTGGCTTGGGTTTAAGAAAAATAAAGCTCTGGAAAAAAGACTGAGCCCAGTTCCTTTATTATAACTACAGCTGTAAAGAACAACTTCAGTAAAAGGCCTGTCAAAGATTTAAGTAAAAAACCACATTTCCTGAGAAAAGACAGGTTTACCACTGCTAAGATCTTAAAAATATACCTTTTTTAATTTGGAGGAAATAGACAGTTAATATTACTCACTGGTATGTCAGAATTATATAATTTTTAAAAACCTAATCATAATACTTTGGGGGAATATGACTTTTAATTTCCAGTTATTTGGGGGGTTTAATACATTTGAGGAAAAAATGAGAAGAATATAGCGTACAGTTAACCAAAGATCCTCTGGCCTTCAGAAAATGGTTTGTGTTAACATTTGAGGAGCGTCCTCCGCTATGTGACCTGCAGACTTAAGTTTTTCACCTATGAGGGTCTGTTGCACTTGGTAGAATGTTCCTCTCTTTCAGGAACCCCCTCAGAGGCATTCTTTGTGCAAATGAGGCCTTAACTGAGAGCTTTCTGCTCTGAAGGCACTTTGAAAAAAAAGCAGCCTATTCTTCTTGATGGTTACTGCGTCTTACTTACCTACTTAGCCTCGTTCCCTGTGCATACATTGTAGCTGCATCCAAGAGAAAGCCAAACTTTCCGATGAGACCAGGGCTCACAAGAGCTCGTGCTGTGTAAGGAACTCAGCACGCTTGCGAGGCGCTGTCTTGCGCTCAGGGGTTTCTGCAGTTTTTTGTTGTTATCATAATCGTATCCAGTTTATATTGCTAGCATCTATCTGAATCTGAGAAGAGCCTGAAGCAGTTTCACAGAAGCATGAACTGTCCTGTTTGTTCAACGAAGCATTTTAAGTTTTGTGCTTAACAGTAACGCTCTAAATACGAATGTTCCTGACTACTGATGAAAACTGGGAGAAACACATAGAATATGAACATTTGCGAACAATTTCTGAAAGACTCCTCATCTTTCCCTCCCTTTTCTCCTGAACCATCAAGGCTGTAGTGTCAAAATCATTACTGAAATACAATAGAAAATAATCCTGCAGGTATTTCATTGCTCCCAGAGGCCAGTCAGTCTTGCAGGTACTAATGCAGGTATCAGCCCGTCAAGGTTTTTTTTTCACAGTGTGACTATTTTGGTTTTTTTTTTCACAGCAGTTAATAACATTCATAGTGTGTATCTAGGTTCCTCCATCTGGGCATGTACAAACGAAAAATATTTCTAAGTATCGGATGGCCTTGCTCTGATAGCACCTCATGACTCTGAGACCTTGGAGTAATGCTGCTTCCAAGCTGTCATTTGGTTTAAGTGAAAGTGAAAAGCAGCTCTGCTGTCAGAGCAAGGCAGGTAACAGTAGGATCGTATGTGGTAAGAGTAGCATCTCATTTAACATTTTCAAATTAAAACACTTGGAAGATCTTACTTGTTGATTTCCCCCTAGCTTCCAACTCACGCTGTATGTAGGACACAGGTGAATGCATAGCCATTATTACCATGCTGGTGTTTTTCTCGTAAAAATATGCTTTAAACCTGGTGATTCTGTGCTGTGCTGAGAAATAGAGGATTGCAATTTCTAGACTCGTATCTTCTGTTGGGTTTTAATAGTGCTTTGCTCTTCATTTTCCTGATTGCTCAGAATATCATATCAAAGTTGCTGGCTGCTAGTGTCAGGCTAAATCTCAAGTACGAGTATATCTTGACAGTAATAATTTTAGTAGTTATACACATAGGGAGTTATCAAGGACAGTGCGTAACATAGGGACTGAGCACAGGTGTAGGTTTTACAAATAGGCATTTGTATTATCTTTAGTTTTATGCAACTAGTCCATAGGTAATACATGTAGTTAAAAATATAGATATTTTGAATTAGAAATGTGAGCTGTGAAACTACTGTTAATTTTTTTCTAATTTTGATACTCAATGCTATCCAACTCATTGAATGACATGTGAATTCCATTCCATTCCATCTATGGTGTAGATACGGCACAGGCATAGTTAATGGGCTACCTAACCAAATAGGCAATGAGAAGTGCTACTTGTGTGACTCAGCATAAATTCGGCAGAGCAAAACAGGGTATTTGAAAGCCGGGGTGAGGGTGGAAATCTGGAGATCTTCCTTCCAATGGCAGTTGCGCAAGATCGTAGTCTGTTCTGCCAGTCGATGGGCAATAGCTCAGCAGAGCTGGAGTATCAGGACAGATGGCTGATTTTAAACGCCATAAACACGTGGCAATAAAGGAGCATAATTATTCCACTTGCAAACCTATGGATCTCCATATGTGATTAAAGAATGACTAACTAAAAGATTTAACCCAGAACGAGAACTTGGATTTTGATCAATCGGAGCAGATCAGCTGGCCGAGGCATTGATTAGATGACACGAGGCTTCCTTTCCCCCAGCCTGCCAGCTCTCTGCCCTTGGATATGCTTTCTGCGAAATGGGCCACACTTCTGTGTGTAGCATCTGCTGTCTGCTGCTTCAGTGCGTTACCTGTCCTTGATTGGTGCCTTGCTCGCAGAGGATCATAATCTTGTGCTGCTGCCAGGAAGTGTAGTTTGAGCTGAATGAGGAGGGTTTATACTGAAGCGATGGAAATCTGGAGTGAGAACATTGTTCATGATGCAAATTGGAATGAATTGCTGCCGCTAAGAGAAATTTGTCATTTTAAATTAACTTTTTTTCCTTAAGGAAGTAAAAGAGCTTCATAAAAACAAGGTTACTTAGACTGCAGTCTAAAGAACCCTGGAATTACAGCATGCAGGTTAAGTTAACTGTGCCTCAGTTGGTACCTTTGCATATGTTATGATATCCTTGAAAAGGCGATTTCTCACAGTTTCACTGCCATGCTCAGGGAATGAGGCCCCTTACTTCTTCAGCTGTGAGGAGCACACATGTTATTTACAGGACACTGTGTAAGAAAATGTATGTGCTGTATGCAGCTTTTTTAGAAGAAGCATAAAGTTTTTCCCAAATGTGGCAATGCTATTTTAGTAAATCTGTAAGTCAGATTTAATAAAGCCAGCTTCAAAAAAAACTATACTGAAATAAATGCTAACTGTTTTTTGAAGAAAGGCTACACGCATTTATACAAAATATTTTTGAAAGCTCGACGTTTTGAGGAAATATCATAACTTTGAATCCTCATAGGGAAGAAAACAGAGTGTTATAGTCAGTGACCCACACAGAATATTATTTATAGCATATACATTGCTATAAGCTTCAGGCCATGGGTATCTGGCCGTTTTTAAAGCAGACCTAACAGCATCTTGCAAACTACTTATTCTGATATATCTCCTTACAGATAATCATTCAAAGCCAATGGAAATTGATGGGGATGTTGAAATTCCTCCTAACAAAGCAACAGTCCTTCGGGGCCATGAATCAGAGGTGTTCATCTGTGCCTGGAACCCTGTCAGTGACCTGCTAGCATCTGGGTAAGACCATGACTGAAACCGGCTGCTGCAATTAGAGTGTATTTAGAGATGCAAGAGCTTGAGAACATATACTAGAGATGAGTGAGTATTCTCTCGACTGTTTTTTCAGCCTGCAACTGTTTTCTTCAGCAGTACTGTACCTATGTAGGAGTTAAGTAATTATAAGGTGACGCAGAATATGAAGCATTTGCACATTTAAGATGTGCACTCTGTGGCCCTGAATACACATAATTTTTTTGAAGGTTTTTAAAATAACTGTGGATAATTCTCAAGAGTATTCGAAGTTCGTGTAATCTACTCCTACTGCTCTTAGTTAATGGTTCACGTTGTCGTCTCAGAAGGTCTTTAGCATCCAAGTTTTCTTTTTATAAGTATGGTGACTCTAAACGAGAGTTCTCTTTGGCTATGTCTGCATTAGCACGTGCACAAACAGGAGTAGATATGTAGAGCAAAAACTATTGTGTGAGGACCTTATGTCATCACTGTTTGTCTGGGATAGGAGGGCTACAGGCTGGACTTAGTTTTGTCTGATGAGTTGAACATTAAGGAATGGTTTGAGGGCATGTTTTGGTTTACTGTCATTGGAAAGGAGTCTGGTTTGTGTTCTGCAGGACTGCTCAGCAATGACAACCAATACATGGTAAGTGGGACGATCAGGAGATTGACTTACAAAAAGCGTTTTTGATGCAAACAAAAATCCTAATGTAAACGTACTCTGAGAGCTGTATACAGACACTGTTGGAATCTATTTGTTCGTGCTTAAAGTTAAACCTTTAAATGAAGGCTAAATTTGAGAAGTTTAGCTGGGAACATGGAGGAAAGCTGATATTAGTTAGTGGAGAGAAATGGATCTTCATCACTTAAAGTTACTTAGCAGTATCAGAACTGTTGTAGTTTAACCCTAGCTGGGAGTTAGGACCATGCAGCTGCTCGCTCACTCTCCCTAGTTGAAATGGGGAGGAGAATCAGAAGAGTAAAAGTGAGAAAAAACTCATGGGTTGAGATAAGGACAGTTTAATAGGTAGTGCAAAAGGCACACATGCAAGCAAAGCAAAACAAGGTATTCATTAGAGCTTACCATAGGCCGGCAGGTGCTCAGCCATCTCCAGGAAAGCAGGGCTCCATCATGCCTATCGGTGACTTGGGAAGACAAATGCCGTGACTCCGAACATCGCCCCCCTTCCTTCTTCTTCCCCCAGCTTTATATACTGAGCGTGACATCATATGGTATGGAATAGCCCTTTGGTCAGTTGGGGTCAGCTGTCCCAGCTGTGTCTCCTCCCAACTTCTTGCACAACCTGAGTCTACTCGCTGGCTGGGCGGTGTGAGGAGCAGAAATGGCTTTGACTGCTTAGCAACAATGAAAAGCACCAGTGCTCTGTCAACACTATCTCTCATCCCAAATCCAAAACAAAGCACTACATCAGCTGCTAGTAGGGAAGTCAACTCTATCCCAGCTGAAACCATGACAAGAGCACATTTCTTGCAAGGAAGAGGAGAGCCCTTATTTTATTTCCAACTTTTTGCAAGGTCATCAGAGTAGTTTTCTTACCTTTGTTGACTTAATACATGAAAACAAGGAATTAGAGTGCAAATGGGAAAGAATAATTAGGAAAAATAAATATCAGGTTGGATAAAGAGCACAAGATCTCTAAGAGAGTGAAGACAGCAGCTTCCAAAGAATGATTTCACACAACAAACTGGATTTTTAGAAAACTGATTCCTTCTAAATATGCTGTGGTTTTGGAATGTCCGGGCCCAATAGTACTTTTAGCATGTGTAGCACTAAGCGTCTTCATTTATTAATTTTAAATGGACATAGTATTAAAATTTGTAAAACCTGTATGTACCGGTTTGGGACAAAAAGCTTTAGTATTCAGTTATTTTCTTCCATAGGCTCAGTGAGTCTTCTGGTTAGTGATAGGGTCCTTGGGTGATGCCACGGTATAGACAAGAGCAGTAATAGCAGCCACGCTCCTAATGCCATGCATTTGCTGTTTGTCTGCTAATCTTATTCCTCTACCCCCTCATTTTTCTAGCGTCTCAGCCAGTATTGCTTGGCAGTATTACTTATCCCTAGCAAAGTTCCAACCAAAGTGATTATTAAGAAGGGAAGACCTGATCATTATGATCAGTCTCCAATTAAAATAGGCAAGGTTAAAGCAGTTATTTCACAAAGATTTTCCTCTTGCCAGCATACAGTTGAGTGAGCCATAAAAAGAGTTTTTTGTAATGTATAAATAAATCAATATTAGTATTGACAAGTGTGGAAGGCCTGTAGCACATGACACTCTTTAATTGTCCTGGCCGAAATCTGAGAGTATGTTTTCAAGGAAAAAAAAAAATCAAATCAAGGGAAGGCAAAGAATCCGTGATGTTCATGAAATGTTACTGCCTACATAATGATTTGTAAATCATTATCAAATCGTCCTGAACGAACATGCTCCTGTACTTCTCTAACTTCTCAATATATGCCTAAATGCTTTGACTATCCATCGATAATGTTAAATCATGACCTAATAGTGAAGAAAACCTCAAAGACTAAGAAGAATTTATTTAACCTCGTTAAATTGTTTTTGTGGTTGTTTCTCATTAAAGATGAAAATCTAGAAAAGGTTTCATAAAATCTGGCAGAGCATTCCCATAGCAGGGGCAAACTTAATTAGGATTTCATGGGCTGTCTTGAGATCAACAGCTCACAAATACTTTATTTAGGATCATTCAAATGAAGGGACTGTATTTGTTGATACAATAGATCTCCTTTAGCACTTTCATCCAGAACAATGTACTTTTTAATAGTGGAGTTATCTGTGGTATTTATTTGAATTCTATGGAGAACAGTCTGCAGGTGATCAGATAGCACACCCACATTATCTAAAGGAAAATGGATGGGGAGAAAGGATACCATACAGAATTATTCTTTAGGGACACCTGGTGGCGCCTGAGATGAAGTGAAGATGCTGCTTTATTCTGGAGAATATCTGCACAGCTGAAATTAGGCATCTGCTCAAGTGCTGTGTCCCTCTGCAGGTATCTACATCTCTCAACTCATTACATAGGGAGTTAAGACTCCTACATATAGGTGCTCGGTGCTCAGACCTCATCTGTTGGCTTTAGCATTGGTAACTAATTCCCGATGTCTGACTCACCTCTCTGCCAGTGCTTGCCGTACTGTACTGTACTGCTTCCCTAGGATATTTGGTTCACAGTCCTACTGTGCATAGTTTAAACTGTGGACCATTTAATAAACCAGAATATGTGATGCAGTGATGGAGAGACCAGTGGATGTTTAACTTTGCTGCAGGGTGCTAAGCACTGGTAGATGGATCCCTGGAATAGTGATATCTTACACAGCTTCAGGTAAACCCAGAGGATGATAATCAGAACCATTAGTGACATGTCTAAGATAGAGGAGTACCATCTCACTAGCCCTTCAAGTAAGCTTTACCCTTCAGTGTAATAGGTCTTTCTTAATAAGCTTTTTATTTGCATGGTTAGAAAGTACAGTCTGGTGCTGCGTCTCATGCAGACTAGTGGCAATGCAACAAAAATGCAAATAATTTAGAACCATGCATCTTGATCAGATTTTAGTCTGCTCACAAGAAACAAAGTATGTGATGCAGTTAGCCTTCACATAATACAGCAGCAAGTGCCTAATGAAGCTTACATGACTGAAATGGCATAGAATGCACAGAAGAAAATGAAGCCAAAGGAAGAGAGTTGAGTGTCTGAATATGCCACTGCATAAAGAAGCGTTTGAGATGTCTGATACAATAACAGTGCAACCCATCACCTACAGGTAAACTATGTATTATGGCAGCAATTAAGCAAGGGGGGAATTTCCCCAAGATCTACGGTGTGCTGCAGTTCTGTTTGTCTTTTACAAAGTAATACTTCAAAAAAGAAAACTGCAGTTAGTTTGATGTGAGAACACTGAATTGTTAGATTCTATAATAGCCATATTGTGCTGCCCAGTCAGTAGTTTTCTTCTGTTTTCCCATCTGCCTCATTGTACCCATCTGTTGTCTTCTTAAAAAATACGTATAAAAACCTGACTATTAAGTAAAGGAAACAACACATTTGTTCTGTTTATAAAGTGCCTAGCACAATTGAATCTGAATTTGTGGCAAAGTATTTTCTTCAAGCCTTGTTATAACAGCAATAAATTTTTCTAACAATTAGCAGCAGTTTAGACAGCAACCTGATGTAATCTTCAAAGCACTGAAAGAATAATGCAGGTTCACAATCTAATCTGAAGCAAGCTATGTCGGGGGATTGTTTTGTAGAATTAATTACCCAAAACTAGAGTATTGGTTTCCAGATTTAGTGAGTATCCCACTGATAGAAAGGGCTTTGATATTTGATGTCCCATCTACTCAATTGCTATGATTTTAAAAAAATGAAGGCTGGCACAGGAATATTTACTCTCTGGACTTTGCAAAGGGTATAAAAAAACAAAACAAACAAAAAAACCAACCCAAAACCCCAGCCAACCAAACGGTGGAGATAGAAATTTCTCTGATCAAATAGCCAGAAAAAATATATTCTGCAGCTGCTCTTCCTTCTCCACCACACCCATAACCCTTAAAGTAGAGGATGGAGGAGACTAGAGGTACCAGTAAAGGCTATCAAAGGCATGATTGTCAGCAGATGGTTATGAGAAGAATGCTTAAATGTTATGAATGGAAGCATCATAATAGTACAGTAAAGTGCATACATAGAGCCATGTAAGAGGATTAATTACTCTTTATGAAGGAAATCAACATTCCTGAACAAAGAATTGCATATATTGTTTTGGACAGGTTTAAAAAAAAAAAAAAGTATGTGCTTGGCCAAATGTGAAGATTAGGCCATTCCTGGCCATAATTCCAATTTTGCTCTTAAAATCCAATTATCCTCTTCTTCAAAGACTGATTTCTTCCATGGAATATCTTTCAATATCTAAGTTTTAATTTTATGACACATGTAAATTATTACAGATGGTTATGTTCCCTGGGTAGCACAGAAACCCATTACAGCTATGTCCACATTAGTAAACTAACCATGCCTGGGAATATTCCTAGGCACTGAGGCCAACTGGCGCAGAACGGCCAGTGTCTGTGCTAGCAAACTGTCCTGGCTGCCAAACCAACTGCACATTGGGAATTGTCCCTGAACCATTGTAACCACCAAGCCATGCCCAGGAGTTATTCAGAGAGAACGTCAGGGCTCCAAGCAAGCGTGCTAATTAAAACAGGCCAGAGTCTGGCTAGGGAATAATCTATCAGTTGGCTAGCATACGTGATCGTGGTCCAGTGGCCCAGAGTGTTCCTGAACATGCTTGAATTTAATTTCCCAGTATGGAAATGAGTGGACTGTGAATGCCGAGGTTGCCAGAGCCTTGAACTCCAGAAGCTTTGCTGGTTGAATTTAGGATGCTCTCTCCACACATTCAGCTGCTGCTTCTAAGAGCGTGCTCTGTTCTGTAACATCCAGCCGTGCCCTTCAAGTAATTCTTGTAGCGGTCAAGCAGAGGGACGTGGCTTCATTCCCAAAACCCAACAGTAGGTTTCTTTGCTTATCTTTGCTGATCTATACCAGCCCCTTTCACACAGAGGAACTTTGTCTTTTGCAGAGTGCTCTGTGCACCTTCGCTCTCCCTAGTCAGCAAAATAATTAGCCATAAAAGCTGTTCTCCAAGGTCTTTCAGTTATGGCTGTGTCTCTCAGGAGCAAGAAAAGATGTTTGTAGACCATCTCCTGTCATCATCTCTGGGTTTCATATAAAGCTTTGAGTTACTGTATTCCTCATATCAGTGGTTTAGGATCCATTGTGAATTACCTTTCTGAATAATCTTTTTGAATTACCAGGATGAGGGTGTTGATTTCACACACCACCCCTCTAGTCAGTGCCAGGTGTTAACTCTGCTAATTGCAAGTGCTTATTCATTAGCAGGTGACTTCATTGGGGCCAGTGTCCTTATTGCATCAAATAAGTTAATGCAAAGTGGTCAGCTATTACAGAATCAGTATCACAGAATTGCAGGGGTTAGAAGGGACCTTCGGAAATCATCTAGTCCAACCCCCCTGCCAAAGCAGGTTCACCTAGAGCAGGTTGGACAGGAATGCATCCAGGTGAGTTTTGAATATCTCTAGAGAAGGAGACTCCACAACCTCTCTGGGCAGCCTGTTCCAGTGCTCTGTCACCCTCAAAGTAAAGAAGTTTCTCCTCATGTTGAGATGGAATTTTCTGTGTTCCAGCTTGTGCCCGTTGCCCCTTGTCCTGTCGCTGGGCACTATGGAAAAGAGTCTGGTCCCATCCTCTTGACACCTGCCCTTTAGATATTTATAAGCATTGATGAGATCCCCTCTCAGTCTTCTCCAGGCTAAACAAACCCAGGTTCCTCAGCCTTTCCCCATCAGAGAGATGTTCCAGTCCCTTGATCATCTTCATAGCCCTCCACTGGACCGTCTCCAGCAGTTCCCTGTCTTTCTTGAACTGGACACAGTACTCCAGATGTGGCCTCGCCAGGACAGAGTAGAGAGGGAGGATGATCTGCCTCGCCCTGCTGACCATGCTCTTTTTAATGCACCTCAGGTGCATTAGGTGAGGTCTACTTGAATAACCTGTTGCAGGCAGCAATGTTGTACAGTCAGTGGGACAGAGATCTCCCTCTAGATACCTCCAAGGCACTTCCCTCTACTGACTGCCTAGGAAATGTAAGCACTTACTGTCAGTCACCTGCTTTATTAAGGAAAAGTTAGGTGTGTAAATTACAAGGAGTTTCATTCCCTTTATGCTTTTAATAATCTCTTTTAAAATAAAATAATAAAAAGTCTAACCTATTTGCGCCAGGAATGTTAAATACACATTAGCAATATTGCTTATCAAAATAGCAGTGATTATAAGACTTGCAGCTGAAGATTAGAAATACCAAGGTTCAACAACCGTCTTGCAAATTTCTTTACCCAACTGCAGCTGTTTTAACCTCTCTGCTGGCAGTTGTGGAATGGGGATTTTACATGTCACAAATAAAATCCTGCAAACATTTGTCCACCTTGCTTCATGATTATACCGGGACTGGAGAGCATGAAATAAAATTCTTTCAGAACTAGCCTTCCTAAAATTTGGCAGTACTCTAACGTGGTGCAGAACAGTATACCTATTACTCAAAGTGTTCATGACTTGCATGTTGGAATGAGCTGCTTTATCATGCAGATAGAAATGCTTCTGTGGGCTAAGGAGATTAAATATCTTCCTGAATTGTGCTTGAACTGTGGTCCTCTAATAAGGCAGGGTTCACTGAATCATTCAACAGAAATCAGAATACTTTCCAGAGCAGAGAATACTCTTTTTTTTTTCCTCCAAACAACAAAAGGGAAGACACACAAATACCCCTGCCACACACTGGTAGGCTTATAAAGCCTCTCTGCAGGGACACATAATAGCTTATGTAGCCTTAGGAAGAAGAAAATGGAAAAACAAAATTAAAATACTGGAAAATAAGATTGCCCAAGCATTGCCAGAAGACTGACTAAATAAAACTGTTGAAAAACAAAACGTAACCCTTTTAGAACCAGCAAATGGGACATTGTGTTTGATAGCCAAGTGGCCGAGTACTTTATTTACAGGGTCCAATAACAAACTGGATTATTACAACGAGGGCAGGAGTGGCCCAGAGTCCTATATAGGGGAGAAGCCAGCGCTCAAGGAATTTACTACTTACCATGTTAACCAATAACCCAAGCCTATGAAAGACTTACTCCCATTCCCATTATTGTAAATTATCACAAGTAATAATGTTCCTTAACTTCTGAGCCTCATGATTAACTTTGTTAATTTTCTAGCCAACATGTGCAAAATTGTTGTTCAGTTTTCCAGACCTCTGAAAAATAAGGAGTTATATTACGGTCACAGCTCTGTATGGTGGCAAAAATTATCCTGATTTGAATTACTTCTTAATCACTAAAGTGAAAGATTTGTGCCAAAAATTACAGAGTGGCTGTACAGCAGTAGCTTGTGGTTCGGCTGGCAAAGCCCTGGCCAGCCATCACATCTGAGCTTGACACAAAGGGTTCAGAGGAGATGGGGGCACATTCCCCAGCCGTGCCATGAACCAGCAGAGCTCAGAGCCACTGCTACAGGCAGAGAGGTTTTTGCTTTCACAATTGAACTGTTGTTCATGTTAAATTTGGCTAAATTATTGATAAAATAATACACAAATATCAATCAAGTTTGATACCTGATTGATCAATATTTGCACTCGAAGACGTGTGTGAAGTGTTTAGAATTTACCCGGTACTTTTAGTATAAATAATTAAAATCTTTTATTAGTAGAGGAGGAGAAAATATAATATTCTTTTGTGATGGATTTCCTTTTCAGGAAAACATGGCTTATCAAAGCAAAAATGAATCTTAAGTTTTTAGTTTTTGAAGAAAGACTTTCTCCTTGTTAGTGTCTAGGAAAGGAAGTTTTAGTCATTACTTTTAAAAAGGAAAAGCTAACAGGTCAGGAATATCAACAATGAAATTTCATCTCGACTGTCTGAATTCTTGGAAATATAAGAGAGATCCTAATTGTCCTCCGAGTTTGTACTTACTGCATGTAAATGAAAATTACCCTGTGGACAAAACAAGCAATCCAGGGTACTTTGATTGGTTTGGTTGTTGTTATTGATTGTTTAAAAAAAAGCGGGGATGGGATGGGGGAAAGCGAGAGACAAATCCCAATAAACTAGAAAGCGTAATATCTTCCACTCCATTGCAAATTGATTTCTGACCTCAGAGACATTTTTCATTGGAAGAAAGATTTATACGGAGTGAAAATAAATATATTATTTACAAGCAGATTATGATAACCTCTTCGCTTCCTCCTCACAAGTTTTTCTAGACAAGATCAGGGTTTCGGTCTGCAGTAAAAACATCTCCCGAGAAAATATTTGGTCTATAAAATAGATTAAAATCCTGATGGTGTCTCTGTCTTGCTCTATTATGTCAATAGTTATTTTGCCACTTTTTCGGTCGTGAGCTAAGCAATCAAGCTACAGACAGCAAAGGACCCTGTAGACACGAATCTAAAGAAAGAAATTAAGATGAATTTTAAAAATGAATTTAAATATACCTTTCTACTTTCCTAATCTTTAGATTATCTGCTTTGATTTAATGCCAAGAGGCTGTTTTGCAAACAGCTTCTGTCACAGGCTCTGTTCTGGTTTGTCGCTAACAGAAGTACCTTACGAAAGGGCCATGGCCAGATTGAAAGCAGCCTTAAGTTCACCTCCTGCTCCTGCTGTAGCCGTCAGAGGAACCCAGGCAGGACCAGGGAGGTGGCATCGCAGCACCTTTGTCGCACTGCTAGAGGTCCCCTTCCCCGAGGCTGCTGCCAAGGTGACACGCAGCACCTCTGCAGATGGTAACCCTGCAGGTCCGTTCAGAACATACTGCAGCTCCGGGGGAACAAGGACTCGGCGAGCCATTGGGAGCTAATGGGACTGTGCACACTTTTTATGTGTGGCATGTGGGCACAGCCTTTGTGTTTCTGTCTTTATTGGGATCTCCACAGTGTTACATTTGTAATGTTGAGTTCCCTCAGACTATCTCAGTTACAGTGATATCAACTTTAGGTATGAAATGCAAAAGGTAGAGAGCAAGCAAGTATATTTTAGGTGAAACTTTTCTGAATTAAGCAAATGACGATGTGCAATTAGATGAAATGTATAATTTAAATATGTGTTAGCTTTATTTAAAAGGTGTACGGAGTGCAGGCAGTGTTGGAAAGAAAAATTACTTTATAAAGGCTGTGATGTTCTCTCAGTGAAAACGGAACTAGAGGTTTTTACATTGTTTGGTAGGTCGACACCAAGAGGAGTTTTCATCTCTGCACAATTGCTTTTGTAGATCTGGAGACTCAACGGCCAGAATATGGAATCTCAATGAAAACAGCAACAGCGGTTCCACTCAACTAGTTTTGAGGCACTGCATAAGAGAAGGAGGACACGATGTCCCCAGCAATAAGGATGTGACTTCATTGGACTGGAATGTAAGCTAACTTCTAAGACTGTGCATGGCTTTTAACTGTCTAAATTTAATTCGGAGGCAATTACAGCTGCTGCTCCATATCTTTTATATCTGAGGTGACCAGAAGCTCTGTCTTAACCTACTGACCTCTTGTTTCGAATACTCATAACAGGCTGAACTTTCCCCTATATGCTATAATTTTCCAGGACTGTTGCCATCTTCAAGCTTAATAATGATGTATTTATATCTCTGTTTTAGGAGCATGGGTAAAAATAAACTTAGCCAACTTTAAGCATGAAGATTAAATAAGCAATCTATGTAGTAATGAAGCCTGATTAATAATATATTTGCATCTCATAGTTACTTTACTTTGGCATGTAAGGAGGTATAAGCACCAGCAAAGCTTTTTCGGAGGTTGGACAATCAGCTCTCTCTTTCATTTGAATTATGCTGTGCATAGCAAAACATGTTCACATTATTGTCTTTATTTCGGTAGGAGCATATATAGTCATCCTCTCTTTACCTATCCACCTTCTGGGTGGAACTGTTTTGCCTGATCCCTTTTTTACTTTCATGCTGCAAAACCTTCTATCTTAGATAATATGGTCCTCACAGAGAAGACTGAAGTGAGCAGAGAGGACAGGTATTGTTAAGAATCTCCAGTGTCAGGGCAGTGTCTTTGGGCAGCTTTAAGGCTGTTTCATGTCTCCTTTCTGCCACCAAGCATCATCAAAAGAACTTGCAGGACCTTGCAGGAACAGTAATTTTGAGATCACTTGCATTCTGTCTGTTTTGCTGGTATTAGTACAGACAGAGTGATCGCATTGGTCTTGCTTTTGTAGGAAAACAGATTAAAAATTAAGTACCAGAAAGGATTCTCAGCAGTTACATACCATCTCAGTTGCTGGCCAGAGACCAAGATTTTAATTAATCTTTACTGCAATATTATTGTCCTTCAGGTGAGCTAGGTGCTTCACAAAAGTAAAAGATAATGCCAGTGCACAAATCAGCTTCCCCTATGTATTTTATATTTGACACAAAGAAAGAAGTTGGTGAATAGTACAGAAAGCAGAGGTAGGTTAACAAAGCAAATAAAGATAAAACCCGAGAATGTCCATTACTTGTTTCCTGTGGATATCATGGTGAAGAAAAATAGTTGGGAAAAACTGAATTGAGGAGTAGGAAAAAAGTAATTGAAAGAGGAAAACATGCAGAGGTGCAGAACAGTTATGAGACAAGTTGTCCAAATCATACAGGGCATCCTCTAGTAGTTCCTGTAGTAGTTCTTTACCTTTCCAGACTTCGTTGATCGCTGATATTTCACTTGCATTGTGGTAGTACTTAATGTAAGGAAATGTGCCTAATTTAAACACTTGAAGTGCTTCCAACTTACTTTGAGTTTTCTAAAGAATGCAAATTACCGCCAACAAATTTGGATAAACTGTGCAACTAGTCCCTGAGCTTTCCTTCCCTTTTCCCTTTTTGCTCTTTCCACCTTTGTTCCGATCGGTGGTCCAGCTAAGTACGTCACAGTGAAGTTGGCTTAGGTTTTGATATTTTACCCCCTACATCATTATACATTTGAGTTAAATCTACAGCTGCTCTGACTCACTGTTTTTGGAGGGTTGGAGTGGACATATGTTCTAAAGGATTATTCTATGCTTTTTCCTAATTTTCTATTCATGATGCTAGAAATGCCATCTGCCTTTATTGTTTATTTAGAACCACAATATTAATCATATTTCACTGAAATTTTCACACTGGTGATATTAAATTGGTTCTTCTCTGGTTTATGTGATTTATGTTCTAATAAGAAAGGTTATTTCTAGAGGCCATATTCAGATTATGACCGTTGGTACCAAGGGTAGGACTCATTTCCCTTAGATGAAACCATCTAAACTAGTCATCTAGACTGCCTCTAAGTCAGCAGAATCAGAGGCGTGTCTTTGAGCTGGTCTGGGCAGAGTGTAAAGCAAACAGGTTCATGAATTACACACCAGAGGTGGGTGATGCTGTTAGTTATAGAGGGAGACTAGTTTACTCTCTTAAACTAACTCCTAATTTCTGGATGTCTGGAGATAAATGGGGTGAATCTCACTCCTAATCCACGTGCTGAAATGTTCAAAGACTAAATGCCCAGCTCTAACAGTACCCATCTCACCAGGTTGCAGAGTTGAGTTCCTTTTTAATTATTCTTTTTCTGGCCCAATAACTATAGCATTGTTGGTTGCAGAGGAGAAGGGCTTCGGAGAAGGGCTCCCTCCAGCAGAATACATGGACTTTGCTGATTGCGATTCCTGGGCTTTTTTTCTCTCCTAACTGGAACCCATGAATCCAGCTTTTTTCAGGCTGTCCGTCATCGCACTGTGCCTCTGAGCATGTGTTGGAGTCTGTGTTTAGACAAGTACTTTGTGCTAGATAGCATTGAAGGTGCTGACCGTGAGTGTAGGCGGCTTAGGTGTTTAGGTCCTTCTTTCAAGTATAGGTGCCTAAATTTCACTGAAATGGGATTTAGTCAGGATTTAGACGATCTGTTGATGTTTTATAGGCTCTTTGTGTCTAAGAAGTACTATCTATTTGTTATCTGGAAGAATCCCATAGAGTTTATTATATCTTATTTTCTTTTTCTAATCCTTTTCATTAAATTACTCTTATCTGACGGTTAAGCCCAGTATTTCACAGTATGTTAGAGGGTTTTATTTCCTCTTTGCTGACTGCAGTAATAACCTTTAGTTTAAATCATAGTATAAGCTGTCTCAATGTGTGGACTCAGATTTCCCATAAATCACAATGCACAAACCTTAAAAAAAAAAAAGAAACTAAAAGAAAAATGTTCATTGTAACAGATTTCATCTAGTATTGACCTTTGCCATTTATATATATCCCAACAGAGTGACGGAACACTATTGGCTACAGGCTCGTATGATGGTTTTGCAAGAATATGGACAGAAGATGGTAAGTTAAACAACGTTTATTGTTCTCAAGCATCTGACAGCAGTGAACTATAATCTGACTAATTTGTAAACAAATTGTAATATTAACCTTTTCTTTATTCCAGGTAACCTTGCAAGCACCTTAGGTCAACATAAAGGTCCAATATTTGCCCTGAAATGGAACAAAAAGGGGAATTATATTTTAAGTGCTGGTGTTGATAAAGTGAGTTTTAAAAATACATTATTCTGACATATAAATGTGCTGACTGAGTAAGCTTGTGCTGCTGAATTGTGTAAGATTTTTTTTCCTCCAGGCATCCTGGGGACTTTACTTTTCTTTAGTATGTTTTAGTGCGTGTTTAGTGCACATTTTTGAGGCTGCTCATAATAATAAATGTGTACTATTTTTATGTAAAAGATTTTACTTAAAAAAAAAAAAACAAGTCCACTTGCCCCCAGTGTAACATTGCATCTTTAATGTTTCTCAGTTAAGGAAAGAGCTGATTCCACTACTTATGTTTATAGTTTTATCGACTAGCTATTTCCAGGAAGGATATGATCTTAAAGGTACTTGACCTTTTAGCTTATCTAATTAGTGAAACACTTACATTTGAATAAAATATTTATGACTTCCTATGCAAATATGCAAAAAAATTGTAGTTCTGAACTCTAAATCAAGCAAAACATGGTAGTTTCAGCTGAGTGCATTTTAGAGATTAAAATAAGCAGATGATTGCTGATGATGAGCACAAATCCATTAGAACTGAAACTGGAAAGTACACAGCATTCATCTTGCCTAACTTTCGATGTCTAAAACTTAGATGTGTATGTCTTCCTTGGCTTCCTTTACAAAATTCGGAGAGAAAAATGGCGCTTCCAAGTGATGGGTTATATGGGCTGTGATGCAGTGAGATGCAGTGACAATGCTTCTCTCCAGCAACTGACAAAGGGAGTCTAGGGAGACTAGCTCAGGCTTGTACATCTGATTTGTAGGCTAGATGAATCCCTATATTTTTACATACTTGTTAAAATGGAAACTTAGTTTTATTCCTTTTAATACTGGCTTATATTCAGCTACACTTGCCTCCCAATGGTAGTTCCATTATTTTGGCAAACTTATGTTCCCAATAACCTCAGTGATTCTTTAGATGATCCATTATCAGCAAAATGAGGTATCCTTAATTTATTTTCTGGAAGCATAGATTCCCAATACATTGTCAATTCACTAAGAAGGTGGTATTGACAGGGTAGTTGCTTACGTGTGCTGTGGGTATGGATTAAGCCTATAGTAAGCAAATGACACTTCATTCTGTCTCACCACAGCGGCAATAGGTGATATATACTCTGCTGATAGATAAACACTTTACTTGGTGGTTTAATTGTTAGAAATGTAGTATCACATAGTTTTGAGAAAAAGTCTTCTTTGAAGAAGATAACTGAAACAGCTGTAACAAAATGCTTTTCAAAAATGTGTAGTGCTGTCTTCTAGCATTATTCAGACAGAATATGCCCATCCTTAGTAGTTATATTGCTTCATCTGTAAGAGTGACACTTCCTTATCTACACTTAGATTATTATTCTGTAACGTTTGGAAGTGATTTCTGTTTTTTCAGCTGTTCAGCACACAAGGCTCTCTGCAGTCCATAATTTTCTCAGTCCATCTTTTAGAATTTCTCCTCAGTGAGGGTGCTCTCTGTTTGTTTTCTCTGAGCTGAACAGTCACTAATCTTTTTTTTCCCCCTTCCTTTGGATGCAGACAACAATAATTTGGGATGCTCACACAGGAGAAGCTAAACAGCAGTTTCCTTTCCATTCAGGTAATTTCTGTGTAACTCTTGTTAGTAAAATGAAATGCAGTTTGTGACTTTGTCAATGTGATTTATCCTTTTGTAAAAACTTATCTGCCAGAGAGAAGTTTGAACCAGGTTTTTTGTGCTTTAACTATCCTGTGTGTCATGGCTTTTGGGTTTATTGTTTTTTCAGAAAGATGGGGTTCTGTGAGAATCAGCTTTGAAAGTCAAACTGACTCTAGGATTTGTACACCAGCCATGTCTACCTAGCTGAATGATTCTGTCGTTATCTATGAGCTTGAATAGTACCAACTGATGATTTATGAAGAAACTTTTCGGTGGAAGCGTCTGGGGTCTCTTCCACTCTTTCTGCTCCTGTTGCAATGAAGTTGACTTGAGACAGAAGCAAACAGATCTGTCATGCAGCTTGCATTCACCACTGCAAGCATGAAGGTCCTCAGGAATTTCTTAGCTTTTAATTTTGACTTTCTTAATTTTAAGTTCTTCAGCATTTGCTTTCTCTGATTATCAGAAGTCAATTGCCAGCCCTGAGTTTCAAAATCTCGCAGCACCAAAACCTTCCTTGGATGGTCGTTTGTAGGTCTAGTCTGCTTCAAGAAGACAGGAGATGTCACAGATACTGAGTAATCTTGAGTAACAGGCAATCATTGACATAATCTTAAATTCACCCGAGACCAAACTTGTAAGAAACTGTATAAGTTGTCACAGTGGAGTATTTTTAAGGGGCATAGTCAAACTGAGTTTAAAACCACCGAAACATTCCACATTCTGATGCTAGAAATGTTCATCTTCCTGTGTGCTCGCTGTAACTAATCATTTTTTTAATACAGCGGGCTTTCCACAAGGTGATTAATGGTGTTTAAAAACATGTATTTTACAACTCATTTTAAAACATTAATTTGCACATGCTTTTCAACTCAATTTCTAGTTGTTCTCATTCTCACATTTTCACATATGTTACTAATGTGCAGTAGCAATTGAACTGGTTATTGAACAGAAGACAAAAAGTATGTCCATGCACACAGCAGATCCATACTCCACATTTTTGTCACTCATCTTCTTGCTTATTAATTCAACTGTCAGTTTGGAGGAGTCAGTCTCTGCTGACAGATTTTCTCACTGTGGCATTTATTTATCTATCATAACTGTTCCACAAAAGCGGACTGCGCTATACAGCGATGTAGTTAATGAAACTCTTAAGCCTTCTAATCCCTAACTATTGATCTAAGTTGTTGCAGATTCAGAACTTGTTTGCCCTTTCAGAATCATGTTCACTGACATGTAGCTGTCTTAGCAATGATGTGCATTAAAGACGTATCACTCCATTCCCCCTTTAGCAAGTTGAAAACTTAAGTACATCTTCCAGTGCAATATGCCAATGTCTATCTGCATTCATTTATTTAAAAAAAAAAATCTTTTACGTGTGTGTCTTTGGACCGTAACACGCAATTGAAGTGGAGGTACGGAGAGGCTAATTTTTTTTATTATTTCATACATGTTTTCACAGGAAGGTAAAGCAGTTTGTTATTAAGGAAATCGTTAATAGGCCAAAAGCGTATGTCCAACAATAAGCCCTTTAAAATCAGCTGGAGCATTTGCCCTCACATAAGTCTAAAGCCACGAAGACCTTGTCCTCCTTGCATCACTTACTCACCAGAACAAAGTTAACAGCAATTTCCTTACCATACCTGGAATGTGAAAAACTTGTGTACGCAAGGATTAAAGGTGGCATTTTAACAAATAAAAGTCTAGTCTAGGCAGACTACAGTTCATTTAACACATACTTGTGTGATGTACTTCTTTGCATACTTCTTTAAAGTCCAGAGATAGTTAGCCTGGCAATAACATACATTTTTTACTCTCGGCTGCTTTACAACAACTTGTTTAGCTTACAGTCATATGGACAAAACTGTCATGTTAAAGTAAGGAAGTAAAGAAAGACTCCTTTGTCTGGGTCTTGAAGGCCTCTATATCATTGATGTTCCCATGTGACTTTAAGATTTTATGGTGCAAATATGTTAAGTATGTGGATAAATAGCTTCTAGGGTTTCCTTGTTCTTTGCAAAACTATGAGTCATCATAGGGCATTTGATTAAAATATGTATTCACAAAGCTTTAAAGTGGAGTGAAATAATCCAGTTTTCACATCTACTGATAGATGTGGACGGATGCCTGCGCATGCAGGAACAAATTGGTTAAGTGATGAAATAAGAGGTATTTGTGTGACCCAGTTTTAGACATTGAAGTGCTCTGAATCACTCCCTGCAGACACTTAACTCTCTCCACTTCTGAGATTCTAATTGCGAATCACACCTAAAATTGATCGGAAAACGCTTGAATTAACTGATAATTATTGTAACCCTTTTACTGTTGGTATTTATTTTAGCTGTGTTTCTTAAGGGTTTGTTGCTGCTTGTATTAGATGACATTCTAATTGTTTTTATGCAATTGGCTAGTATCCTGTGGTTTTGGAGCCACTTTGGCAATTTGATTACTTGCATCAAAACCCACGTTTGGTTGTTTCCAGACCATTTTCTGTAGTTACTTATCCAGTAAACGTATGATTAAATATACCAATAAATGAATCAGTATTAATTATCAGCACTCTATGATTCAAATTATGCTGCAATGCGAGTCCATCGCTTTAGGTGCCAATAGCGCTCAGAAAATTACTTTTCAACTCAAACATATCATACTAGATATTAGCCCTGAAGGCATATTGCTATTAATGAAGATAGATTTTTGTTTGCTCTGAAACAGTAGTTCAAAGCTTGCAGCATAAAAATAAAGACAAACAGGCGGTTAGAGAAACAAAATCCTTTTCTGTTTCATGATCCTTATTCATGTTCATTGGAAATGTCAGAAGTAATCTGCGTTCCTCACAATTTTCCTTTATATTTCTGCAGTGTAGAAATTCCTTACCTGTCACACAGAATTATTGAGCTTTTTCGTTAATATTCTAAAAAATATTTGTATTTGAAAAAATTTCAGCCCTCCGTTCTCATTTAGGGAGCTACCTTATGATTCGGAAAGTGACATGGTTCAGTCTCATTTTGCAGTTCATAATAATTATAAGAGGAAAAAACATACTTAAATATAATAGGCTTGGCTGCACAGATATCTCGTCACCTCTGCATTACAAAAGTATTTCTCTGAATGTATTTGAATAAGGCATTTCTTGGTTTCATTTAAATGCTAAATTTGTATTGTTGCCAGAAAGAGATTCAACTTTGCTTCCTATATGCTGATCTCCTTCTGACACACTTGGTTCTCACAGGCGTGTGCCGAGAATGAAGATTTCTGTATTTTAGCAAGTCTTATGTCATCCTCTGGAGGGCAGCTAAACTCTCTCCTGAGCAAAAAACCCAAGCAGCAGTCATAGAAACACAAGCAAGCTGTATGTCAGGAGTTCCCTCCTACTCCTGCACATGCTTTTAGTTTGCAGTGACGTGCTGTAAAAGGGTTGGGGGTTTTTGGTTTTTCCACACTTTGCAAAGCGTGCGTGTTGCACACAGGCACTAGTTACATGTTCCTGTGCTATCTGTGTACAAAGTTTCATTACTTCAGTCCCAATTAATGCCAAACCCTCTACAGAAGCTCTTCCTCTCATTTCAGATCAGCTTTATCAATGTCTCTATCTTGAATCAATCCCCAACTAAATCAAACTGAATGTAGGTATTAATAATCCACGTGTCTGCACAGAACGGTAGGTTTGTATCCGTGGTTGCCTAAAGCCAGTGCAAAGGATGATGGCCACCTGCTTCTTCTCCCTCCCGTGTGTTGCGCTTGGCATTCACAGGAGCGTTTTTTCTAATCCAGATGAAATTATCCATGTTTTTTCTGGATTAGTTTTCTTCCAGGTGCTTCGCTGAGCTGGCTTACAGAGGAATAAATGGTGGAGATGGCACAAGAGCAATGTCCATGTGGGAGCAGGGAGGGTTGGAGGCACATTGTTTTGTCCCCTCGTATGTAACTTTACCCAAAAGATTCTTATAAAGAGGTGCCATGCAAAGCATCCAGATTACCGACTGCAAGAGAAAAAATAATTTGTGCCCTTCTGGCCATCCCTGTAACTGGTTGCAGGTGACAGGCCAAGAACGAGCTTTTAGTCCGTTTTATCCAGATGGATGACAGGAGGAAAATGATTTGGGATAACTGTTTCTCTGCTGACGTTCCTTTCCTTGTTTGTACTTCACAGCTCCTGCTCTGGATGTAGACTGGCAGAACAACACTACTTTTGCCTCCTGCAGCACTGACATGTGCATTCATGTATGCAGACTTGGCTGCGATCGTCCTGTTAAAACCTTTCAAGGACATACAGTAAGTTTAAGAAGTCCAAAATGTTAGCGATAAAGTCAGAGCAGCATGTTAAGATGATGACAGATGATGTGTTTGCAGGGTGTGTTCTAGCACCAAAGTTGTTACATCCCATTGCTTCCCTAAAACCATATTCCTCAGGAGTGACTCACTGCCTGTGAGAAGGGATAAACTGTTCTACATCACCGTGGGAGGCAAAACCTGCAGCTTAAACAGTGAGACTATTTATAAGTAGCACGAGCTGCAGACTAAGGACACGTTAATAATTTTTTTTTTTCCGCTGGCTTAATTTCTTTAGGTAAATGAGAACTATGAATAAGGAAAGAACAATTTACTTCCAGTCATTGTTCAGTTTTAGAATCAATTTCACCTAATAAGATCTATTTTAGATGCATTTTCCCCCTCTTTTCCTGGTGGTATTTAATGACTGTCAAAGGCTAGTTTTTCTATCTTTTATTAATGAGAAAACTGCTGTTCGTATTGTAATTTAGATATTAACTTCCAGAATTTGCTATCTCCCCACTGAGGAAAAATTGTGCCTTTGGAGACCTTTAGTTAGTCTTTGGTTAAACTGGTATTTCATGATAGATTGTACATTCCTACCAACAGGCTAGTGCTTTTTGTGATTATATAAAATGCACCATTTTGCACATGATCCAAATTTTTATGCCCCCTTTTTGTACAGTTCCTTTTAATTATGACTGAAACATGTAAAATGGATAAAGCAAAATTTAAATATTTTCCAGGATTATTTTCACTGAGACCCTGAGCCAATTTATGTTTTTAAAAAGCAATCCTTCCCTTTTTATGAAATGCTTTTTTCCCCCATATGTATGAGCCTCAAAAAAGCACAGAAAACTTACTGATTACCAAGGGGATACACTAGGCTTAGTTAATTACAAAGTGCTAGAAAGATTGATAGAGAAAGCATCGTAAACTATTGAATATTCCACGCTGGATTTCATTTGCACATACACCTCTGTTTAGAGAGACCAGCATTGTTGCAGAGCTGCAATACTAAGAATAATAAACTCCACAAAACTTCGCACCCCACCAGTATTTTCTCTTGAAATTTAGTATCACCAAGATCAGAATATTAACCAAAAAAGTATCTCAATTTTAGAAAGAAGTTAATGCTGTATTATCAATCTGTCTGGTTTGAGGGTTTATTTAAATCCTAGCCTATGAAGAAAGGGTAAGAGCATCTTTGTGCCAGAACACGTATCAGAAGATTGATTGTGTGTATTGTTCACAAACACAAAATGGTTCCCGTTCCTAAATGACTTTTAAATAGCATGTTATGGAAGCAGCACTGCTTTTGTTAACCCATAAAGCGACCAGGGCTGTAATTTGTGGTTGAACTTGTTGCATGCATAAACCTTGAGTGCCCTCTGCTGGCTGCCCAGTACAATGCAGGAAACGGGAATATTCACTTAATAAAATCACTCTTTATTTCAGAACGAGGTAAATGCAATCAAATGGGACCCATCTGGCATGCTACTAGCGTCTTGCTCTGATGATATGACATTAAAGGTAATACAGTTTCCATTCCTGCTGTTCAAAAAGTAAAGACAAAAATTATCTCTCTTTTTTATTCTTCTCCAGAATGATGGTACTGTATCACTTAAAACTCTGTATGAAGCAGTTTCATTTTGTGCCATATTTCTAAAAGCTAATCTGAAAGACTGAACACAGAAGCAGCCACTGGCAAAACTGAGACATCCTATCCAAATAAGTGTTAAGTGACCGATATGTCACTGTGAGAGAATAGTCATAGTTTAAATACGCTTGCCTGTCAATAGAAGCACAGTGCCTATGCTAAGAAGCAGTCTATTGGTTACACTTTGAAAAGAACATAAAAATAAAGAATTTTCTTTCCCTTTGGAGTATTTTTTCTGAAAATAATTTCATTGGAGCTGTTTGATTTTTTTTTATAGCCTTGGACTAAGCAATTGGACACAACATATAAATTCAGAACCCACCAAAAATCGGAATTGCTCGCTGAAGATCCCTGTCTTTATCCATTCACTGTATGGGACACCTAAGGCAGCTATGCCACTGATGTATGTGCCCCCGTTAGGTGCCTGAAGTTAGAATCATAGAATAGTTTGGGTTGGGAGAGACATTTAAAGGCCATCTAGTCCAACTCCCCTGCAATAAGCAGAAATATCTTCCACTAGATCAGGTTGCTCAGAGCTCCGTCCAACCTGATCTGGGATGTTTTCAGGGATGGGGCATCTACCACCTCTCTGGGCAACCTGTGCCAGTGTCTCACCACCCTCATTGTAAAAAATTCTTCCTTATATCTAGTCTAAATCTCCCTTCTTTCAGTTTAAAGCCCTTACCCCTTGTCCTATCACAACAGGCCCTGCTAAAAGTTTATCCCCATCTTTTTTATAAGCCTTCTTTTAAGTACTGAAAGGCCACAATAAGGTCTCCCCGGAGCCTTCTCTTCTCCAGGCTGAACAACCCCCACTCTCTCAGCCTGTCCTCACAGGAGAGGAGCTCCAGCCCTCTATCATTTTTGTGGCCCTCCTCTGAACCCGCTCCAACAGGTCCATGACTTTCCTGTGCTGAGGGCTCCAGAGCTCAACACAGTACTCCAGGCAGGGTCCCACCGGAGCGGAGTAAAGGGCTGGAATCACCTCCCTCAACCTGCTGGCCACACTTCATGGAATCACGGAATTTTCAGAGTTGGAAGGGACCTCTAGAGATCATCTAGTCCAACTCCCCTGCTAAAGCAGGATTGCCTAGAGCACATTACTCAGGACTGCATCCAGGCGCGTCTTGAAAATCTCCAGAGAAGGGGACTCCACAACCTCCCTGGGCAGCCTGTGCCAGTGTCACCCTCACCGTAAAAGAAGTGTTTCCATGTATTTGAACAGAACTTCCTATGTTCTAACTTGTGCCCATTGCCCCTCGTCCTGCCACTGGGAACCATTGAAAAGAGCCTGGCTCCATCCTCCTTCAGCCCACCCTTTAGATACTTGTACACCATAATAAGGTCTCCCCTCAGCCTTCTCTTCTCCAGGCTAAAGAGTCCCAGCTCTCTCAGCCTTTCCTCATAAGGGAGATGCTCCAATCCCTTAATCATCTTAGTTGCCCTTCGCTGGACTTGCTCCACCAGTTCCCTGTCCCTTTTGAACTGGGGAGCCCAAAACTGGACACAGTATTCCAGTTGTGGCCTCACCAGTGCAGAGTAGAGGGGGAGAATGACCTCCCTCGACCTACTGGCCACACTCTTCCCTATGCAACCCAGGATTCCATTGGCCTTTTTGGCAACAAGGGCACATTGCTGGGCCATGGATAATTTACTGTCTACCACGACCCCCAGATCCTTCTCCTCTGAGCTACTTCCCAGCAGGTCCGCCCCTAACCTATACTGGTACCTAGCATTCTTCCTACCCAGGTGCAGGACCTTGCACTTGCTTTTGTTGAACCTCATTAGGTTCTTCTCTGCCCAGCTCTCCAGCCTGTCCAGGTCACGCTGGATGGCAGCACGGCCCTCTGGGGTGTCAGCCACCCCACCCAGTTTGGTATCATCAGCAAACTTGCTGAGGATACACTCTGTCCCCTCATCCAGGTCATTAATGACTATATTAAACAAAATTGGACCAAGTATTGACCCCTGGGGGACACCACTGGTTACAGGCCTCCAACTAGACTCTGTGCCCTCTTGAGTTCTGTCCCGCGGCCAACTCTCAATCCACCTCACTGTCACCTCATCTAGTCCATACTTCCTCAGCTTCCTAATGAGGATGTCATGGGAGACAGTGTCAAAAGCCTTGCTAAAGTCAAGGTAGATGACATCCACGACTCTCCCCTCATCCAGCCAATCAGTTATAACATCATAGAAAGCTATCAGATTGGTCAAGCACGATTTACCCTTGGTAAATCCATGTGGACCACTTCCAATAACTTCCTGTTCCTCAACGTGTTTGGAGATGACATCCAGAATGAGTCGCTCCATTACCTTCCCAGGGACAGAGGTGAGACTAACCGGTCTGTAGTTCCCTGGGTCCTCCTTCTTGCCTTTTTTGAAGATCGGAGTGATGTCAGCCTTCTTCCAGTCCTCAGGAACCTCTCCTGTTCTCCATGACCGTTCAAAGACGATGGAGAGTGGTCTAGTAATAACATCCGCCAGCTCTCTCAGCACTTGCGGGTGCATGCCATCAGGGCCCACAGACTTATGAATGTCCAGCTTGGCCAAGTGGTCTCTGACCCGGTCCTCCTCAACTGAGGGAAAATCTTCCTCTCTCCAGACCTTCCCCTTTGCCTTCAGAGTATGGCATTCATGAGGGACAGCTTTAGCACTGAAGACCAAAGAAAAGAAGGCATTCAGTAACTCTGCCTTCTCTGTGTCTTCCACCACTAGGGCACCTGTTTCATTCACCAGTGGGCCTACATTTTCCCTAGTCTTCCTTTTTCTATTGATATACTGAAAGAATCTCTTCTTATTGTCTTTAACTGCAGTGGCCAAGCTGAGTTCTGACTGAGCTTTGGCCCTTCTCATTTTCCCCCTACAGAGCTTTGTTATATCTTGATAGTCCTCATAAGTTGCCAACCCCCTTTTCCAGAGAATGTAAACTTTCCTTTTTTTCCTGAGGTCCTGCCAAAGTTCTCTATTTAGCCAGGCTGGTCTTCTTCCCCGTCTGCTCATTCTTCGAGACAAGGGGATGGCCTTCTCCTGTGCTTTTAAGAGCACCTGCTTGAAGTATGCCCAGTCTTCCTGGGCACCTTTGCTCTTCAAAACTGCCTCCCAAGGGACACTCTCAACCATGCTCCTAAACAGGCTAAAGTCTGCCCTTCGGAAGTCCACAGTGGCAGTTTTGCTGGCTCCCTGCCTTACTTGATCAAGAATTGAAAATTCTATCATTTTGTGATCACGTGATTCACACTTCTTTTGATTCAGCCCAGGATACAGTTGGCCTTCTGGGCTGTGAGCGCACATTGCGTGCTCATACCCACCTTTTCATGCACCAGTGCCCCCAAGTCCTTCTCCTCAGAGCTGCTCTTAATCCTTTCATCCCCCAGCTTGTATTGATACCAGGGTTTGCCCCAACCCAAGTGCAGGATCTTGTACTTGTCCTTGTTGAACCTCATGAGGTTCACATGAGCCCACTTCTTGAGCCAGGTGGAACGAATCTGGATTCTGGCTCACAGACAGCATAGACTGCTTTACACCTGGGCCATTGCGCGGTGCCAGCAAAGGGTTGCTAAGACAGGGGAGTCTGGGCTTGCAGAAATACTTTTCACAACAGAGCTTTTTCAGCCCAAACTCCTCTCTTACTCTCCTTTCTCAGCCACACTGAATGAAGGCTGTGTCCATGTAGAAATAGCTGTATGTTGTAACAGGAAAGCACTCCTGCTAGACTGTTGGTTTATACTGGTTCCTTGAGAAAAGCAAATGTCTCAGGAAAGATTTGGTTTTGTGGATAGAACTGTACCAGTAATACAGATTTCTCATAGTATAGTTGTGTTAATTAAGGCTCATACCTCTTTCCATTGCTGATTGACACAGCTAAAGTAAGAGATGTTTCTAGCATGCACACAGCCTATGTTTAAAACCTGAAACTGAGAGCAGCAAAACTTGCAGATAAGAGCTAAGTGAACATAAGCATTATGTATGTTTCCTCTTCATAGGTAGCCTGAATTCTGCTCAGTTCTACTGTGTCTTTGCCACACACCCACTCGTGTTTTCATCCCTCTGGATTCTAGATGTATTATTCCACAATGTTCACAGAACTGAAAATTCACAGAAAATAGGGCTGGAAGAGACCGAAAGAGAGCACTTTGTCAGCTGTGCTGCCACAAAGCAGTATTATAGTAACCAGTATTACTTTGCTTAAACATCATCACCCATATTTTTTTTTTTTGGTGCCCAGTTGCGGGCTGTGTTTTAAAAACAACTGTGGCTCAATGCTGTTGGTGCCAGTTCAAGTTTCTGACCGCTGAATTTGCCACAAGAGCTTATGGTTTGCTATTCCCAGCCTCGCCTGTTTTTAAAAATCTTCAGTGATGGAGACTGCAAATCCTTTTCAGGCAATTATTATTATTTTTCCTTTGTAAATCAGTTCTCTCTGGCTTTGTTTTTTTTTCTCTTTTTTTTGGAGTTCTTGGTATTTTCCTACAACTTCTTGGAAAATGTTGCCTGTTAGCTGTAGAACATGGCTAAACTTTGTGTAACATTTCCAAAAGCAGACTCAGGTATGCTGATGAAAATTCAGCATGAAAGCACATCATTTCCCTCGTAGTGCAGACTTGTAACAAGTGAGTTAAATCATTACTATATTTTTGGTATCTCTCTGAAACTGACTGACTAAATTTGAGTTATTTTCCCTGCTATGAATTAGCTTCATCTTGTTTTCTCGGTTAGCTGAAGAAAAGGTCTTCTGAATTACCTGTCATCTGTGTTGAGCATATTCTTTCTCTCATGCTGAAGTATTTGGCCATGTAACAGTGCATAAATAGTGGATCTTGTTCCATCGTCTGTGCTGTTAAAAACATCAGGAAGACAAACGGAATTAGGAGGGAAAGGAGAATTTCATGTGGCTCTTGACTGGCATAAGAGAAGTTTATCGGGTTCTAAGCAGTTATTGAAACTTTATTTTCATTCTTTAAGATGACTGCTGTTGTCATGTGCGACTTAAACTTCAAGTTAAACTTCTCTAAACAGAGTAACTTAAATTTCTGTATGAAAATACTGTTACAGGCTATGGGCAGTACAGCAACTATTTAGTTCTTACCTATTGAATAAATACTATTAAATGTGTAGCTCTTTCCCCTAATGGGGTTATTCTAACGTGTGTGCATTATAGGTGCCAAACTGCTGCGTTAATAAACTTAAATTATGTTTACGTGTATTCATGTGTGTCGAGATCTTAAATAAACAAATGGTAAGAATAACATAGAACTGAAATAATTCACCTGGGAAGAGATTAGTAACGTTGCCATTTTTCCCTTCATAATTGCTCTGACTTAGATTTGGAGTATGAAGCAAGATACCTGTGTACATGATCTTCAGGCTCACAGCAAAGAGATTTATACTATCAAATGGAGTCCTACAGGACCAGGCACCAGCAACCCAAACTCCAACATCATGTTAGCAAGGTAAAAAAATATACCTCTTTCTGTTGCCTACCAAGAAGAAGCATCTTTCTGACATGTAATTCTACTGTCGCCTTGCCGTCAGTCTTCCTGCAAACAATTCCAGTAAAAAGGTACCTGCATTTGTAAATCAGAGGTATGGTTAAAAAGCGAAAGGAGTCATATCTGAAAAAGGAAGAAGAAAAAGAAGGAAAATAGAGTCATACTTTATTTAACTTTTCAGCTGCCTTGATAAAGCGATTGTAAATTTGGCATTGCACCTTTACGTCTGACATCCAGTTGTTATGAACGAAAGTACTTAATGAGACAGATTGCAGCCCATTCAGCCAGTTGGAATGTGTTCTAACCAGGGTCATGCAAGTCACCTGGGCAGATACTGACAAATTTTATAGCCCTGTTAACTAACAGGCAAAAGCTTGGGTAATCTTTAAAATACCACTTGAAAATCTGTTCAAAATTCTTCTTTGAGTTTAGGAAATATGTTTACTTGTAGAATGCCAATTGATGGTAGTACCATGGGATTATCAGAGCAGCTCATGGTATATATTCAGTTTGGGGAGTAGTTGTATCAAAGCTGTTTTATTTATTTTACTCCTTCATCTGTAACTGGACAGGGAAGAAGAACTTCTCTTTCTTGGAATTGTTCTTTCAATATTATTTTTAATACAAATTATTTTGCTTGCCTTTTTCTAAGCCCACAGTATGGGATTTAGATGGCTGTAAAAAAAACAGCACTGAAACAAAATGAAAAGAATCACAGTTCTAGAGAATTACAGAATGCTAATTCATTAAATAAGGCAAATCCATTAGGAATAAGATTTCTCTGGAATGATTTACCCCGTTAATGACAGTATATATTTTACCTTCCTGAATAATATCAAGTAGGATCTCAAAAAACAGGAGCTTGGTCCTTTTAGGGCTAGCTAGTGGTCTGATCCTATATACAGCACCCTGATATACACTCAAACGGTCCACATACAAGAATTCAGTTCAGTAGATACAATTCTTGTCAAGGCTGGAGTGAATGTTGGCTTTTCTGTTTGAAACATTATTTCTTACTTAGCCAAGGAAAAAAACCTTATTCTCTTAAAACATTTACAATATCAAACTAGAAATTGATTAACACTCATATTAAGACATGCTTGTGATTGAATGCTTCTTGCAGTGCTTCGTTTGATTCCACTGTTCGGCTGTGGGACGTTGACCGAGGAGTCTGCATCCACACGTTAACAAAACATCAAGAGCCTGTCTACAGTGTAGCTTTTAGTCCTGATGGAAAATATCTAGCCAGTGGGTCCTTTGACAAATGTGTCCATATATGGAATACTCAGGTACTGTTTTGCTTCATGTGAAGCACGTCAGTTTTAAATGACACATTAATAGGAAAAGCTTAAATTGAAAATGTGTGTGCCTCTGTAGCGTATGATCTGATTGTATTGGCTGATACAAATCCCAGCATAACAGTTGAGTCACTCAGGTGAAGTGGGGTGACTGTCCAGAACATTTCTTCTGCTCAGGTTTCATTGTATGCTAAAACACTAGCATGCAAGAAAATAGATTTAATTCTGGATACTAATGCCTCACAGCCTGAATTAACAACAAGCTTTAGAAAAGACCACCTCAGCCTAACTCCCCAGGCCTTTCCTGTTATAATGTTGACAAAAACAGTTGTCCGAGAGTCCTACTGTAAATTGCTTTCTGGAGGAGCCCATTTCTCATTCATTCACTTTATGGAGATGACCATAGTTGGGTGATGTGAGTAGACCCCCCTCGCCACCACTCTCTTCTTTTTAATGTAGTGCCACATGACAGAGAAAAAGAAGGGGAACTTATGTATCGAATGTTTGCATGCTCTTTTGCTTTGTAGAGTGGAACTCTAGTACATAGCTACAGAGGCACCGGGGGCATCTTTGAAGTCTGCTGGAATGCTAGAGGAGACAAAGTGGGAGCAAGCGCATCAGACGGATCGGTAAGGAGCTTTACACATTGTAAATGTTGAGTGGAGATTACTCTTCTGGAGAGTGTCAACAAAAAACCATACATGCCATACTGCCTTCTCTGGACAGAGCTGAAGGGTAGACAGCTCAAGACAGAAATAGGTAGTTGTGTGGAGTATATTAAAAATGCTCCTGCTTTGGAAGGTTTTGTATATTAGGGGGTGGTGTTCCTATTGGAAATGAAGAACGCTTGTGGAATAATTAAATGTTACTGAAGATTGGAATGACTTTTAAACACGTATTTGATAAGAACAGCAGTAGGGTTGTTTCTGCCATTATTTGTCTCATCTGTCAGTTTTTAATGAAGGTCAGGTCACAGCAGTCAACTCTCTAATAAACAGAGAGAGTTTATTATATATGTCCATGACATTATATATGTCCTGCAGCTTTCTAAGTTTTATCCTACAGAAGAAGTTTACCCTTGAATAGTTTCTAAAAGAGGAAGTTCAGCGTGATGCCCAAAGATTTAATTGCATGGTAAAGGAGAAATATTGCTGTAGAGATACTGATTATTTATTCATTACTATTTTTGCTGTTTACATTACTTTCAAAAAATTCATTTGTAGCATGATCAACTTGTGTAGGATGCACAGATGTTATAACACGCTCTACAGCTTTTTAAAATAACGTTTCTACATGACTGGCAGGCATAACTACTTTAGAGCTGTATTTTTCCACCTATGACGTGATTCAGTTGGTGGAGCTTAGTTGTGCCGTTTGAGATGGTGCCATGCCTGGCTCCCAACAGCTGCTCCAAATGGGCGCGTGTCCGCTCAAGGTCCTGTGTCATGCCTGCCAGGCCTGTACGTCTATTTTGGATATATTTCAGAAATGGAAGTGGACGCTGTATTCAGGTGACTAAACAGAGCCCATAGTCTTATCCGGGACGTGCCACCAAAATATTTGTTTGTAATCCAGTGAAAGCCCAGCTAAATTTTAAATGTATGGTTTTCACTTGAGTTTTCTGCCCCGTTGGGTTGCTCCCTTGCTTGTGTGCTTGTAAACAGGTACTTGAGACGGGCTGATTTCATGCGGGGGAGTATAACATACAGCTGGCTGCTCAGCCTGTGTACGGGGAGCCGTGTATGAATAGGACTTCCACATCACCTTCAGAAATGGTTCTTAATGCTGAGTCTTTTCTCTCCAGGTTTGTGTTCTAGATCTGCGGAAGTAAAAGTGACATGTTTTAGAAGAAATTTCAAATGGACCAGCAGTGAATGTGTGGGGAGAAGCACTCTTCAAAACTATTCTTAACAGCTCCAGAACTGTACGAACTTGAACAAAGTTAGAGTGTACCGTGAAACCAACTCTCCCTGGCCACAGGTGTCTAGTTTTTTGTCCGTAACCTTCATCAAGGAGTAAAAACACAGTCACTTCAGAGGGGGAGGGAATGGTTTCCACCTGGAACATTCAGCCTTGGAAGCATGAAGCCACCAGCTAGGCATTGCACTGTTTGGTTTGCGTCTGAGAACTTGCTCTGATGGCTGGGAAAAAAAAGCTGTGCCAAAAAAAAATAATAAAAAAAAAAAAGAAAGAAAAATGCTGTGATAAACCAAAAGGGAAAAAAAAATCCTCCTCCATGCGGTGTTGTATTTTTTCCTTCCAATTTGGACACTACAGTTGCTCTCCCAAAGGACGTTCAAAGACCAGTTTGTACTGATGAAATGCTCAACTTTGTAATCACAACACTTTCTATTTTCTAGACTACTTTTTTTGTTCAGTGGTTTTTCTATCAGCTGGAATATTACAGCCTGGAGGATCCCAGGCTTAGGATGAAACTTTTGTTTTCCTTTTATTTCTCCCTTCCACTCCCAACTTCTCCTTCCTTTTTTTTCTCCTCTTTCTTCTTGCCCTTTTTTTTTTTCTTTTTTCCCTGTATGCCCATAGTAGATGCAGCCAGGTGGACATGACAATGAAAATTTTTGACAGACTGCTTCTCCTCTCTTCTCTCTCTTCCTTTTCCTTTCCCTTTCTTTCTCTCCGTTTAAAAGAAAAAAAAATCCTCCATGCTTCAGATCTTAGCGTCTCAAGGGCACTTTCAGCAAATTGTGTAATAAGTGCTTTATATAAGAATGCAGTGCTGGGGAAGATTTTTACAGGAGAAAGATGACTTTTAACAGAAAGAACCCAGTGTATTTTTGGAAAAAAAATATTTTTTATGTTAAACAGTTTTAAAAGCCTAAAATGGCCACCAAATGTAGACCAGTTGTGGAATTCAAGCAAAAAGAATGACACAGAGTCCAAGGAACATGAAAGGTGCAGTATCCTTTTTCTCTTCTCTCTCAGAAAGTGCTGTAAGAAAAAAACGCCATTTGATACAACAAATGCCAGTCATTTACTAAGAGTCCTCTTCCAGCAGCCAGCCATTTATATAGTCGCATTTCATTTTTATGGCTGTTTGGTGATGTACACATATTAAAAGGCATTCATAAATTTGAGACTATAAATATAGCATTCATTTTCTTGAGTCCGTACTTTTCGTTTATCCTTGGTAACCAGGGGAAAAACGATTGTGTATCTTCTTTCCTCTAGCAATACTTCAAATGTCGTACAGAACACGGGTTTGGCTGCCCGCGGCTGTGCTGAGCAGTGCTGCCCTCCGCTATTCAACCCACTCAGCTGTTTCTCTTCCAGTAAGTCCATGAGATTTTACACTGACTTAATGGGACCAGTTGGACCAAGATCTATTGACTGCGTCTATCATTGTTGAAGAACGGACTCTTGCCAAGCTGCTGTCCGTCCCTGGTCGGCACACACCTAGGGGCAGGCTCTGCCGTTGCATCGAGCAGTCTGTGGTGCTGCTGGCACCCTCGGGCATCTGTGTTCTGCGTGCTGCGAGGAAAGCTCTGGGTCTGCCCAGACAGGTTTAGCCTTGTGGGTGTCCTCAGTGCGGTGCTCAGAAGACAATGTAGAACTCTCCATTAGGTGAGGACGTGATAAAGGATATATAAATTACATCTCAACGTATATACTACTGTGACACGATTTCCTCTGCAAGCTAGACATCTGCAGGGATGCCTGCTGAAGACTACGCTACTGTAAGAGCAAATGACGGATGCAAAGAAGGATGCATAGGCAGAGTTTTCTGAAAGCGCTGTAAACTGTAAGGCAACCTTGGGGGTGGGGGCAGCCGTTATTTAGACAAATCCTCAGAACTGGCTGAGTCAACCAGGTGTCCTCTCTAGCCCACAGGCTAGGCCAGTGTTTGTAGGAGAGAGAAAAAAAAAACAGGCAGAGAACCCCCGTAAACATACATCATGTAGTACCTTCCCACTCAAAGTTGCTATTTCTGTAACACAGGATCTTCCCTTTGATTTGACCGTGGCTGCTGAAGTGGTGATTGGATCTGAGCAAAACCCAAACCAGAGCCCTACTGCTGAACTGGTGGTGCAGGACCTGCCAGGCATCGTGGCATCGTCATAGCATCGTGGAATCCGTACCTCACTTTTTCTCCTGTGTTTTCCTCTCTTCATGCTTGCATCTGCACAGTATCTTAGTCCTTCCAGTGGAACTAGCCACTGCCAGCCTCAGCTGCGTTTCTTAAAGATACACATTTGGAAAGGACAAAAGAATGAAGAAATAACTGCTAAGAGGGTTACTCAGTCCTGAGGTGGAAACAGTTACGTGGCATTTTGGTTATTAGTGACAGCTAGGCTCGTTTATAATTTATATCAAAGAATTGGACAAGGAGTATTTTCGGTGTTAAATGCATTTATGTGTTGGTTTCAGCTCCAAAAACATGGGCTGTAGATGATCACCTGACAGTTTTGCACTGGTTTATAATGGCCATGTGTACCTACTAGTTTAAAATCACTACTTAAAACAAACAAACAAAAAAAAAACAACAAAAAAAAAACAAACCAAAAAAAGAATGCTTGTTTGAAGAGAACTTGCATTTGAATACAAAGGTTTAATGTGGTTTTATAAAGCACGGTTGGGTCGATGATTTGATTACAATCATTGCATGTACACGGTTAACTTCTTAAGCTGCTTTTGGGTGGCGTTTCTGAGAATAACACAGAGAAGTTCCGGGTCTGCAGCGGCAGAGGGTGGCACGGATGGGGCCCTGGTCTCGCCTCTGTCCCCTGAGTGATGCCTGGGCAGGGCAGACCTCAGAATTCAGAGAGATGAGGTTGTTCAATCTGAGTTCAGCGGCGCCGCATGGCTGGCTGGCTACACAGCCCGTGTTTCGTGGTTGCTCCCGGGACAGCTACCGTAGGTAACTCAGCAGTGTCCATGACGCCTTATTTTTTTTTTTTTTCTCCTTTTCCCTTTATTTAAATTGTCAAAACACCATCTTACCCCTGCCCGCCTACATGGAGGTGAGAAGCCAAGAGAAACAAAATTTGAAAATCGGTTGGTTTGCAAAGCCTACGTGTGAGAGAGGCTGCTGGTCCAGGGAGTTTTCTATACAGACCATCAGATTTGAAGGCAGCATATGTAAAAAGCTAAAAAAAAATCACCTTTCTTCCCCTCCCCAACACCCTAAAGGCTGGAAAATCCTCAAAGATACTGTAGTAGATAGTTTTCAGCTAAAATGAGGGCAGCTATTAAGGCAGAAGATGTAGTGGCAAAGGTTAATCCTAGTCTAAAGGGCCAGTTTCTTTAGGAGGTGGGCAGTGGGGAGACAGAGGCATTTCCAGGCTGTAGTTCAACGTGGACGTCTAAGCCGAGACCCGCCGAACTGCCCTGGTGGGAGTTCTCGCCTTCCTCCGCTGCTGCGGTGGCATCCCCCGGGCAGCAGTGCCTTTCTGCGGCTCCCCAGCAACAGAAGAGCGTGAAGCGAGAGGCCGATGGACTGCAGCAGGTTTTTTTTCATGCAATATTTTTTGATAATCTCGTTCATCGTTCTTTGTAACAGAAGAGAAGTTGAAAAACCTAAGCGAGCAAACAGGATTGTGAAACCGTCGAGAGGCTTACTGGATTTTTATCATTGCTGGCTGTCTGGAACTGGCCTTGAAGTGAAAAAAAGACAGTTTCTGAAAAACCACTCGACTCTGTGGGTTAGAAGGATACTGAATCTTTTATGTAGAAAACACTGGGTCCCTTATGGGGCACTAAAGGGCCTGACTTACAGGGTTATACACACATTAACCCCATGCTACATCTTAGAAATTTCCTTTTAATTTGTTTAAAAAAAAAAGAAAAAAATAGCTAATTTTAGAGCCAAGTGAAGTGCACTTTGTCAAATGTAAGGGTCTGCTTTGTTTTTGGGTTTCTTTTTTCTTTTTCCCTTTTTAATTTTTCTTCCTTTTTTTCCTCCTTTTGCCTTTTTAAAAGATGTGGTTCTTTGTCAATTGCAGAAATGTTCTTTCAGCCACTCACTGAAATTCTGAATTCTGGCTTCTGCAGTTTTTATTGTCTGTGTCAGACTTGCAGCCAGACTTGGTTCTCATTTCAGCATTTCCCAGGTTCTGTTGAAACAACATCAACCCTTATTTTGTTTCTCCCCCACCCACACTTTCTTCAAATTCACCTTGTGTATTGTAGCTCATTTGTTTTAAGGAGAGAATCAACAGATCATATTCAGTGTCTTGAATAAATTGCTATATTTTGATATTAGAGAATTCTGTGCGTGTTGTTCCTTATTCTTTTCTGGCCGTTTTGCATCCTGCGCTTAAGAGCTGGGGTTGGGTCACTTAAGTTCTACCACGGTATCATGACCTAAAGGGTTACCCGGCCTGACGATGTATAAAGGTTGCGACTGTGGGTTCGTAGGATTTCGTAATACACAAGGGCATTGAGGCTTTAGCCTCTAATTTTCTTTACTGTATTACAGATTACCACAAATACCACACAAATCCCTGCTAACAAGTATACCTGTGATTAAGAAAACAAATACATATATGTACATCAAGCTATTACGAAGTATTATCTGTGAGCAATAGTATAGCAACAATCAATACTATAGCAGCGATTAATTACAGCATCAGTTACAGCCACACCCAATAATAGTAGAAATTAAGTATATAAATATAAAATATTACAGGTTACAACGAAGTTATTGCTAGTGAAGCAAACTTATCAATGATGTAACAGCAGATATACTATGCGACGTTACTTACACGTATATATGTGGCACCAGGAACGTTAGACACATCTCGGAAGGGGTCCGGCCATCCCAGAGGTGGGAGGACAAACCAGACCGGCCCCGGACATGGGCTCAGTGCGGGATCAGTAAAACAACAAGCAGAGTCTCACTTCAAAGCTGATGCGTGTCGGCCAGGCGTCCCCAGCGAGGGTCCAAGGTCTTGTAGAAAGTTCACACAGACCTGTTTAGGAAATGGATGAGTATGTGCAGCATGGGAAGAGAGAGAGAAGCTCCATTTTGGGTAGAAAGTTATTTTCATCTCATAGAGACATAAGAAAGGTGTAGGACACCACCACTTCAAGCAGCCAGTAGGTGCTGTTAATTTCTGGTTTTCACCTGGGACAGCCAACAGATGATTTCTGTTATCTCAGAACAATTTTTATTTTTCAGGACTTTTCCTGTTCTTGCAGTTAGAACAGCCAATGGAAGCTACCAAATCTTGCTTTCTCAGTTTGTCTTCCCCTATTTCCAGACCTTTTTTCAGCTTTTCAGATGATGTTACCACTACAGTTCCTTGTTTTTTCACTTATTGAGGACATCTCGGGATATCTCCAGTTTCTATGTACCCAGGTGCACTTCAAAGCTGCTGGCTGTCCTTCATAAGGATGCTTCTGCTTCCCAGGCTCACAGCTGGCAGGCAATTTCTCTCGCAGTATTTCAGCAGACATGTTCTGTTCAGTACTTTTCCCCTCCTAACCAAGTCACCTTTATGGCTGCTCACGTCGCATATTTATTGTTCAGTTTTGTTTTCCCCACATGATGTATTTAATGGAAATGTATACGGCCAGTAAGGAACCGATTTGAGTAAGATGGGGTTGAAGTACTTTTAAAAAAGTTTCCTCAAAAGGAAGTTTCTCCAGCTAAAATAAATTGGACTCTAGGTTGATGTAAATAATCAGAATATTGCAAGTCATGTGATGGGGTTTTAGTACTTTTTCTGTTTAGGCATCATTAGAGGTGTCTAGAAAAGAGGGACGCCCTGTCCCCCAACAGATGCGCTGGCGCAAGGAAAGTGGGATTCCTGCAGTTGTCCCCTCTGTCAGGAGCTCCCATGGGCACCATCTCACAGCTCTGCTCTGCTTGGGGCTCACAGCTCTGACACCTCAAAGGAGACAGTGGAGATTTTTCAGCTTTAACGGGCTGAATGTTGTGTGGTTTTCAGCTGGGTTTTATTCCACAAATTGGTGCCCACTGTACTTTGTGGAGGATTCAGCAAGAAACGTGAGATTTTTGCTTTGTGACCATGTAACACGCTGACTGGTCACCTAATGGTTGCCAAAAGCCTTCAAACTGAGTTAGCACTTAGATCAAGCACAGTCTTACGTGTGACATCATCAAGTTTTTTAGGTGTGTAAGGACCTAGACTGTTAAGTTAGGATTGATACACAACATTTGGGAAGGGTCAAGTGCTAGAAAAAACACTCTGCTAATGATCAACATGATACTACATCATCAAATACTCAAAAAGGAGAAAGCCTTTCATGCCACTTCTTTGAGTTCATGCTCTGAAATTTGCACAGCATTAATGTACAATTGATTCCCTGCAACTGTATGAGTTGAAAGCAGTCAGACAAATACGTTTGTTCAGCCCTCACAAGACCAAGAACCACCAGCAGTCCTGCTAACAGTTTCTCAAAATAAAGAACGTGAGAGCTAAGGAGGCAGCCACGGTGGGGCTAGAGCTTTAATAGGTAGCGCTATATAAAACCTCTCACTATACCGCCGCCTTCAATAAATGCTATACCATAGTCTTATTTTTAGTCACATCATTTCCAGGCATGTCTCAAGAAAATGCATGGCTACCAAACTAAAATTGTAGTTTAGTTTTCCTTTATTTATCCTATAAATATTTACTTAGCTTGTAAACTATTTGACAACTAACACTGGAAGCATAGAGCAGTCCCAAACACTTGCTTCTCGCTTCTGTCAGTGTGCAATACAATAAAAGGGTATTTGTTAGAGCTGTTCTGGGAAGATATAATATTGCAGCATCTCATTCAGAACCACTTATTTCCCTGCCATCTTTCTATTATCATTTCCCGTCAAGGGAAAGATGAGCTTCGTCCATTAAGAGCGCACGCAATTTCGTATCTAAGCTCCATGGTCCAAAAAGTAATTTTTAAAGCTTTGAAGTCTCTTAAGTGAAGAAATGACTCACTTGGCAAGGAATTTATCATCCTTGCTGACTCCTTTCCCAACAGGAAGGAAGATCTTTGCTTCCTTAGAGATAGTTTTTTTCTATTTCCTTTTGAATATATTCACAAAACCAACAGAATACAAAACCTAATAACCACAGGAAAGCAGCTATATCCTCTTTTCCTGCTGCAAGGTCTACATCTTCTACTTTCACAGAAAACGCCTTGACTCCACCGTGTAAATCGTTAGTATCTATGTCAATACAAAGATCAAGAAAAGATTCTGCTCATCTTTTTCCAAATCCTTCCCATTAAATAACTGGGACAAAGTTGGCATCCTCGTCCTACGCTAGAGTAATTCAGCACAGTAAGAAATGCACAACATCGAGACAGGATTTAGTTGCAGAGCACTGTCATTCTGAAGTTCCAAAACTCAGAATTATCTCAGTAGGCTTCTGAAAATCTGTGGTGTCAAGTGAGCATTGCGTCCCTACCCTCTGTGTTGCAGTTCCTGAAAAACGCTGAGTATTTTCTTCAAGGGCAAGACAGAAAAGTCAAGCCCTTAGAAGGGTTTTTGAGACTTTCTGCAGTCCTTACAGCCACGGTGTCCTGTCAGCTGGACAGGTGTCGAGTCCCTGCAGAAAACACCGTCATTGAGGACACTTGGGGTGGACAGGATCACAGAGTCCTGAAAAGAGCAGAAACATGATGGGAAAAGTCGACAGTGTGATGTTGCCATCTTTTAAGTCCTGGATAACGAGTGCTTGTCTGCTTCTTTCCCAGAGGCTACTTTGGGGAGAATCATGAGAAATTCCTGCTGAACAAGATGACCTTGTCTCATCATCTACACACTCGCCTTCCTCCATGGAGGATGACACAGGCAGAGAGCCTGTGGTTTGGTCAGCCTGCACAGACACCCATTTTTTGCATACCCACATTAAAGCTTCAGGTCTCATGACTTGATCAAGGAATACAGATCAAAGCAATTAAAAAAAAAATAAAAATCAAACCTTTCTAATCTACCAACTTTTAGAATGGCATTCCTACTTGGGCCTGCTGCAGTACAGAGACTGCATTAAGATCTATAAAAATCTTTTCACAGACAAGAAACATCAGCTTTTAACAGAAAATCCTACGTCTTCTAGGTAGAGTGGTTAAAAAAGGAGTCAGTACAAAAAAAACCCACTCTGGACTCTGTGCCAGAGATTGCGAAAGACTGATAGATTCAGGTCTATTTCTCCAGATGCAAATTTGGAAACTGAAGATGTTGGTATGGGAAAAAACAGCATTTCTCATCACTGCAGAAGTTCCACCGGCCCTCCCGAGGCCGGGGAAGCTAATGAGAAGATTAAGAGCACACAATCACTGAAGACCCCTTACCAACAAAAAAAAAAAACATTCCTATCAATACAAACCAGCACATCTCTGCCTGTTTTTCATTTCTGCTGTGTCAGAGAAGCAACCAGAAATTATCAGCACTCAGGTGGGGCAAGAGGGATTGGTCTACGCGCAGGTCTAAGCTGAGGACGTGTCCCACAGCTTTCCCCACTGAACCTTATGTAAAATTTACTTTAAAAAAAACACCATCACCCTGATCCATTTCTTGAGCCAAATCTATTGCAGTAGGAACTGAACTCCCAGCAGCACCTCTAGCAGAAAAGAAAAAAAATTAATTTTATTGCATATTGCCACTTGGTCACTCCTTTCCCCATTCTGAACAACAAAAAGTTTGGTGCTCATTCCTCCTTCGGTGGAAAGATGAGCTGATCAGTTCCTGTTCTTCCTTTGGTGGAAAGATGAGCTGATCGGTTCCCAAAATGAAATTAATTTAAGAGAATGAAGAACATCTTGCTTTCTGCTCTACTATTTTGACCTAATTTATTAATACCATCTTTCTCCTTGCTATGTCCTGGGTGTCTTGGCCTGGGGAAGATACTATTGCCCAGCAAGAGCTGTGTATGTGGATTCTTTTCTAAGATGGATTTTCTCTTTGAACTTGCTTCTCCCAAGCAAATATCCTACAGTAGCCTCTTGGCTTAAATTGTTACTTGAGTAATAAAAGCAACCAAACACCCCAACTGTCATTGGAAAATGGCCCTGAAAAAAAATTGCTGAGAAGACAAAGCAATGGCAATTTAATGAGAAAATGTTGCTGGGGTTTTTGATGGTGTTTTTGAAGGATATTTGGGGACAGCAGTGAATTGCACGTTGAAATTTTATTTCAATGACAATTTAAGTTTTGGTAAAGAGAATATTTGTTTACCGTTTCTGTAGTATCTTCTGGGGAGCTTGGTGGTGGTGGTTTCTAATAAAAGGCATTAACATTTGGGGGAGAACCACCAAAAAAGTTCTAAAACAAAAAAATAATTTATAGTGTACCCATCATCAGCAACTGTGAAGTTATAATGTTAAAACCTAAGGAGTATATGCGTACTTATATGGAACAGGCTGCCCAGGGAAGTGGTGGAGTCGCCATCCCTGGAGGTATTTAAAAGACGGGTAGATGTGGTGCTGAGGGACATGGTTTAGTGGTGGACTTGGCAGTGTTAGGTTGATGGTTGGACTCAATGATCTTAAAGGTCCTTTCCAACGTAGATGAGTTTATGACTCTATGTGTGAGTGTGTGTGTGTGTCTTCTATGTATGTGTGCACTGACATACGGGTTGGTTGTGTAATTATGCCAGAATATTTATGTTTCTTTCACAAGTGTCTACAGGAGCAGGACAAGAGACAACCCCACGGTTTCATAGGTATGATCAGCATCTCACCTGGAATAGAACGAATGCACTAACTGAGGATCTACTGATAAACTAAAACAATACACAGCATTTTTGTCTCCCAGTAATGTACTAATAACACTAATACCCTAATACCTAAAAGAGGTGCCATAAAAAAAAACAATATATATATATATATATATCTTTTTAAGGTTTTACAGCCCCTTAGCCAACAGGCTGGTGCTGAGGCAGCTCTTGCTGACAGGTGCCGATGCCGCGGGCGGGCACCACCCGACCGTCCCTCGCAGCCCCAGCAGGAGCCCTGAGCACGGGGCTGCAGCTCCCTGGGCTCCCCCGCTAAAAAAAAATGCTGCCAGACTGGAGCAAGGAGGTCCAACACGGGTCTCCTACCACCGGGCTGTAAGGTCAGCATCGCTTGCTTTTCTCCCCTCCTTTTGGCCCAGTGAAGATTTAATTTCTTCCGGACAGTGGAGGGGTTCCAAGAGGCGGGAGCGGGACTGGCATGACGGCGGCAGCAGCAGCAGGACGGGCACTTGCGTGTCCCACCGCCCCTGCTCCCTGTGGGAGGATAAACGTGTCTAGAAGAGAGGAACAATTCTCAGACCCTTGTGGCTGCCTTTGTGTCTTCAGGTCACCCGCTCGTGCCTTTCACAGGTTTCGCAGTATTCAACATTGGCCTTGGTACCATTTAAGTCATAGAGCTCGCAGGGTCAGACCCCAGCAAACAAGGGAGAAAGGTGTCCATTATGTTTAAAGATATTTATTAAAAACTCTTTTGTCTTTAGCAAGAAGTATTTTGTAAACGTAGGCGTGATTTTTTTTTTTTTATTATTATTTCAAATTCAAACATTATACTGAAGGAATCTGGGTATACCAGCTTTCAGGTTATAAAATTCCTGGGAAATAAGGAAAAAGCCTCCTTATCGAGCCTCCGCCTTATTGTTCTGGGTGTAACTGCATTCCTAGGGGATGGCTGACTGCCTGGCACGGGGCGTGAGTAGAGCTGGATTGTGACCCAGAGCACTTACACGGCTGGGGGAATGCCGCTCAGCCTTGGCAAGTCCTCTCTGCTGCCTTGAGGAAAGGGCTGGTGAGAAGAATGCCGTGCTCCCCATCACATGGAGGCGCATGACCAGGGGCAGGCTGCGAGGATGCCATTTCGTTGCCACGGAAAATGCGCTGCTCTGTCAAGTGCTTTAGCCTGAGGAGAGAGCTGTGGTGCATTTTTTTCCCCTTTCTTTTTCTCTTTCTTTTTTTCTTTTTCTTTCTCTTTTTCTTTTTTCTTTCTCTTTTTCTTTTTTCTTTTTCTTTTTCTTTTTCTTTTTCTTTTTCTTTTTCTTTTTCTTTTTTTCTCTTTCTTTTTCTTTCTCTTTTTCTTTCTCTTTCTCTTTTTCTTTCTCTTTTTCTTTCTCTTTTTCTTTTTCTTTTTCTTTTTCTTTTTCTTTTTCTTTTTCTTTTTCTTTTTCTTTTTCTTTTTCTTTTTCTTTTTCTTTTTCTTTTTCTTTTTCTTTTTCTTTTTCTTTTTCTTTTTCTTTTTCTTTTTCTTTTTCTTTTTCTTTTTCTTTTTCTTTTTCTTTTTCTTTTTCTTTTTCTTTTTCTTTTTCTTTTTCTTTTCCTTTTTCTTTTCCTTTTCCTTTTTCTTTTCCTTTTCCTTTTCCTTTTCCTTTTCCTTTTTCTTTTTCTTTTTCTTTTTCTTTTTCTTTTTCTTTTTCTTTTTCTTTTTCTTTTTCTTTTTCTTTTTCTTTTTCTTTTTCTTTTTCTTTTTCTTTTCCTTTTCCTTTTTCTTTTCCTTTTCCTTTTCCTTTTCCTTTTTCTTTTTCTTTTTCTTTTTCTTTTTCTTTTTCTTTTTCTTTTTCTTTTTCTTTTTCTTTTTCTTTTTCTTTTTCTTTTTCTTTTTCTTTTCCTTTTCCTTTTCCTTTTCCTTTTTCTTTTTCTTTTTCTTTTCCTTTTTCTTTTTATTATATTTTTATTTTTATTTTTATTTTTATTTTTATTTTTATTTATTATTATTATTTTTATTTCTTTTTTTTTCTTTTTCTCAAAGAAATTCAGTCAAGATCTGCTGTAGCAGGCAAAACAGGAGGAGCTGCTATCACGTGGCTACAGCTGTGATGAATGGCTGCCAGCGTTTTCATGCTGTGCTGTGCCTCGGTGCCCTCTGAGGGGGGAGGACGCTGCAAGGACAACGCAGCCAGCACAGCTGGTTCCTTACACTGCACAAAAAAACTCACTGCACTGATATAAAGCCATGTCTTTAAAATGTACCTTTTTAATAAGCATGATAAAAGAGGACATGTTTGGTCTTACAGATTTTCAAGACTTTTCAGGAGGCTCACAGATGCGTAAGTGGGTGGGTACTCCTCAAAGGCAGCTGGAGAGCAAGGACCCAAGGTCTCCATTTACCCTCTGCGTCCCTCTCGGCTACGCTGTATGAAACTGTTCAGTAGGTCACAAGAAGCAGCGGAAAGCTGGTGAAAAACTAGGTTAGGACAAGGCTTCGCCGACAAAGGTTGTCTTTATTAACAGACACACTGTTGTTCTGCTCTCCAGACGGAGGGAACCCATCTCAATCCATCACAGCTCTTCTCCAGCCCTTAAGACCCAGGTGCTTTCCCAGAGAAGTGAGGGCAGAGGCTGCCTGAATCTCATCCCAATGTGACACCAGGGCACAAAGAGAGACCCACAGTCCCCTCGGCTACTGCCACTCATGACAGGACGGAGCCACAGGCAACAGTGAGTCACCAGCCTCCCCAGCTCAAGGCACGGGCTTTGCAAAGAGATAAATGTCCCCTATGGAGACCCTTGAAAGCTTAAAAGGCTTCCGACCACCCCAAAACACAATAAGCCCCAGCACCCAAGAGATGAAGGAGCAGCACAAAGTCTTTTCATCGCTTTCATCACTGGATGGTTTCCACCACGTCAGCGTGCTCACTCCCCACTTCTCCCTGTTGCTGGGGATGGGAAAGGGATACTGCTGCCAATAAACTCTGGTGACATAATGCAGCCTGATGAAAAACGTGTGATGAGACACACCACACACCCCCAGTGATCACACAAAGAGAAGTGGGGTCTTGAAAGCTCTCTCAGGCTTGTTTTAACTGTAGATCTTCTAATTTGTAAACAGATGATGAAGAGTCCTCTTACACATCATATGTTTTTTTCAATGGATGCTTAGGTGGATTTCATGGCTGTCTTCTTATTGTATTCAGGCAACATAAATTACATGGTGGACTTTTTTGGCATAGTGGCTTTTTTTATCAACTGACTGGTATTATTTCTTCAATTGTCAGTGTTATTTTAATAAAAATGCTATTTTTACCTTTGGACAAGAAAAGAATGCCCACTTTCTTCTACTCAAGCTTCACAAGGCAAATTTTCCTGGTTTTATTCAGATTAAGATCATACCATACTCATATTTGTAAATATAAATCACGGGATGATTTTCATCCAGAGGCCTAATAGAGACACATGCTAATATGCATGGCTCTTAGAAATAGTCGTTTCTAACCACAGCAGACTAACAGCTCCAGCTGGAATTCACTTCCTTTCCGGAGATGACAGCCATCGTGTGACGCACAGCAAAACCACCTGCTCCCTCGTTTTCTTGACTGAATTCAGTCTCCAGATCCCTCAAAAGGCTCAAGCGAGAAAATGCTCCTTGCTTGCTCCCAGCTCAGAAACAATAACGCAAGATTCTTTAACGTCCATTAGTCTATGCTCAACACCCGACCAAAAGACCTAACAGGGTGAGGGTGAGAGCCCAGATCACAGGAGGCTTTGAATCACAGACTGGCTGAGGTGGGAAGGGACCTCTGGAGGTCACCTGGTCCAACCCCCTGGTCCAGCAGGGCCACCTGGAGCTGGTTGCCCAGGATGGTGATACGGGAACTGGACATCAGGCCAAGGCGCTTCCAGGTCTTGACCCCTGGGGCAGCTCCTGCAAAACGGACACCAGAGTTTTGGGAGCTGCATTAGACTACAAACTGTTTTCAGAGAAGCCAACGCATCGTCACTGGATGACAACAGGTTTCAATCCCCCACTAAAGTAAAACTGGATTCATACCACTGCTGTGAAAACTGAAGCTCTTCTTAACCCTCTTAAAGGAAGGCCTTTTAAAACAGAGCCTTCCCCTGGTCTAGGCACTAGGTTTTTAACCAGAAGGTTTTCCAAAAAAATGTAGTAGGAGAGACTCCAAGGTGGGTGGGTGGAGGCCTAGTGTCTGCTGGGGAAAAAAGCAACTGCTTAGCCTATTTCTCTACATCTCTGCTAAGTAACTGCACAATACTTTCTACTGTCCGCTGAATGCTCCAGCAGCGGCAGATCACAGAATGCTTCACAGGGACTGAAATAAATTTTGGTGATCATTCTGACTAAAAGGACTCTCATAGCTTCTTGTGAGACTTTCCGTCTGCAAAATCCTAATCTTATCTGGAAGTTGCCCAGAATACATCCCTCACTCGACAGCACAGGATGTTTTTATTTCAGTGGGATCACTCATTTCACCTTCATCAGAAGCTCTTTTTTTTTTGGAGTGAGGAAAGGGCAAGTCAGGACACTTTCACTCTGAAGTATTTGTTTCCTCACCCTGCACAGGTAAATCCTTGCTGGGAATTCTCCTACATTATCCTCAGTCTACGCTAACATAAATTAGCATTCTCAGTGTGAACACCCACACAAACTGGCATTCCCATGTCCTACACATTTATGTCGCTTCCACTGCACCGTGCAGCTTCTGGCTTGTACACAGCCAAACTCCAGCTCGGACTCCAGGGACTGCTTTTATTTTATTTCCCAGATACATTACAGCTTTTTCTAAAACTAAGGGTGCGCAAGTTACTTGGGCATAAAAACCTACTGTAATATAGATAAGTAACAGGTACATTTTTCTAGTAGTTATTTAACACAGTATTGCATTTTCGTCTCTCATTCTGCCTGTAAAAGTTACTCAAAAGAAAAAATGATATAACTGTAGGCTCAGCCACACAGTCCTGTAGAAGCAAATACAGCTAACAACATACTAGAGTCGAATCTATGGCTTTATAAAGGATCACGTTAACTAATGCTCCAATAAATACAATTGGCCTGAACCTGCCTTATCCCATACTAACTTGTTAAAACACATATGATGTATGAGGCATTGAAGGAGCCTATCAATCAAATTTATTTTTTTGTTATCAGCTAACCACTTCACAAAATAATCACTCCCATAAAACACAGAGAAGCCTGAACTAATTTCCAGGTCTCTAAAAACTCTCTAATCAAGAAGACATTCAAACTGAGATTTAGAGCTGATCTTTCTACCTCTGAGACGTAAGCGTTTCTATATTAATTAGAAACACGGGCTTTTCTACGTGTGGATGCCACCTTTGAGCCTCAATAATGTTTACATTATATTGTTCCCATCCCTTTGACCCTTACTCTAGCGATGCCATGAACAGTAAAACACCTTCTCAAGGCTTTCAGTTACGCAGCACACAAAAAAAACCCTCCCCACCCACGCTGGTCCTTTCTGTAGATTGAGCCATGCAAGTTCATGGCCCAGCAGGTCCTCGCTGTACCACACATTTAAACATAGCAAGCAAGGGCAAGAGTAGGCTAGCTGGGAACACACTCTAAACCATGGGGCTGCCAGAGGTCTAGGGATGGCTACAGAGGTTCCTTTTCCAAGTGTGATGGTCTGACTTCTTTTCTAGGACTTTTTCAATCTTGTAGAGCATAAGCACACAGAAGCTGGAGAGAGCTAGGAAGACACCTGTTTTTGTTAGCGCTGTAGAAGAAAGTGCTTTAGTTCCCTTTGGGCGTTTGTTTTGGGTGTAAACTCAAATGCTACCATTGCTCAGTGAATTTTCTCAGCCTTTTGAAAACTTTACCTAGAAATCCCCTAATGAGTTTAGCTCTCTGTATGTTCAAGAGTTTGCTTAGAGAGGTGCGGTGGAACAACAAACTTTCCACACAGCTCACAGCATACCTTAGGGAATACAAACCACCCAGGAAAACAGATTCATATGTGTCCTCGGCTTTGCCTGTGCTCCCTATTTCTCTCTCAATAAAACTGCATCTTCTTCAGCTGCCAACTTCAATGTCCACACAGATGCATGCCTGCTCCTTAAAGGGTGAGTGACCCAGGCATCATCTGACCTGTCTTAAAATGATGTTAGTTACCATGTGGCTTGGCGATTTCCATCCGGGATAACTGTAAACTTGAGGAATCCGTGAAAATTAAGAACATTTTAGGTCAGACAACTTTTCACCATGAATATACAAAGACGACTTCTGAATAACAAGTGAAGTCCTGTTACACGGTGGATGGGGGGTGGGGTGGGGTAATCACATTTAGCATTTCACTTTCTAGCTTTCTCCATGTATTTGCTCCACAGGACCAGAGGAAGGGCTTAATGAGAGGCGTAGTTAGGATTTTGGTATTCAGACATATGGTGGACCTCGTAAATGCAGAGCTTGGGTATGCAAGAAGTCTGCCTATTCAAGTAGTTTATGATTTCACTAGTGCTCATATTTCAGCTTTGCAATTAGCCTGAACATCTGGCCGAATAAAATAGTAATTAAATGTATGAGACTGGCAGGTCAAATACAGTTCCATGTGTCCTCTTCCCCAACAGAGAACAGCTAGGAGTGTTTAAGAAAGTACTACAGGATATGAGAGGACACTTTTCCTGAAAGTTTTCGCTTTATCTTTGAGGGCTTAAAAATAAGTTTTGGTGAATACAGAGAACACTTACTGTATATGGTTGGATTTGATAAGCTGGCTGGGAGGAGAGGAGGGTGTTAAATAGAGGTAATTGAGCTGCACTGCCCTGTATGCATAGATACCCTTTTCATGAGATTCCACTACAGCAATTTTATTTCAGCACATGAATTCAATTACTTTTTAAAAAATCTACATTGTTTCCCCTTCAATAAAACCAGAAAGGCCTTTTTGTGCTCTTACATGCCCAAAATAAGCTAAAATTGACAATTGCTGTACTCTCAAAGCAGCGCTTTAGCTACACGTATTTTATCAGACAATATCTGACCTCGTTCCCTACTTACTTCTCCTCTGAGTCACACCTTGCTGTGCCATTGTTCCTGCTGGTGAACTGAAGAGCTGTGTTACTGTGGAAGAGGGCCCCTCGCACAGTGTGAGATGAAGACCCTAGGCTCTGACTGCACCTATGGACTTCAGGATTGACAAGATCTCTCCCCTGTTAACCCAAGCCGTGTTTGAAACACACCTTAGAAAATAATTTTTTAGGCCAGAGACATGCACTTCCCACATTCACCAGAGCAGCCTGCCAGCACGCTCCTAAAAATAAGTGTATTTGAAGAGATCATAGGCTGGAAATCTGGATGCGGGAATTTACACACTATGATGACTATGCAGATACAAATCGACATTGAAATGAAAACTGGGATGTTTTTCTATGTGCTGATAAGCACAAGGTTCCTCTCCATGGAAAGCGGATGGCACACATCAGAAGGCAGTATTTAGGTTGTTACAGATATACTGTCCAGGACACGGCGTCTACGGCGTGCCCTCGCTGACCCTTGGAGCACACACTTAGTTTGCTCCAAAATGAAGCTGGCTGTGGCAACCTGAAGCTGCCCTGTGACATGCATGCAGCAAGCACAAGCAGCGGGGGCAATCGGGAGATGCACCTCAAAAGCACAATCCCAGTAGGAAGAGATGGGCACAGCCTGCAACGCTTGGAGAAGGCAGTGCTTTGCCTGAATTGTTGAACCGTGGGGCAAGAACAAGGTCCATGTGGGGTGAAATCAAATGTGGTCATGGTTACACATGAGCACTACCAATTATCACTCCATTTTAAGCCGTGGAGGAATGTCTCATGTTCATGGGACCAGCAGGTAAGGAAACTCTCTTCACACCTTTGTAAGTTAACTTTTGCAAGTTAAAAACTGCTGTTGGTTTGCTCTCCTATGCCCCATTTCACGTTCTCAGTGCATCAGCATTAGCCTAGTTTTCTTTAAGCTCTCAGATGAGTCCAAATCTTTCATGATGACATCCCAGTGCAGAGACATGCCACACACATCCCAAGGACCACCCTGGAACAAGAAGACAAAGAGGGGAGCAAAGCACAGCCCTTGCGGTAGGTTGCCCCAGGGCAGGGGTGCTCCAGCGCCAGCAGCTCCCTGGCACGGCTCAGAGGCAGCTCACGGCCTCGGGGGGCCAGGGTTGGGGCACCACAGTCTGTCCCTGTCCCACATGTGCCCTGGAGCAGTGAAAGGAAGGAGGGATTAGCTGTTCAGCCCTCTCACAGGGCCTCTTGCTGCAGCCTGTCACCTCCCAAGTGCTTTCATGCCACATGATTATTCCTGTGAAGCCAGAGGCTGTTTATTTGGTTTTAGGGTTTTGTAGCTCGGCCCACATCCTAGCATCTGAAAGGGTTTACCAACAATTCCACCCCCACCTTTTTCCTGCTCTTTTGAACCCAATTGTGAAGAGTATTGCACCAAAAATGTGGTCTCTATTTCAAAAGGATCAATATAATCTGCTCCCAGGTCCCTGTGCTTCATACTTTTCTAGGAAACAAATGACTGTGACAAAAAGAAAGGATCTGGTGATCTGCCAGTATTTCTGACAAATAGAACAGCAATACAAAGCTATAAAACCACAAAGGTTTCTACAGGGCACAATGTAAAAGCTTTGCCACAAACCAACCGTAGCTCTGTAATTATCTGCCTAAATAATTATCCGATCATTGATTAACATGCTTGCATCAAACAATTAGTTCAATAAGGCGATTTATTTAAAATAGCAAATCAATATTTTTCTGTATAGTTGCTGATCCTGCATCTCTAACCATTCTGGGACTCCTCCAAGTAATACAGCAGCTTAAGCTTAACGTTATTATTGCAGTAACCTTTCAGCTGTCTTTAACAATATATTTATTTTTTTTACAATAGCTGGGACTGAGCTGGGTTGGAAAAGAAAGCTGTGGACAGCCAGTGAAGTTCAGCAAAAGTGGATGTGAACAGGGTTTAAAGAATAGGTTTCTTTTTATGCTCAGCCCTGGCCACATGCTGAATGAAGGGAGGGAGGTTCCCTGGGCTCAAGGGGCTCCCACCGTGCCACCGGTCAAACTGTATTGTGAACAGCTTCTAGCCCAACCAGACTGAAATCATCCTACTTCTACTTTTGATATGAAGTTAAAAGCCTGGGGTTGACACGATCATAATTTTTTCTTAACTTTCAACCAATCCAGGGAATTGTTTGGATATAGGTACTTAGGGCACTGCTCCAAAAGAGGTATGTATCTGAGAAGATAAGGAGAATGGATTTATTCTCTCTTCATTCAGCAGATGAAGACATAAAATAGAGCACACCTTGGAGAAAGGACTATTGATTCTACTTATTCTGGTGTTTGATGAGCACTCAGATCATCTAGGTGTTGTTTTGCAAACGTTATCTCTTAATGCACCTGCCCCTAACAGTCATAACCCTGTAGACGAGTACATGTAAGGATCAAACTGAATCCATACTAAAGAATGGTTTGAAGGGTTATTTTTGCTTGAACCAGGAGTGAACCTGAACCATTATTCTGAAGTGTTTACAGAGCCTAGGCTGGGCTTGGTTTATTTTCTTTCAAAAAAGCCTTTCAGCTCCCTAGATAAAACCGAACTGAAAATTCATATAAACAAGCTAAAAGAAGACTATGCCAGTGAGGTTCTACACAAACAGGAAATATTTGTGCTTATGTCAAAATTTGCTGTCACTAATGTTTTACCAGAGTGTCAAGGCTGGAAATGGTGTCTCAGAAATCATAGTTCTGTAATTCTGGGTGAGGAATTTTATGTTGAGCAAGGCAAGCAAGGCAACACATTTAAAAACCCGACATATTAATAGTCCATTTATTTAAAGAAAAGAATCTTCTACCATACTGAGGTTACAAGACAAATTAAAACAAAATGGATGAAAAAGAATCATAAGTAACATAGACCTTTGCTGAGATATACTCCTGCTGAAAAAGGATCGGGCTTTTATACTTTTTAACACATCTCCTATAAGGTGAATGGAGACATAAACCATAATTTCTCTCCATCTCACATTCTGTCTTTCACACACACACAAGTTACAGGAAATGCTATCAAGACTTTGGGCACAAACCTAATTCCAGAGTACGCAACGGTTCACACAGTGATGTGGTTTTTATGAGTCTTCACAATGTGAGAAGTGGGATCCAGCTCCGTGCCTACAAACTACCAGCCCTGGTAGATGGGAGAGCTCCTGGTTAATCTGTCATCACCGCTAGTGTTACCTTCAGACAACATGCTTATAGCTTCGTCGGTCTGCTGGCTGTCAGTTGTTGATACCTTCTTTGAATCATGGAGGTTGCTTTGGTAGTTCACTGGTGAGGGATAGGCATTTTCACCTACAGTTGATGAGGACATTGACTCCCAGGGTATCTCTCTTTTTCGCCATTTCAGGTCCACTCTCCACCCTGTCCAGCCATAGAAAGCTAATGTGAAGAGGAAGCCTTGCATCGGATTAAGAACCCCCTAGGAAAGAGAAATGCAACAGGAGTTACACCAGCAAGGCTTCATTTTGAACTCCAGCTAAACGTTTTGCATGCATTAACAACTTCCTTTCCATTGAAAAACAGCTGTATTTAAAAGATGGTGATTTGCACGCAAATAGGAGTGTGTGTTGTTCCCATCGCAGACACAAACAAATTGGAGTGAAATACCTCCACCTATTCCAATATGCTGAGGCCATCCCAGTGAACGGTAAGCACCAAATGGTTTTCTAGCATGACTTTTAGCTGGTCATTCCCCTTGGGTGTTTTTAACTTTCCCCACAAGCTCTAGACTCTTTTATTCACAAAAGCAAATATTATATTTTTCACTAGAAGCCAAGTCAAATATACGAGAGTAGACACTAGCACACACAGTCAAGTCTTTAAAAATAGCAGGAATTGATCTGTCTGGAATTGCTGCAGATTCCTGAGCCAGCGAAAATGTCCATCAAAGTGGAATGGAAAAATGGGGAGAGACACTGAAAAAGAAAATCCTGAATGATTTCCAAACCCAATTGTCTCTGTTCCCAGGGCCGTGGGATGCTTGGCAAGTAAATGGCTTTAGTTGTTTCTATTTTTCTCATGACAAAAGAGCAAATTATTTTTACAGCCATTTTTAAAAAAGAGCTCAGGTCCTAGACCTGACCTCTTGCTCTCCAGGTGAGCAAGAGCAAGGTCCCTGTGACGTGAATGTGTTCACTCCCTGTCAGAGGAGGAGGTTGTATCAAATCGGTTGCATCGCTTAACCTTCAATACAAAACTGTTCAAGGGCTTAACTACACAAAGCATGCTCAGGCCTTACAGGTATTTAACAACTCCAGAATAAACTCTCTTGGAAAAGGAACCTGCAATATCACCTCTGAAAAATCCCCTGTCAAATATTCCAATAAGAGAATAGAGGGTAGGGTACAGTAAGAGGCCAGCATCTTACAGGGTTTTTTTGGTGCATTGCTTTCAAGATTTTTCATGTATTTGTCTTCAAATAATTATCCAAATGTCATGATATAGGATGCAATTATTCTTTATAATAAAGCAAACCATAGTTACAAACACAGAATTACCAGAAAAAGCCCATTTTATTGGGGAAGCCTTCAGGAATTGTGAGCTAAAACTTTGTAGTTTGCATTATAGCAGGGGTTAGAAAGGTTAGACTAGAAATCATTGTAGTGGTCAGTTCTGGATCTTAAAATGCGTAGCAATCACTCACAGAGAGAATACATACTCCAGTAAGTGGGAGAAAAAGTTGGCCTTTGGTACATTTTTTGCCAAAATTTGTATGTGAAAAGCACTCCCAGTGACTGCTCCTTCCTCTCTCTTACTTTCTGCTTTTCTTCCTTGATTTTCAGAGTGTTTATATCCCCCAAAATCATAAACCACCCACCTCACTGGTGCTGTTCCACCACTCTTATAAAACTGATTTCTAAGACTAAGCAATGTCATGGCTGACTTACCATTATAATCCATGTGATCAGTGCAGCACTTCTAATGTTCTTCAGAGGCATTTCGTTGATATCTGGCTGCATTTCAAGGTAGAACAAAAGGCTCTCATTGATGATATTGCATGACCAGCTATTGCAGGAATAAAGAAGAGGAAGAGAACAAGACAGTTATATATATATGAATGTATATGTAAAACACGCTTCACTTTCAAATTATATAAATTAGGATCACCAATAAGGAGAGTGAGATCTTTTTTTTTAATGTTGTCTTAATCTGAGGGGACCAGTAGGTCTCTGAGATCAAACACCAGGCACTTACCTGCTAGCCCAGGACTAGACAAAGAAAACAACCTAACAACAACAACAAAAACAAACAAACAAAACCCCCCAAAGAAAAAAAAAACCTGTTCATTTGAGCTTGCTGCAGAACAGTAAATTGCAGGACAAAATTTATAAACAGCTGTGATCCATAATGGGAACATCATGCATGCTGACTTTTGCTTGTGTCTTAAGAGAGTAGTGCTCACCAATAAGGAAATCAAATATATGCTTGGGTGTTGTAAAAGGCTGCAGAAACTCTAGCCTGAGTTAGAATTTCAGGCTTAGATTACAGCAGACTTTCAAAATGTACGTAAGAAAACAACAAAACAAAACCATAGTTGACTTTAAAATCCTTGAAAATGCCATCAATTTTTTGGAATATAGGTAATTTCTGTTTCCAAAGAAGGATAAGCATAATCAAACCTCATCCTGTGAAAGAAATTGAGGATATTCTACACTAAGTAAAGGTTATAGTAAATGGCTGTATCTTCTTATGATTTCTAAAGAGCCAGACCAGTGTTTATAGTCCAGCTGCAGCTTCAGAAAGGAAACCATCAGCATCCATGTCATACTTTCTAAAGGGGTTTATACATGTCCTTCCTGCAATTATATTTTTATTGCAGTGTAAAACCTCCTGCTCTCCCCTCCCAAATCTGTAGGCATCTCTTCTACCCCATGTTGCCCCAACCTGCTGTCCTTGACTAAATCATCTCATATTTGATTTCTGGGATGGAAAGAAATCTTCCCTAAGCTTCTGAGATGGCACTGCCTCAGTCTTTCCCTACAGTAACCTTTGAGAGAGTTTTTACACTCTAAAGCTTCTGTTTTATTAGGAGAACAAAATCCAACACTAGAACTGTGGTTATTTTTTTTTTAATAGGAAAACCCAGAATAAGACAGAATGGAAATAAACAAATATTCCCACTGTGTCCATGGGGAATTGGTCCTTTCTTTCATGCTTGCTCTCAGACCAGCAAGCTGGCCACCATTCCTTAGGTTGCAACGCACTTCTGTGGTGCCTCTGGGCTCTTTCTTACCACAGCCCTGGAAGTCTGGCTAAATCTCTCCTCCTCATTATTTTCAACAATTTCCAGGAAGCCATGCTGCAGGATCCTTCGCTGCTGCCTCTCACCCCCTCTCCTGCTGGCTACCCCACCCTTCGCACTAGAAACCTCTCTCCTGAGCCAAGTGGACTCTGTTATTCCCCAAGAAAAAAAATAATTTCCCTTCAGAGCACTCCATTATACAGCAGGCGGGAGAAGATAAAAAGGCAGTCTTTCTCCCTTAGCCTTTTAAAGCAATGTAACATGCATTAATGTACCTGTGTATAAAAAAGTTAAGTAGTTGTAGAGACTGTTAAGTTTGGCCAAGTCATTTTACTACTCCAGGACCGTTTCCTTCCTTCCCTGTTGTTTGTGTTACCCACGAAGGTGGTAAACGCTTCACAGAAGTGACTCCTTCTTGCTAGGTCACTGCACAGACCCTTGTAGAGTGGATCACCACTCCTTCTGGTGCCTTTATTGCTGTGGGATAATTGTGAGATTGCAGTAAAAACTGTTTCCTCCAAAAGCAGGCCCTATTTCAGCTCAGTTTTGCTGTGTGCATCCAGTACCACTCCAGAATCTTTCATGCTGGATGGTGCTGCTGGAGCAGAGGCGCAGGGATTTGGGAATGAGGTGTGTACCCTTCCTCCTTCCCCACTTCCCTTGTTCCCTCTCTCCTCTCCTCCCTACCTCTTTCCTTTCCTACCCCAAATCGCTGTTTTCATAGAGGAAGATGGAATACTAAAAAAAAAAAAAAGATTAAATTATTAGAAACTTCACACACTATCATATTGAAATTTCCTTTCTGGCATATAACCTTGTATTTCCAGTTGATATCCATGCTTTTTTCACACACTTGGGATCTCCAAAGCACAGAGGTGGCTGCATTATATAATCATAGTCAGGGCCATGTAGCCCATCTTAGAAGCCTATTTATTGTAGGTTTTCAGTGATGTGTTTGGTGACAAGAGGCTCTGAGAAATCTTGGGTGCAGAATGCCATCTATCACCCCACAGTGCTGGGGAGCCACTGGTCCAGACAGCTTTAGTCTATGCCCAAACTTTTTTTTTTTTTGCTATTGTTTCTTGGGGTTATTGTTTTCCTGTTGGTTAAACATTTTTATCATTTCCTTGCAGCCTTGTGATGCTACATGAGTGATTCAGCAACTTTGTGAACTAGTTTAGAGCTACTTCTTCCTTAGACACCTTCCCTTCCAAGCATAAAGACAAACAAACAAAGCAACCCATCAGACTCTGTTCTTGTTCCCCACCCTCTCCAGCTGGCAAAAAGGCACTTTAAATCAAAATAATGCACCTCTTACCAAATAACAAATACCAGCATAATTTTGAAGAAGCGGATCTGGATCTCTGTCCCCAGACGTCTCTCATTCTCTGTGTAAATCCCTTGTCTCCCTTTCAGTAAGGAGGCAACTGGAAAGTATACAATAATATTCATTAACATACGTGTATCTTATTAGTGATAGGCACAAGGATCCAGAATATAGATATCTGTAAAGAGGGAACAAAGGAATGGATGGATTTGTCTCCAGCAGCAGTTCAGAAGTTGGAAGGACCATCACCAAGGAATCTCACACATAGCCTAATACTAAAGGAAAAGAAGTACATCCATTATGGATTCCTAAAATTAGTGATATCCCACTAGCTGTTTTTTCTTCTCTCAGTCCCACTGAAAATAGAAAATAGTATGGTCAACATAATTTTCTTTTATAGTAAAAAGGTAGTGCTTACAACTTCTATATCATGTGTGACATAATGATACATTTGTTATGTGATGTCTAGACTAAAATAGAATACATGCTATCCTTTTATGCACATTATATTTCACTGTGCAATTGATACAGCATTGGCTACACCTCTAAAACTTCAAGGTGTAATGTCAGCAAAAATAGACAGTCATGCCACATGCTGTTCAGGTATCACAAGGAATATACATGTGCACAGGCACAAATATACTCAGTGTGTATTTTCCCATAAAAAGAGCAACTCTTTATAGGAACAACATTTTAAAGGAATAACTGTTCCTTTGAAAATGAGTATTACTGAGGGATGCAGGATAGATGAGATGAAGACTGAACTGAGAATACAAGGTCTTCTGTTGCTGTTTTTATATATTCAATGTGTAGATGATAAGTATGAATTCAGGTACCACAAACATCTAGCACCGATCATATTACATGCAAAGAATGCATTGAATCTGTAGCTACTTTTCAGTCTCATTTTTTCAAAGCACTGGATAATAAATTAAATGGGAACTTCAAGATACCATCTGCGTTGTGTACAATTCCCGTTTGTTTCATAATCTCAGAATCAGCAGTGACAAAATTCTGATCATATTTTATTATTTTTTTTAGCTCCAGGGCTGCCAAGAAGTTAAATCAACTATCAGATCTCACCAACATTATCTTTAAACCAGAATAAATTAAATTCCAAAGTCCAGGTTGGTACCAATACTACAGTAGAGTTAAGCATCCACTACACACTGCCTCAAATACTTTAAATCAAGAGTAATTTAGTAACACAGAAACACCTTTGCCAATCTGCAGCAGAGGTTTATAACAGCATGGTTTGAGCACATCATCAGAGTGTGGCTCTAGGGCAAATTTCCCATCAAGATGGTATCTTCATTTCAATATGCAGCTCCCTCCCACCCTTTGCTATATCTTTATGATTTAATGAGGACCTATCCCACATCACTGAATACACAGTCATGACTTTTTACAGTATTGTTACGTTGCTAAATAACACATACTAATTCATACTGGCCATTAGGAACATACCTGCTGATACTGTCCTCCTAAACAGGATGGGGTTGACCACCAGCACCAGCAGGAGTGGGGCATAGGTTGTGATGTAATGTGGGATTGCATGCTCCAAGCCATTTTCACAGCTGAGAAGAAATCATTAACATCTTATGCATTTTTTTTGCCCACATCTGACAGTTCTGGCTATTCTATCTATGTCACCTTTAACATAAAAAAAATAAAAGAAATTATGCAAAGAGGTCCTAAACTTTTAATTCACACACCTCCACCACCAGTTTACGTGGGACCCAAAGTTGATTATTAACATATGCTGTCTGTGCATTTTTCTCAAATTTAAAGGAACAAATACAAAGCCAAAATCAGCAGTGGGAGAACAGTGGCTCACAGCAGAAGGTGGATCAGTGCTGCAGCATGCCCAAGTGCCTGTATTGCCGGGCATATTTCTTCACAAACTCCTGAAACCCAGGCAGGTATTTCTAGAATACTCACTGACTCAGTGGGACACGCTTGTCAAAGATCAAAAAAGCCCAACATTTGGCCATCTGTCTCTAAATCTGGCCAAATGACATTCAAATGACCAGAGAGGGCTATGATTTTGCAGGCTGTTCCCAGAGTCCTGCTTACCTGGACAGAGAAGGGTAGTAAAGCAGTGCAATTCCCTCTACGCAGAGCATCACTGCGAGACCCCACGTCATCATGTGGTACAGCACAATCGTACTGCAGGCACCAAACAGGACAGGCATAATTAAAGACACTAAACCTTACACTTTCCACAGTGCAACATAAAAATAGGACCCTCACTGAAAAAAAGCTTTACAGATAAGAAATAGTGCAGAACAACACTGGCAGTACATTAAACTAAGGAAAACAGGTGGGGCTGGGGGGGGGGGGGGGGGGAACCTTTGGAAAAAGGATGAGCCAAAGCGGTTGTTCAGGCTTGCACACAGAAGTCCCATGTCCTCCAGCCTGTAGGGTGGAAAGCTTTTCCCTTATGCCTAAATCTCCAGAAGGAATGCCTGCATCCTTCATTTCTCCTGCAGAGAAAAAACTAGGGGATTAAACTAGGGGATTTGAATGGAGCTGAAGAGTCAAATAAACCACCCTTCTGTAATTTGCAGAGAATTAGGTTTATCTTCAGTGTTAAATACTGCTCCCATCTTAGGGAGGTTCAGATCTGGGTGCCAAAAGTCTTTCATTGTTTACTCTGATCTTAGAATCAGGCCCAAATATTATTTTTTTTGTTAATTTGGTTATTATTTTCAGGATAATGTTTTTTTTTTTGCCTCAAGAATCAATTTCAGGTACAGAGTAGGGACAAAAATAGTATCTCACGGCAATAAAGTTTATAGACCCCGTTCTGCTCCCTATTTTTCCAAAGGTTCAATGAATTCAGTTACATTTAAATTCCACTTGGATATAAACAAACCAATATCTGAGCATTGCCCTGGCAATTTAAGCACTTAGCACACCAGTCATCCATATCACTACCTGGTAACTGTATGAACATCAGATGTTTGTACAAGCTTCATTCATACACTTAGACAGCTGCAGACAAGCACAGACATACAGTGTTGGAAGGGCAAATAACAAATTCAGAGTTTTAACTCTGGTACCTCAGTCCAGCTGATCTTCTTACCACCAAGTAAGAATCAACGGCGTAGCAAAACAACCACCAGAAGCCAGCACTATATAATAGCTGGATCCACATCTGCAGGGAAAAAAATGCCAAATGTCACAGCTGCCTCTCAAGTACCACTGGGGACAGGGAAGAGGCTCAAACCTTTAGCCTGGTGATTTGTTCTTTAAATGTGTGTATTTTCCAGCTGAGATCATGAAGTATGAAATTTTACTCAGAATCACAGGAACAGCTTTGCTGTAGCCAAAAGGTCAAGTCATAGGTAAATTGAACAGCATTTGCTTTCAGAGCTTATTCTGTTGTTTAGAAAACGTGTTATTTACCTCTCCAGTCCTAACCCTCAATGTCATGAGTGAAGCCAAAAGAAATTTATAGTGAGGATGTTTTAATTTTAGGTTAAAATTTTAGTAGTTTCTCAGTAGCTGAGGCATGAAAATATAACTGAGGTCAGTGACGAACACAGTAAGCCTATGAATTGTGGGTTCAGCATGTGATGGGCGTTTTCTCCATACACAAGAACCCGATTCAGGGAATGGTTATTAAGAAAAAAAGGTCATTAACAAAAATATCACTCAGCCTCTGGAAACATTATCCATACTGAACTCCCTGATTGATTTCTTCAATAAAAATCCAAAGGAAACAGGTTCAAGTCAAGTTAAATTCCACAGCATTTGTGAACTGACCCTATACATTTTTCCCATGAGATAAGTGACCTTTCTTTGCAACTGTTCATAAACTCCAAATTTCTCCCCCACAGGAGCTGGGTCTTTGTAATAATCTGGAACTATCTTAATTCAGTAATTCAGATTACCTTCCCTCCAAGCCCTCTTTCAGTTCTTATTTGAATATCCTTTGTCACAGCTCCATAGTGGCATCCTTTTACAGCTGGAAACCAACATACTTGTTACTGAGCTAAACATCAGTGAATAGAGATCTACCATTCCTTCCTCCAAAAGGTAAATCAAGCTGGAAAATATTTCCTTCCACCATGGGTGTAGACCCTGCCCCTGGTCATTTGTGACATGAATTACTCTGTATTTAATTCAAACACATTGCTAGTGCATGGTTTTTGCTAGTGAACAGGAGTGCACTAACATTTTGCTAGTGCAGAGGTGTCAGGAAACAAAAATCCGGGCTTCCTTGTAATGCACTTTATCCACAACACTCAGCATAAGACTTCATTTGCACTTTTACATATTTACAATTAAAAAATGCACAATTTACTATACACACACACACATACAGAAACAAACCGTGGGGTCTTTCCACTGGAAAATCCAGCATAGACAAGACTGCCTCCAAAAATAATATAAATCAGACTCATCTAAACCCAAAAACTTCATATGCTACCTCACTTTTTTGAAAAATGATGCATTTTGCTACAGTGCCCAGGAGGGTACCCCTCTGCAAAACAAAGGGTGTTATTCAAAGGAGATGCCTAAAGGCCTCACTATTTGGAGTTTGTATTGGCTTGTGGGTAAGTGAAATCAAACAATAGTACTAAAAGAAAAATAAAACAGAATCAGAAACTTTTTATTAACTCACATGAGAATATGTTAGGGGAAGTGAGTGGAAGGAGGGTTATTTTTCATTCCAATATAATTAAATCTAAATTTAGCAAGTGACTCAAACTACAGCACTTTGCTTGAGCTCAAGAAAGGGAAAATGAAAATTGTGGTAGACTGCTATGCTTCTCCCCACCTAACCTGAGATCCAAATGAAAAACAAACAGGTTGCATACAGTATCATTGTCACTGTTTAAAAATATTATTTTTTGTGTTAAGGGCCAGAAAGTGAAATTTAAGACATAAGGAAACACGGATTTTGAATAGGACTTCCTTGCTACAAAATATTGATGTTGCTAGTTTCCCCTTCCTCAAAGAAAACAAAGTTGACATTTGCATCTAATAAGCAAAACTTAAACATGTATGACGGAATTGAGAATTGATAGATGCGTACAACTGATGTTTGGTTCTATGGACAACAGTATCATGACTGAAATTTCATTATATAGGCATATAAGGTACAGTGAGTTGCATTTTGGCACAAATTGTTTTATTTGAAAATTACTGGAGCTGAATAATTTTTTTTACATGCAGCATACCCTCTTCATATTGTAAACTTTGAATTGTAGAGCTAATACTGTCATTGCTTATGCATTAATTCATTGGGCACCCTATATTCGTATGGGTAAAGTGGTGATCTGTCTTAATTGTCATTCCTTGTGTTTTAGTAAAAACATGTCTTTTTCTTGTACAGTAAACTCAAATTATATGTCTCAGTACTACGACTGTAATATTTGAAACCAAGTTTCAATCTGCACTTTTGTAATGTATTTGCATTTTCTTATTCTATATGTTTTAACCCAGAAGATACTAAATTAGACTAGGCCAGATGTGGTCATTTCTGAATGCCCATATAAACAGCAATATCTGAGCCATAATCCTGCATGGCAGGGACAGAACTTCTGCATCAGCTTTGCATCTTTGGGTGTATTTATCCTGCAGCCCCTGTGTTTCTAAAACACACACTCTCACACCGCAAAAGCTACTTTGAGCTACCCAAGTTGCTGGTTTTGGTCAGTCCCCACAATAAGCCACCACAAAGGCTACAATTTCTGCTGGAGAAGGTGGGCAGATACCCTCATGGTGCGGGTGAAAAGGAGCCGCCAGGGGATAAGCGATGCCAGTGCGAACCCAGCTGGTGGTTTCACCGCCCACTTGGGAATGTCTGTAGTACCCTTACGCCTCCGTACCCCTGATTGCAGTACGGCTCTGCCATCCACCATCCCAACACTCCAGCAATGAGCAAGTACTACAAAAAGCTTGGGACCAGTCTGCCCCGCGCTGCCCTGTGCCCCCCCACACACCGTGCGGCAGCTAACACCCTGCCTGTCCCTGTGCCGGGCTTTTGGGCTTTCGGCAGAAGGCATGAATGCACTTGCAGGGGTGTGGCAGAGGCTGAAACCATCATATCCAAGCTGTGACTCACAGCCAAATCTCCTTTCGGACACAGTGGTTTGCCTTTCAGGCTCCCTACGATGAGGGATTGTCAAGCGGGAGTGGGAGGAAAGGGGAGACTGTCTCTGTACCTACCGCGCTCCCCACACAGAAAGCAGAAGGCCACACGTCGGTCCCATTCACCACAGAAATATTAGCTATGAAGCCTGGGAAGCCTAGCCATACACTTGACCTGAAGATCATACCTAAAGAAAAAAAAAAAAGTATTAATGCTTTGATTCTGCTGGTGTGATTTGTGTCACATGCCTCTCCCCGGCCACATATTTCACATCGCAGCCCAGATTTTGTGCGTCCACAGGAAGGCTATGGCTGCAGAGGAGCAGAGGAGGAACAACTGTGTTGTTTAAATGTTGGTGTAATCACACAGGGAAAGCAGCTCCAAGAGTCTGAAGCTGCTGGGACTTGAAATGTTACGTAGATTAAAATCTCACTTATTTAAAGATACTGTCACACACTTCTCTAAAATAAATTGGGTAGCATTTAACAGATTGACATAAACCAGTAACTAACTATTTACAATTTTACCGGCATATATTCATATGCTAATGTTCGTTTCTCTATAATCCCACATTGCAGAAAAAAGTTATTTCCCACTTTTCACTGTCTTCATTTTTACAAGCAGCTCTTTTGCTCTCTGTCACAGGACTGAACAAAGCAGGGCTTCAGAATTAGGTGAGAACATTGCCTATTGTTTTAAATGAACTTACAGTTTGTTAGTCAGATTTTCTGGGTTTGCTTGAAAGAGGCATTAAAGCATCAACATATAGCAGAACAAACCCACCAGGTTTCCCTCCAAGAGAGAATAGTTTCCCACCAACCAAAATGAGTTTAATTCCAAGACAATGATGGAAAAATAGTTTGAGTTTACCAGTGAAAGGGAGAAAAATAACTTTATCTATTGCTGGCCTCATCTGACTGAAAGGACTTTTTCCAGATGAATACACACACATTTTTTCCATCTCTCTCTCTTCTTATTTCCCCCTCTATTTTTTTGTTTTAATATTGGTACCTATGACATACCGTAAGAGAACCTGGCTAGGTATGAAAGGGGAACAGACCTGAAATCCCCCTCCCTCCCCAGGCAGCAAGAGAGACTTACTAAATTTACAGCACTACTTGTTAACTAATGTGAGGGGAAAAATGTTATTGTGGAATAAAACTCATCCTGTATTTTCATAGCATGTGTCATGGTAATATATACCTAATTTGGCAGTAAATGCCATAGACTGATGGGACAGATTTAGACACATTAGTTTCATTTTGACTCATGAGTTTTGTTTTCTTGTCTGTTGTTTTATTCCTCCAGCCTATCAGCCAGGGGCTGGGCAGCAGGTTGCTCTTGATAAGGGAGCTTTGCTCACATTTCAAAAGCCTGTGTCCAGCATGATGTGTGTACAGCTGCAATTCAAATTCATTTGCCGTGGACATAATGTGCTGAGAGAAGAGGCTGGCACGTGAACAAGATGGCAAACTTGGACTGAGGGGATTTAAAGGCATATAGGAACTGTTTTCAAATGTAGTCCTAAGGATCAGCTAAGTGTTTGATGGCAGCTTTACTTTTAAATATGCTGCCTCACCTCCACTTTTATGCCTTCCTCTGAGAAGCAGCCACTGTTCTAGATTTTAATTTGTTTTAAAGCAGAGATCTTGGTGTAGATTTGTCAAGAGCTTTTCCTTATAAAATATAACTAATAAACAAGACCTTTCTGTCCCAAAGGCCCATCATTTTCTGACCTCCCTTAGCCCAAATCTTCCTGTGAATACATACAGGATGTTTCCCCCAGAAATCTCTGCTGTGCACTTACCAGCTCCATTGGCTATGGTACCTCAGAGCAACAAGACCCTGCTACAGCAAGGGTGAGGGACATCAAACTGGTGCTTACCTAAGCCACCAAGGATGTCACAAATAGAGATAAGGAGAAGGATGGTGGAAGAGGAGGAGGCTTTGGGCATCTTCCGCGGGCTCTGTCCCTTCTTCGGCAGGAGCTGCAGGATGGTCAGTAGCAGACTGACGGAGGCGCTGCCAATGCAAACTCCACAGAAGACTTCAGGCTGGAAGTTCATCACTAGCTGTGTAGCTGCATCCCGGTTCGGGCAGCAGTAGGTTTCTAACCTGGGAGAAGCCATGAAGCGTCCGGCTGGTGGAGGGGCCCCACAAGCAGAAGAAACTGCTGCTGCTTCCCCAAGGCAGCGTTTGCTTTTTCTTCGCCCTCCCCATTAGTCCTCGGTGGTGAGAATCACGCGATTGATGGATCATGTGCTGCTGCTGCTGCTAGAAGTAAATCCCCTAGAGCTGCCTTTCTCAGCCTCGCCTAGCAAGGAGATCAGATCCAAACAAGAAAACACAGTGTAATCTGAAACATGCCCCATGCTTGCTCAGAGCCATTGGCAACAGTTCACTCACATATTTCTGCTTGCGCAGTGTGTGATACAGGAAGACTTAAACTCATCAGAGCATTGAAGATGGTTTAAAATAAATAAGGATGCAGATACTAAAGGAGAAGCATTACATTTTAATTGTGTTTCTCTTTAGCCCCATCCCACACAGCACCCTTTAATTACGGCAAATTAATTGAAAAGATGAGTCCAGACATAAGCAGTTCCAGCCTTTACAGGGAGGAGCAGGGCTATAAATCCACACCCTAACCCAAATCTCAATTGTAGTGATCCAACCCACCCACCTCTGTAATTAAAATTAGAAACATGATATCCTATCGCTATAGAAAGAGATTGCATTTAGGAAGACAATATTAACCTCATCCTCTTCTAACCGCAAACGCAAAAAGTCTTCTTTTTAGTCTGTACTGTCTGTGTTGGATCAGCTTGATGTGGAAAATTCCAGGACTTTTGATTTCTCAATAATATCTTTTTTACTTAGTAAGGCTTTAATATGAAAACAGGAATTTGACCTGTAATATTTGTTTTTACTTTATAAGATAGACAGTATCTTTTAAGCCAGGGGTCCTTTTAGACACAGCAGCAAATACAATCATAAATACAAAAAGTAACTTTCCCTTCTCATCTGAGTTTCAAACTCCCTGCGTCAGCTCTCACCCTCTTCAGAAAACTTGTTTGTAGGAACACGTTCAGGAAATACAGGAGGGAGCATTGCCAACAGACTTAAAGTGAACGGGATGTTAAATAGCACAGTCATGGGTTTTATAATTAGTCCTTATAAGAACAAATGACCTAACCTTTTCTTTCTTTTTTTCCAGTGGCCCAGCTTATTTTTTTAGCAGAAATTATGAAGGCCTGATGAACGACAGTGGGATGTTTTGCATGCGGGCATTATAAAACACAGAGGCTTCAGTCAGTATGTTTGCCTCCAGTAGAGAAAACAGCCACCAGTTCTGAGTAAAATGGTACCTGCTGAGTTCTTCATTACACAAGACACCTTATACACTTGATCCCAACGCAAGAAAAAAAAACCACCAAGCTCACCAGCCTGCTGACTGCTGGTGGGGGCTGTACAGCCTCCCGGTGCAGGACGGTGGTGGCAGGGCTTGGGTGGCAGCTGGAGCCCAAGCTGGAGGCACATCATGCGTCCACCCAGCCTGGTCCCAGGGGACTCCCCAGTGCTCTGCCAGGACTACGTCACGCGAAGAGCAGAATGTTAGCTTGCAGAGTCAGACTCCTACATGCAAGTGTCCATACCTCAGCAAGGTGTCTGAACTCCTGTTATAGTCAATCAAGGTCTTAGGCAGCTAAGCTTAGAGTGTAGACTTAGCCTAGAAAGCTGTCCCTAAAAAAAATGTACATGGTAAGCTGAGTAGGCTCCAGAGACTACAATGAGAACTTAGGCATACACATCATCAAAGAGTCTGACATCCAGGCAGCTGAGCATGAAGCTGAATGTTTTTGCTGGGTGGTTTTGCTGCTTTCCAGCATAAAGAGATTTTCCTGCTCCATGGATGAGGACAGGTGAGTGACCTGGATGTTGCAATCCTATGTTTCTTACTACCGTGTATACAAAAATATACTGGTGATAGCAAGGTTACCAACCAGAAGGAGAATACCTATGCTCTGTCGTCAGTACAAGGCTCTGTTGTCAGTACAAGGCTGGGACTCCTCAGGCTTCATTCCACCTCCACTAGAGCAGTGGTGCATGGAGTAGCCACCTCTCTGTCAAGATACTGCATTGCAATCTGCCTGGCTACTAAAGAACAAAAATTATGATTCCACAGAGACAGAGTATTATTTAAAATAAGGCCATCATATGCCACATACACAATGCAAATCCATATAAATTAAAATAAATTATGTTTGCTCTCACTTGAAGGTAAATTTATATTGCCTGGTTTATACTTAGAACAGCAAAACCTTTAGAGTATTACACAGAAAGAGAAACTGTTGAAGAGAAGCCTTTCACCTCCACTATCAGTTTCTAAAATTGTTCCCCTCACTATTTCTGTTGCCATTTCACTTCCTTCAAAAATTTGAAAAGCATGTCAAGGTGTTATCCTGATCGTTTGTTCTGGCTTGCAGATAGGAATATTTTGTGTGTTTTGCTTTTTCTGCTTATCATCGTTTTCATTGATCCTGACTGCGATTTTCTAGTTTGTCCATGTGGATTTCCTATTTCATCATTTGAACTTTTCCCTCCCTTTTGTTCAGCCACTTTGAAACTACTTTCATTCCTCAATTGTAGTCTTATATTCTGGAGATCAATTTTGTTATCTTTCTCTGCTTTTCTCTCCACAGTTTTGCCAGCTGTGCACCCTATTTTATTGCTTTACTTCTCTGACTGGAGGATTGCTTTTTAACTTCTTCTTCTGGGTCCCTTCCCTCTTACTCTCGCAGGATTTAATTACACAGTTACTTACAGAGGGAGCAAGTGATTTTTATTGGAAGCAAAGCGTATGACCTCTAGCATACCTAATACAAAAAGAAAACAGTGTGACTCATGAGTGAATGGATACCTGCCATGAGATAAGTAGATGCGTCTTCACATGTGGACATCTGAGGCTGAATGGGAGAAGGATTTGCCAAACTAATGAGCCACCCAATATCTCAGCTGGTAAGATCTAGCTAGTCTCTGGCCCTCGTTGCTGAGCTCAAAGCATAAAGAGTCAGAACAGTCAAAGAAATTCAAAGCTGGTTTGGCAGTCTTATACCTGAGATTAATTTGGCTTCTCATGATTATGAAAATAAGAGGATAAAAGCTGGGGACAAAGGCAAAGGAAACAGAAAAGTAATGAAAGAAAGTAAGAGGAGAGCTATTGCCTTGTTAAGGAGTGTTATTTAGTATTCAATAAAACTTACATTGTTCTACAGGTTCTAATTCCCTTCCTTCTGAAACTATTGACACAGTTCACACTGCCACCACTGGTTTGAAATCCACAAATACGGTATGTCTCATTTCTGCACCAAGGCAGGATTGCAATTAAGCAAATGGTGTAGCTTGCAGACAACCATTAGCACACATACAAGAAACATTAAAAAAAAAAAAAAAACAAACAACTGCAAATTGCAAATACCAATCAGTCAAACTCACAGCATAAGTACAACATTGCACAACACTGAAAATTCCAGTCCCGGTTTCGTACATTGGCAGTAGTGTGCTCAAGGATGAGAAAAATACTGTGCTTCTTGCAAGGAGAACAGGAACGCACTCCATACACACAGCTTTTAGAAATACCTACTCACGCTCTCCTGGGACCCAGGACACAATGTTTCAGTCCAGTCCATCTTCATCATCAAGATGGAACACTGGCTTGCCTGCTTCTAAGGGAAAGCAACAGGTTTACAAAAATATGACAGGCATGCATTTCTGCCGTTAAGGAGCGTGCTATAGCTTATGCTTGGGTGTGCAGTTACAGATAATTTAATCACTGTTTTAATTAAATTTGGGACTACAGCACTAGTTTACAAAGAAAAAGGAAATGTATGGATATAGAGGCAGAGGAGAACTTATTTTGCTTCATGTGTACAGTTCAATGAGTCACTGTCTGATTTTACAGCTCCCAGTGAAGATCTTAGCTACCTTACAAATGTAAAAACTGTATTTTCTCAATGATTCATGATCTCATAGTCTTTTACACATTCCCTGACATAAGATTTCCCAAACTGATGAAAGCTGGGACTGTCTTCAAGCTAAATGGATGAAACAAAACCAGTTATGATCTCTCTGCAATATGTTCTTAAAGGCCTTAGCACACAAATCTTCCATAGGCTTAGCATGGTACTTCGTTTTATCCACACAGACCTCCTGCAATTAGATTTACTTTGGAATAAAATGTACGTCCTCCCCCTGTACTCAGCACTGGTGAGACACCACCTCGAGTACTGTGTTCAGTTCTGGGCCCCTCACTACAAGAAGGACATTGAGGTGTTGGAGAGTGTCCAGAGAAGGGCTACAAAGCTGGTGAGGGGTCTGGAGGACAAGTCTTATGAGGAGTGTCTGAGGGAACTGGGGTTGTTTAGCCTGGAGAAGAGGAGGCTGAGGGGAGACCTTATCACCCTCTACAACTACCTGAAAGGAGGTTGTAGAGAGGTGGGGGCTGACCTCTTCTCCCTGGTGACAAGTGATAGGACAAGAGGAAATGGGTTCAAGTTATGTCAGGGGAGGTTTAGATTGAATATTAGGAAAAATACTTTCACTGAAAGGGTTATTAAACATTGGAATAGTCTGCCCGGGGAGGTGGTGGATTCACCATCCCTGGAGGTGTTTAAAAAAAGGGTAGATGTAGTACTTGGGGACACAGTTTAGAAGGGATTTTGTCAGGGTTGGTTAACTGTTGGACTTGATGATCTTAAAGGTCCCTTCCAACCTCAGAAATTCTATGATTCTATGATTCTATAATTATCAGTACTAATTTTTAAAGCTAATTTTAACTGGTATTTCAGTTAATGCATAACTGAAATTATGGGGAAATTCACACCCCATTATTTCTATTTCAAGTTTTCTTTAGGCAGAGATATTGGTACAATAACGATATTCAAAGTGTAACATCTATCATGATTATAACAGCTACAAACTCCATTAAAAAGAACTGGAAGAAAAACAAGGGTATCGATTCCTTTCCCTCACTGATTTGAACATAATTATAGAGTCGTAAATTATTAATTTACATTTAAGGATGGTGAACATTAATTTAAAAGGATGAGAATTAATGTAACTCCTTTGCATAAAAATAATAATGTTTGGGTTCTTCTTGTTTCCTTTAAGAATGAAAACATCAATACTTGAAATGAGTGTGTATTTGAACAGCTCAATAATTGTGTGTATTTGACTGATGCAATTGTACTACACATATTTTATTGACTTCTTATGTACCATCTCCAGGGAAATGTTATCCTACCTGACTTTTGTGAAGAAACGTACACAAATTATTTATTAAAACTCTGTCTATTATGCATTTAAATTACTAAACAAGGTATATATGGATGAAGTACAAATTAACTGAGTAGAAAAATGCATCTGTAAACTGGAGAAAACAATTCTTGCTTAGGGATTGAAAGAACAAAATCCACGTTTCTCTATGCCAATGCTGACAATATTACAGCCTTTGAACGTGCACTAAGACAGATTTTGTGGCCACATTTCTGGACAAATTCCACCATTAAACATTGTCATCATTATATTAGTTCACAGAAAAAAAAAGATACCTCCCTTTCAGCATGCATGTAATAAAGAGACCTTGTCCCACACCTATACAGACTACATGAAACACAGTTTGCGTAGGAACTGACTGATGAAAAAAACTGCGAAAATAAAGAATATTATCCTCTCCGCACACAGTGATATTGAAGATTGGATCTTAATGTTTGTAAGCATGTACAGAGTACCCTGGTCTAAAATGTGTTGAATGTCTATCCCGTCCTCAGTACCTTCCAAAGGTATCCTAGGCCCCAGCACTTCTGCATTCTATTTTAGATGTTATATTAGTTGGTTCCCTCAGGAGAAATTAGGTGAGATATTCTTATATCCTTGTTACAATTGTCAGACTCTGGGATCTTGTTAGATTGTATCTCCTACCACCAAGAAGTTATATTTTCAAAGACCATTAGCACTAGAAAATTATATCATAAAACCTTTATTCCCAGGCCAGCCTACGTAACCAAATCAAAATATATTACAGCACTAATTTCACAGCTCTTACAATGCAAGAACTCTCCAAGGCTCTGTTAATTAAATTGCTAAAAATGTCAGTGTGCCATGGTCTTGTTGAACACTGTAATCAAGTATCAAAGGGAATTCTGACAAAGTGTGCCGTCCAGGTACAGACCATAGAGACCAACCAATGCTCCCCTTTGAAATCCCATGAGCATCACTGGATTTCTTTCCTCTTTGGTGGCTGCATGGCCAGCAGCCAGTCCTGCAGCATCCTGGGACTGGATGAAGGAAAGTTGCAACCTTCTAGTCTGCAAATTGTTGCCTGGTAGCTTCTGAAATGAGCAGAAAGCTCAAAAGCATGGCTTAGCTGGCTCAGGGAATCAAGAGGAAAGGCAGTAATAACAGCAGAAACATTATAGTGCAGGAAGGATTTAAGATCCACTCTTTTGACTTTTCTGTTCTTTGGGACTGAAGATCATGACTCATTGTCAGAGGTGGACCTTGCAGTCCAGGGTGGACAAAGCAATGAGACTAACTCCTCAGTATCCAAAGTAGTTTTCTGGATACACCCTTCAGGAGAGCAATACAGCTACACTACACATTTATATTATAGCTTGGATACTTCAGCTACTCCCCTTAGTCAGCTTCCTGGGAGCATGACTCCAAGAAATTGTTTGCTCCTAAAACTGCTTCAGAAAATGCAGTGTTCTGAAAGAAACCCTCTGTGTACCTTTAATACTCCATAATTCAGACTTTCAAAAGAAATTAACCTTTGGGGTTTTAATAGGATCTATGTTATCATAGAAGACGGGCAATAAACCCTCCCGCCCCTGAAGCTGTTTCCTCAGGATGTTACTAACAATGTCCCAATGACATGACTACGCTTTATACAAAATTCAGGCTAATGAAGCAGTAGGTACTGCTTCACAGCCTTATCCTTTCTAAGTCCAACACAAGCCAGGAAAAGCTAATCTGAATGTTGGCACTTTTTCTCCTTTGTATGACTCGGTAGGATTCCCTTAAACGTCCCACCAACTGCTAACTGTTCTGTCTTGGTCTCCTGAGAGAGGAGACTACATCTATACCTTTAGTATAAAGGGGCATAGCAGTCTATGGCACAGGCACAGAAAGAACTTCTGCCCCCCTGGACTCTTGGACATGCTCAAACCAGCCTTATATCAGCCCTAATATTACCAAATTCATGTAATGTCACAGGTATGGCACTGCTAGACCATAGCCTCATGTGCATACCTGATGCTGTGGGGCAAACTGCTACAGCACTGAAAAAAAAAAAAAAAAACAAACCCAAAAAACATTTACTTCATGCTGGATGCATGCTCAGATGGATTCTCACAAGATGCTACATCCTATGACCTCCACCTGGACACGGTTCATGTTCTGTGTAACCAAGCTGAGAGTAGAAAGGTTATTTGTAATGAAGGAATTGTGTCTATTTATAGAATGCACTGAGAGATTTATTTACACATTGCTGATAGGCAGAAAAAGGAAGGTTTGTTTGGGGTTAGCTAGCAAATGAAGACAAAGTCCAAATGAAAAATAGCAGATTACAAGGCTTTTGTCTGCTCTCATCACACTCTGGCCTCTTGCTATTTATCTACCCTTTTAAAAGCCTTCACAGCACTCTCTGCAAAAAGAGCATTTGAAACCCACCCTTTGGCATTTTCCCTGATCACCCCTGCTCCACTGATCATCTTCATCAAGTACAGAATTTAGATGTAACATGCTGTGATACCAGAGTTTAAATGCATTAAAGACTGTTGTTAGCCTCTGAGGCTATGTCCCTCACGTAATTAAACCGGGCCAGTGCCTGGTTTTTGGCACATAAGGCCAAGTGGCACAGCACAGTTTGCGTAGAGAATGTTATCATGTAAGGTATGTTATGAAAGAAGAGGGACAGTGAAAAACACTTCCTAATGTACCACGATCAGAAATGCAGCAGCAAGAATAAATATTACAAACGATGCTTCACTGAAGTGATGAAACTTCATGATGCAAAAAAAATCCCAGGTTAATGAAGTTGCAACACACATACATATGACGAAATATAGCTATAGTGTGTGTATATATATGTGCATATACTGCTGAACTCTCTTCCACAACTAAAAAAGGGTAGCTTAATCCATACTGCCTTGTAGCAACAGCCACTGGCCCACGCTACCCCCAAGCTGTGCCCAAGCATTGCCTAGTTAGCCTGTTGACAATGAAGCAGTATGAACTATTATGTACCGGTGCTTCAACCTGTGTGCTCTCACTCTGCTTTTCAGTTTCTTTGGAAAGTGGTAGTCTGAGACATTGTAATACAATTTGACAAAGAGCCCTAATGCAGGAACTGGGAAAAGAACAGGTATACAGGTACCGGAGGGACTATGGCCCAAGGCATGACTTAACTTGTACCTGAATTTGGCTACCAGCTGAAAACCCCATCCCCAGGGAAAGCTGGTTATTTATTCACCTCCTCTTGTTAGGTTGTATGTTGTCTTCTGACTCTGCAACCACATGAAGAGCTGCTATTGCCCTTTTCTTTGACTTTCAATCTTGTTATCATGCAAAATCATGAAAACTATACATCCTGAAGTGGGCTATGGATTACAGGCGTCTGTGTTGGACTCATCTTCTTTGCCTCTGTCTACAGGTCTAATAGGTCTCAAGATCTGTGCCAAGAGTATTAGTGTTAATAAATCATAGGCTTTTTTCTCTTGGTCACTTGCAGCCACAATTTGTTCCACAAGTGAGTGCTCTCAGAAAATTTCTCACAAAGCATATGTGATACTGTGAGAATACGTAAGAATTGAAAAAAGTTTCAATCAAAAACTTCATGGGGATAGAAATACTGGAGTATCATATGAAATGCTATTATTTCACAAATTTCAGCTTTACATACAAAAAGCCCTAAGTAAAGAACAGAGAAGCTTTTTTTTTTTTTTGGTCCTAAGGAACTGAGGAAGTTAACATATATTTGAGCGTTTATCTGAAAGGATGAGAACTCCTAAGGGTTTCTCCAGCACTAATTATGTGCTGATGAAGCCTTATTTGCAATACAGGAGAAACAAGACACACTTAGGAAAGGTGTTTAAAGTGCCTAAATCACACAGGAGACATCCACCTGGAGTTTTTTAACATGTTATTTTTCATTCTGGGAAAATGGATAATTTGTTGAAATCAAAGTGTTTTGTAGGAGAGAATGATTATGCTGAATCTATCAGAAGAAAAGTGGCAGATTTCCAAAGTAAACCCTCCTGGTTCCCAGCCATCCCAGGATGTCTGTCTCTTGGGCTGCAACCCAACCTGTTTCTCCAGGTTCTCAGGACTTTCAGACTCCACAATAAACTGTCAGCAGTTGCCAACCCTTAAATTACTAGATCAAAAAATCCATCCACTTCTGCTACAGGAACTTCTTATCACTATTTCAGTTGTTTTGGTCTTTGTGATGGTTATTTTCAAAGACACAAGAGTTTCACACAGGAAGGAGCTGGAAGCCACTGTGCATCTAGTGGCTATGATATAATCACCATGGCTGAATCGTTGTGGAACGAATCACATAACTGGAGCACTCCACTCGATGGCTATAAACTGTTCAGAAGGTACAGGTGTGGAAGGGTGTGTGTGTGGGGAGGTGTTGCCCTCTATGTAAAAAGATGGAGTTGAAAAATAGTGATGAACAGGTCGAGAGCTTATGGAAAAAAATAGGGGCCAAGCCAACAAAGGAAACCTTGTGTTTGGTGTTTACTGTAGGCTGCCTGACCAAACAGAGCCTGTTGATGAAGTGTTCTTACTTCAGCTACAGGAAGCATTGTGGTCCCCGGCTCTGATCCTGCTGGGGGACTTCAATCACCCTGACATCTGCTGGAAAAGCAGCACAGCAAGCTATAAGCAGTCCAGGAAATTCTTGGAGAGCATCAAGCACCATTTCTTAATCCAAGTGATATAGAGCCCAACCAGAGGAGAAGCACCACTGGACCTGTTGCTCACCAACATGGATGAACTAATTAGAGATGCCAGAACTTGGGAAACTGCCCTCAGGAAAAAAAAAAGAAGCTGAACAGAGCTGCCAGCTCTTTAAGGACATTTTTCTTAGAGTGCAAGAGCTCTTTATTCCCACGTCTAAGAAATCAGGCAAAGAAGGCAGGAGACTGGCATGGCTCATCAAGGACCTCCTGGTCAAACTAAAGCGTAAGAAGAAAACGCACAAGTAGTGGAACCAGGGACATGGATCCTGGGAAGAATATAGGGACACCGCCTGGATGTATAGGCATGGGATAAGGAAAGCAACCACACAGTTGGAGCTGAATTTGTCAAGGGATGCAAAGAATAAGAAGGGCTTCTACAGGTACATCGGCTAGAAAAGGAAGATTAAAGAAAATGTACCTCCCTGATAAATGAGACAGAAGAACTGGTGTCAACTGACATAGAGAAGGCTGAGGTACTCAACAAGTTTTTTTGCCTGAATTTTCAATGGTAGTCTCTCTTCCCACATCTCAAGCCTCTGAACCTCAAAGCAGGGACTGGGTGAATAGTCCCTTGCATTGTCACAGAAGATCAGGTTTGAGACCACCTGAGGAACCTGAACATACATAAGTTTGTGGGACTTGAGATGCATTCCAGGGTCCTGAGGGAAATGGTTGATGTATTTGCCAAGCCAATCTCAAAGACATTTGAAATGTCATGGCAGTCAGGCGAAGTTCCCAGTGACTGGAAAAAGGGAAACATCATGCCCATTTTCAAATAGGGTAAAAAGGAGGACCCTGGGAACTACTGACTAGTCAGCCTCACCTCCGTGCCCAGTAAGATCATGGAACAGATCCTCCTGGAAGACATCTCAAAACATATAGAAGACAGGGAGGTGACTATGGACAGGCAACATGGCTTCACCAAGTTGTGCCTGACTAACCTGGTGGCCTTCTACAATGGAGTGACTACATCAGTGAACAAGGGAAGAACTACAGATACCATCTACCTGGACTTCTGTAAGGCCTTTGACATGGTCCCCCACAACGTTCTTGCCTCTAAATTGGAGAGATATGGCTTTGATGGATGGACTGTTAGATGGATAAGGAACTGGCTGTGTGACCGCATCCGAAGGGTTATAGTCAATGGCTCAATGTTCAAGTGGAAACCCATAACAAGCGGTATCCCTCAAGGGTCCATACTGGGACCAATGCTTTTTAATATCTTCACCAGTGACATAGACAGAAGGATTGAGTGTACCCTCAGCAAGCTTGCAGATGACACCAAGCTGGATGGCATAGTTGATTCACTTGAGGGAAGGGATGCCATCCACAGGGATCTTGACAGGCTTGAGGAGTGGGCCCGTGTGAACCTCATGAAGTTCAACAAGGCCAACTGGAATGTCCTGCACCTGGGTTGAGGCAATGTCCAATTACCAATACAGACTCGGGGATGAATGGATTGACAGCAGCCCTGTGGAGAAGGACTTGAGGGTATTAGCGGATGAAAAATCGGACACGAGCTGGCAATGTGTACTTGCAGCCCAGAAGGCCAACAGTATCCTGGGCTACATAAAAAGATTGGCCAGCAGGTGGAAGGAGGTGATTCTCCCCATCTACTCCACTCTCATGAGACCTCACCTGAAAAAACCTTGAGAGGCTTTTTCTCATTGAGACTGGGGCCTCCAGCACAAGAAACCCATGGACTTGTTGGAGTGGGTCCAGAGGAGGGCCACAAAAATGATCAGAGGGCTGGAACACCTCTCCTCTGAAGAAAGGCTGAGGGAGTTGGGGTTTTTCAGCCTGGAGAAGAGAAGGCTTCGAGGACACCTTATTGTGGCCTTTCAATATAGAAAGGGGGCTTATAAGAAGGATGGAAAGAGACTTTTTACCAGTGCCTGTAGTGATAGGGCAAGGGGCAATAGTTTTAAACTGAAAGAGGGTAGATATAGATTGGACATAAGGAAGAAATTATTTACAGTAATGGTGGTGAGACACTGGAACAGGTTGTCCAGCAAAGTTTTGGATGCCCCACCATTGGAATTGTTCAAGGTCAGGTGGGACAGGGCTTTGAGCACCTTAACCTAGTGAAAGATGTCCCTGCCCATCACAGGGGGGTGGACTACATGATCTTTAAAGGTCTCTTCGAATCCAAACCATTCTGTGATTATATGATTCACTTGTTTTGCCAAATGTGCCATAAATACTATGTAGGATTAACTTTTGCTCCACATACAATACAGGCATACATACCCGACAGATTTTCAGAAGATTGCTGTGCCAGTGGAACTGAGGTCTATAGACAGCTCTCTGGGAATAAGATATGCAAGTCCATAACTCATATCTTGTAATAAATTTTCATCCTGGATTCTGGCAGTATTCTCACTGGATTCTCAGTATTCTCACAAAACCCTAGCCTTCAGAAAAGGATTTTTTGAATCCTTTTATCTTGACTGTAGAGATCACACGATACACACATTTCTATCAACATTTCTTCTACCGCTGGTGACTAAAATGATATTTCTTTAGCAACTATGGTGGCTGATTACATAGAAGAAGCTGCGTTGGTACAATTATCAAATAGCTAGGTCATTTTGGCAAATGCACCTGAGGACATGTATGAGTCTGCTCTGCCTCTTTGCCGGAGGTTGCAACCCCTGTAACTGAGCTGACAGAGCAGAATGTGTGCCATGGATCAGCTACTCCCTTTCATAGCACAGCATCTTAACTTAAATTGTCGATGAACTATGCGTGCCCCAGGGCATCTATTTTTTATTTCAAATGGCTGAGGCAGAGGCACTTTGTCTTTTCACCAAACTGTGCTGTTTGGTGGTTACCTCCAGGAAAGGAGTGGTAGCAAACAGTGGGAGGTTGTAAAGGTTTAACTCACCTCAGTTCTTTACTCTGTGACTGTGAGTCAGAAGCCTCTACTTCTTTCAAATTTCTCAGCTGTTGGGGGAAAAAAAAAAGCCAAGCTGGCATTGCAAGGTCCAGCACAATGAATACTCTCAAGACCGTGGGTAAAACACCCCAATCTAGGGTCATCCTGCAGGTAACCTGCACAATTCAATGCAGGGTGTCTTACGGAAAAGAGATGTGGCACACAGCCACAAAGGTGAAACAGACTGTGCCTTGACAGCACATTGTCCCTGATACTGTTTAAACAAAATCCTGCCATAAACTAATTTATTCACAGTTTTGGTAGTCTCAGTGACTAAGTAGGGAACAGGAATGCCATCTGTGCAACTGAAAGAACAAAGGCCGAGTAAATTCTATAGAACAAAATTTCACTTGAAATTGTTAATTAAGCTTCAAGTACCAAGACAGATAAGTACTGTGGAAGATGCCTGGTCTACTGCAGAAAGTTTTTGTTGTTAGAGGGCCGAGGCTCGCAAACTGAATTTGTGGGAACAACCCCTTAATAAAGTTTGATAGTTCCTTTTGCGTGGCAGGAGGAGGCATTTGGATAACTTTTGCAAATCACTGTAAAGGATCTTTGATAATATTAATGGCACATGTTATTACAGAAGGGAACACCTCTTATACCACATTAGACATAGCAGCATCATTCTCTATCCTTAGTGTGAAAAAGTCTGTTACTTCCTTTGATACATTTATGGCACCCTGACATATCTTGCATTTCTAGCTTCTATTGCCAACTTCTGTATACTCAGACAATGTCTGACAAGTGAAACAAGATACAAGGGAGAAAACTGAAGATTTGGTCACCGAGGCTTTTGTTAGAGAAATACAGTGATAATTTGGTTTCTTATCACACAAAAGAAAAGCTGTATTTTAGAATAAATTTACAGAATCCTTTGTTCTTTATGACTATCTGAAACCTTATGAAGGCTGGCAGAAGCTGCAGAAATTCAAGAAATAAAATTATCACAATATTTTAAGAAGAGCATGAGTACAAGTCTCCAGCTGGGTTTTGAACAAACTTCAAATCCCACAGAGAGCAAGGATATAAAAGATGTGAAGAGAAATTTGACTGATATGACAAAAGAGAATTCCTGTCTTGCTTTGGCTTGTCAAACTTACATATATGAGGAACTGAGGAACTTCACATAGTGGTCTCTTAGTTTTCCATTGGTAACATTAAAGGAGAAAAGATAAAAAAAGGTGTCATTCAAAATAAATAAGTCTGATTTCTGAACTGTCAGCCACAGGTTGAGGATCTGCTTGACGACTGTCAGACCATCAGGCTCTAAGCAAGCACTAGCTACAAAACTGTTCTTTACTGAGGTCTCTTTTATTGGGAATGTGAAAGCTTTCAGATATTCTTTCTTTAGGCAACTGCTTTCCTGAGAGCTACATGTCCACATCATCCACTGATGTAATTACAGTAGCAGAGTTTGACAGTTTTCACTTGGCTTCCTTAACGTAAATGCCAGTCCCTGGCTCTAGATATTCCAGTTTTAGAATCTGTGCTCAGATTTCTGCATCATTCTTCATTACGGGATTTATAAGACCAAATCAAAAAGCCAGAACAGTAACGCAAATCTTCATTTTCTTATGGACAACAAAAAGTTCACGATGAAGTATGAATGTTTGGCAGTTGAAAAAAGAGGGGATACAAACAGAGAAGACATTTTTGGAAGTATAATTTGCTCTTCTCATTAATGATGTAAGCTATTTTATTTCTGTTTCATTTCGATGTGCATACTTGGGGATACACTAAAGTTCAAACTGTTATTCTGGATTTTTTATTATCATGCTTACAAACAACAAACTTGTATATTGCAGCTCTTTAAAACTTCCAGCTATAAGTTATCGAGCACACATTGCTGTGTTGACAACCTCATATGTCTTACGCAAACATAACTGAAGATTGTCTCAGATTCCAAGAACAACTGGAGACAGGACATGGAGAAAACTATTTATATTTCCCTTTACCTGTGCTTTTTTTTTTTTTAATTATTTGCCTTACAATTAGCACTTGTCTATATGATAGAAAAGAATTGGAGAAGAAATATGGCTGAGGACCTGCAAGTCATTAGAGGCCTTAAATAACTTGATGCAATACATAGGTTTGGTATAAGGTTTGAATTTAGCAGGATTCTCATGCAAATATGTGTAAGTTTGGGTGCCCCCTCCATGGTCCTGTCTGTCCCTTAATCATGAGGGAACAACACTTATCCTTAGCAAATATTTTTCTCTTAACTCTATATGTCCTCCAATCTGCTGCTGGGATTGATGACCTCATATGTTCTCAATCCTGAAACCAAAGTTTTCTTTGAGTATTAAAGAAATGTGCTGTAGGTAAGGTTGAAAACACTATAGAAACAAAGTGCTTTAGCTCAAGGCAGGAGGGTTTTCCAAGGAATAAACCAGCTGAAACAGGAGTTAGGTCAGAATGACACAATGGCCACTTTCAGAAGCAAAATATGTGGACTTTCACCTATATGCAAAACCTTGAAAACCCACTGCATATACCAGGCACCTTCATGAGACAATTTGTCACACATGGAAGTACCTTGAGGTGCACTAGTCTTTCAGAAACTAAAATACAGATTTCCCTGTGTCTTGGATCAAGCAGTACTTCACTTACATGGTAGTAAAGAGCAAAGGAGGGCTGTGTGCTGGTACTCAGGTACTCCAGGCCAAATCAGGTCCTGATTGAAGCCATTGAGACCTCCAATAAAGCCATGCAATTAAAGCTGAGAATGATGTCCAGCCAGAAATAAGCATTTCACTCCCAGCCCCACCACTAACCCAGTGAAGATTTCAGGCAACCCCAAACCCTGCATTTTTTCCCCCATCCATAAAATAAGATTTGCCTCAAGATCAGCATTTCTACTCCTGCCTCACGCTCCTCTGTCAATTTTTGACGGCCTTTGTGCCGCTGAACCTACGTCTGGGACTGTCAGTGCCACCAAATAGCTTTTCCATTTGGCTTCTTTTGCTGTGGGCTTCACCTGCCTTTACCCCCGCTCACTCCCGCCGTCAAGCCCGGGCCGGCCCGGCCGTGTTTCTGAGCCCTGAGGCCTCCTGCCCCGCCACCCTCCGGCGCCACAACTGCCCTCCCGGGGTCGGGGTCGTGGCCGGAGCCTCGTCTCACCTCAGCCCGGTCCCGCCTCGCCCCCGGCTGCCGCTAGAGGGTCTGGGAGGGAGCGAGGCGGTGGGGCCAGGCACGGCACGGCACGGCACACGCTGGGGCCCCTCCCGCCCCACAGGTGGCGGACACAGCCGGGGCGGGGGGAACGGCCGGCAGCAAGCGCCTCCCTCGGCTGCCCCCTGACCTGCCCTCCATGTTGCCCGGCTTCATCCCGCCCCGTCGCCCCCACCGCTTAACCCTCCCGCTCCCAGCCGCCCCCCACCGCTCCAAAACACCGCGGCGAGGCGAGAAGAGCCGCCCCTCCTCTCGCCTCCACTCCCCGACCGGCGCAGCGCGGCCCCCCGCCGCCTGGCACCGCGAGGGCGGGGCGTCCCTGGCCGGGGGCAGGCCGCAGCCGCCGGCTACCCCTTCCCCCCTTCCTCCTCCTCCTCCTCCTCCTCCCCCCCCCCCGCCGCCGCGGGGCCGGAGCGGCGCGGCCGCCTTCCCTCCACCTGCTCGCCGCTTTTGTTTGGGGACGGGACGGGGGTGAAGCAGAAGCGCGGCCGCCCCGGTGTGTGGCGGGGCGGGGGCGGTACGGCCCCGGCCCCGGGGTGACTCGGGGCTCGCGGAACCTCTCGCCGCCACCGCCTTTGTCTGACGGCCGGCCCGGGGCTGCTCCCCTCTTCCCCTCCTCCTTCTCGCCGGGGGGGGGGAGGGGGGGGATCGCGCTGTGGGGCTGCCCGCTTTTGGGGAGGGGCGAGCGGTTCCCCCACTGGGGAAGCCCGCGGTGGGTAAGCGGGTTTTGCCCTCTTTTCGGGGCGAGAGGGAGGGAAGAGAGAGAGAGGGAGGGAGGGAGGCGGGGGCGCCTCGCCCGGCCGTGCTCCTCCCGGCGTCCCGCGTTGCTCGGCGGCGTTTGCCCCGCCGCCAAGTTGCCACAAGTTGGAGCCGCCCCCCCCTCCCCATCCTCCACCACCGCTGGGTTCTGGCCTCGGCGTGAGACAATACCGCGGGCTGCGGAGGAGGAGGAGAAGGAGGAGGGGGCGGGCGGGAGCAGCCCTCTCTCGCCGCTGATGGGGCCGGGCTGGACGGCGCTGCGGGGCGGGTAGGTGGCTCCGCGGGCAGCAGCCGGCTGGCGCGCACCGGGGAGCGGCCGGCAGAGGCAGGCGAGCCCCGGCCCCCAGCCCCGACGGGCGCCGCTGGCGGCGCAGGGGGGGCTCCATGGAGGACGTAGGGTTGCGCAGCGGGCGGGAGCGGCTGGCCGGCAGCGACCCGCGGTTGGGCGCCGTGCTGGTGGAACCGGTGGTGGTGATGGTGGAGCAGCGGGCAGCGGAGAGCTACAAGCTGGTGGAGGTGCTGCTCACCGGCGGGGCCCCCTGGGGCTTCACCCTGAAGGGCGGACGGGAGCACGGGGAGCCCCTCATCATCACCAAGGTGAGAGGCGCCGGGGGGCGAAGGGGAAGGGGTGCGCGGGTCCGGCCGGCCGGCTCCATTTTGGCGTGCCCGCGGCGGTGACAGCGGGCCCGGCCCGGCCGCGCCGCCTGCCCGCAGCCCGGGGCGCACCGCGGGGCTGGGCGGCTCTGGCGTTGGCGCCGCCGGCCCCAGCGCAGGTGGCGGCGGCGTCGGGACCGGTTTCCCTGACGGCGGCGCTGCCAAGGCGGCCGTTAACGCCCGGGGAAGGGGGTGGCCGATGGGTGGCGGGGCGGCCGCCGGCCGGCCCGGGGCGCGTCCCAGCGGGTCTGGGGAGCAACAGGTTGTCGGGCGCCGTCAGCCTGCCGGCTGCGACCTGCTGCTTCGGGGGTTCCCCGTTAAAAACCCGGCGCGGTCGTTGCGGGCGCTGGTGACTGGCCGGGGCACCCCTCTGCCGGGCTCTTCCCTCCCTCCGCTCCGGGCTCCGGGCGCAGGAAGGATACGGAGACTCAAACTCCCGGCTCTGAGGCTGCGTTTGCTTCGGTGATCGTGCACTTGCGAATTCAAAATAATTAGGGTGACCTTTTGTGGCTCCCTCCTTTAAACAAAAGGTCTCGACCATAGTTACCAAATCCCTGCTGCCAAGGCGGGGGGAGGGGGAGGCTCCTGGGTGTATATACACTTTCTGGTTGCCTTATTATTTTTTTTTTTCCTCCTTCATTGCTTTTTTTTGTGTGTCCTTGTGTACTCACAGCTCTAATCTCAGTATATTGAGCATGAGTTAAAGAAATGCATCGCGTTTTCCCGAAAGTGTTTTTCATCTGGGTGTGTTTTGACTTAAGAACCCCCATCCCCAGTAATTGTTGGGTTTTGCTGTTAAGACAGCCTTCTTGCTGCAAAGTGAAAACGCGTTAAAATAGATCCACATGTAGTTGGGAAAAAAGTCTACATTAGCAAGGCACATTTTTTTCTGTAGGAAAGAGATATATGCTTTGTCTACAGGTCCTGTGGATTCTGCCTTTTCCCATTTTAGAAGTTCGCAGAGTGTCAGAGGTCAACAAGTCCTGTTTTATCCACAGCAGAAATTCTTCTAATCTTATTTTTCAGTTGGTTTCATTGTGAGTTGTCCAGTTGGTTCCCTTCTCCCACCCTTGAAACAACTGCGTTATGGACTTTCCAAGTTAGGACTTTTGAAACCATCTCTTTCTAGATCTCTTCCCTACTGCTGTTTTTCAAGGAACAAGTCAGTGTCAGATGTATATGCTGAAAAATGACTGCGCGTCTGTTGGCCTCTTACCAGCGCCCTGAATTACAGACTATCAAACCTGGGAGCGTTTGAGGAAAGGAGAAAAGAGCTACTTACTATGTATGTACTAGCTATCGTTCGCCAAATCAAATAATTCCACCTTTCTGGTAATGGCTAGTAAGTGGTACATCTAAAGACTGATCGGTGGTACTTATTCATAATGTTACCTAGGTATTAAGTAACAGGCTTAAGTATTTGTGGCATGACGATGTGGCTGTGGTATGTGGAGAGAAATGTCTGGGAATGGGAACCTTGTAAACTAGATCTGTTGCAAAGGAACAATTAAGTGGAACCACAGCATTGATACCTCCTGAAACTGTGCTGCTATGTGAAAGAGAAATATGGGTCAATCAGTGCTGACCTAGGAAGAAGAGGTGGTCTGGATCCTTGAGTCTGTTTTGGAGTGCATTTTCATTCACAATTGTTGGATGCAAGTTTAAAGAACTAGTTTTGAAACCAGGGACTAGAGCTCGTGTCCCCCATGTCCCCAGGACTCCAGTTCTTTAGTTGCAAAATCTTCCTTTTGGTTTGGTCCGCTCATCTTGGTATTGGCGTTTTTTGGTTTTTGGTTTTTTTTGTTTTTTTTTTTTTTTCTGTACTGCTTCTAGTGGTGGAAAGCTACTGGGAAGAATAGTTAGTACCAGGTAGTTAAAACAGGCCCTTCTTGCAGCAGGAGATGTAAAGTTTGTCTCTTCTCAGCTGAAGTCAGCCCTGAACTCAAGTTACCCCCTTCCAGAGTGCACATGGGGATCACTGGGCTGCCACGGAAGAGGGGATGCTGCTTCACCTGCATTTCTCCTCTCCCTGTGGCATGTGCTATCCCTTCTCAGGTAGGCTGGTGGCTGGTCAGTGGGAAATTCAAGAAAAGCTGCTGGACCGAATCTTTTGGGATACCTGTGGAAATACTCCTGGTTTTGTGGATTCAAACTGTGCTTAAGTGTGAGCTGGCTATGGAGCTCTGTCTCACTCTAGTCCAGGGCGGTTCTGGGGAAGTGAGGATGGATGACGCCAAGTGCCACTTTTTAAGGAGAGGAATGTGACAAGGTGTGAATGGAGTCTCAGATAGCAGCTACTTAAGGAGGATTTCTAAAGTTCTGCCTGTCTCCTTGCTTACCCCTGTCTTGAAAGTAAGATCAGCCTTTGAAGAAATTTGCACCTTTATGTAAATGCTGGGAAGTCTGTGGTGAAAATATTTCCTGCTTTCCTTATGGGTTAACTACCTTAACTGTCTGAAGAACAGTACCAGAAAATACTGTAGTTGAAAAAATAGTGACTAAGTGCATGTTGTTAATTTTGCAGCACTTTCTGTGTGGCACACGTCTTGGGCATTAGTTTCTCTGGTTGTGTGGCTATTTCACTTGCTGACAGGAAGGGAATTTTTTAATAGCAGATATCATAGGGGGAGTCTAGGACGAGAAGAGCTGCAAACACTATTTGGGAATTTATTAGCTGGAAATCTAGTCAATTAAAACAAGCGTGTCCTCTGATGCACCAGATGACCAATAATCAGTGAGGGGAAGGCATGCTAAAGAGGAGAAAACATTTCCAGCCTCAGCAGGGGGATAAGCGTATGCTCAGCCGCTGGAATGTCAGGAAGGAAAGCGTTTTTCTTGGGAAGAGGTCAGTGCACAGCCAGGCTGCTGGTGCCCGGTACTGAGCCCTGGTATTGCGGGGTGAGCAGGCTTCCCCATTTCATAATACCGTTTCTTTCTGTAACTGAAATAAGACTTGGAGCAATAGACCTAAACCGGGTAGGTAAAATATCACGTTCACCTGCCAGGCGCAAGCCTTTTATTTATTATTTTTTCCCCTTGCCTTTTTTATTGTTGCTGCAATAGGCACAGAGAAAAACGGTGCATGATATGGCTTGCTCATTCTTTAAACATAGCTGGTCTTCTAAACCTTGCCCCACCCACGTGCAAGTGGTGTTGATAGTATTTAAGAGAAGTCTTTTAGTATTGTCGTTGTGTTGCTTACTATTGTTTTTATAATGTCCCTTTAAAAAATGCTTTACATTTTTTCTGATCTCTGCATGTGTGTATGATAACATTCCAAAAAAATTGCCCAAAGGCAGCTTGTTCTTGCCTAATTTGACATCTTGAGAGAAAGGACTTGCTTTTTATAGCAACATGTCATTTCACCTTCTGTTGAAATACACAACTTTGAGGACTTTAATTAGAAGTCTCACAAGCCTCAGATTGTTTTTTCCTCTTTTTAAAGAAACAAACTCTGAAGAGGGGAATCTTACTGGAAATAATGAAAATGAAAAGTCGAGGTGCTCAGCTGTGAATCTTGTGAAAATCTCCCAGAGCTGCATTATCTTGATTACTTTTACTTTAAAATGACTCTTATCTGAGATGCCCAACTTGTAGTGTCATTCACAGCATTGATTGTGGGTGATGGATAGAAAGTCATTTCACTTCCTGTAATAACAAATATCCGTAGGAACTCTGAAGTTGCTCTGCAATCAGTGTTATCCTTATTACATTGATACATACGAAAACATTATAGTTTATGCATTTCAGAAAAGATTGATGTATCATTTAAATAAATTCCTTCTTAGTATCAGCTTTACAAGGGCCTACAGCCATACCTCCTCAAGCTATGATCTCATTGCAGGCTAATCAAGGCTGGGCTTGGCTGGTATTTCAGCAAGATTTCCAAGTGAAACCTGGACTGTTGCAAGAAGTTGTGTTGTTGATTTAGTAGATATTCTTGTCTCCTGAATCAGTGCTGAATTCATGCCCCAGCTGGAGGTGCTGTCTTTCAAGAAGCAGCAGTATCAGACTAGACAGACTCCAAACCTTTGCTTATTTCTCTTTATTCCATTGCGCTTCCCTAATGTGCTCCTGTCTGTGGTTAGGTGTGAATTGTAGTTTGTTTAACCTAATAATTATTTAAATTGTATAGAGGAATGCTTCTCTGTTAATTGGCTGCAGGACTTCTCTATGTGTCTTGTATCAATTTGTTGTTTCAGTAGTAAGTGAAGTGATTACTGTTTTCATTTAAGTAATTCTTTTTCCTTTGGCCTTAAACATATAACTAAAAGCTATTAACTTGCATTGCTATACTGCAACACTATTTAGAGGGAAAAAAAAAGCTTTAATGGTGCTGTATACGAATGAATTGACGTTTTCAAACATAAATACCGGTTGCCTCCCTCAAGTTAGGTGTTTGAGTTGAGCTGCATTGCTTGTAGACATTAACAATTCTTAAACTTGGCTGTGAAGCTTGACATCCAGAAAACTAGCATCTAGTGATAATCCTGGGAAATTACTGACAACTTCAATGTAAATGCAGTCATTTGTGTAAACACTTAGGAGCCATTGTACTGTTGCTGACAAGGACCTGGTTCTAATCTAGGTCTCTGTATCTTGACAAATTTCATTCACTTCATTCAGTTCTAGAAAGATAATACATGAAGGAGTATTCATTCTATTTTGTATTCTATCCATATGCTCTTGGTCATCAAAAACAATGAGCAAAATTACTGAGCTCTGCAGGCCATAACATGAACATGTATCCTCACCAGCAATTTGAAAAGGATGCATCAAATCATATTCAATATTTCTTTTGAAACCTTTATTCAACTTCTTAACTTATAAGAGGGGTTTATTTGGGAATGATTGGTCTGAGTTGAACCTTTTCTTTGTGCTGTTAAATTTGATAGTTGAGAAAATTTAGGAAATGTTAGTATATTAGAGTGAATGCCTTTAGGATTAAAATAGCATGATGTAGCTATTTATCTTTTTTTCCTTGTCAACTATGTTAAAAGCTGGGTTTTTTTCAGTACTATAGAAACTGTTTTGAGTGGTGATTACCTTTGTGTGTGGTTGCTGGATCCGAGGTCTCAATTACCAGAAGAGAGAAATTGGTTTGCTTTGATGCAAGAAGATATTATTTCTTTTTATTTTGGTAAGATGATTGATGAAGGGAATGCTCTCAATTTTAGCACTTTAATGGCTGTTGAATGAACTCTTTATTATGACTGTTAATTTACTAGCAGAATGGAGCCTACCACACTCATATGTGGTGTAAATGGTCTGGCTGTGGAAGCCTCAAGCTTGAAAGAGGGTTGTTGTTGTTTGTTTTTTTTTTTTTGACAAGAACATTAACAGTTGAAATGCTACCAGTATTGGAAATTGCATTTTAAAGCTATCTTCAATATTACTACAGGTGATCCACAAACTGCATAGGGAGTTGAAATAAGAGGATGGGTTAAAAGGCTTGTGACTTGAGAAGTTTCAAGTCAGTTGAGTTATATGCTTAGAAGTCAACAGTGTGAGTGCAATTTAAGAAACAGTGTGTGTGCACTTGCAGTCCTGAAACTAAAGTTTTCCTTTGTGCACGTCACACTACATTTCAGGACAAAAGTCTTCAAGAGAAGGAGTCAGAATGCTGTGTTTTAAATCAGAACTAAGAAACTTCTTCACAGCAAGCAAACTTTTAACTTTTGGAAATGCTGGTTGCTTCCAAATTGCTTGTTTATTCTCTCCTCTGCATTTCCTCCTTCTAGCTAGTTAGGTAAAAGCTTTCAAATCTGTCATGATTTTTTAGTTTAAAACAAAATGCAAACAAAAATATTCATGTCTGTGGAGTCTGGTGGAGGAATTGGTGTGGTTTATGGGAATAGTTATGGCAATAGGAGTTAGACAGTGGGATTGCCTATTTGAATGTTTATTAATTTAGTCTATTAAAGGACAACTTAAACTTCTTTTGTTGTTAGTGTCTATTGCTACTTTTTAGTGTGAATTTTGGATGCTACCATAGGCATTAGCGTAAAAATAAAAGACCAGCAAGAGACCTCTAGTTATTGCTTGCCGTTGTCAAAGGATTGCCAGTAATGCCATTTGTTACCTAGTTACCCATCATGCTTGTGGTTTTGTTTGTCTGTATTTTTTTTTGGTTTGGTTTTTTTTTTTTGAGAAAAAACCAATGTGGGCTTGTGTGGTATTTATGCATATGCTACATACACTTTACTCAATGGACTGTATATATTTTTTTCCTGTAGAACTTGATTCATTGTGTGTTCTCCTGCTTAATGAATATTTAAAATGTGGGACTGTGGAAAGAACAAGGCAAATGGGAAATGAAACCTGGTCATGAATAGATTAGAGAAAACACCTGTTCAGTAGTAACCGAGCCAATATTACATCCTATGCATCAGCTTTTTTTTTTTCTTGAAGAAAACCACTTGTGTTTAGACTTTTTATGTATTTGTAATCTATATAAAAAAAAAACACTAGTATGTATATGGATCTAGTTCTGTGGGTCACTTTATTACAGAAACTTGAGCTAGGTTCCAGCCATTAAGCAGATTTTTTTTTTTATTTTCTATATGTTTAAGTGATACAGTGCATGAAGAGTTTCCCAGAGAGGTAAAGTAAAAATTGTCATAGTTATGTTCAGACTTCATCCATTCAATCTATGCAAACTTGCTTCCTGTTGTCTGTGTTTTGAGCCTATTTGATTAAGGTCAGTTGAAGGTTCTTTAAAATATATATATGTGAGAAAAATATTGATGCCTCCCTGTAAAACTTATGAAAGTCTTTCTGGGGTTTTGGTTTTGGGGGAATTTTTTTTTGGCTTATCTTTAAGATAAGAAACAAATTTGGAAGCTTTCTAATCTTCCTAATGCCATATGGCACGGTATCTTCTGTTTCTTAAAAGATTATACAGCAGGTATGCTGTGCTATTACCCCCCCCCCCTCCCCCCCCCAAAAAAAAAATAGTATCACCACTCTGGTGGTGGGTTTTTAGTAGTTTTCATTTTTTGACTTCTTGTAACTTCACACATACAGTCAAATCAGAGTAAAACAGAATTAAGGTTTATTGAATGGGTCGCTGAATGCCTTTTGTTTAAATACATTCATTCAGTGATAGGAAATGTCTACAAAGTTTTGAACTGTAACCAGTTTTTAAATTCAACTTTACTTGTAGAATGCGTATCCCTTATGTTTGCTTTGCCAAGCAGTAGACTTTTGGTGGTGGTCACCGAGACTTAAGGTAGATGTTTAATAGAAGTAGATATTTTTGGGAAGTGATTTGTAGTGTTTAAATCAGACATGACTTAAGTGCTCTGAATTGCTTTCTGAAGGTGCCTACCACTTGCTGTCAGCTGTGTGAGAAGCTGAGGAAACCCAGGCTTCCTTGATACATACCTACATGCCAATATAGGCAGCTGTAGTAAGATTAAATATACTCCAGCATGATTATTGTCTGCATATTTGCAATGTGTGGCTATACCTAAAACTGTTGAAGAGTCTTTATTTCTATTTCTCTGATTGTGCTTTGTTTCCAAACATCACAAGATTGCAGCTTTTCAGTTTGATTTATCACAGTATCACAGTATGCTAGGGATTGGAAGGGACCTCAAAAGATCATCTAGTCCAATCCCCCTGTCGGAGCAGGAACACCTAGATGAGGTTGCACAGGAAGGCGTCCAGGCGAGTTTTGAATGTCTCCAGAGAAGGAGACTCCACAACCTCCCTGGGCAGCCTAGCTAATCAGAAGAGAATCATAACCTACCAAGGATGACAGTATTTGTGAAGTTAGGAGAGAGCTTCTTTCTCCTCCCTGTAAGTTAATACAGTATTAGTATTCAGTTTTTAATTAATTCAAGCACATTCTTGGTAAGCACAGATCAGGCCACAAAGATAAGAGAATGTTTTCCACAACATAACAAGTTATTGGGTTATCTTTTTAGTGGCCTTTGCATGTACCTGAGGGTCATTGTGGACTGCTGAACTCCTCAAGGCAGAAGGAGCCTACTGTTTGGTAAATGCTGGAAGCGCAGCAAATAGCTGCTTTGAGTAACTAAATAGCTTTTGTCAGGTACACAATTCCTGGGTTGGCTCTTAAAGTAGAAACAGATGGAGCAGAGTGTTTGACAATAGAAAAGAGGTGGTTATTTCAAAGTTCTTGTGAACCGCCATGAAACGGCAAAATCAACTGGAAGCTTTAAACTGTTTAGGCAAAGGTACAGTAGCATTCGCACTGAGGGGAAGGCGTCCTGTCCTGTGTCCCTCTACTTCTCCTGCCTCACCCTTGTAGAAAGGAAGCCTTCCCCTCTGCCACCAGCCCTGCTCTCTCCCCCTTTAAATCTCTCTCCCCATTTCTAAGTTACTAGATTCTTTGAAATATTTACATTCTTCTGCTCATTTACCTACATCCATCAACTCTGATATGGGTTAGGAAATATGTTGTAATGTTTCTTAGACACAGACTTTCTAAAGAATTGTATTTAATAAAGAGCTTTTTGAAGGATGTAGAGCAGCCTGTTGTTCAAGGGTGGTACAAAGGACAAAAAATAGTCTCAGTGAGTGAAGGTTGGAAATAGGGAATATATAGGGAACTCTACTGTGGTGCTTGAGAGGTTGTATCCTTTTGGATAGCTAATAACAGTACAGTTTCAACTGTTCTTGCAGTCACTTTTCTATTTGAATGACCTTTTAGCAGGAAGATGGATCATGATTGAAGGTCCTCTTGTTATTGTGGATGTATGTGGCCTTATCAGATGTTTTCTTTGCTCAAGGCACTTAGCTGTTCTGTCAATCATGTTTCTGAGATCTAGACCGTTTCTGTACTCGCAGTAGTCTAGTCCTGTGCTGTGTGTTTGTGCATCTCCAACAACAGGGTGTTTAATATTCTGGTAGTAGCAGAGGGGCAGTTATCTCTGAGTAGTTTGGCAGAGATTTTAAGAATGGTCTTGCTGATGTGTGAAGCTGAATTCAATTTGATTTTGTGGAAAGTGTATCATGACCTGATGAAACTAATTTAGAGCTTTTTTTAATGGAAACACATTAGCTTTATTCTATATTGTGTTGTTTCTTTTAAATGTAAAAAGATCCAAGTGTTAGTGAAACTTGCAACAAAATCCAGAACCTTTTAAAGTGGCCAGACGGAGAGTAACAAGTTGTTCATCCTTAGTCCTTCTAATGTATTCTCTCTGTAGTGGACTTGCAGTCACGTCTGAATAGTTGAAGTAGGGAGAGATTTGTCAATGTGGAGCATGAGAGTACATTAAACTTGTTAAAAAGTGAAGCACAGGTACCTGCTGCTGTACTCAAAATTGCAGCTTCAGTGCTTTTACTCTTCAGTAAAATAGATGATTGTTTTCAAAATCCCTTCACAAGCCTATAAAAACAGATTTTTATTTTTATTTTTTCAGTCTCCTGAGATAAACCATACTTTGTTACATACTTGCTTTGAAAGCTTCCAACATAAACTATGAAACAAAGCAGTTATCTCTTAGTTTCCCGGATACATATAAGCTCTTCAGCATTCTTTAGGAAAAAAAACTCTGATTTGGTTCAGTGAATACTGTAAAAAGTTACTGTTGGGGAGTAACAATGCTTTATTTGGAAGCTGTGTATTTTTCAGTAAAATACTATCATCTTTTAGGATAGTATCATAGAAACATGATTTCATGGTAAAGGAAGCGAAACGCTTCCTACACAGTATCAGTTAGTCATCACTGTGTTAATTTTCTTAAACAAATTAGATGCAAAAATGAGTTTGTGGGTGTCTAGCTGGCCAATACCTGATATAATGAATTCTCCAACTCCTGATGAGTATTTGGATTCTGGATAATGAAATCATTACACTACTGTAATGCTTTCTTTCCTCTACAAATACATATTTTGTTGATCCAGAAGAAAGGAGACATTAGATTCTCATTAGACACATTTGCAGTTGTCCCTTTTTTCTTTTTTTTTTTTTTTTAATGGAAACATACTGTGTTGACATAAGGTAGTGTTTTGTTGAGTGTTTATATGTGGAAAGAATGTTAAGATGATAACAAGGAAAACTTGAAGCTTTATGTATCTTATAAATATAATTAATGTTTAGAATAGTTAAGTCAGCATTTAAGAGAAATTTCCACTCTCAAAATCAGCTTTTATAAACAATTTTTAATATGTTTCTTATATGACTATTCCTGTAAAGTGCCTTTATTTCTAAATATAAAGGCTTCTGTAACATTAAAAATTAGTGTCTTGTTCTGAGGCTGGAAGACGTTATATAAATACTGGATGCTCTTAAATGCAGCTCTAATGCCATAGTGTTATTTCTACTTTCAAAAAAAATTGGTAGGGCAGAACTTTAAAGCTCTAAGGTAAACTTTTTTTCCCCTTCTAAACTAAGTATTCTTAGTATGTGCCAGAACTTTTGTATTTCCTATTCTTTTACCTTTCCCCTGTTCTGTAAAAGGTAACCCCCCACAATTTGCTCCCCTGCTTCTAAAACTATAGTGATTTATTAGCAAAATAAATTTATTTCATTTCTACAGTCTTTACCTTCTGGGAACTTGATGTTTTTCCTGACTGCTGGGGGAGATTGGTATCTAGAGGAGGGAGGAGGGCTGTGCCTTTCCTGACACCTTAGAGACCTGAGGAGTTTCTGTGATTGCTCAATCTGATGTTAGGGAGGGGTGTAAGGCAAGTCTTTTGTTACTCAACAGAATTTCTTCTGGCTGATTAAGGAAATTGTCATCTTAAAAAATATCGTAGCTGTGACCTGTTATGTTAAAGGTGTAGGTGATTAGAATGTGAGGGTGGAGAGGCAAGTGGCGCTTTGGTGGTGGTTTAGTTCCATGAAGCCAGTGATGACCCCAAGTTTGCAAAGCTTCAACACGAAACCCTGTGAGAAGCAAGGAACGGGAAATGTTAGTGAATTGGAAACTGGGAGATCTAAATACATTACCTCTTTTGCCACGGGTTGCTTGTGTGCCTGTGCAGAGTTGTATGGCATCTTTGCTTCCATCTCTGGTGTTGAATAGGAGTAGCAATATTTGCTGACTTCACAGCAGTCTGTTTCTCATGAAACAGACTTGGTGCTGAAGTATTACGGTGACAAAGACTTTATGGTCTTTCTAGTAAAACCCAGAACCCAAATATATAGAGAGTTGTCTTAAAGGGCTATGGTTGTGCAGTTCTGTCAGGAGTAAATCATTCTTCGCAACAGAAAAATGTTTTGTGCTTGTGTATCTTCAGCATTTGTCATAAATAATATACTGAAGTGTACAATTAGATTTCTTTTCACAAAATTAAACCCCACTACCTACCCAAAATGCAGAGATGCTCTCAGTGCCTCAGAAAAGTAGAAGAAATGAACAGAGTGAGACAAGCTGTCAGAACCTGAGTGAGAGGAAAGAAAATGTAAACTTCTTGTATGAAAGGTCAACCAGACATTTGAATCTGTGATATTTTAAACATTTGTTAGCAATAAAGCTTCATAAGGAAAAACATTTTGTAGCCAAAACACATGTCCTTGCTGATCACTTGAATTTCCTTCAATTTCTGATGACTGACCTACTTAAAGCTCCTTGACATAGATATACTATCAGTGGCTACAGGACTGATGGTGAGTTTATGGTTCAGCATCATTGTCTAAGGTGGTAACAGAGGATACAAGTTTCAGCAGAATGAGGGAGCATGAACACGTTTCCTTCTAACTGCAGACAAACTTTAAAAATTAGTTTCTTCATCTGCACATCACCAGCACTAATTGAAGGCTACTGTTTGCTCCAATGTATTGTATCAATGATTGGTGCAATCGCCCCACTTTTCAACTTAAAGGTGTTTGGCTGGTGCAGACTTTCCATCCTAAATCCAGTGCTGCAAACAAGTCGGTCTTTAGCAATCTAGTTTATTTTGCTGAAAGCTGACTGGGGAAATGTTGCATGAGCAATTTAATTAGCCGATTAGAGGGAGTGGAGATGAACAGCAGGGAGTGGCAACACTGGTACACAGTCACACGCCCCACAGTGACTTACAGGCTGTAGTCCAGCTGACTTGCACTGAAAATTAATTTGAAGTTTGGAAGTAATTTTAGAAAATAGTAGATAAGCATTTACGACTTAAGGGTTTACATTAATGAGAAGTCTGATCCAGACCTGTGCTCTGTCTTCATCCTGTAGTTTCAAAAAAGCGCATCTAGCCCTCTTCTGAGGACAAAATGGTCACTAACTGTCATTAAGATCTGAGTAAAAAGAAAACATTTTTGCTTGTTTTATTTTTTTGCTACCAAAAAATACCTACCATAAAAATCTAGGAGTTCACTAAATCAACACTAAATATTCATTAAATCAACACTAAATTAAGTCAGGACACATTAACAACTAGGTCTACATTTGTTGTGGGTACCTCTTTGTCTAAAGGCTTGGAATTTTCTGGGATATTTGATTGATGCTGGCTGCAGTTTGTTATGGCCAAGTTTTCTTCTCTTTGAGTTAGAGAAGTTTCTGTGAGGACTTTTTTGTGCAGCTTGTTTTGATACAAAATAAATAATTGGTTGTATACCTTTTAATAACACATTGCTAGAGATTATTACTTTTTAAAAATGTTTCTGAACTTTGGACTGAAAAGCTTTCTTTCAGATTTCTGATTTGTTTCACTTTTTTTTTTGTAGTAGTTCCAATGCTAATTTAACTACTTCTTGGTCACTGGAAAGCTGCATCTAAATCTAGACTGTTCCAAAACATTTCAAGGAAAATTCTTCATGGATGTGTTTCTGTTAATAAGACTTTCTTCCACCTTCTAAAACACAGTTGCAGTCAGCGTCCTGAAAATCAGCTCGCCTCCACCCCCACAAACCAGTCAGTCTTTAGGTACTGGACTGTCATTCTCTCTTGCAGTAAATCGATGAGAGGAAGCATGCTGTTTGGCCATGAAATTTGGCATGTTATCATGTATGCTTGTGAGGAGCGTGGGCTAGGGTTGTATATATAACACATAGTTACAGAACTCTTAAATCATTCTACAGAGTGATTTGCTCTGCAATTTTTATTTTCTTGTAATAGTTTTTGTTTAATTGCTTTTACTTTTTTTTTTTTTTTTTTTTTTTTTTTAGAGAAGACAAAAGAAATATGGTGTCCTAGTGATGTCCATGTAATTCTATCAACTGAACTACAATTTTCCAAGCTAACAGGAGCAATGATCGATTGTTGTTTCATGCGGGGGTCCACACTAGAAGGGGACTGGGATACCTTGCCCACCAGGTTTAGGTTTCTCTGCTGCCAAAGGTATGTCAGATTCAAGGACTTGGTCTGCAGATTCTGGAGGGAACATACTGTAGTTGCCTCTTCTTTCCAGTGCTTGGTCCCAGCCTTTTCTGAATTTCCTTTAACCTGTTCCAGTTTTATCTCTTTCTTACATAGAAGTCTTTATCCCTTATTGTTCTTCTCACCTGAGTGGTTCTGGACACAGTTCAACAGTCAAAATCTTTCTTTACCAGTTTCTCTCGCTCTCTATTTCTATGCCTAACTCCAAATGTTGTTTTGCCTTTTTCAGGCACACATAGCTTGGCTTACCTGGCTTCCTTCCTTTTTCCTTGGCACCTCTCTGCTTAAAGCTCTAAGCCTACAAAATGTTTAGCATGGAGGATCTCCTCACAGGGCTTGCTGTTGGTTAACACTTCTAGTAGCTGGACACTTTCAAAGGTGTTTAACTCAAGCAACATAAGGCGTATGTGCACATAGACAGCCATGTACAACATCCTGGATGCTGTCAGATAGACTCCTTTTACTGAAGCAGGCGTCACTAGAGTGTTTCAAATTAAGTTGCCAATTTTGCTTTTGAATGTAAGAATTTATTTCTTCATTTGTTTCTTGGAACTGGATGAACCATTTCAGTTCAACTTCAAGAAAATTGAAGGTTTGAGGCTGATGCTCACAATGGAAAATTTCTGCCTATCTAATTAAAGTATGGCAAATTCATCAACCACTGAAATAAAATATGATCTCACAAGGGGAAGCATTGAACAACTTTGATTAGTGAAGTAACTGATACCACCTGTGGTTAATTACCAAAAATGGATCTTGGAGTAAGACTTAAGATGATTTTTGTCAAACCATGGCTTAGGTACTATTTTATCAGAAAGGTGTAATATGGAAATAAGAGCCACAAAAAGATGTCTGCACTTCTTTGTTTTATGGTACAATGAAGTTGTTGGGAACTTGGAGGAAGAACGGTGATTTTTTTTTTTTTTAGTTGTTTTTGAAACTAATAGGTCTGCTTTTTTAATTCAAAACCAGAGTACATATAACAGACTGAGATCTAGAAACATATCCTGAATATTGGTATGCCACAGAGCACATTGCTTTTCTCTAACTCTGTGACTCAGGCAGCTGAGATGTCTCATCCAGTTTAAGTTTTGAAGAGAAGAGTCTCTAGAGAGGTTAGTGGATGTTTTGTAGTGTTTGATGATAGTTATCCAGGTGATGATTAAATTGTAGCAAAGCACCAGAAGAATGTGTCTCCTTTTTGAGATATTCTGAGAGTTATTTCCCTTTCCGATTAGGCTGTGAGTTGAGGCAGAAGGAGAATGATGTAGTAGTTACGCATTTTAAAAAGCAGAACTAGCTTTAATGTACACTGACAGAAAAGGAATTTTCTGTTCTCGAGCACATATTATTTAAAGCTTGCAGTTTTGAAAGGAAAGCGGGAGCACCTTATGACCTCCGCCACATTCTAGTGTTTTGTTTTGAGATTATTTTTTTTAAAAAGTGATAATTTCAAATGCATTGTGTTCGTATCTGATTTACATTGACAGATCCATTTCCTGAACTGATTGAAATTCTGATGATGGATGCCAGTTTCTTCAAGGGTTTTAAGGTTATATAATTAAAATTAAATCTCAAAGTTCATAAGCTTTAGTTACTAAATGCTGGACCTCAATCTCAAAGCACTGCAACCCTTCCCCCCCCCCCCGTAAGCTGTATCTCTCTTACACCACCTCTTGTTGTAATGCAGTGCAAGTTGTGCACACGGAATGGGGACTGTCTTAGAAGGCAAGAAGAGCCTAAGATTTTTAATAGGCAACCATGTGAAGTTTAAGATGCAGTGCCATCACAAAAAAGGGAGAATGTAGTCTTGGATGTTACAAACAAGAGTGCAGTCACCATAAATAGGTGGATTGTTTTAATCTGGTGCACTGACAGTTGATACAGTTTAAGAGGATGTTGAAAATTGACTGTGCTGGAAAGGTGCTGGAAAGCAGTATAACAGTTACTTTAAAACTGGCAAAATGTATTTTACTCAATTAAATTGAAACACACTAAAATTCAATAGACTTTTAATCTAATAGACGCGAAGACTTGCCATCTTCAAAATAATAGTGATAGTTTCTAATCTTATGAGCAAAGTTCCAAGGCATATTGCTTAATGTTTTCTGTTGCTTGGTCGGTTTTTTTTAAAGATCCTTGCTTAATGTAAAACAAGTTGTTAGCTCAGTATCAATGTACCTGGAGGAAGGCAGATCAGAAATAAAGTTGGATTGTGAACTGATAAATGCTTTTAGTATTTTGTCCATTTACAGATATTTAGTTTCTGAAGAAACAGAAGTGGATGTTGGGATTCCAAACCAAAAAGCTTTGAGTTGTATGATGGCAGAGTAAATGCTAGCAGATTGTAAGATCTGTAATCTATAAAGCCGTTAATTAATCACAGAGGAACTGAATAGTGAAACTTTTTACTGATACCATTCAAATTATGTACAGGAAGAAGTGGGTTTTGTTTTGCATTGCATTGTGTTTGTAGGATACTCAAATGAAAATATGTGGCTTTGTTGGTAGTTAAACACAGCTTTGAAACCCTGTTTTTTTCCACACTCTGAAGATTGTTTATATGAGATCAGATCTTATTCTGAAATAGTACAGTATTTTCATTTATCAGTTAAACTCCAGGTGACTTTTGAGATTAGAGCGGACAGTGTTTTGAATTTCTTCGGTCATCTCATATTTATCCCTGTTTTCTTTTTTAAAGGACAATTTCTTTGGCATTTCTGGAAAAATCATTGAGATGACTTAGATACAAGTTGTAATTAAATGATAATGTCATCTCTCTATATAAAGTTTTTGTCTTTTGTATTATTTCCTGCTCTTGATGATGATTCTTAACCTTATGTTTAGTGTCATGTTAGTGTTTGGAGGTAAAGTGTTCTTTGTAGGTTTTTCTCAGAGGTGTAGAAAATACTTAAATCTTCCCATTCTCTTTTCAAAGCGCCCATCTTAGCAGTGAAAACAAGCTCCATAATGTTTAGGGTTGAAAACAAAATTGGTTTTATTTCTTGATTTAGATTCCTTAATTTTTCCATTACTTGTGCAGTGTTTTTAATTCCTTCTCACAGTTTGGTGCACTGCCCCTAGTGATGTGTAAATATATCTGAATCATAACCAGTTTTTAATGAAAACAAAAGATGATGTGCTGTATGCTAGGTAGGAATGCGTTCAAAGTTCTTTGGTACTAAGGTATAACAAACCTCAGTTTCTTCTATTTCTTCCAAGATATTCCCCACATCAATGGAAGTCTATAGTTTTGTGAAATTCTATTGGTGCACACCCACTTGTTCATATCTGTCAGGCATTTAATTTCTGCTTTTGAGTTCAGATTACTTCCAGATCCTAGAAAATTATCTATGCAATAAGGATGATAAATTCCCTTTGAAAAACAGATGCCTAAAAAGAGTCTGTCTCCCCCCCCAACGTTGAGTCAAACGAAATCTCTCTTTATCTCTCTGAAAAATCTCTGTTGGGCACAGGATTTTTCCTGTGCCATAGTTACTGATGTGTAGGCTTGTGTTCCTTGGAAAAAATTGGAAATATTCATTGCATATTGAAAACAATAGAACAGTGTGTGTAACAGTGAACTTGTATGGGTTGAATTGCCACCACCTTTTTTTCACCCGTAGAGCAGCTTCATCTTACTCCTTGAAGCAAGTTGGCAGACAGTTCAACTAAGATACTGCAAGTAGTGACATGGCAGTAGAAAGAAGTACTTGAAGCAGACTTAATATCAATGCAATAACATACTGGGTATTGCTCAAAGGTAAGCTAGGCAAACACTGCTTAGGGGATTGTATAGTACAAGTAGACTTTTTTTTTTTTGAAAACTGGATCTGGTTCTTCTGGTTCATATGCACTTAATGTCAAATATTGTCTGTCTTTTCTGCCAGCAGTATATATTCTGAGTGCAAAATACCTCTAGAGCCCTCTACCTCTTAAGATTGATGGACAGAGTAACCACTTTTGTAAGACTGGATACTTACTGTCACTTAAGCAAAATGGCCAAAAATGTGTGGAAGTAATCTGTGACCTGGTAATGTTCATTAGCCTGCAAGTGTTGATCCACCTTTGAGACCTGCACTGAAGATGAGAATGGTATAAGCGTCAGACTTGATTATGGATTTGAACCCTTGTGCAAATACGTGCAGCCTTTTGCAACTACTGACTATATCTGCTATGAATGGCTTCCCGTTTTCCTAAGAAATACCAAGTACATAATTAACTGTACACAGCATAAAGCATGGTGTTCTCAAAGATGGTGATGTAGCAAGAAACCATGTGGACACACCACATGTTCTCTTGTGATGTGTTTCCCTCTAGCAAAACAAGATGTAGCCTCTCCACTCTTATGGATAGGCCATGTGGATCATAAAATAAACAGGAAGATTAAAGCATAAGGTTGTCCACTTTGATTTGTTTTAAGCAATATACTCTGTAGACTTCACATTGAAAAGTAAACAAGAAGTGTTTGAAAAAAATGTTGAAGTGCTTTGTTCCCTTAATACCTGTTTTTAAGATGGAAGTGTAAATTTCTTCAACTTGAATCTGAATTGTACCACTGGCATTGGTGACAAGAACCATCAGTTTGTTCTGCTGACTCCTCTCTGTCTGCCAGACCAGCAACATTCTGGAAGCTGCCTGAAAAATACAATAGCAAGCTTTCTGAAATTTTACAAATGTGTAACTTCTTGACAGTAAAAACCCGTGTCCTCATATTGGAAATGCTCGGCCACACGGCTGTGGGATTTGGTATGCCACGCTTAAAGACAATCCCATGATTTGCTTGGGGGTGGAGGCCTGCGAGGGTGTGCAGCAGCACTGGAGGTAATTGCACAAGATCACAATAGCAGTAATTTGGGGTTATCTTGGTGGCTGTATCAGTTTTTGTGCTCGTAATTATCACAAGGAAAACTTCCTAAGGGAGCCTGCGTCATACTGATGTATGGTTGCTCTGTCATAACCTGGCTGGAGTCAGATTTGTGACTCCTTGTGTGTAGGAGATGTATCAAGGTTGTTTCTGGTTGCTTTGTAGTTTTAGAGGGAAAGACTTGCAGGAAATAAATGTGACTAGTACATTTGCAAATATGATGGACTCAACATGCAGGTCATGAACCGTAATGATGTATTGGGCATCCCCACTGATGAGGAAAACCTTTTCGTCTTGCCAATCAAAGATTTCCATCAAGGACTAGACATTTTTCCTGATCTGCTGCACTCTCTGTATAATGACAGTTGCAGAAACATTTCTGTGTATTCTCAGAGAGCAGCTTCTAAGTTGTTTCACATTTTAAATTTCATACATTTAGACAGAACCAGTATTTTCAGTGCTAAGAGAAAATACCCTGCTGGTTCACAGAGGAAAAAATAGTTACAGGGTAGTTCTGGTGAACTTAGTAGACCAGTAATTTCACTTGGAGTTATGTTGCCTAGGAAGATTCCTGTTCGTTTTATTTAAGTGTGCATTTATGCAGTCACTGTAAGTAAGAAGAAAACATAGGTGAACTATTCTAATTTAGTCACAAGTTCATGCGACTGGACTAATTTTATTTGGTCACAACTTGGCCTTGGGATTCTGAGCTTTTGTAAGAACTGAGTATTTGCCAGCCTTAATTAGGGATTGGAGTTGCGTTTTCCTCATGCAGCTTTAAAATTCTCAGCTGAAGTTGTTTTATTTCATAAATGATAGCTGTTGTCACAGGTGAGTGTCGGTGACAAGTCTCTGTCAGTATTCACTGACAGAATAGTGATTCATCTACTGTCCAGTCCAAACCGGAGAGCCTGATAAGCTAGCTGCGCTTTCAAGTCAGTAACATTTCCTTTTTTATAAATATAATGAGTAATGATACAGATTTGTGTCAATCCGTTGCGTTTTATAGAAGCTTCTGTTAGACTTTGGCATTTAAGTAAGCTCAAAATAGTCTTACTGCTCCACATGCGATGTTGCCATGAATCTTACAGGCTAAATGGTACCATACAGTTGAAGGATTTTTATAGAATAAATAATCGCTTTTATTTCTTTTCCTTCATCGTTGGATGTGTTTGTCCTTGTCTCCAGAGTCAGCTGTGTTTTTCTGTAGCTCCTGCATTTGAGATAGCCATCCTATGAATATCTGTTTTATGGATGCTGTCTTCCAGTGCTGTTTTCAAAAACCTGTTTACTCTTGCAAACAACATCTGCTACTCCTGACTATCGCAATATTGGTTAGAGGCAGCGTGACCTTGTACCTCTTTCTAAAAATGCCTTACTTGTAGTAGTTGACAGTATCCTTTACTTTCAAATCAAAAAGGAAATTATTTTTTCTGTTAGTTTTGACTTGCTAACATTATGCATTTTATGGTAGCTACTGTATAGCCAGTTTAATGTGCCCTTTGTTTTATGGATTGATTTCATCCTTCCTTCCCCCCACCTTCCTCCTCCGCATCGTGAGACAGGGGTATTGTCTGGGCAGTCATGTCTGTTGTATCTAGGACCACGATGACAGCTGTAGTGAGTAGGGACAAAGTCTACCAGACCTCGTTTCCTGTTTTTGGAAGTAGCTGGGAGTTGATAATTCAGGGATAGTTCTAAGAAACAGAAGTATAGTGTAAATTATTTTTTTTAATAATTATATCCCCTCTATCCTTTCAATACAGTCTTTTAACAGTCAGCAAGTTAGGGCTGTCTGAATCTTTCATACCTGCTTTTAAGAAAATGGTGCTATTTTACACAGCTGTCTAACTGGCTTTATTATATTTCTGAAAAAATAACTGGCCATACCCATTTTGTGGATTCATGGTGGTATGTTACAGATTCATGTATTATAGATTAATATATAATACTATATAATAGTTCTTCTTGCCGCATGTTTTCTAAACTCATGTCTGTCCTGATTAAATTCTCCCTATGTGAACACTGGTAAGTATCTCTGACCAGCCTGTTTTTCTCCCTTACATTTCTAAATTCTGCTGGATTCTTGTTTGGGTGGGATGACAAGAATTACACGAAGCTTTCAGTTTGTGATAACATAGCGGATTGATTGACACAGTTACCTCATGTAGCCATTACCTTTCTAATAAATCCAGATGTTTTACTTGTCTGCTGTTGACCACTGAGCTGTTGTTTTCAGAGCAAGGCCTAATATGATGCAAGTAAAGATCTCTGGCATACTCCCCAGTGCTTGCCTACGGGTCTGTGTTTATTGCTTGTGGGTGTGGGGGGGAGTTTTGTGTGTGTTGCCTTGTCTACAGTGACTTTAAGCAATGCAGTCTTTATTGTGTGGCTCTTTGCAGCCACTGCAGCTTTGACTAATCCAGGTAATCTTGGCATCATCAGTAAACTTTGATTGTTCATCCTCTTGCAGGTCATTTATTTTAAAAACAAATCCCTCCGAAAACAACACAAACAAAAACCCCAACCAACCCACCCTCCCCCCCCACCCCCGCCAAAAAAAAAAATTATCAAAACCCCCAAATAAAAAAAAAATAAAATAAATAAAAAAAAAAAACACACAACTCAACAGCACAGGCAATAGTGTAGATGCCAGTGAGACTCTTCTGGTATCCTTTCTATATTGTGAAACTGGCCTTTTTATTACTATCCCTTGTTTTCTCTTAACTGGGCTTTTTCAGAGGATTTTTTTTTTTTTAATCCAGTGACAGCACAGGGGTTTTTTAACAAGTTTTGTTAAGAAACACTGTCAAAAAATGTAAGAAACACTTTCTGGGGAAGAGGGGAGGAAAGCTGTATTGTTTGGATAATTCTTCATGTAGAATCCTTCAAAGAATTGTAACACAACTGTGAGACAGAAGCCTGCAGAAATCATGCTCTGCTGCTGTCTCCTGCCATGTCTTCTGTAGGGTGGAAATCGGTAGATACTATAGTACTCATGTACTTACCTGAATTTCTCAGGACTGTTGTGGGGCCACTGCAGAGGTTACTTTCATAGATTGCTCTCATTTTGTGAGTTAGCAAGGTAGTTTTGAATGAGAGGTTATACTCTGCATTATAAGTTGCTTTAAAACATAGTGTACTCTTGATTTGTTGACAGTTGTTGGGTGTTTGGGTTATTTTTTTTCTGCCTCTTGCTGATGGTGCAGTTTGTGACTGTTCTACTGATTCTTCATTTTGTAAGAAATTACTCTGTGTGGGAATTTCTTGGACTTTCTCTGACTTTTTTTTTTTCTCAAATTTTACAGAAAGCTTCACTTCACTGTTACTGGCAATGCAACTTCTTGCTGAATGTGTGTTATACACAGATTGTTACTCGGGATCTGCAACGTTTGTGACTGCAGCTCCAAATTATTGATTTTGGCTTCCCAGATGAAATACTGAGGTTCCTTTCTTGATCTCTGAAAGTTTCTAGTTCAGTTCTTGGCATTCATTAGAATAGCAGCATTGTGATTTTAAGTGAGTAAGAAAGGCTGTATACAAAATAAAGCTGTATGGTCCTATTGCTTTTTAGAGAATGACTTGAAATCAAACCTCATTTGCAGTGTGAGTGATGTGCTTGATCTCATAGACACCTGGCCAAAAGCAATTTTAACAAGCAGCTGCATTTTTTGTTCCATGAGTGCTCCTATACATTGTTTATAAGACAAGAACCTGATCCCGTTTTCTGGTTGGGGTAATTACCAGCAAAATTTGAACATGTTTTACTTTGTGGAGGTTTTTTTTTGTGTAGTTTGCATAATAACAGTCCATAGCCTCATTATTTTTTTTATAAATTATTAAGCATTCTTTAAATTATTACTTACTCAGATAATTGGCCCTGTCTTCTTTTGAGGACGCAGCTGTTTCTCAGTAAGACAGTCCTGTTTGTTGGACTCCTGTCCAGCTAGTCCTGTCCTGCATTTGTTGGACAGTCCTGACACATTGATCTTAAAAGCTTTTTTCAGATCTTCTTCTGACTCTGAGGTTTGACATTTGAGGATGGCTGGGCCCAAACCCACTTGCATACATTAATAATGCTTTGTGTGGTTTTTCAGTATGTTCTTTTTCTGTCTGTGGTGTAGCATTACCTGGCTGTATTTGTTTTCTTCCATTTCTCTAAGTGCTTAGACAACATAATTCACTTATTCGGCATTGTCCACTTACGGACATCATTTGCTTTTCTCAGGCTCTGGGAAGCTGTGCAGCTTTTGTTCTGCATTAAAGTCGTGTTTGCTTCCCTTATTTCAAGAAAAGTTCCGAGCTGTGAGGGAGCTTTCTGAAATGACAATTCTTTGGATAACTGGGTTCTTTTCAAGGTAACTTGTGCCAAAATTGAGATTATTGGAAAACAGGGGTATGTAAGGTTATGTTGTGAACTGGGTTTTACCCAAGGGCCTAGATCCTGCTTCAGGATTTGTTCAAAGAAAACATTCTCTCTTTGAATTTCATTTTGGCAAAAGAAACTTCAGTGTAAGATTCAGGCTTCCTTTGTAATCTCCTTTTTCTGTTATTTCGTCACATCCTTCTTCGCTTACATCTGTATGAACTCAACTATTCTTTATATCAGAGAAAATATCATTGCTCCCAACATACAGTGTGGGCTGACTGTTTGGAGAATACAGCAGGCTTCTTAGCTGAGCTATGGGTTTGATTTACTGTAAATGGGCTAATTAGCCATAAGATGCTATACTGCTCATGTTTGTGTGCAAGGAAGCTATGCAGCATTTATGCTGAGTTGCTTACAGCTATCTATTTCTGGAAATAGAAATCAATATCAATGGACTTGTAGTTAAATATAAGGAGATAACATTGGTATAATAAAACTTGAAATAAAATGTAGAGAAATAGGCAAGACAAAACTTGCATTTTGTGAGCTGCGCAGTCTGTGCTCAGCGTTTCTAGATCTTTTTTAAGTATAGACCTAGCTCAGATTTTTGGATTTTGTTATTAAATAACTGAGATGAGATTTGTGATTTGCGGTTATGGTTGTTCTAGAGCCTCAGTAAAGACTAATTGATGAAGGATCTGTGCTTTTTAACACTTTCACGCAGAGAGATTTAGCAAGTGCGGTATTCCAGTACTTTCAAAGAAAAAATAGAGTGGTAGTCTCTGCTATTACTATGATTGAAGTAAAGTTGGCTATCTTTAGGGTGTTGTAAAAACACTGTCCCACTGTCCTTTGGTATTTGGATTTTTTTTTTTTTCTCTGTTTGTTTGGATGACAAAAGAAACTTTTCATTCATTTTGTAGTTTCTGGACCCTCTCTCTTCTGTAACTGAGAGAAGCAGTAAAATTCTCGTACTAGCAAAATTCTTATGTCTCTGTTCAGTAGAAGCCGGAAGGCTGTCTTCCAGCCTTATCATTCTACCATTTTTGTACCATCTGTAGACAATTAAGAAAACAAGGTAAGAAAATATTGTTTGCTTTTTGCTCTATATAAATAAATGGAAGTGAACATAATAGCAGCCAAAGGAAACATTCCTCTGTGATTGCAGCAAGTTTTGTCCAAAATAATAGACCTTGTATTTTGCAAATGTTTGGTTTGCCTCTGATGTTTAACATTTTAGGCTCTTTAATGTATTTGGGTGCATACCAGGCTAAGTGTAAAATTTCAAAATCCATTGGTGGAAATGTTCTAAGACGGGACCACCTGCTGTGTTTGCTCTGCTGTTTCAATTGCTCTATTATACAATTTCTTCCGTTTCAAGTTAAGGAAGATGGAGGAGACCACTCGGTTAAAGTATTACTTGGCATTAGGTGTTTATGCTTGTCACCACTTTCCTGGTTTTGGAACAAAAAGTTTTATACAAATGATTTGTCTTTGAATAAAAGTCTTCTAGGTCCACAGAACAATGGATCCATCTTTCTGTGGATCCAGTCCAACTTGGTTGGATCCACAGAAGCCGAACCAAGGCTGAACTGCTTCCGCTTCCCGTGAAGCAATGAGGACATCATGAGACTGTCGTTTCCTGCGCAAATCAGTAATTATTCTTGGGTTTTAACACTGAAGTAGCTGTTAAGGCCATGTATGAAGCTAGCTCTGGCACTCTCGTCACGGCACTACTGTTGGCTAATGAACCAATTGTTAAGAATAATAAATTCTTCAGGCTTTAAAAGTGTCTTCATGTAATTAATATTATAGAAATAACGAGCACTTTGGTATGAGACTTTAAATAAACCATGCAGAACTGTATGGTAAACAGTAATGATTTTGGCCAAGAGGCATCTGAGTCAGCACAGAAGATGGTCTGAAACATTCCTTTGTCTTGTGCAAAAAATAAGGGCTTTCCTTGTACTGAGAGGACAATGGTGGTCAGCATACCTCTAGTTTTACAAACAGCCTTCTGCACCTCTGGTAGAAAATCAGATTTGTGAACATAATCCAAATGACGGCATTGTCTCTGTACCTTACGATGTGTCTGTAACTGTCGCCTAAACCAAAAGTGCTGTCAAATGGGAACTTCCAGAGTTCGTAAGCAAAATTATGTCTTGTCCTTAATCCAGTCTGTACAGTCCTTAGTCCAGTTCCTCTCTGTACGAGAGGACCTCTCAAACATTTGTAAGCACTGATACAGAATGACTCGCCAATCTTTGAGCCATTTAAAAAGCTCAGGTCTAGCAGCGTTTCAATTAAAAGCTGCCTCCAGGAACTGTTGTTCTGAGTAAGGTGGTGCTAGTGTGGGAGACCTGGAAATCATGCTTCAGAAACTGCTGCGTGCCCTCTTCTTAGCCACAGTTAATGCCACGCAAATACTGTCAAGTGATTAAATTTGTGCCTTACAAGATGTAATGAGGAAATCGTGCTTTAATACAACTTAAAGTATTAAGATAAATCACAGGCAATTTAATGCCACTTGAGAGGCAACTCAAATGTGTTCTGCCGCCTGGGTCTGTCACTTATGTAGTAACGTCCTGGTGACAAGGACAGACTTTTACTCTCTGGACTGTGCTGCACTTAGCACATATTCAGTAATGTAAACAGGTACGTTAATGGAAAAGCAGTGGGTAGAGGAGCGTAAAACCTGTATGTATGAAGCCCGGTGAATGTTGACTGATAAGAGTATTTTTAAATTTAAAGACCTTATTTTGCCCTCCAACTCTGACTTGGGTTCATATAGGAATGATGTTTTGAGCAAATCCATGTTGTATCAAGCAAATTAAAAGATCTAAATAACAGACATCTTCAGTGTCTACGAAGAAAGCATCTGTAGCTCTTATTTTTTCACACTGAAAAAAATGCTGCCTAGTAGACTGGATTTAATTTGCAACATTACTCTGTAAATACTTTAATGGCTAATGATGTGTGTCAGTGCTAGGATAGGTGACTTACAAGCCATTAGCCTGTGCATTCATGGTTGTCTTTTGATAATCTTCATTGCTGCTGATCTTTTAAAATTTATCTGAAAATGAGTAAAAAAACTTTGAGGTGATGTTGTCCAGGTTTCCATGGCAGTAGTGGAGATGGTAGTCTTCCACAGAGGTAAGTTTTGGTTTGTTTTGCTTTTTTTCTGCTGGCTATTCTGTCTGTATGTTTTTACTCTCCAGCTCTTGGTGGTCGTTGTCCATGTCCTTTCTATCCCAGCCCCCAGCTCACACGCTGGAATAGCTCAAGGTCAAGAATTTGCCTGTTAAAGGAAACTGTTTTGTTTTGCATTAAGATTAATGGAGCTTTAAACTAACCAGGGGAGAAGGATTGTTCTGCTGAAATTGTTAAACACATCCACCCTTTTCAGCATACGGGGTTTTGTCCTCAGTAGTGCTGGAAATGAGTTTTTAACAGTTTGCACAGGCAGCAAGATATTCAGTGCAAGTGTGTAATTCCTTTTTCAGTGAAAGGTGAGATTGGATATGCATAAAAATGGCAATCATAATTAAGAGCTTAAGTAAACCCTAGACCATAGTAGGGGATCATTCCGTTGGAAATAACCTAAAATTATATTACTATGCCTTTGTCCTTGTGTATGCCTTGTGTTAGATTACTCAGAAAAGTGAGTCACAGTGAGCGTATCTCATTGTTTGAGTGATTTGTTGGAGACATGGAGAAGACAATACAATTAAGGGCCTCTGAGCTCTCTTGTTGTCTATTCAAAAGGCGTAATGGATCCCACCTTTTGCTCTAAACATCTTCAGGAGTCCTTTTGGGAGCAGCATGGCAAGCTGCTTAATTTTGGAACAGAAAAATCTCAAAGTAAATGTCAAGCAGAGGTGTTTTGTCAGTAGCATATTTTTCATTATGCGTAATCAGTTAACTTCTGATGCTTTTTCTTCCCCATTGCCCTACAGACACACTTTGCTAGGCACTCCGTCTGGCTTGTGCAAGCATTGAGAGGCACGACCAGCAACATGGCTCATGCCCTCTCTGATTCCGTGTATTGGAGGGCGCAGTACTAGAAGTAAAATATAGTATTGCCACTCAGTTCCTGCTCGGTCCAGTATATCTTTGCCTGACAACAACCAGGCGATAACTTGCTAGTCTTTCTGTTGAGTAGGAGTTGTTCACTGCATGTGTGCTCACCGCAAAAGCCTACGCTGTCGTTTTTCACCGAGAGGATACGCAGTCCAGAGATGAAATGTTAATGTTTGCTTTCAGCCATACACTTCCAAATTCTTGAGGACTTTTTTTAGCTAGTTAACTTGCATTTATTACTGGCTAAAGTATTAACATCTTCTGCTGCGCAGTACTCTAGAAGTATGGTTATCTATTTTTATTTTCTCCCTGTAAGACAGATGGTGACCCTAGGGGGTATAAGGCAAAGACCAACAATTGGGGGTTTCTCCTGCAGCTGGAGTTTTCTAAAGAAAATAAATCAAATCTGAATTTGTACAGGAATGTTTGCCTTGCATTCCACACACTGAGTCAATTTATCTCAGGGGCTCTCTTTTTCCTCCTCCCCACCCTCTTTAAAGGCTTGGTGACTGGAAAAAAAAAAGGAGGGGTGTATGGTAGATGGTAGAAAGAGATTTTGTAGCCACTGGTGCCAGGAATCATCAAGGAATGCTTAAGTAGTGCCTCCTGTGACAGCATCCAGTCTATTGGAAAATCAGTATGTGCCATCTGGCTTCGATTTTGACTTAATTAAATGCATGCAGCCGTTTTTAACAACTCGACTGAGATTCAGCTGCCTTGACATTTTGTAAAGAGCTAGAGTTCAGATTTTCTTGGGTAAGCTACAATAGTCACCTGATTTATGTTGTTCGGTTCCCTTTCAGTGTGGTCCATGCAGTTTTCTGATATTTGAGTGACAATTATGTTTAAAGAAACTCTTAAGACTTGCTGACTCTTGGAAGCTTGATTCAGTTGGGTTTTTCCACTCTAGATTCTGGGATTTTTCTTAGAACTGCAGTTATTGTGGATTTTTTTAATAGCAAAAGGAGATTCTTAAGTTCAGCCAAGTCATTTGTCTGGGAAAAAGGCAAGCTGCTTTGTTGAAGATGTTAGGTTACTCCACCCAAAGACTCCAAATCAATGGGATTTTAGCTCTTGAGTGGGGAGGTAGGAAGAGGAAGGATGGGGGAAAGGAGGAGATTGCTTTATTTGCTATTAACCAGAGTCCTTCTTAATGCAGAGAATAACAAGGAACTACTTTTCGTGGCCAGCAAACCATCTTGTACTGATGCGAGCCTGTTCTTTTAGTTCTCTTCTCTGTTGTTTCATCTTGCATCTTTACTCGAACAATAATTTACTTATGCAGATGAAGAATGTTGGAAAAAAAACTTCTACAAAATCCTACCCATGCAATTGTAGTTTTAAAAAAAATACTCCTTTGTTCTGAGTGCTGGGTATCTTGATTTTTGAGACTTTATCATTTTGATCTTTAAAATTTTTGAAAAAATTCAAGGGAAGACAAATTCATAAAAATACTATTTTTACTTAGTATCTAGGTGAGGTGAACAAAAACTCATTCAAATTGCCCTTTGTACTTCAAGTTTTATCAAGTTGACTAGGGATATTGGTGTAGTATTAATGTAAAATAAGTCTTCTACGATATTTCTGAAATTTCCAAATGGTTAATTTTTCTCTTTCATCCATCTATACAGGATTACCCCGTTGTTCCCATTTTTATCATTGGAAAGGGTGTATTATTGGAAGGCCCTTGCTGAAGAGGGAGTAGTTTTACAGTTACGTGTGCAGGATTATCTGGCCCTTTTCTAGTTCTATATTGTAATAAATGTTTTTGCTTTTTAATCTTTCTAGATCTCTTATTTTTAGCAAGTTATCCTTGGCCATTTGCCACCCATTGTATGAATGGAATTCTACAGCTCTTGTTATGAAGGTCAGTTTGCTTAGACCTCTTTAGCTGATTCAGTAAGTACAATATCCAGATCCCTCCTGCTGTGTCTTAACAGCTGTGCTGCAGGCTTGGGATAGACTTAACATTTCATTTACATCCTTCTCTTTTTACTCCCCCCCTTCCCCCCCCCCCCCCCCCCCCCCAAAACAAACCCTCCAACCTATAATGGGCAGTCTGGCCTGCTCATTCAAGAAAGAAGCTTTATGAGCAGGTCAGCAAGCCTTCACATGTCCATTTCCCTTTGCCTGTTCATGTTTGAAATCAGGATTTATGAAAAAAAAAATGCTGTTTTGACAACCTTGGTGATTGTGTTATTTTTCTTATGCAGATAGTGGACCAAAGATGGCTGTCAAACTTCCTCATGCAACTCTGCTAAATGTATCTTAAACTTGGCCTTGAGAGCCCTTTTCCCAAGGGTGAGGGACTGCTGGACTTCTGCTTTCATACATTGTTGAATTCTTGGCCTCTGCATTCAGACTGCTGAAAAGGTTACAAATAATGTTTCTTGCAAAGGAGGCGCTTATTAGCGATAACCAAGTAGCATCTTCCTTTTAATGTTAATCTGATTATTGTAGGACTAATTGACTCAAAGCAGTTGAGAATTGAAGAGCTTTAATTTCTTATTGTCTACCTGTACGTGTAATCATCAGGATAAGGAGAGGCTGGGTATTTTGAACAGGTTGGATTGTTTGGAATGACTTTCTTGAAATCACTTTCCCAGTATTATTATTTTTATTTACTGCAAAATTAAATAATTGAATGGAGAAGCCCCCAAAGCTTTCTTTTTGTTGATTATGAATTGAGTATCAGCGGATTAGATTTCCCCCCCCCCCCCCCCCAAGTATGAATGCATTTATCATAGAATCCCAGGTTGGAAGAGACCTCAAGGATCACCTGGTCCAACCTTTCTGGGCAAAATCACGGTCTAGACAAGATGGCCCAGCACTCTGTCCAGCTGAATCTTGGAGGTGTCCAATGTTGGGGAATCCACCGCTTCCCTGGGGAGATTTTTCCAATGGCTGATTGTTCTCATTGTGAACAATTTTCCTTTAGTGTCCAGTTGGAATCTCCCCAGCAGTAACTTGTACTTGTTACCCCTTGTCTTTTAATGTGACTCCTTGTAAAAAGGGAGTCTCTCTCGTCTTTGTAGCCACTCTTTAGATACTGGAACATGGTGACAACATCTCCCCTAAGGCTTCTTTTCTCAAGGCTGAACATGCCCAGTTGTCTCAGCCTTTCCTCATACAGCAGGCTTCCCAGTCATTTGATCACCTTTGTGGCCCTTCTCTGGACCCTCTCCAGCCTGTCCACATCTTTTTTGTATGGCGAGACCAAAACTGAACACAGTATTCCAGGTGTGGCCTGAGAAGCGCCTAATAGAGTGGGATAATGACTTCTTTATCTCTGCTGGTGATGCCCTTGTTGATGCAACCCAGCGTCCTGTTGGCTTTCTTTGCCGCAGCAGCACACTGTTCACTCCTATTGAGCTGCTTGTCCACCAGGTCCCTCGGGTCCCTTTCCACAGAGCTGCTCCCCAGCCAGGTAGATCCCAGCCTGTGCTGCGCTCTTGGATTATGTTTTCCTAGGTGCAAGACCTTACACTTGTCCTTTTTAATGTAGATTGTTTTACTTGTGTTTATCCCACGTTGTTTTAGTGGGATTGCTGCATGGTCTCTCTGGGCTTAAGGGTGGCACTATTGTAGTGGTAGACATGCTTTTATATAATCTTAAATAATATATAATATACATATATATTTAATATAAATAATTTTTCTCCTATGTTGGAGACACACCAGAAATATATGCAAACAACATTCACAGTTTTACTTACCATGAAACAGGTAGGCAAGGCAAAGGAGTCTGGGATGTTGGAAATAAATCTCCTTCAGGAAAGTTATCTGATTGTTCTGCCTGTTTCCTCTCTGCCCACATATTTGTTTGTTTGAAGGAGACTGTGTAGGACAGAAACTTGAGCCAGAATTAGGTTGGGGTAAGAGGAAAGGAAATGATTCAAGCTAGCAGCTCTTACTCAGTTGGATTGAAGTTGGCCACAAGTTCATTCCTGTGATTTATGATTGTGGAGTATCATTTGAAGAGCCCTGAGAGACTGCAAACTAGAGAAATGCCTGCAATTGTAGCCAGGTTATGCTAGGAGTCCCTGATGTGAGAGCAGAAGTATGGTTTCTTACCTTCAGAGTGTGTGTGCATCCATGCTTGGGAGCCCTTTCCCAGCTGATGGTGTAGCAGAGGAAGCTTTGGGACTTGACTGTACAGAAGGTCTTAAGAGTTGAACCTGTTGATTAGTGGCTCAGCTGTAGAGCGAATCAAGAAGAATGTAAAACAACTGAAACCACCACTGTGTTGAGTGAGACTACCTCTCTACAATTCTTTGGCTCTGATCTTGTATGAAAGGTAGTTAGCTTATCTTCTCTAACTTGTTACTGAGTTGACTTCTGCTTCTTCTTGATCCACAATTTTAACTTCAGTTGCATTCTTATTCTAAGGTTTAGCAAAAATGTTTGTTTGCTTTATGCTTACCTTGTAGTAGATGCTCCCTATAGGGGACTGATTTGGTGTGTAGTATTACAATGAATACAGTGCATTTTCTTGTGTGCTTAGTTGTAAGTTCTCTGGATGAAGAAACGGTCTCCTTGAGCTCTATTCTTATAGCACATAAGTGTTGGTGCCTGACTAAGGTTCTAAAAGACCATGATGGTGCAAGCTTTTCATTGTTTGTACAGTTAACTGTGGTTCTCTGTTGCCTAATCTATGGGGGAACTGTCTTTTGAACTTGAAGATGTTTTTACTGTTTGTTTGCTACACTTATGGTATATACAAGTGCATGCATGTATGTGCATATGGCATGAAATGCCATAAAGCACCCCTAAGGTGAAGGTTACCTTTTACATGAGCATATTTATCACACCTTCATATTTCTAATTGTGAATCAGTTACTTAGAGGAGGGTGTTCTAACCAAATCAGCAAAGAAGGTAAAAACACGAGGTCTCAGTCATAGAGACTCACCCCTTCAAAGATTAAGGAAGAAAAGAGCTATGTAGCTGACCTTTCTAGGATTATTGATCTATTTTTGTCCAATGTAATACTTTTCATACAAGAATTCAGAAGTTTTTACACTGACTACAGTTTAAATTTTATTCAGAGAACCATCACTGTGGCTTTTAATAAAACAGCTGTATGTTGCACCGAGGAAAAAAAAATTAACATCCTCTGTGTGGCACAATTTACTTGGTTATTGTAACAGAAATTGTTAGTTGTGACTTTTGAAAGTGCTGGTTGGAAGACACAGGACACTTAACTGAAAACTGAAATTTAAAAAACTTACTGGGAGTTTGTGAAGAGTGAGCAAAAAACCTTTTCCTCTGTATTCACCACCTTCTCCTTTGACTACGAGAAAAAAGAGACTGTCAACACTATTAAACAGCAAAGAAGATTTTTTAATAAGTTCTCTAAGATTTTTTTTATTTTCAAATAATGTTTTCTTTAATGTATTTTCAAGTAGAATATTTTGACCAGCTTCAGTTTTATGCTTTTGCAGTTGTTGAGATATTTTTAAGACAGGAAGAATGCAGATTTCAAATCATTAGGGTTTTGTTCATTAATTATGATACATAGCCTTTTCTCTGTCAAAAGAAGCGTGATGATAAATCTTGAGCAGGATGTTCAGAATTTTTTTTCTTTTCACTTTTGATGTGTGATGAGGAGAGCTTTTAATACGGAGAATACCTCTGTGAGAAGAGATAAAGCAAGCCAGTCTTATGTTGTCTTAAATGTTCGGAGGTTTAGACCTAGGAGAAGAACGGGTCTTTTCTCCAATGTGAGTAGGCCCTGGATTTTCTGGATTTTGTTGACTGAAACCTGCTTTGTGATGTGTAGCCAGGGTTCTTGAAGATAGAATTGTTCCATGGACAAAATGGAAAGTAGAGTGAACAGTGTACCTTCATAAAGTAGGTACATTCCTCCTGGGCAGGCAAGTCCTGAAGGGTTAAGTTGTTCCTTACAGCACTGAGTACCATCCCAGCCCTTGCACCTTTACAGGCTGTAATGCAGATAACTACACCATACAAAAATATCTTTGTTATTTGTATTTACAAGGTAGTGAGCAGTATGGAAAGTACGATTGCATCTGAAACGATACAGCCATGTGAATGTTTTGTGGGTGGGGATCTGGGCTGCAACAAACTCCTTAACTTGCCTTGCTCAGATGAGAAAGCAAAATATTATTTGTACAGTGACAACAGTTGAGTGTGCATGTAGTATATAGATCCCTTTTAAAATACAGGAGGGCTATGACCTCACATTCCAGAGGAGATTAAGTAGAAAGCATCAGTAAAAGCCATCTGTAATCAGATTCTCTGCACAGTTTTTCTTTTAGTGCTTTTGATCTGAGATGAAGCCAATGAGTGATGTGAAAGTCGCCTTAGCAGAGCATGAAACTTCCGAACTTCATGCATTTGGCACATGTTCAAATGGCTCTGTGTGGGGTCAGTTGTACTTTAACCTTGAGCTTCAGGCATGCTGCTAGAGAGTCCAAGCACTTTTATTTGTCCTCTTCTTTCCTTGGTTAATATATTCTGTCTTAAAAGTGAAAATATTTAACAGAATGACATTTTTTTCATTTTTTCCACAAGTCAGATGTTAAATGTCACAATCCAGATAACTTCTTTTTTTAACCACTTTCCAAATTCAAGCTACTCTGTTAAACCATTTCAGTTTGGGAGCTGGCCAAAGTTAGCTGAGGAGTTTCTTATCTAGCCCAGTCATTCTGCAAGCATCCCCTTAAAACTCCTTGAGTCCAGAGAAATGAGCCGGTAAAGTCTTGCTGGATCTTAACTCTGCCTGCCCAGCATCTTGGCAAACTATGAATTTAGTAGAAATGTGCACTAGCACTAAATACTTTGGAAGCGATCCTATTTTGCTGTTGCTTAATGCAACAAAGAAATAGCAAATGTATCACAATATTGCTTTCATGCCAGTTAAAGCAATAGGTATTTGGTATTTGTGGTAATTCCATGCTGTGGGACAGAGCTTGATGTATCTTCTAATTAAGTCAAATTGGTGTACAGTGAGATTCATACTTTGCTACATGTCTTCTCACGCCACAAAAAATGTTAGCTGCTTTTTTTTCTACAGAGCTCCTTAAAACACTCTTTTGCTCTTCCGTGCCATTGACCAAGCAGACGGGCTGATTTTGAAGGCTGGAGGGTGGTTCTGTATTTCGTCTCTTCCATCTATCAGTTTATTTAGCCTCTGGGATGTGCTCATTTGCAAGCAATGCACAGCATAGTACAAACTACTATAAATTTGTCAGCCACAAAACAACAGAGAAAATCCCTTACTCAAATTTTATGCATTGTAACTCTTTTCCACAAAGACAGGCTGCATATTTGATGGGTGTAGGCAAATATGTAAATATTTCAACCCTATTAATATTGCAATACTGTAAATTTTTCAACACAATTTATACTTAAGATAGTTATATAAAGATAATATTCAGTACACTGCAGAATAATGCTCCAGTGTAAAAAACTGTGTGCTTGAAAGCAAAGCGAAGGGTCTTTATTTTAGGGTGAAAGGACAAAACTACTACTTCAAGCGTTCTTTACTTTTCCAGTGCTGTAGTTTGCTGATGCTGGAGCTTGAGTGTTTCACGACGGGTATGGCTGGGCTGGGATGGTGACGAGAGAGCCTTCAAGTAGGCACGAGGCCACGTTCGGGACCTTCTGTACAGCACCGTGTTTGCACAAATAAGAACACAGCATACAAAGGCATCATCGCGTAGATCTCTTTGCACCCAGGCGCCCGTGGAACCTCAGGGCCACTGGGAGCCCTCACTTCCATTGCCTCACACCCCGGGGATGAGCAGGCAGGAGCTCCGGGAGAGGAGGTGTGCTGGGCAGCGAGGCCAGCAAACTGAACCACGGGCTCTCACCAGGGCCAGCTGGGCTCTGCTTTCTGGTCCAGTGCCAGGAGGTCGCTTTCAGTTGTTGTAGACTGGCTGATGGAATTACCCTTTGTTTTTCCTCACTTCAGTACCAGGGCAGCATGAAAGCACCCATGTCACAAATAAATAAAAATACACCCTTACAGAAATTCAGCTCTGTGTTCTTTTTTCCCTTTTTCTTTTTCCTTTTTTTTTTTTTTTTTTTTTTTTTTTTAATTGAGATAATAGCTGTTACTTTTGAAAAAGCCAGTACAGCATTGTAGGTTAAGGATGATGCTCCTCTGTGAAAGGAGGCTGACTGTTGGGGCTTTGGAGTCAAAGTAAGTTCTTCCACTGTGTTCTTAGAAAATTATGACATGTTGCAAAATGCAGTTACCTTAAAGGTGCTTTTTAAATATATCATTCACTGTACTGAAAATACCCGTAACGTTAAAGTTGATTAAAATGTGACTTTTTGTATTATTTTTCTTTTGCACAGGGTTTGAGTATGTGCTGATAAATCTTATGTAAGATTTTTTGTAATCAGTAAATGAGCTGCACTTTTTTTACTTATAATCTTGTGATAGAAAACTCAGAGTATTTTTCTTTTTTCTGGCCCTGTGCTGCTTATATTTTAAATCCTCTTGGCAAGCAGAGCAACTGTTATGCTCCTTGTGCATATGTATAATTAACAAGCTGCTTGTGTTGCCTCCTAATCTAGATTATCATCCTGAAGAAAAAAAAATGTTTTCCTTTCTCAAAGAGAAGATTGAAAAGCTGAAGTGTGACATAATACCAGCATGGAGGAGTAGCATTACCAATTAATAACACTATCAGGAGAAGGAGGCTTGTGTTCCTTATCACAAGGCCATTTTTTAAGTTGCACAATTTTTAAAAGTCAGCGATTTTTTTTTTTTTTTGTTTGCATTTGACAGGCTCTCTCTAAGAATCCTGAAAACGCACGTTTGGCTTAGTGTGAAGTAGGCAACATTTTTATTGAGTTTTGAGCTCTAAAGTTTCCCATTTGCAGGAAACTTCTTTTAAATTATATTTTTACAGCTTTAAGCCATTTCAGTGAGTAAATCATAGCGTTATTAAGTACACTAACTTGCCAGTTTATCCACTGTTTTGGGCTAAGCTCTTGGAAAATTGATACTGAGATAGCCAGCTATAGTTCTGATGTCAGATGATATTGCTGCTTCTGTGGCAACAGACTGTCTGGTTCTTTATCTTTTAGAAGATCACTGTAAAGAACTTCGCCTGTGCAATACAGTTTATGCTACCTGTATTCCTCTGGAGATTTATTTACAGTGAAGTAATGAATGGGGAAAGCTAGTAGCCTTTAATGCAGCCCATGCTGTAGTGGCTGTGCCAGGTAGGACTGCGAGGGTGAACTTCTGAAGCAGAACAAATAGGCTCTTTGTAGACTTCCTTTGTTATTCCTAGTAAGTTGCTATACAACATAGCTGTGTATTGGACCCCAAAAGTGCTTCAGTCACTTTTGTTAATAACTAAACAATCCAACTAAGAGGTCTGTTCTTTGCATTTTGTGCCTCGCTGATAAATAGGAAATACGATACTCCCAATGTGAAATGAAGTACAACAGTATTCCAGAAAGATTATATGGATATTTCTCTGGATCACAGCCTTTAAACTCCATGGAAGAACCACTGTACAGAAAAAGTTCTAAAATATAAACAGTGAAGAATTCAAAGGGTATGTACTAAAAAGATAGTACTTTCAGAAAGTGAATTCAAATTTTGAAACAGTCTTGAAATTCAAATACTAACCATAGTAGATAACTGGTAAAGGAGCAAGGAGAGAGGGATTGGTATTTGTAATGAGAAAGCTATGAACAGAAGACAAAAACAAACTTGTGGTTTGGATAACCGCATGGAAAATGCAGTGAGATTTTATTTGTAAACTTAAACTGGATGATGCCCAGACAAGGAAAAAACTATGACTGATAACTGTAATGGATTTGTTGTAGCTCTAAAATGCTGCATGTCTCTCCAGCTTCATGTAACTAGCTAATATTTCAGAGTAAGAACATTCCTTCTTTTTCTGTACAGAAACATAAAACAGTGACTTAGAAAACAATGGAAGAGGTACTGTCTAGTAGATACACCATGCTTACTTTAACTGGTAATGTCCATGCACTTGAGAGAGCTTCATGAAATATTTTGTCTTACAGTTACTTTGTACAGCTTGGAAAATAAAGTATGTGAACACAGCAAAGTCCCTGCAGCTTTCCTCAAATAATGAAACGGGAATTTCAGGTCTTTTACTGCAGTTATCTAACTTCCTGCACTTCAGTCTTACTCATGCTCTGGAAACCCCCTAATATAAAAAGCCGCAGTTCTTCCCTCTGGTGAGCGGCTCAAGAGGTATCAGCCACAGCCCACGTTGGCACAATACCATGGCTGCTAATATCTGCTGTGTGGTATGGGCCCAGATCAACTTAAATGGACTATTGCTAGCCCATCTCTGCCTTCCTGTGTCTCGAAAAGAACAAAGGTGTTTTTCTCCAGAGTTCACTAGAATTGAAGAGTATTGTTCACCTTGCTGGGAGAAAGATGAGAATTTTGGGATGTACTCCCACAAGGTACATCTGCACCTCTAGAGACAAGAACAAAACCCAAGAACATCAGTGCAACTTTCCTCCTAATTCACGTCGTTGCATGTCTTTCTGATGTGTCTGTGTAGCGCTTTTCACTCGCCAAAGTGCCTTTGAAGGTACAGACCCATGTTTCTGAAACACTAGATGTACGTAAACAGGAGGAACTAAGCCATATGAACTCACGCGTCTCATAGTCCTTAGCTATTCTTGAGACAGAGAAACTAACAACAGAAGTAGTGTAGGGATAGCTGTCTAATAAAAAAAAAAACCTGGGTTTATACTGACCTGCTTAGTAAGAGGCTTGTAATACATTCTTATTTTCAGCAGCCCTCACCTTTGATCTGTAGTAATAATGTACTCTTTTAATATTAAAAGGAAACAAACAAAACCAAAAGCTCCAAATCTACTTCTAGGTATACCATTTGTTTTGCATTAATTGGTCTTCAGGTCCATAGCTAGGCCAAACAAAACACCTCTAGAGGCTTACAAATTGGTCATTGGTCAGTGTCTTGTTGTTTAGCTCCTAGAGTCCATATACATTTTATTAATTGAGTGCTTGAAATAGGTAATCCAGAAACCTCCCAGTTAAGCAAGGAGCTACTTAGAGAAGTATCCCAATGTGAACATCTGAACAGAGAAACAGTCTGAATTCTCGCCCATTCATTCAAAGAGGAGAGTCAGGACTGCAGTAGCAAAACGAATTTACAAACCAAAAGCTTAGGGTGAACTCCTGTTTCTTCCCTCCCCACTTCTTTCTTTTATCCTTCCTTTTTCCGAGTTGGGAATTACTAATTACTCTCCTTTTAAAACAAAGCCAAAGTAGGCAGCAGCAGAAGTACTGCTTGCTCGTCTTTTATGTTTTATCCAAATGTTGGGATGCATGTCGTGAAAATAGGAGACACTTCCTTCCTTTACTTGGGGGCAATTTGAACTCGCATCTCCTGGGGCTGGGAGACTGCCCTAACCACTAGGCTGGATGCTGGGATACTGCCACGCTCCTCACTCGTTCTGCGGAAGCAGTCCTGGGCTCGTAGGACTGGGGTGAGAGTACGACGGGAATGTGATTATTTTTTTCCATTTTTCTCTTTTTCTTTCTTTCCTTTTTTGTAGACCATGACTAGGATGCTTTTTGGAGGAGAGGTGAGTGGGCAGCCTTAGGTACAGGTTTCATCTCCCAGCATTTATGCCTATAATGAGGAATATAAAGTGCATAAACACTCATGGAAGCAACCTCAATTGCTCTTCTCAATGAATATGCCACATCTGTCAGATGTTTGGCTAAAAGAACATATTTTCTAAAGCCCTCTCCTAATGAGATGAGATTAAAATGTGTCTCCGTGTCATTAGCATTTAAAGGATGGGAGATATTCCATCACCTAAACCCCCAACCTAGTTAGCTGCAGCCCAGTCCTTAGTATAACTACTGAGAGACAGAACCACTCAGTGATGTACCGCTCTCTCTGATTAATTTTTTTTCAGCGTCTTAAAGTACACCCACTTATTCTTCAAGCAACTATGAATGAGGAATCCCAGGAAGGATTTACCGGTGGGTAAAAATGCATTCATTCAGCCAAATTTTGAGGCTGTTTTAAGAAACTGTTGATTACTTCTATAGTAAAAGAAGGCAACAAGCTGCCTTGCTGGAAAGATTGCATAGAATAATGCACAGCCTGAAGTAAGCTTGAGCTATAGATTTTAAACTTCAGCTTGGAAATGGTAGAAGACCAGTTGGATGATGGATTTACCTAAGAATGCAGGATATTCCCCAAGTTTCTGGAAGTGACGTGGTTCAGCCCTGCAGGTAGCTGTGTACCAGTGAAGTCTTAAGCCTGAACAGCTGGTGATCCAGGATGAAGGCAGGCATGAGGCAAAGGCAGCAGGTGTCTTCAGAAACCGAAGGATTGTTCTGAATGCAGTTTTTTCTTTGTTTGGGGTTGGGGTTTTTTTGCTTTAAATTTTCATCCTCATGATGGAGTTTGTGATGCAACTAATGTAATGCTGATCATAGCCTTAGATGCATAACAGAATCTTCACCAAACACTACCGTTGCCTAAATCACAAAATGTTGAATTATCCTATAGAAGGCTGGTCGGCCTCTGTGCCCAAAACAAACGATGCAGAATCCTGTTGCCTATTTCATTTGCAAAGCAGAAGGCATTCCAGTCGCTGGTTTAGTCAAACCTTCAACTTTCTTTTATCATCATAAATAAAATCTTAATAAATGTTTTCCTACAATTTAGACTGTAAAAATTACTGACTTTAGAGAGAATTTAAATACAGTGCAAACAAAATCTTGCAGTATGTAGCTGTTGTAACGTAGTATGCAGTTTAAATATTTGAGAATCATTCATGAGAGTAGATTGGTTCTCTGCTGGTTTTAGTGATGATAGATGTTTTTGTTGAACTCAACATGTAGTTAAGTCCTGTAATGCTTTGTGACCTAATGATGAATTTAAGATTTGCTTTGAAATTTCAACCTCCAAGTTGGTGTTTACAAAAATACTCCTCCTTTGTGATTGAATCTTAGCCTACATGCACAGATCTTATGCATAAATCAAAATGCAGGGGTTTTCTCTCGGGAATCCTTTGCACTTCACCATTTGAAGAACCAGGACCCTGCTCAGAATATGCTTTTGGGAGAGGGCAGGCTGTGGTGACAGGCTTGAGAATGAAAGGCAAGTTTTGAATGTGAGTACTGCCTACAGGGGGCAGGCTCTCCAAAAGACCATGTTGCTTTTTGCAGAAGATGATCATAAGAATATGCTTGTGGAAGATTGTCAGGCCTATCAAACAGTGGGTTAAAATACTGCTTTGCTCCCAGCTCTTGCATACATCAGCATTAAGCTTTTAAGACCTGTCTTGTCTCAAAGGAAAACAGCTGTTTCATGGCATTCATAAATAATACAGGCAGTATCTTGTGGGTTCCACAAATACTCAGTTTCCTTAACTGTGTTACAGACTCATTTCAGAATGTCAGTAAAGGCAGTCTTTAATGGTCTGTCAGTTATTGAGATGTTCAAGTTCAACATCTCCTGTGCAGTGCGGTATTTAGAACAGTCAACATCCTGGCAATGCTGACATCCTAAACTGGCGTGCTAAGACATGAATTTTTCATTAGTGTGGTTGCATACTGCTGGAATACGCACTTGAAGCATTTGTGTTCACCAGCGCAGGCAGCAGTGGGGAGACATAAGGCATATGTATGATGGCATACACGTGTGCACGTATCGTGGTCCCACCACCAATGTGGGAAAATAGAAGTATAATTATAAATTTTCTCCTGTTGTGCAAGAATTATTGTACAAACATTCTTCCCTGAAATTCCACTCATACTTGAGCAAGTGCTATGTGGTGGAGTTGTGACTTGTGCTGCATGAACAGGATGTGTCTTTTACTAAGTGCATCTGCACATATGACAGATACTTTTGCCAAACAGAAATACAGATGTTTGTCAAACTGAGTAGTTTTGCCATAATGAAATATATACCTTCTTAATCAGCTAAAGCAGCTAATTGCGTGTGTAATGTTTTGATTTTTTTTTTAATTTTCTTTTTTTCAGTCTTTGGAGTAATATGCCTGTTCTTAGAACTAATTATGTCAGCAACATGTGTTATACAATGAAGCTTTTGAAAAAGAGCTACAAATGAAAGCCAATTTGGAAAACTTCCATTTAGAGTAGTAAGCATACTCTAATTTCAGAATATAAGAATTATTGTGTCCTACATCACAATTTACTGTTAAATCCATGCAGCTTTTTGAAGCTCCTATTTGTATGTTTTGTGCAAATTTTCCATTATTTTAATCCATGGTGATTTTAGTACATTAGTTGCTAATTCACAGCACAATCCTGTAATTTCTTAAGAAAAAAATAACCTTTGTCATGTGAGTATGAATTGCACGACCCAGTATTATTATCTTATTGGTTAATTACCTCTCATTAATCCTAGGAAGAATTAGACCTCCAAAGTAGAGAAAAGGTGGCAAGATGTTTGCTGAGATGCCAAAAATGCTTGCATATTGAATTCCGATGGTAAATTTTTCATGAGGAAGGAATTACTTCTAATGTTCCGTGATGATACTAAGTAATGGAGTTGTAAGGAATGGTGTATAGAACAGCTACACAAAATTAAAAACTTCAAATTACGAACAAGTAGGTCTGTTTAGGGAAAAAAGTAAAATTCCTTTTTTTAAGAAAGATTAAAAAAAATCTGAAATATATGGCAACAGAGCACTGAAGTTTAGGGGGAAAAAGGGCAGGTTACCATTATGTGAATGATACCTAGGGGTATAAACTGCTACAGATTAGTCCTTCTCCACAGAATTGGATTTTGCTTTTTTCAGGTTCCTGACTGAGAAAAGACTTAAGATGTTGGTGCTTAATTCTAGCTATGTGAATGTTTCACGCTCTGCTCAGATGAGTGTGTGCCCTGGGAAGGTAAATAGGTACTATTTCATATTTTCAATAAACAGCATGAAAACACTGGTAGGCTTTTTCTTGATATGCTTTTATTTCTGTGGCATCGTGAGATTAACATTGATTGTATTAGCAGCGCCTGTCTCTGTAAGAGTGACCCTCTGGTGTCTGACTGTACCAGTCAGCTCAGATACTGCAAGTTGACAAGGTGGAACAGCTTTGGCAGATATCGTCATGCAGTCCTTTCTGCAACTTGCTTTCTCAACCTTCTTTGATAATTTTAGAAGCAATTGCGTTGCAGTTCCTGCCCTAGAAAAATATATTTAATGCTGTATTTAGTGTTTGCTGTCTTCATCTTTTCATGTTTGAATTCTAGGCGAAAGTGGAGTGGGGGAAAACTCTCTTCCTTTACTAGGACACTAATAAACAAGAATAGAGGAGAAACTAAGGGCAAGGTTCCCCAGACCTTTTTTTGTTTCTATAATAATGCGCATTTTTGTTTTCTTGAGGGTCATCCCACTAGCTTCCGAGTTTTTATTGCTTTAAGAAAGAAGAATTGAAGTTGCATACAGAGTGCAAAGCAGAAACATGGGTTTGGTAGAGTGGCAACAGATACCTGCATCTATTCAGTTTGAAGTACTACATACTTACAGTAAGCGGGGTTGTGTAAATGTGGGGAGGAAGGAATAAATGTGTCTTCTTGTTTGAATTTGGCTTTATTAAATATTGGAATTGTTGAGGAAGATGATGGCAAAGGAAGGCTTTAGGCTGTAATTTGGGTGCTCTGTGAGCCTGCATATCACTTCTGAACAGGGAGAAAAGGTTAATGCAAAGAGCAAAGTCTGTTGTGAAATATTAAAACCCTCAAATTTTAGGAGGAGCCTGACCTTTCTTTTGAAGATTTTTGCTTTCTTTGCAGAGGAATGGATAAGGGACTCAACAAATAACAGCTGTTTTCAAATTCAGTACCTTAGTGAGACTTTTTTTTCTTTAAAGTTGAGTAATACTGCAGAGGGGAATTCTTGTTGAAGAAACTGCTATCGGTTATTATGAGAGCAGGTCATTGTCTTCTCACTAATGCTTATGTCAGCTAGATTGTTGCTTAGACACGTAACATTATGTTCTGCTCACTCCACTGCATAACAGTGGGTTCCAAAATGAATACTTCAGCAGTACCTATGAAAAATTACTCTTACTTTTGTGATAAAACCAAGTTTTCAGGAATTGATAAGGGTATTCATACAAGAATTATTGGGGGATCTTATAGTTTCTCATTGTCTGAAAACTGAGCATCTGTGCTTTGTCAAAAATGGAAGGTCCCGAACAGCAGGCATGACTATAGCCCGATGATGGTACGAGTTTGTCAGGATAAGTATTCTGCTAAAAATGGGCTGTGTGAGAGAAGCTCTTTAAAATGCAAACCTAACACTGTTTGTAAAATTCCTGTGGCTTTTGGCAGATCCATCACAGTACTTTTTGAAACTGACAGACAATGAAATAGCAGTTTTTTCTGTTGCTGGGTCTGAATCAGTGCTACCTGTGTCTAGAAGTGTTGCTTTTTTTCTGGAAACCACAGCAGTCTGTAGACACAGGCATAGACACAACTTAAATTTTATGTAAAAGGTTACATTTAGACTGATTGACTGAATGAAATAGGTGAAATTTATTTTCAGTCTGCATTCTGCTGCTATCTACTAGATCTTTCAATGTCTTCCTTTGAGGCATGTCAACATTCTTCACAAACTGTAAGTTGATGAAATGGGACTTTTCCTTTGTAATTAATGCACAACCATACCTAGATGACCGTTCAGATGCACTCTTTTTTTTTTTTTTTTTTTTTTCTTTGATTTGCCGGTAAGTCCTACCCTTTCCCTAGTTATGCGGTGGTGTTTTACAGGCTATTGGATTGTATTCAGTGTGTTATTGTCAAGGGCACATTGGCAAGCTGTGACATTATTTTCCTGGGATGGACAGGAAGGCAGAAAGATAAGCCAACCTTGTTGGAAGTATGTGGTAGTTGCAAAGTAAAAAGCCTTGAACCTTATGATCATAAAGATTACTTTGTCAGGTCATATTTTTCCTCTTGGAAGTTTATTCCTGTTATCAGTTTGAAAAGATAAAATGCGAGTTGTTTCTATCCACAACCTCTTTTTTTAACCATTCTTATCATTGTTCATAGTAGCTGAAAGTACAAAAATGTAGACCTATAAAAAATACTTAGTTAACTGCACAGATTACATATAAAAACAGCCTATGTGTGTATATATATATAATCATCCATAAGTAAACTTGCACAAGTGAATATGGATAAGTTAACCCTTTCAAACCTCTCTGGCAGAAGATTTGTTAGAATAAGTAAACTATGTATAGAAAAAGAAGTTATCATTTGGCCTTCTGGCTATTCTTTTTTTCATGGCACAGGTATGTGCTCCTTTCTTATACAGGTTATTTTGTCATTTTGGAAAAAAAAGATAGGAAGGTATGTTTAAGAACAGTGTAGTGTATCCATGAGTTCAGATGGGTTCCTCTGGATTGGATGCCATTAGTTTCTGTAAAATGCAAAACCAAACTCTCAGCTAAAAATAAATAGCAGTTATTTCTCACTAATTCTCAAATAAGGCATGTACAGCTTGTCTGGACGAATGCTGTACTAGAGAGCAGTAGGAGGGTGTCTAGATGGTGATGTGATGCTAGAAAAAAAACAAAACTTAAGCTATGCTTCTATGCCTAGCAAGCGTTACAGGCATGTTGGTGTGAGGGAGGGACGGGACTGGGATTCTCCAGGTTCAGGATTAGCACCAACAGCAGGCTTCTCCCACTGCCCCTGCTTCCAGCATCTCCATCGTTTCCACTCTTCTCTTGGCCTTATTCCTACTCCATGTAGGCTGGGTCCATTTTTGCTTTCCTCTTGCCTGGGTGCCAGCCTGGGTTTGTCAGGACTGTAAGAGCTAGGACGCTTCCTTGCGCAACTTGTACTGCCCTGGAGGGGCTCTTGCATAGAAAGGTCCCCAGAGACCTACAGTTTATACCTGTTTAGTTGCTCTGTGGAGGTGGAATATATGCAGGCCTGCTGGTGTGGGTTATACGGGCTGAAAAGATCTGGATATGCTTCTAAATGCTATTGTGATAAATCTCACTGAGTTGGGAAAAGCAAATTTTATAAGAAGCTGTGAAATGTGTCTAGTAAAGCTTAGATACTAATAGCAAAAAATCCCATCCCTGACACTAAGCAGCACCACTTTCCTTTAACTGATACATTGACTCTATGCTTTCAAAGCATCAAGGTGGTTTTTAATTTATTTTTCTTTTTAATTTGAGTACAAGTATTCTGTGGTGATGAAATGCTTCCAACTTCTGTTACTGAAACAATGGAATCCCTGTGAAAAAAACTTAAAAAATAAACATCTGTTGTTACGTTTTTAAAACCTACAAATATATGTGAAGTCTCTCTTCCTGATGCTTTTCATCTGTGAATTGTTATCATTAGTTTCTTGGGGCAAAGATTCATTAAATTTTTAACTTTGAATACTTTGGTTGTCCTCAATTTGCAGAGCTTACAATGGCCTTGTGATTTAAATAGACTAAGAAATAATAACAGTATCCTCTTAGAAATAGAAACTGATGAATCAGAAAGGTCTTCTCGCAGCCTAATGTTAGGTATTGTTTTGAATATAGGTTGGGATAAAGTATTAATCAGCTTATGTATATGTATGAATTTTTTAAAAGGGAAATGGTGGGTGTTTTAACATACTTTTTAAACAAGCTTGAGGAGCTCTGCAGTTAGGTTTGAGCCTGCCGTCAGTTTTTACAGCTGTAATAAATCCCCCACAAAAATGGGCTGTTACAGTAGAAGTGACAGCAGGCCCTTAATCAAAACAGTGGAGTGGACACAATTATAAAAATTGAATAAATACTTAAAGAACTGTACCAAGTGACAGCTTTTCAAAGTGTGATGTTTTCTTAAAAACAAACAGAAAAGACTGCTGGGCAAATAGAAGATTGCAGTGCAAATAGCCAAATGTTTAAATACACTCAATGAAAATCAATTAGAAAGGGCTGTGATAGACTGTCCTATTACTGAACTCTACCCTTTAAAAAAATGCTTCCAAACTGATTTTTAAGAACCACCTGTTGACAGAAGGCAGGGCTCCGGCCAACCTGACAGCTCGTGGTCTGTGTGGGGTGATGGGGGAGACTTTGAAAGAGCAGCTGGCCAAGGTGGGTTTCTCTGCGTCTCAGAGGTTCTGTAACAGTGACCATGAGCCATTGCCCTCAGGTCTAGGAAAGAAAGAAACTGCTGTTAGGGAAATACATTGCCCTGGATTAAATGTGCCTAAAATTTAGTGCTGTTTGCTGTGATGTTTAAACATAATCTGGGGAAGAGCAAGTATGGGCAATGGCTGGTGGGGTGTGAAACGATGATACCAGGCAAAAGGGAAGTTCTGGCTTCTGTGTTAAGGCAGGGTGTCACCAAATGCCATAGACATTGACCTGCCTGATCAAAGTGCAGCAATTCCCGAGTTAACAGTATTGGATAGTACTGCATAGGCCCAGATTTTGTGATTCGATAGTGCATTGTTAAGCTTTATTTTCTTCGTATAGTGTTTCTTAAAGTTCATGTTGAGTGGTTAGTGCTGGTTGTTGGACTCGCAGTCTGTGGGGAGAGGTGGTTCGTGGTTACGGGTGCCCTCCAGTGACTTGAGGGTTTGTGTGGAATACCTTGCTTTGCTGCAGACATCCTGCATCGTTTTGGGCCTTGTTTCCATATATGCTTCTGAGCCCATCTGTAAAAGGGGGATAGATTAGTTCCCTGCCAGGTGTCCTTCTAACAGTAACAGCCTCTGTAATGTCCAAATACGAAATCAGAAGTGGGAGAGAAATGTGTTAGCCTTGCCCAGCTTCTAGTGTGTGCATGCCTGTGCGAGATGCCTTACATATACACACCCATTCTCTTTGGACCAGTTTGGTCCTGTTGCAGTTTGTACCCCTGTTTTATCCTCTCTCAGTTTGACCCGTGAGTCTTGTTGGTGAATGTAGCCCTTACCAGTCACGATTGCACCTGCAGAACATATAGCAGGAGTTAGGTCAGTTCTGTTACTTTTACGTTGATTCCTCAAAGTTACACAAATACCAGGCTTGAACTGTAAAGGTATTTCTCCTTTGTATTACTCTGTGCAAATCAAAATAATTAACACTTCCTACATCTTACTTGTTCTGAAGATCTCATACAAAGATTGCTAGTTTTTTGAAAAAGATCCCTATTAGATGCCCGTAAGACAAACAACCACAGAATCATTTCTTGGCTGTATGAGAAGTGAATTGTGATAGTTTATCATGGCCGATAGCAGAATGCTGATAAATGGCACTGTTTTTTCCTGTGTTTGTCTCTGGGTTTGGGTTTCCATCCCATCTCTTACCCTGTCCAGAGAGATCATGGACAAGAAACTGTCGTCATTGTAAACAAAACTAGACCTTTTGTGTGACACAGTGTTTCCCCAACCTGTCTCCTGCTTGTTTATACAGGTGCCTGTAGAGGAATGTGGGTATTTTAAGTAAAGCCTCAGACTGTGATAAACACAGAAGTGAAGGGGTCACATTCTAGAAGTGGTGGTCCCCATCAACAGCATTTTAAAGCTGCATCTATAGGCCATTATTTTCCCCTTTGCATGTATACAGACTTGTAAGTGTCTTTTGATGGTGTTTGGATAGCTAGCTGTTAGACTTTTCTTCATGGCTTGGCTCTTCCCCTATTTCAAGGCTCTCTCTCCTCTTCACAGGAAGAATTTCACATACCAGTTACACATGTGTTGTTTTTTCAATCCCCTCCCCTTTTTTTTTTCTAAATCCTGACCGTTATCTGCATCTGTGCCTTGTATCGGTGTCTCTTCCTGTTTTGTGGATATGCTATTTTATAAGCAAAAATAAATTTGGGAAGATACGACAGTTAATGTAGATACCATTATGACAGCAGAAGTCCACAGTTCCAATCCCCTCTGATGCACAAATCCCAAAGTTTGCCTTTGCTCTTGGCCATAGGGAGGTCATCAGGGACAGCAGGGTGAGAGTTGGGGACTGTCTAAACAGATGCTTTTTGTCAACAAACATCCTTTTCATCCTCTCTTGAAAACATTTTTTTTGGTAGCAGTATCAACATCCCTGCTAAGGATAGGAAGTCATGGTGTTTACTCTTGTTAATTTAGCATAGTGAGAGGGGTATGATTTGTTAATACATCTCAAAAGTGTGATTTGAGGACATTTCTAGAACTCTTCTTTACTTACCCAAGATACATAGTGTTACTATACCTTTTTTTTTTATGAAGGCTTATGTCCGTTATTTATAAGAAAATAAGGTGTTGATTGTTTTTCTTGTAAGTGTGTTTTGTTTCCTGCTATTGCTATAAAAATGTTAAGATGTGTACTTTATGGGCGTTCAGTTCCTGCAAGTACTCCAGACTGAGCAGAGGGGCTGTTCAGGGTTACGTCCAGTCGCATCTGCCTGCTGCCAGTGACTTAAGGCAGATCTCTTCTTGTTGACTGTTCTTGAAAGACTTCATCTTAAAGTGCATTTTCAAGGCTTTATTTTCAGCTATTGCCTGTTAGTTTTACTGGGCACCTGAAATTCCGAAAGAAATTGGATGTTACTTAGATAAATAATAGGGACCTACATCTTAAAACTCTGGCTTAAATCCTGAACTCAGCATAGCATTCTGTAGGTGGGTGAGTGAGATACATTCATTTTTGAAGGGTGAAAAGCAGTTGTGAAAATTTCAAGTGTATTTGCTAGTTCTAAAATGTTTATGTATTTTGGTTGGAATTTAGTGAAGGTCTGATGAGATGGAAAGTTTATCAACATGTGAATAAATAAAAAACAATAAATGGAAAGACTCATACGCAGAAAGAGGGAAAGCCTGAAGGAGAAGCTGGAATGGCACTGTCCTAGTTTACGCCAAGAAGGCAGGTTAGTAGGGCAATGTTTTTGAAGAGGTCTTTTCCTCATGGATTTATTTTTTTCAGTCATTATGACTAAAGGACTTTTTAGTGTAACTGAAGAAATTGTTAGCTAGACAGGAAAAATACATTGCCATTTCCACTTAGAAGTGCATTGTCAAGTGGAATTGCATTCATGCAGCCATTCGGGGATCTGAGGTAAAACCCGTACAGAAGATTTATGTTTAAATTTGTTCAGCTTGAGGATATGTAGTGGTTATTCTCCCTAGCTGCAGCTGATCTGGAGGCAAGATATTAAAGAAAGCTACTTCTAGTTTTTGTGAAGACGGCTTCAGCTTTGTGTCTAGGTTTTGATTATTATTTTTAAATTTTGGGGTTTTTTTTTTTTTTTGATTAATGTTTTGATCAACTAAAGTCTCTTTGGAAAGCCTGCACTGTGGAATGTGTAGTCTCCCTGCTGAAATGAAAACTCAGAGGGGGTAACTGAATACTCCCTGCTGTCAGTGCATTGCCGGCCTGAAGAAAAAACAAACATGCTTACTGAGAACAATGAACATTCCTTGAAACCCTAGGAGACAGATTTTTGCCTTTTTTCTTTTTTTTTTTTTTTTTTTTAGGACAAAAATAAAGCCCCTGTTGAGGTCTTTGGGTCCAGGTGGCAGGTCCCAGGGGCTTCTCACCCCTTGTCATTCAGTTGGTGTCTTACTCAGGGCATAATAAGGGCTGTGACTGGTTGGCATCTACATTTTGGAGTTTAAAATGTGTCCCCCTACAAGTTATTTTCTCCCCCCACCTTTTTTTTTAACCTCTGTTTGACCTTCTCCCTACAATTCTAATGATTCAACTCTGACTTTCATTGACATTTTCTCACTGCTTTTCAAACCTACTGGACTTCACATCTCCAAACACAGTTTATTTAGTAGTAACCCAGAAATGCATCTGAACACTTGAAAGACTTGTGATTGCCTGTTAGGAGGCTTGAGATTCATGAGTCCCAGGCTGCCTGTTCTCTTGTTCAGCTCTGCCTGACTTCAGGGTCCCTCATATGGCAGCCACTCTGCATTTGACATCTGTGAACTTAGATCTTTCCTTGCATATAAGCTATTTCCACTGCTGCTCCCTTTTTTTCAACTTTACTGAAGATTTGCAGCGATAATTCAGTATTCTGGTAAATTCTTGATGTTCAGAGAATAGACAAGCAGGTCAGAAGGAGGTCATAGCTTGAGAACTCGATGTATTAGGATGTAAAAACTTTCTCTGTCTTTAATTATCTGTGTTTTTACTAAGATAAGTTCTGGAAATTAAATTTCTTTGTTAGTATTAATAATGAGCATTTTTGAATGGGGTATAAGACTAAGCATTTTATATGGCTTTTTTTTTGGCTTAGGTTTACAGGTCTAAAGATTTTTAAGAACATTTATCCTAAACTTACATAAACACAGCTTTTATTGTTTCTGCAATGAGATTGGTGGGGGTGTATGAGGTCATCCTAATGTACTTTCATCAAGAGATATTGCTTTATTTTATTAGGTTATTTAATTTATACTTTAGTTGCTGGAGTGTCCCTAAAACCTGTACTGTGAGCTTCAGAATTTATGAATCTAGGTTTCCTCTGGCTTTATCTCATCGTTGATTGACTGTAGTGTCTCAGAGCACGGCAGTTCTTTATGAAGCTTTCTGCAGTTGGGGCAATTACATGGATTTCTTCTTTGTGGGTTCACTGGCATTTAATAATGTGGAACTCAGAGACAGTGTAGTCAAGGCACAATATAATGGAGATGTAAACTCCCCGCTTTGAAGTCAAAGTGTCAAATCTACAAGATGAGGTGGGATATGGATTATGAGCAAGTGAGGGAGGAATAAAATTAAACATATAGATCAGGAGCCTAAGCAACTGAGAAGCTGGAGGCTACGTCGACAGCAAAGGAGATGGGAAGAAACTGAGAAAGCCGAGGGCCTGAATTGCAAAGTGTTCGACACCTACAGCTATATTTGAAATCAGTTCAAACTGTTTGTACTTGCTAGTCTGGCTGATCGAGCTTTTGGGATTTGTTTTAAATTTTAAAAATGGATAGCTTGTAATGGGTTTGTTTCCTTCATTGGCATGGGAATTGCCAAAAACTGACTCTGTAATTTGCCTTGTGTGTGTTTTGCCGCATGTTATGAATAGTTGTGTAAAAATTCAGTGCATGCAAGAGATGCCTGTGGCAGCAAAATAATCTTCCAGTGAATTTCCCTTAGTATTGCTGTGTTCTTCGGCAGTGTGACATGTTGTTTTTCTTCCATGTATCTCAGATCATAATCTCTTCTAGCCGGAGCTGTTAGTTAGCTGTATGGATTGTAAATTCCCAGATATTTTCCTAAATGTTATGTGCCTGATGAAAATCACTTTATTTTCCAGACCAGCTTGTTACGCAATATTTTGGGGTTTCACGGCATGCCGGATTTTTGGAGTTAACTTTGTGGTTAATGTTATTGACTATATAGTTAATATTATTGGTTACCTTCTGTAGAGAATCAGATTTTAACATGCCTGCCCAAAGCTCTATTTGCAAGTATGATTATCTGTCTTGTATTGAATGGAGCTCTAGATCACAGAAGCTTTTGACTCCCAAATTTCCATCGAGCTTTCTGGTTTTCTGAGCTTTGCCCCCTTCCATTTCTTTCCTGTTCTAATTGTCTCCACTACATCATTATGCTCTTTATGGCATTTTTATATGTATTTTTAAAAATCATTTTAACCACTTAATTACTGTAGTAATTATTGTATGAAGCCAATATTGAAAGTTCATTAACTTATTTTAAAGTTGTCGCTATTCAACCTGAATAATTCTACCATTTGATCTGCTTTTTCTTCAGATTGAAGATGGGAGCAAAGCTGCAGCTGTGGACAAGTTACTGGCTGGGGATGAAATTGTTGGCATCAACGATGTGGGCCTCTCTGGTTTCCGACAAGAAGCAATCTGCCTGGTGAAAGGTTCTCACAAGACTCTGAAGCTTGTAGTAAAAAGGTAAGCTTGTGTTGTTCAGCTGGAGAACTAAATGTGTTCCAGTCTGTAAGCTACTGGGCAACTAAATTTGCCAAGACTTGGCAAGATGACGACGTTCATTCAGTGTTATTAACGTGTGTATTGTGCGGTGTTACCTCCTTCTTGAACACAGACTCTTTATGGAGGAAGACGTGGGGAGAGGTAGCCTATTGATCAGAGCAAAAACTGAGGCAATACATTCAATACTGTTGTGGTGTGATCAGTCGGGACTCTGTTCGTTTCTGTCCTCCTGAAGTGCAGGGCCCGAAGCAGGCTGTCCACCCTGCCCTGCCTACCTGCCTTCGGTGTGCAGACATGGGGAATGCTTTTTAGCACGTGTGCTGTGCAGGCCAGTCGGGCTGTGAGGAGCGGGTTACATGGGAGGCTTTTGGGAAAACATTTTCCCGCTTTTTGAGAATACTTGAGGTCTCAAGCATTCCTCATGTGGTTTGGGTAAAGAGTACTTTCAGTTAGTTATTAGTGAAGGGGAAAAACTAAATCAGTTTATCAAAACAGAACATGGTATGGAAGCTATTTGTTTTGTCATTTTGACTTACGACTTTCAAGTTCATGCTTTTTTTACTAGATTTAATCAGAAATAAGTTTCATTAAATAACTTTGACGAAAGTGAAAAGATCTTAAAGTAGGTTAAATCTTGTAACTTCTGAAAAAATTCAAATGAGCAAACAAAATCTTTCTCATTAATTTCCTACTCTGACAAATCAGAACATTAAAATTAATTACTTTTATTTATTTATTATTATTTATTATTACTTTTGCTGAATTATACCAACCAGTCTTTCATGTAAGAATTTTGGGTGTCTTTGTTAAAAGAGAATTTTGTTCCAACACTGAAAACACTGAGAATTGGGGTTTGACAGGCATGATGATCCAGTCTGTAAATATAACCACCATTTGAGGCTGTCTTAACTGAGGACAGTCTTTTGTGAAACAGCACTGATAGGTAGGTAGGAGAGGTACAAAATCATGCTTTTCACCTTTGGTTTAAGAAGGTGTTTTTGACAGAAGGAATTATGGGAACCTGAATCTCTTCCACAAGTGATAATGTATATCCTCACCAGTAGCAGCTTCCAGAAGCTCTTCCAAAATTTTTGTAGCACTAAAGCTACTAAATGCAAAATAAAATGCTTTTACAACTATTTCAAGTCATGTTGATGTTCAGCAGTTTCAATAGTTACTGGCTATTCCGGTAAAAGCACTTTTGTTAGCAGAGGTTACATCAGCTGTTTCTGTCACAGAAAGGGAGAACTTCAGGGTTGAAAAGTTTTATAGACATTGAAGAATCTGCCAAGACAGCAAGTCTTAGTTACTACGAAAAGCTTCAGACCAAGTGGAAAGATTGCCTCTTTCTTGATGCTTTGCAGTTTTATGACAGTAGATTTCTCAGAATCTGTGAATTCTGACCTATCTTTGGAAATGGCAGAAAGTTTGATGCTGAAATACCCTCGTAAGAGACACAGCTATGCCATTCCTGTAATTCCTAAGTACTTCACTCCACGCATGTGATTTTCATACAGCTAATCAAGCACTGGTTTGCTGCTGGGGATTTGTGGCCATTCTCTGCAGGCAGCAGAGCCCCATTGCTATGCAAGCCTGTGTGCAGCTTGGTGCAAAGCTGATGGATTTTCATCAGTCCTTTCTCATCCCTCCTCTTTTCCTTCCCTAGCACACGTGCAATGGGCAAAAGCAACCTTGCTGTTCTAGCCAAGAGGCTGAAATAGTGGCTGTTGTTAGGGAAAATAATTTTGTCTTAAATTCATGAAGATTTCCATAGCTCCCAAAAGAGGCAAGAGCCTTTTGGGTCATTGACAGCCTGCATAATATTAGATAAAATTTTATAAAACTTACTGAATGAAATTAGCTGGGGGTTTTGTCTGTGTTTTTTCAACTTTGCTCCTTCTCTTGGAAAGTTGCCTTAGGACATCAGTCCTTTGACGGTCAGAAACCTTTTAACACCCAGTCTCATTTTATTCTTGGCCAGCTTGTTCTCATGCACTGCTGTCTGTGTGCTGAAATAGCTTTTCTTTTCCTGTTGGAAGTTCAAACGATGCAGGTTTTTATAAAAGCCTTGTTGCATGCTTTATTCCAGAAGTTATGGTTTGAACAACAGTATTGTTTTGTTCTGTTTGCCCTAAATCTTAGGCAGAATTTTTATGAGTGCTTTAAACAGTCCTGTCTTTAAGCAAACCAGTTGTTCAGTATTTGTATGAGCACTCCTGCAGGTCTGGATTGAATTGGATCAGGGAACTGATCTGACTGCAAAATTACTTGGGGAAGTAGGTTTTCAGCTGGATAGGACCACCCCTTTCAGAGGCAGTCTGCACTTTAATTAATTACAGCAATCTTGAAATGGCTGCCGTAGCATTTTTAGACTATTTCAGTCTTCTTTAGATCCACCCTTACTGTTCTCTGGGGAGACTGGGGACAGTCCCACAATTCCCTTTCATTGAGTTACATATAAGATGAAGTATTGATCTGCAAGTTGTCTTAGCATCTTTTTGTCTGCTTGCCCTGTGTCCTTTGTCTAGCACTGTGATGCTTCTCTATAGTGTTGATGTAACATTTTATTCCCTGTGGGGGTCAGTGTGATAATATGAAGCACAAAATAGACAAATGGTTTGAAGTTCAAGAACCCAGTCCTGACGGTTAGAAGAATCTTTGTTTTAATCATGTTTGTCCTTTCTATCTGTGAGAGTTAGCTTGAGCAGCCAAGATCTAGATTTTGTGTTGAAAACTTTTTTTTCCTAGGGTTGTTTGTGGTATCTATTTCTAGAATGATCCAGAAGTGAAAAGCAAACTCCTTATAAACTATCATGATGGGGAAAAATTACTTTTTAACAAAATTCTTCTGGTAAGTAGACAACTGCCTTCCTATTATTGTCAGTAGAATTAATCCAGGAAAAAAAAACAGGTTTTGTTTGTCACTTCCGAGAAGTGTGTCCATGTGAAATTTCTCCACATGGGTCACTCCTTCATGCAGTAATGCCACATCCTGATCTTATATTGATCTGTTTCTGTAGCTGGGAAGCAGTAGGGCGTGCTATTTTTAGTTTAGAAGTCTAATGTACCTACAGCTAAGACCAAGTGAAAAAGTATTGCCATAGTGAGTAATGTGTTTCATTCACAATAATTAACTTGTAACTGTGGCAAAAGTTTCTCAAGGGGCTGGTGCTGTTCGGCAGTAGTAGCTGTCTTCCACAAAATTATTTTTACCTACTATTTTTAAAGAATCTGATGCTTGACTTGCATAGTGAAAATAACATTGGTCTCTAAATAAAAGTGCCTGCAGTACCAAATACTCGGCATAAATGTGCTGGCTATCAGCATACATGCGTTGCTGTATTTTTTGGAAACATCGCATAGTTGTGGTTTAAACCAAATCAGGATTGTGCAACTGGCTTAACAACAAACAGGATGTTTAAACAGCTCACATATACTGATGGTAGAACAAGTGCAGTGTACTTTTGGTCTTGGATTAAAAGAGGACTCAGGAGGCTTCATGTTGTTTTCTCAAGTGGATTTGTCAAAACAATGCATCTTAATTACGTGCTAGTTCTTCAGTGTAGTACTGAGTCATTTCTTGAGTAGATTTCTTTCTTAGGAAAGTGTGCTTCGGACACTTAAAGGAATTGTATGTGAATTTCTCTTGTTTTGGAAAAGGTGTGCATGTCTATATATACACATTTAAAATTGTACTGATTGTTGATACTTGAGATGGTTACCATATTCTGTGTAATTGAACCATTCTGCATTCACTTTTAACTTAAATTGCCTTCTGGTTATTAAATCTAATTTCCATGCCTTTTCACATGCTAAACATAAGTGTATACCACAAATCCATGAAAATCTGGAATAATTTTTCACTGTGAATTCATGAGACACATTAAACTGTTAAAAATTGACACATAGGTGACACTTCCATTTGTGATTTGTTAATGTTAAAGGGAGGAGGGGAGCCACCCTAAGAAGTTATAGTGGGGTTGTCATGTTGGCTGCTTGAATCATCTGTCAATGACAGTGGAAACAGATGGACAAGGGAGGGAGTAGCCGCAGATGACTCTTCCTCAGGCTCTGCTGGTGACTGGAAGCTGGACTTTCAGTTCAACTTGACCAACTCTGTGGGTACTGCCAACGCCTGAGAACCAGCCTCAAAGTTCTGGAGTAGTTCTGGCCATGTTGCACACACGTGAGCGGCTGTGTTTTCTTTTACTTTACGTAGTATTTCGTTTGGTGCCTTTATGTAGCGAAAGTGCAAGCTGGTTTTGCGATGCTGAGTCCCTTGGAGACGGAGAGAGTGAGAGCAAACACACTTGCCATCAGAATTGTAGTCTGAATGCTGAAATTTGCTGTGCTAAATCCAAATAAGGGAAGTGAATGTCATGATATGTGAACTATAAACACCTAGATGTGGAAAGTTAGGGTAATCTTTATTTGTATGGCACTTCACGAAGAGAGACAGCCATTTAATTGAAGCACAGCAGAAGGAGGGTTTTTAATGAATGTCCCGAGGGCTCTGAGATTGTACAGTATTGTTTCAGAACCTGAGACATGGGCAGAAGTCTGGGAATAAAAACCTCACAGTCGTTTACAGCATTCAGATGGGAGGTCACTGAAATTTTGTCATGTTCTGAGCAGAAACACCCTCAACGCCCCCAGTGACCTTTCCATAGTGGGGTTTGTGTAACTTACCAGGCGGATCTAGTCCTACCTGTTTATCACTTGTGGAGCAGCTAGCTGTGCACTTCATAGCTCCTTTTGGCTGCAGGAACACTCTGGGAAACCTGGCAGTATCAATTTGTGAGATGACTTGGAAAGATGAGGGATTTATGTTTTCTGCACAATTACAAGATACAGATTGAGGACTGTGAATTCTGTGTTGGCTACCTGATAGTTCTGGGTTTATAGATATCAAAATAGTATAGGAAACAAATGTAGAAAAATACATGTAGTTTTGCAGATTTTAAGCAAGTATTGTAGTTATTTAGTCGATGGTTATGGTTAAGTATTGCTCAATAAACCAAATGCATTTGCGGAGAACTGCTATTCAGTAGCAGTAAAATCTATTTTGCTGTGAAATTTTACTTCGTTGCTTCTTGAACTAGGGTTTGTTATGGCAGAACAAGTAGCAGCGATTGCTCTTTTGCTGCCAAGTAGACTTAGTTCTTCCTTTTTGAAGATTGACCTTGGCCTTTACTGACCAAGAACAGATCTTTATTTTTTTTTTAATACCTGTATTTTCAGCCAGACTTTGGAAATAGGTAGGAAACAGTAGTAGGGCTTTCCAGGGCTGTATATGCATGCGCATACCATTGCCATAAGAAGTAGGCAGGTGTGACAGCCCCTTGCTACCCGTGTTTCTTGAAACCGGTGTGGGCGTGGAACAGCATGTGCCTGTGCAGATCTTCGGTATGCACACTTTGCGAGTGGGTATTTGTAAGAGATGCACGCAGCTATAAAGTTCAAGGCTTGAGCGTTTCTGTGTGGCTGCAGCTGGTGGAAGGGCTGAGCTTTTGAATTCCCATTTCGCAACTTTACTGAGAAGTGGGTCAGTGCGTTGCTGTAGGCCTGCTCTTCTGCACGAAGCAGGATGAACAGTTTTAAATGTGTGCCAGACAGGGTGTCTGGCAGCCCCTGCTCCTAGCCAGGTCTTGTGATGGGGAGAGGAGCAAGCCATGTGTGTCGGGATGTGTGATAGGGCGTCACCAGGCTGGGGCCTCTGTTTCTCCTGCTTCGGTGCTGCCAGTGAGCTACCATGGAGCATGGGGGGATGGCCCTGTGTTTTAAGGAGTGCCTAGCAATCCCAGCAGGATCTTTCTGTGAAGGAGTGTTTAATGGAGCAGCTAAGCCACTCTGTACGTGTGTGGTCAGTGTGGGTCCACAGCAGAGGCCAGCTGGCACCGAGCTCCTCTCTTGCTCAGGTATGTCCCCTGCCTCCTCCATGGGCAAACCCAGGGCTGGCTGCACCTCCACTGCACTCCTCCTTCTTCGGCTGTGTGATCCTGTGGTCGTGGTGGAAGGAATAGACATGACAAAAGGAGGAGCGTGCACTTTCATCTTGTATTTTCAACAAATTATACCTTGGAAGAGCCCTGATGAGGACTATTTTCCCTGGTTGCCTATCGTCATAGTCACTTAACTGACATGGAGACAATGTGAATCTGCGTTCCTTTCACTGTGGCCCTAGCAATACCATCCAGGTGTTTGGGTGTTTCCTATGCCAGCTGTCTTTTTGGTGTGGTGTACACCTAAAAGCACTTTTATGTCTTAATTTTCTGCCCACCTCACCAGTTTCTTAGTTGCATTAATGTGATTTGAGTCATGTCGTTAGTGACACACTAGTGGATGCTTGAGGTGAACATAAGCTTCCGTTCCTCCAGTTGGTGGTGTGTTGTCCCTGGTTTCACAGAGCAAATAATTGTCTCATGGTTTTGTATGTTGGTCTTGTACAACTGTCAGGACTCTCTCGATACATATGTTGTGACTGACATGTTTTCATCTTGAGGCAACTTTCATAATTTATTTCTTTACAAATCTGCAAAAATCCAGCCTGTAAAGCTTGAATAACAGAAAGTTAAAAATACAACAGGTGACACCATGTTATATCAAGTCAACTCCATTAAGGCAATGTTTGGAGTACTAGGAAGGACATAGACATTTCTTTGTGGGTAAAAGGAATCCTCGCTAATTTGAATATGCTTATTCAAAAGGCTACTCGTGGCAATGCTATTCAGTTTTGTGAAGTAATTATCAAAATTGGGCAATCTTGCTTCTTTGTGGAATTGAATATGCATCAGATGGTAACAACCTGTGAGTCATGACTGGTTTTAGGGCCTTTTTCCTTCAGTCCTGCAAGCACTTGTTGAAATGGTTAATTTTGAGCATGAGCAGTCTCATCCAATTTAGTGAGAGCACTCACATGACTGAAGATGAAAAAGTATACAAGCGCTTACAGGATTTAACCATAGCTTTTTACCAGGTGGTACATTGGATTTATTCTTAAAACTGCTTTCCACTGGTGAATTTCAATGTAGGTGGTGGAAACTAAAATGCAGTCCCTTGGGTGAGAGGGGGAAGCAGGTGAGCCTTCTAAAATTTGGGGGTCTGAAGACTTACTCATTTCACATAGTACTTTCAGATGCACACACACAGGATTTTGTGTGTGTGTGTTTGATAATACTGTAGATCTCTGCAGGCTCCTGACTGAAGCAGAATTGTAACCCCGTCCATTAAAGACCAAATAAATAATGTTTTTATGTCAGGAATCTTCTTTGCCTTTGGAAGGAATGCTTTACAACTTCAGGAGAGTAGTAGTAATAGGCCTGTTTCAGTGTGTTGCAGTTCTCATTGTGGTAATTTTATTTTAGGTTACATATTTCACCTCCTGAAGATTAAATGACTGACAAGATTGAGAACTTGGATGCTTCTTAAATGTTTCAGTGTCAAGTACCCTACCATGTTGAGTGTAGAGATTTTATGCTCTACTCAGTCAAGTAACTACATGTAACACTTTTCAACTTGAAAAGATTATAAAAAGGTTAAAATAATTTCTGAATCCAACCCTTAACTCTAGAAATATGACCACTTCAAAGAAGGGCAGGAATGCAAGAGTGTTGCAGCTTTAGTTACTGAATAACTGAACAAATTTACATCTTATCTCTTACACAAGAAACCCATTATTTTATGGTCATTGCTGCTGAATCTACATAATACTGGATCACCTGGCAAAACAAAGTCTGGCACAGAGACACAGCTAACTCACTGCTGAATTATACGGCCCTAATGCTTTTAGTCCAGCTTCATGCTGAGTGCAGAGGAAGGATAGAGTGACAAAAGCTGGGGTTTGGGGAAATTTCTGCTGGGTTACAATTTGAAATCAGAGTCTGTTCTTTGGTCTGGCTCATGGAGTATCCTGGCCGGCAGGTGGGCATCTGAACGGGGGGCTGTCATCTGGTAGGGAAGGAAGCACTCTGGGGGATGGTAATGTCTTCAAAATCTGATCTGGCATAGGGCATGTCAGAGCAAATTAGCCTTCCCAAATAAAACCTGAAGCATCTCAGCTTGTGGCGTTGTTCTTTGTGAAGGCTCAGTAATTTGCATCATGTGGCTATAGTGTTTTAACCAGGAATGAGATGAACTAAGGCTGGGCCGTCTCCTGAAATGCCCTGGGACTGAAGGAACTCTCTTTCCTCACTCCTGTTTTTGGGTCACCTTGGATGTTGTTAGGTAAATTACAGCTGAAATCAGTGTGGGAATGCACCACACCTGTGTAGAAACATTGGTATTTGAAATGTGGTTTCTGAGGAAACTCAGTTCGTTTGGGACAGCTATTGAATGGTAAGCTCATTGCGGTAAGTGGCTAGGAGGCAAAACACAGGCGTCGTTTCTGGCCACAAGCAAAACAGGGTTTCCACAGGACACATGCTCCAAGGACACAGCAAGTTCCTTCTTGCTGAAGGCAACATGTTAGGCTGGTGTAGGCAGCTGCATGCTGCTGTGCTTGCTAACTCTGTCCTGGGCAAAGGTGGGGGGAGGGCAGCACGTCCAAAGGCTGCTCTGCGTTCTGTTCCTTGATCCTGATCCTTTGCCTCACACATGGTGAGACAGCCTTAAATCCCCTGTGTATTTTGACTGCTCCTGCTACTCGTACTGTTTGCCCTGCCAGAGGCTGCGTTTTTCTTCAGCGTTACTAGTGAATGAAGCCCTTTTTGTATATATGTTAATTTTTTTAGCACCTTGCTTACATAGCATGATAATTTATAAATGTTTGGAAGTAAACCCTGCTGGAACCAGCATTTGAAGCTGATTCTTCAATAGGTGAAACATTTTAGATGCTTCCAGATGATAAATTCTCATTAAAAAATGTTTTATTATCCTTTAAGGAATTCTGATAAATCATGGCAAAAACTGAGGTAAGAGAATGACATCAGGAGTTTAATGCTATCTAGTCATCAAAAGGTAGCAGAATATGCACAAAATAAGGATGAGGAAAAAGTATTTATGTAGCTTATATAGTATACCATAAATCCCAAGATCAACACTTTTATCTCAGAATCCAGATGTGTCTGTCTAGTTCCAGAAGGCAGAGCAAGGAAAAACAGTTTCAGAATATGAAAGTTTTATCATGGTAGTCTATTGTGAATTTAGCAGGCAGGAAGATTGATGATTTAATACCTCATACAGCTTAATACCTCATTGTCGACAGTGCATATCTTATTTGTAAATGAAATTGCTGTTCCATCCTGCTCAAGCCTGTACAGTTGGGCTGAGGTACAAGGAAAACCAGAGCAAACTGTGATGGTGAAATCCTGATTTGCTCAAGTTAATGACTGAACTCTTTAAGGGCACTGAGACTTGATAATTTATTTGTTTTCACAGACCTAAGCGGAGGATTTTGCAGGTCTCTGCAGTTTCTTTTTATGTAAAATGCGACTTACTAGGTCGTGGGATAGGAAAGGAGCTGTTCTGCTGTCCTGCCACGAGGTCCAGCTCCTCCTGCTCATTCTGACATGGCTCCTTTTAAAAGACGCACTGTTAACTGTAGTGCAGCGTTGCTGCTTGCTCCATTTTCAGACACAGGACACCTGGCAGATGGGAGGTCAGACCAAATGGTTACCCAATGCATGGGAGGAGAAAGCAAAGAGCAATGCCACAGACTATAGGTTTTGCTATGGTTGAGAGCAAGGCAAGAGGCCATTGTGTAAATCTTTGTGCAAATTTTGGCAGGTGAGAATAGGCGTTTAAGGCAGGATGTGCTTCTTCACTGTAATCTTAGGGATTTGGACCGGTACCTATATCATAGACCTCTGTCAGTAACTTGTCTGTCAAAATACAGGCTCAGTTTGCCATTCTGAATATTAATAGATTGCTTTTATTACTTCTTTTCTATCTTTTTAGAACCCTTCCTTTCCCCCAGAAGTCCATAAATAAAGTATGTGGTTATATTATTTTTGTTTTGTTTTCAAACACTAGGGTAGTTCTTTTTTAGGGATACTTTTTGGGAGTCACTTCCTCTTACGATAAGAGAGCTCTTACAATAAGAAGCTGAAAATGCAAAACCAGGAACTCCTCCTGTTTTGCATGGAGAAAATGCTGCTGTTCCATTTGCTGCTTCCAGAAAAATAGGCTGACTTTGTTGTTGTTGTTAGAATTTGTCAGCACTTTCCCTGGAAAGGTGAGAAGGGAGTACAAGGGATTCAGATACTCGATGCATAGAGACAAAAACTAAAGAGCAGATGCACAAACGCAGATTTGATGTTGTAGCTTATTGCATTGAGTTTTAGTGAGTTACGGATGAAAAAAAAAAAAAAAGTGTCTCGGTTGGAGTGCATCATTTTAAAGGTGCCTAAAATCCCCAAACTGCTGAGTAATCTCCCTTTGAAAACAAAGAGAAAGAGCAATGAACCTGTCTCAAAGTCCGCATTCAAAAATGGAGACTCACAGAATCTCTCCTGACTTCTGAAGATCACAGCTATAGCAATTAAATGTCTGAGAAGTTCTTTTAAATGTGCAAATAACACCGCCTGACCACAACAGATGCGCTTTTTTTTTTTTAAATTCTAAATAGCTTCGAGTCTGTAGTTGTCCGCGTGGTTGAATCCTTTGCTGGTAGCGCTCTCTTGTGGCTGCTATTTTCATTAAATGACTTAAAAGGGATTTCAAAAATACATACGTAACTGAGAGATTTCTGCTTTAGAATACACACTGTCTCTTTTGAATAAACGTCCCTAAATTAAATGTTAAGTAAAGGAAGGTCAGTCAAAACAAAAGTATCTCAAATGTGCTTCTCAGAAGATCTCGAAGGGGCGTGCATATTGAGCGTTAAGGTTTTTGACCAGTTTTCATATTTTCAGCAAAAAAGCCATATGCCTGAGGAAGGACAGCCAAAAGGCTCGGTGGGGAGTGAAGTCCACCCAGGAGCTGGAGTCAAGCAGAGGAGAGACTGGGACAGACACCTTGGGCAATGGGCCGGAACACAGATGCTGCTTTTCCTGCGGTGCTGCTCTCAGTGATGAGCGGGTTGTTCCTCACAACTTTGATTATTAAAATGAACAAAAAAGGGATCTGGGAAACCTTTCCCCGTGACAGTGATATGTGTGTTCTCAGTGGAAGTCTGTCACCCTGAATTGCTGTTTTTTGATTCCAGGGATGGGAGGGGAAGAAGGTGGGGCTGTAACTCTTCACCAGTTCTGTTTTTGAACTGCAAAGCTCTTAGCTGGTGTTTTACTTTGGAGTATGGAGGTAAAGCTTTCTGGAAGCTCAGATTGTGGCGTGCAGGGGTTTCCTTTGAACTACAAACCTACAGATTCTCCTTGTAAGAAAAGAGCAGTTGTTAATGAAAAGCTGTTCGGTACTACACAGACTTGGTATCATCATGATTACAAATCCATTGTCATAGCTTTATAAGCACATCTGCATTAATACCAAGTGTGTGAAGTTGGCTATGGGTTCCTTTTCTTTCTACACTGTAATCTATCAGCAACTAGAGTAATGATCCCAAGTTATTTACTTGGTTGTACTCTCTTGGAGAGGAACAGGTTTACACTTGAGATATAAGGCCTTGAGTGAGAGGCATCTTTGCCCTCAAAATACTGGACTAAAAAGTCTGTTCTTCAATAGGCTGGAATCTTTGTGTATGGCATCTGTCTAGTCACCCACCTCCTCTGATCTTTGGATCCTACTTGTAAAAATAAGCAGAGTAATAAATCCAGTCCTTTCAGGGATATTTTTAAAAATTCAACTGGTCTTTTATAAGTGCTTTCATAGCAATTATGTGACTGTTTATTTATGGCTGTTTTCAAGCAAATGTAGTGCTATGCCCAGCTGTCCTTATAGTGAAGGTAAGATCGGCTTGCTTTTATCTGTTTGCTTTTCTGGCTGCAGTCTAGCAGGACAGCTCATCAGTATCTGATTGCAGATTAAGACTGAAAAAATTAAAAATCATATTAGCCAACTATATTTTGAGGTTTAAGTTTACCTTTTCTTTAAAATTAAGGAGATACTTGTTTTGTAACTTGTTTTTCTTCCTTTTTTTTACCACTGTACCAATAATTCAGTTTTTCAGACAGTGGATTCAATAGTACTCACTCCATGCAATTTAGTCTTCTGTTATATAGAGTGAAGATGGACTTGCTGCTGGAAATTCAGTAAAAAAGTTCTTTGTTCACTTGGTTTTACTTCTCTGCTTTGCCAAATAAGTCACCAAATATAGAATAGTATTTTTCAGATGGACTTTGCATCCTCATTTGCACAACAATAACTCCATGGTTTTTAGACTCTTTCAGAAACAGTGTTAGAGAAGTGACCCATCAAACAAAAGTCTTTCTTCCTCTGGACTGAGTGTGCTCATGCACACTTATACATGTGTGTTCATGTTGGTAGCCAAGGGATCATGCTAGGTTACCTTTATTCAAATCATTTAAAAAAACCCTCACATTATATTTGCTTTAACATCTGTGAAAAATCAATACTCTTACCTTTATATAAAAAGTGCAGTCATTTTTGGATAGACTGTTGCGGTCTGGCTGGGAAAGTTTTAGCCATAGGCCATCTAACTTTCAGCAAGCTCGCACAGCAGAGCTACCGTAATTGTGTAAGTCTGCCATATGCTGTCTTAACTAGATTTCTTACTGAAATCCAAAGATGCCTGCATAAAATAGGACCACTTCTTACCCTTTTGTCAACCTCCTCCTCCTTCCTGAAGTTTGAGGATTTCTGTAAATCCCCAGTACTGCCAGCGTTTCCTTTGCGATTATAAGCGTGTCCTCCTTTGACCTGTGGAAAGCCATTCATTTTTTGTGAGCAGGGTGTGGGGTCAGTCAGTTGGTAAGGACGCTGTGGTGCAGTCAGCTTCTCATGGCAATCAATCTGCTGTGTTATAGCACAGAACCAGTAAAAATGTATGGTCGCCGTGTGTTTAGTGAAATGGGTCAGTGAACATAAGGAAAACCTGATCTTGGCATGTATGCCGGTATATATGAAGAAGGTTTCTTCTTCTGATTCTCCTGGGCTGATCCTTAAGGATACAGCAGAACCAAGCTTTTTCATTTTCCGCCAAAAAAACTCTATGCAGCCTGTTACTATATCCTTTACATAATCAGGTATTATGATGGTCAGCAACTGTAGCAAGCTTACATGTGCAAATCTGGCCAGCGGCAGGGGATTAATGGCATGACTATGGAATAAAGCTTATTTTTTCAAAAGATTATTACATTGTCCTTTGAAAGAATTCCCCAGAATTTGTAAAATCGGTCTCCCTGGGGGATGGAAGGATGTACCTGCCACTTTTCTCCATAGGCAATGATTTCCAATGCCTTTATGAGTACTGAGGTTATTTATGTATAGGGAAACCACAGGATGCCTCTCTTTTGGGGGAAGTGCTGCTCCCTGAGCAGACTGGCTGGTCGGTTTTAACGTGTGGGAAAGATGTTTGTAACACTCAAATGCTATTGACAGCCCATCGGATCTTAAGAGGCCCAGGTTGTGCTGGAGATTTTCTTTTAGCTTTGCTCCTTGAGCAGATTTGTCATCTCATAGGTGATATTAACTTCTTTACAATGTAGTGCCCCAGACTGGTCTATTCACCCATGTGTTTGCATAGAAGATTGCAAAAGGAAAGGATGGAACATCTGAAAAAAACAGTTTCAGCAGCATAATCTCAGTGTATTTTCCATGTGCCATGTCAAACACCACTTCAAATTAAAAATAAAAATCCCTGCTTCCTCTTCCTCCTCCAGGAACAGTTTTCTGGTTTCATTTTTTGGGCTTTGCTCAGCTTTTCCCCGTCAAGCTCCGCAGGCGGTGTTCACCAGAGTCAGTCGGTGGAGTCGCTGGTATGACTAATCAAAACTGCTATGGCCTCTTAGCAGGGAGCGGTAACAAGGCTCCTTTGTGAGTCTAATTATATCCCCTAAGCTGGCACAGCGGCACGGATTAGTGCAGGAGGAGGACGGACGGAGGGTTGGTCGCAGAGGGCTGCGGGGTCCCATGCTCTGCTCCACCAGCATCGCCCGCTTTCGCTGGGGACGGATCCCAGGCGTGTGCCACCTGCACCTCACGCCTGCCACCCTGGCCCACAGCTGGGGCCCCATCGCTTCTCCCCCAGCTCAGTCCCACTCCCTGATGTGGAGCCTTGCCCACTGGCTGAGAGCCATGTCTGGTCCCTGAGGAAGAGGTCCAGGGAGGAGACGCTGCCTGGTGCGGTGCCTGGGGTAGGTACCTAAGGCTGCGCCGGAGGGGGGAGGCTCCTGCCAGGCTGGCCGGGAGGCAGGACACCGGCACCCGTTCGGCTCCAGCGGTTCCTCACACCTATGGCTCATCGTTGGGATAAGCAAGTGCTTGGGGTGCCTTTCTTTTTTTGTATCTTATTAACTTGTCTGTGGAGGGGGAGGGAAGCCATGCAGGGTTGTCTCAAATGTGTCTGATTAAAATTTCATAATAGGATTGTTGAAGTGGAGTCGGCAGGTGTGGAAGAAGGGAGGTGACTTTGAGAAGAGTATTTTGTGGCTTACTTGCCAATTTGCCTCCTGTTGCTCATGCAGACCTGGCTTCAGCATGCTTTGTGTTACTCACTCACCTCCCAGCGGGGCTGTGCACTGGGGTGCTTTGCAGTTGCTACTTTCTAAGAGGTCTGCAACTAGTTTTCTTGGGCTGGTCTCTTCATCCCAGTATGTATCATCAGGACACATGGAGTAGCCGAGTCAGTCTGTAAGTGAAACTTAAAATGTCAAGTCCTGAGAGTTTTTGAGTCTTGAGCTTTTATTGGTGTGAAAAGAAAATTGAATGGAAAAAGTTTCCCAGGCTGTGAGCAGTTTGACAACATGTGCAGAGGTTACACAAGGATGCAAGGGGCTTTTTATGGAACAGCGTAAGAGGAAATGAGTATGCTGATAAACGTGTGAGACCAAAATTGTTTGTTCCTCCCTGTAAATCTAAAGAAGGACTTGTGGGATTTCTTTTTGGGAAAGGGAGGTATATGAAGTAGTGAGCAAAACTGGGAGGAAAAAAATAAGTCTTATGCAGTTTTGGGAAGGGGGAGGGGTTTAAATGATAAATTTGGCAGAGTGGGATTTTTTTCTCACTGCCAGTCCAGTCGCTGCTTCCTGCTCTTCAGGAACATATGCTGTGAAGGTAGGGTGCCAGAGCAGCGTGGGCTCAGGATGTGTTTCTGTCTCTATCTGCTTAATGGTGACCAGACAGAGCAGCCAGTTCCATTAGAGAAATCCTTAATCTAGTGAGGCTAATGGAGCTTCTCTCCAGACGGAGCTGCTCAGATAGGAACTACCCGTTGTATTTGTGGGCAGGATCCCACAAGAGTTATGGTCAACTTCTGTGAGTTACCGTTGGTTTATAATAAAGCATAATAATGCATAACAGAGCATCGGCACATAAAACACATCACACGTTTCTGCTGACCTCACTGAACTTCAAGTAAAGCTATAAAGTATTAGACTTTCATTAATCACTTGGAGCACATATGTAGTATTCAGTGTGTCTCTTTCAGTGATCATCTTTTATATATGAAAGACATCCTTTCTATGCTTTGAGGATGTTTAAGCTTCTCTGAGGGAGCTCTATACCACCCTAATGCCAGTGTTGCAACCCAGTTTTGTTTTCCAGCTGAAGAAGACTAACTTTAATACATAGAATACTCAGCTGTTTGCATTGTGTGTTTAGACAGAGCCCCATTCACTGTTCTGGGCTTTAAAATAGTGATGTAGTCGCAACTTGCGTGTGTACATAGTATCGTTATTTATTGTGAGTTTGCCCATAGATACCTTGCATCAGGATCCATACCTTGGGTTATGCAGGAAGAGTGCTGCACAGATGAATTATTAAACTACTCAGTCACTTCAGAGGGATTCTGGTAGCCCCTGTTGCGGCTTTTTAGCACACAGGCTTTAGCAGCAGGAGTAACTATTTATGATTATTAATTAGAGCTTTTTTTCCTGTATTTCAGCATCCATTGTAACTGATCTGGCGTTGGAAAATCATTGAGCTAGTTTCCAATTTGATCTCTTTGTATCCAAGCACATGTTTCAACTTGTGGTTTTTTAGTTTTATTTTTGCCAGATTGACTGTCTTGTAGAACTTACTCTTGGTGATAATTAGGGTGACTACAGATTGAGAACTGAAGGGGTGGCGTGAGGTGGGCTGTAAGAGGAATAATCTATTAAAGATTTGTGATGTTATTGCTGTGAAGTGATTCTGTTTTCAATCTTGCTCAGAAAATAGCTTTTATTTTGCTGTGAAGTGACCGAACCCAGCTTTCAAGTCTAATGATGCTAAATTGGTTGCATATCTTGGCACATTCAGTTTCTGCAAAATGAGCCTCAAAGCCTTCAAGAACATTATCCACTGAACAAAATCAGCTCTGCTCTGGGAATCCCAGAAATCAGAGTTGTCTGGTCACTTTTAAACTTCCAGTTATAATTGGTTTTAAGTGTTTTAAGGCTGCCGTACATCTGCTTGAAATAAGGCCTGTATGTGTTTGCAGGGTATCCAAATCAAGGGAGACATCATTGTTGCAGTTAATAGGTTAAGCAGGGTTTTATTTTTTTGATCAGCATAAATTTAGGGAAGACTTGAGTACATTTACTCAGAGGCTGGACTGGAGTGGGTTCTTTAACTGGACCAGCGGCTCGGGCCAGCGGCTCTGGGAGCTGCTTCCTGAGGGGCTGAGGCACAGGGACGGTACAGGGGACAGCCACTTGTCCGTGTCCACTGCTGTTTCTCTGGGGCAGGGGGTGAAGTACCTATTGTGGGTGAATCTTTGGCGGAGGTATTGCTGGTTTGATATCCTTGCGTTCATTGCATTTTCTTTTCATGAACTCTCAGTTCGTGCTTGCATTTCTGGAGGGGTCTCATGTTATTGAGAGGAGTGAAGAAATTAAGCCTTCTTTTTTCAGGATTCAGACATACCCTTCTGTTTCTGTGTGTGTGATGGAGGGAGTGGGTGGAGACAGGGACAAGTCTGTACATCCTGTAGGTACGCAGGTACAGTACTGCATGCAGGGAGGAACCCATCTTCTCCAGGCACAGCTGCTAGTCCCTTTGCAATAGGAAGAAGAGCATCACTATCTTTGGGTGACCCAGATACTCATCTGTAAGAGAGACCATGAAGGGGAAGAAAGGTCATTCTTATCCGTTCGTGCTACTGTGGCCATCAGCTGGATCTTAAGTCTTGCTTAACCACTGTGTGATAAGGATCGGCACTGTCTTGTAGCAGGGAGGGTCGAAGTTGGGGTCCAGCTCTGTTTCTGACAGAATAAAATGGCAGGAGATGAAGCAGGACGCGGAGCCTGCCCCAGCAGAGGGGCCAGCTTCTTTCACTTGATTCACTGCAGCCCCCGTCTCCACTCTAGGGATGGAGGGTGGTGGTCTTGCCTTTCTCAAAGTAAGGCTCAGATCTGCAGCCCCACAGGCTGGTAGGAGCTCTTGTTGATAGTGGTGACAGCAGTGACAATGTTATACCTGTCCTGTACTTCAATGAAGAGTCTCTACGCACAATGCTGAAGAAATTGGACCTGGATTAATATAGGTATAGGAGGAGAAGAGCTCATGCTCCACGAAGTTGCGGGAAAATATCTGCCCTTTGCCAATGGAGAGGCTGTAGATAGATGTGTTTCAAATTTTACTGCTTCCTGTTATAATGCTGTTACAGCTGCAGTCATCAGTTGGTGATTAAGAAGGGGATATAACTTGGAATTGAATAATTAGCTTCTCCACCTGAAACTTGAGCTGCCCCTGGGAGGTGAGGAGGGAGGGGTTACCTCAGAAGATGATTGTGCAACTATAACCACCTTGTGCCTCGGGGTTCCGATGCGTTAAGGCAGCTGAGATTTCATGACCAAATTATGAGCTCTGTAATGTGCCAAAACTCTAATGTCTGTTTTAATCTGAAAATAGTTATTATGACAATAAAAATCCTTTTTTTTAAAACAGTGCCGTGTATCACAGTGATTTATAGTTGCATAGCTCTCTCCTAGTGTCACGTTCAGTGGAAGCACTATAAATTTTTACATATATTTGTATGTGTAGTCCAGAAAGAGGGTTTTCTACCCCCCCAATTTTTAAAATGCAGCAGTTTTTCCTGTCAGTTCTCTGTTGTTCTCCTGAGACCAAGATGCCCCAAGGGAAGGTTTCTGCATAAGAAGCTTATTCAGTTCTTTATTAATGTGAAAAATATTGTGATTTTTTTTCTACGGTATTGCACTCTTCTTTTGTCTCAGTTATGGCTAAGCTGGAATAAATTGGTCCTGGATGCTGTGTGATATTACCAGCATGTATTTGGAAGATGAATTGAGAATCCCAAGTGTTCTGAGAAGAGGCTGAGAAGCAATATTTGAGTACTTAACAAACTCAAGCTCTTAAATAGACGAGGAAAAAGACTTCGTGTGGGCCTGTTGAGTTGGTTCTTCTAATTCTAGTGTTTTTTCTGGTGAAAAAAGGACTATATGGAGACCTGCAGTATTGTTCTAAATATGTATTTCATTAAATACCATTCCTGCAGTGCATCTGCTTTTGCCATTCCTTTTTGTGAATAATTTTACCACATAATGTATCATCAAGGTTGCATTATCTTCTGTGTTTCTATGCTACCACTACCAGCATGATTTCAACAGAGGTTTAGAAAAGGCTTTTACATAGGGAATTCTAAACTGAACCACACGTTTGTCATTGTGTATGAATTCCCTTGCCGGTCCTGTTGGCTGGTATTATTTTCAGTATTCCTTCTCCTAGGTTTTGTTGAACCCAGGTCATTTCTGCTGCTGTATTTGCGGGGGAAAAATGTGATATGGCACTTGAAAAGCTTCCAGAATAGCTGTGGGAAAGTCAGAATTTGACTGGTGCTCTGACATAGAAATAGTTGGAGGGTTGATTTAGAATACTGATGCAGAAGTTCAAGAAGTGAGAAACTGAGTTGACCCTGGTTACAGCACTGTTGGTCTTGTAACATCAGGAGGCCCATATCTCCTTTTCAGTGTGGTGGTCATCTTGATATTGCAACTTCAGACTGGACAAGAGGGGATAATAATCATATAATAGCGAATTCCTTGTTTTGCTTTGCTTGCACACATGGCTTTTGCTTTGCTTATTAAACTGTCTTTATCTCAACCCATGAGTTTTTTCTCACTTTTACTCTTCTGATTCTCTACCACATCCCACCAGAGGCGGGGAGTGAGCGAGCAGCTGCGTGGTCCTAGCTGCCGGCTGGGGTAAACCACGACAACCACTATATAATTCTTACCAGCCATTGATGGAGCTCTTAAATCTAGTATAACTAGCCTGATACACTGGATTTAATACATGTTCAGTGTTTCCCTATGTGCTTTGATTATTAAGTGACTACAGCACCATCTTCTGTCATTCCAACTTTCCTTCTGAGTAGATCCACAAAAAAAGCCTGTCTGGCTGCCAACATAAAGAAAAGGATGTATAGGAACCAGCCCGCAAAGGGAGCGCAAGCTTGCCGTATTCTTGGAGAGGGGAAGGTGGGAATAGCTAACCCCAAACAAGCACAGGACAGGGGCTGGAGAGTTAGGAAAGGATGCAAAGATGGAGGCAGTGACAGCACTCCAGAGGGAATCATGCTTCTGACTCCATCCAGGGAGATGGTTGAGCTGATCAAAGAGCTTCTGTAATTGCGAGGCATTAGGAATTGGGTGGACTATTGTAAGACCAGGCTTTTTCACTGCTTCACGGTTATTCAGTTGTTAACAGCTTTCTTTAATTAAGACATATTTTTCTTCAACTGTAATGTTTTCAATACATTTTAACCAGAAAGGATAATAGTTTACTATTTGATAAGTTGGAGGGATTCACAAAGTTGATTAAGAGCCCAACTTTCATTTAGTTTTTTCTCCTCATCAAAATGATTTAAACTTTGAAAAGAGTTGAGTATATTATGGCAGTCGTAGATTTGTTTTAGGATAAGGTTGCTAATAATTTCTTTTGCATGAAAATTTTATTCTTTATTTTTAATTTCTATAGATGTATTTCAGTGTTGCTTGAGACTACCAACTGTTCCCCCTCTTAGCTGTTTATCTTCTGCAGTTTGTGTGGCTGTGGATGTTATGTGCACAGTCTTGGATGTCTGGGTTTTTTCACCTATGGCTAATCCAGCTGTCACTGGATGAGGGGATGTAGGCAGCGGGGCTCAGCTGTCTGAGGTCAGAGAAGAGTTTTTTCATATACTGGGATGATTAGTCATCATTGGTTCATCCCATTCCAGTGAAATATGTCACAGGGGATTTTCCTGAAAGAATGGATGCTAATACACCAGGAGAGGTGGTTCTGACAAACAGATGGGGTGCATGTTGCTGTTAATGGAGAGAAGCAGTCTTGAAACAAAAACTCTGGTATGGCTTGAGTGTTGCTAGTAGTAATTTGAATTTGTTTATGTAAGCCCTCCTGTGTTTGTTTTGGAAAACGGTGCACAACCGGCAAACTAACATGTTGCTGTTGACAATTTCTGATACTAAGAGCTTGACCTTTAAATTAACTTTCCTAGGCTATTGAGCTGTCATACTAGTTTTTTAAATCTCATATAAGCAGCATTTGATCAATTATGATGTGAAAGCATTTCCATTTATGCTTCAGCAGATACCTAATATAACAACCTTCAACAAATTTTCATCCCAAATAAAGTTCCATTCAGGCATTTTTTGTATTCAAGGAGTAAGTGTGAGAGCAGATGTTGTGTGTTGTTTTTGTAGAGCTCACTATAGATCTGCAGATGTAAAAGGCTTTGCTTTAAAATACTTACCCTGATGATATTTGCCAGTAGTTTTTTAGGGTTTATTGCTCACTATGAACAGGCATTTTACATATTTTAAGCTTAATCTCTGTAAAAGTGGGGGTGTGATGTCTCTACACAGTTAACTTAAAATTTCAAGGCCTGGTGTTTCTGCCTTAGCTAGGAAGGCCCACTGTTTGTTGGCTTTTGAGAGGGGTTTATGCAGTCACTGTGTAGCTCATGCAAACGAAGCCTAAATTTATTGTCCCTCTTTGAAAGGACATTTAAGGATCTCCTGGATAGATGGTGTGAATGCACATACAATGTGCTTTAGAAAAAACATTTAAATTGCTGCTGTCTAGGCTCAGGAGAGCAGGAAGTTGGGGCATCCAAGGCTGAATCTGAGTGAAAGGCAGTAGGACAACCTTACACAAAGGGAACAAAGCAGTTCAGGCTGTGATGGTCTAGGAAGAAGCAGGGAGATGAATTTAGAAGTGGACTGTGCATCAGATTTTAAGCAGGGCTTCGGTATATCGGGAGGACCAAAAACTGGTAGTTGGAGTTCAAAACCACCAACCTGGACAGAGAAGTTGTGAGCATATTTTGAATTTCGAAAAGCGACTTTGCATGTATGTATGGATATATATGTGTCGATGTAGATATCGTATGGATGTATATGTGTCGATGTAGATATCGTATGGATGTATATGTGTCGATGTAGATATCGTATGGATGTATATGTGTCGATGTAGATATCGTATGGATGTATATGTGTCGATGTAGATATCGTATGGATATATCCATACATAACATGTGTATAGGTGTGTGTATATATATAAAACTTTTTTGAGTCATCTGTGTTGGTTATGAATGACAGACGATCTGTGTTGGTTATGAATGACAAGACGCTTACTTGACAATATATTGTGGGAGTTTTTTCATTTGGAGGGGGATCATTTTATATGGGATTGTTGCATGAAAATTTTCAAGGGGTGTTTTTCTTCCGTCTCATATTCTTTCGCACATGCATACATACCAGTACCAGCATCACCACCACCCTTCCTTTCTCCATTTTCAAAGAAATGAGGAAGAAATAAAGTGGGAGAGTAACTGTGTTCAGGAAAAGTGTTCAACCTCAAATTTTGGATGTTTTGTCCTCCTTTTAAAATAGATTTTACCCATTGCTTGGTTTTCTGTTACATCCAAAGATACAGACAGGTATGTCGTGAGGCAGGACAACACTGAAAATGGCCAGGGAAAAGGAGGAAGGGATTGTATTGCACTTAACCTAAAGCTTCTTTATGGAATTGATAACAACCGTTTGAGCCTAGATTAGGATAACTCATGGTTCTATTGATTACTGAGAATGACACAAGAAGATGTTCACATTCCTTATATAGTTTTCCTGCTGGACCTTAGTCTTTTGCCAAATTTTAGATGCTTCATTTCTATATTGCCTTGGCAGATAGCTCTGCCAGTGGTGACTAGCATAACATGAAGGAATTTGAATTCTACAAATATAGTTGCAGAGAGAAAACACCTAATGTCTTTGTCTGCAGAAGGTGATGACTACTTCAGTACTCTGTAGAAAGGAATGTTGTTTGTCTATTTGGAGGGAGGGTAAGAAGAAAGAAAGAAGATATTTTGACCAAATAAGTGCTCATTCCGAAAAATATTTTATTTGTTTAGATAGAAATTTCAGGGGTTTTTCTTTTTAGAAGAAAAAAAATCATCCTTTTCTAATCATGAGCTCCCAGGTTAGGCAGTTGGGTGAGGTCTTACAATCTGCAGCGAAAAATATATTGAACTGATTTTTTGAAAGAAAGCAAGTGACATTGTTATTTCTTATTATTATTTGAGGCCCCTGTGAGTAACTGCAGCTTCATGGTGGTTTTCAGCCCCTTTTTTTTTATTCCCCCAAGGATTCAGAAGACTAAAAATATCTGAATAATGTTTTTCATAAATTGAATACGTGACGTTGTAGTTTATTTACAGTGTCTTTTTGCATACCCATTTAATTGTGTGATATGTTGGTCTAGTGTATTTTAATCCATTGAGCACAAGATTGGTGAACTAAGGAATAAAAAAAAATGACATGGCTTGGAAGGACATTTTTTTTTTTTCCTTAGCACATACAGATTTATAAAAAAAAATCATTAACGAAGTGTTGTTATGTCTGGCCTGGTGTTATTTTAAAGGAAATGAGGTGAGAAATCTGGGAACTATGAAGTCGTTTGGGATGTATAACGGGACAAGCAAGGGCACCTGTGCTGTCACTGCAAATTTTTGGCATCTTCTCTACATGGAATAAAAAACGATGGATGAGTTGCTTGCTGAGGAATGTCTCGTAGTTACTTGCCTGGCTGGTGTGGGCTAATGCTGTTTGTAACTGCCTGTCTTGACGACTTACGAGAGGGTTGTTTTTCTGTAGGACAAACAACTGTTGCATGGTTTGGTTTATTTGGCTTTGAAACAATCCGAAAGCACCTTGTGAAATGTACCATTCAGTACGTGCAGTGTCTGAGTGTGCTGCTTGTTTGAGAATGCCAATGAATTGTGCATTTGACCTTTAAGAACATGTAGGTTTCCGTTTTATCTCAGCACCACAGCCTTTCTGCGTTTCCTTAGCACTGCAGCCACGGCATGCAGGCGGGGCAGTCTTGTAGCCATTTACCTTACGTGGGAATTGGGACAAATTCCTGGTTATAGGCAAGTTTTGAAATAATTGTAGGCAGTTTGGAACTACTGCTGCAACTGTCAAATGTGAACTCGGGCTACATTAAAAACAAAGCGCTGGAGAGAGGCTTTGCGTCACTGCTGAAAAGTCTGATGAATGGAGGGAGTCTTCACATTTCCAAAAGTCTTGGTGAATGGAGGGGGAAGAATTTTAGTTTGATAGCTACTGTTCAATGTAATGACATTAACTGGTTCCCAAATTCTGGGGCTTGCGCGGACATTGCACCTTGAAACACATGGGCTATAGTGTGAAACAGCAGTCTGTACCTTTGTGGCCAAAGATGTTCTGTAGAAACTGAAGTGACTGAAAACTGAATACATTTTTTAAAAGAATCATTAATATATTCACTACAACAATTTTAACTCAGAAAGTTAGTGCTAACAGTGTGTAACAGTTCTTTGTATATACAGCTCAGTTCTGACTGAGGCCAACTGACTCATCCTTCCTTTTAAAGTAGAAAAAAAAAAAAAAAAAGGAAATCTTGTGTAAACCCAGCTTTTAATTCCTGGTGCAGCTGATGCAAATGAACAGTAGCATTGTATTTGCAAGGACTGGCATCGCACACCCACTTCTGGTTAGGTGTGCCGTAGGGCACCCTGGCTATAAATGATTGCTACCGATACGAAGCACCGCGGTGAATTCTGCAGTCTGAGCCTGGCAGCCGCCAGGAAGAAACAAAACAAAACAAAACAAAACAAAACACCGTCATGCAATGTATTGCAGGGTCACGGAAGAACAGTGTGTACCGCTTTGATGTCCTGAGAAAGGATTAATTACCATGAGAAATAATAATAGCAGTAGTAATAATAATAAGTGCTACTAGTAGTAGTAAGCGAATAGGAGAGCTGAAGTTGAGTTATAGTCGATTTTTCGGAGTCGCTGCCTTGGTTGCGGAGAGCCGGGCAGGGCTCCCGCGGGGGCTGGCCGGGAGGTGGCGGGCGGGGGACGCGGCGGCGGCGGTGGCTGCCGGGGGAGGGGGGGCGGCGGTGGCGGCGGAGCGAGGTGCGGGTGTGCTGCCGGGTCCCGCCCGCTTCCCAAGTGGTTGCCGGTAGCCGCAGGCAGCGCGCTGCTCCACGTAAGAGCTGCAGAGTTAAAACCCTCCTTGCGGCAGCTTTGTGCTGCTTTTGTCAGCGTCGGTGAAACCCGGCGCGGGGGCTTCCTGTCAACTGGAGCGGTCGGTCCGTCCGTCCCCACTACCACCGTCAAGCTCAGTCATTTTGAAGAATTATGTAGATTTCACGTGAAAAGTAATCATCCGGATCGGTAAATTTCGGGCCATGTAAGGACAGAAAAAGAGAAGATAGCCTTTAAAAAGGGAAGAAGCCGAGCAATCCATATTAAAATGCCCCATCAGTACCACTCTTTGTTCATTTTCACATTTCCAAAGTTTTACCTGAAAAAAAAACTGTAGGAACTATCCATTACCTTGTTCTTGAGATGGATCAGAGTGTCTTTGTGTGGGTATGTCCGTGCTGCTGGTATTATAAACCTTCCTTTGAGTTAAAGAGAAGGGGCCACTAACGAGATGAGTGAGAGGGATGAAAAGGCAGTTTTCTGTTTCGGAAATTCTGTACAGCCTCTGTCATGTGTAGCTGCCGCTACTTGGCAGTGAAAGATTTGCAGCCTTAAACTTACATGTGAGCCAGCAGTCAGGCTTTCCATCTTTCTTGGTTCAGCAAAGGGCTGGAACAAAACATTAACAAGCAAATAAATCCTAGCAATTGCTTTCCACCTGGATGCAGGTCCCTGGAACTGCCTGTGCTCCTTTTGCTTTGGGACTCCAAATGCAAAAGCTTGTATGGTAGGGTTACAACAAGGGTGCTTTTTGGTAGATGGGAATAAAATAGGAATTCTATTGGAGGGTGGGGAAATACATGCTTCTGTTGTTGTATCTGCTGGTCTTTTATCTGAGCGGTACCTACAGGAATTCAGAATGTGTCTGAAAACAGGGGAAATGGCTCATATTTATTGATGTTTTAGTTGTATGCTGAGATAGTTCAGTTTCTTTATTCATTTTTCTGTCTACTTCTCATTTTTAAGTTTTTTTTTTTCTGACTTTTGTTATTGTTTTATGGATAAATCTGCTCATCCAGTTTAATTATTTTTCTCTCTTGGTCACAGAAGTATGTTTTCTCGCCCCCTCCCCCATCTAGTCAACCTCTTCAGTATTGCTGCAGCAATCTAAGACAGTATCTCTAATCTCTATAGTCTGTGAAATTCAGAACATCTTTCTTAATGACTTCCAAGCAGTAACTATAAAAGAACAGATTTATTCTCAAAAACTGGATTGGAAAGGTTGTTTTATTGCTAAAGTATTTGCACGTATGTGTCATTGAGACCACTATCTAACGGATTGCTTATAGTCAACAGAAATTGTTTTTTTCCCTTTGTATCATATCTTCAAAGCTTATCAGCTTTTTCTTTCCAGCAGCTTTTGTAAAAGCTCTGGTAGAAAGACAGTCTCGGTGAAATGCTTTTATTAATGCTTCCATTAATGCTAGAGGTTTTCTGGGTTGTAGGTTCAGATGATCTCATTCTGTCACTCAGAATTAATACAGAGGTATTACATTAGAATATAAATGCTCAGCTTCCAGCATCTTTAGGTGCCTGCAAAATATTCCTGTTTTGAGTCTTTTAATCTTTTCTTTCCAGTCCTTCTATCTATCTGTTCTGAGTGTTGGAATCAATAGTCATGCTGGGCTCCATTTATTGTTACAAGAATTTGTTTCTTGAAGTGCAGGAATTAATAAATGTAATTAAATGGTGAGAATACAGCAGAAAGCATTATTGACTATGCACAGTAAATTAATGTTTAGTCATGTTGCGGACTTCAATGAAAGCAGGTGTCTACATGATTCAACCTCCAGGTATCCCACCAGCATTTTTAGGCTGTTCCGACCGTTATGTCTTAAAAATAAGAACCTCTTAAAACATGCATGTGTCCACAAATACAAAAAACAAAACAGAACTTAAAAGGTCTTGTCCGCTTGACCTGCCTCACATCACATCTCAGTCCAGTCTGTTCCTTCCCTTGCTTGGCTGCTCAGGAAGATGAAAGTGGTGGTGGATATTGTAGCACAGAAAATGCCATCTGAAAATGATGTTCATGTGGCGAGAAGCTATCTTATGAAGATCTTGAGAAGTTCCATGAGGTACAGTACTGACTTTACAAGTGCATCCCTTCTGTTCCTTCCCAGTGATTGAATTCCTCTACCGTTTTCCAAACCCATAGCAAACCATCACAGAAGCCCTCTTTCCCAATCGTCATTTCCTCATGCTCCAAACATTGCTTGTATTGTGCTATCTTTATAGTCTTGTGTTTCCTTAGTGGTGCATCATAGAAAAGTAATTGTCTCATAATAGATAAACCTTTTTGCTGAATTGAGGCCTATTGAATTTGCCTAAATAAGCATTTGTGGTTTCCCAACTGGTATCAATACCATTAGAGGTGAGCTGTGGGGAAAAAAAAAAAGCCTTCGATGTTCTGTGCAGCTGAACAGTGAAACAATTTTTTTTCTATACCTGAACACAGGCTTGGGGCCCTTGGAGTATGCAAGGACCGTATGGAGCCCAGCATCGCATGGCTGAGCAGAATCTTTTGCACTTGTTTGCACTGAGAGTATTTGGACTCCTCCACTCACTCTGAATTTCACATTCTACCAAGACAGAAGAACATAGTGATGCTCTGCTTAACTGTTTTCTGTTTTGTCATACTGGGAAGAGTAGGCTTTTGTTTATAGAAACAATTACTTCTTTTTTTAGTGACAGTGATGATGCTACACTTCTTAGTGAAATTACAGCTTCCCTGTAGAATTATTATTTTCCTTTTGTAGTCCTGCATGCAGAGTTTGGAAAGGCAATTGATCACTGAATTCATCAGATCTTCCTGAATGTACTGCAAAAAAGCTGTGTACTCAAATTTGACCTGTTTTGAAGATGCTGGGTTTATAATGAGCTTTGGTTTTGTTCTCTAAATCTAGTGGCTGATAACCCAAATTTATAAAAAAAAAAGGGAATGAGTAAAAAAATGTAGAACTACCTTTAGAGTTCAAGATGAAAATAAGGGAACATTTCTCAGCTTAGCAAATTATTTTGTAACTCGGACAAATTACTTAACCTTGTAGTAATAAACTTCTTAAACACATAAGTGAAATACATAAGTGCATTAAAAAAACCCTCAAGAGCTAAAGTCCTGTAAGCTTTTGTTTTGGACTGTGGCTTGGAAGGATGGGATTTGTCTCACCTTACACCTCATCTAAATTTTAAATTACATTTCCCTCAAGAAGAGCCAAAGAGAAGAGAAGGATGAATTACCTTCAAGAAGTTCCTGCTTCCTTCCCGGGTGACTGAGAGGGTCTAGACAAACGGCCTGCGCTCAGCATCTGCTCACTGAAACAGAAGTAGCTGAATTCCACCCAGAAGGCTTATTTAACATTGGGGAAAAAGAATGTGCTTATTTTGTGCTGAGAGGTGTTACAAACAGCAAGTCCTTGGAAGGAAATGCAAGTTGTTGTTACTAATTCCTTAACAGAAGCAAGGGGCAGAGGAGCGTAGAGCAGTTTTGCAGAAAGGTTTGCAGAAAGCTCTGACAAGTTATTGTTGTACTTCTAAGAAGGGGGGTCTCTTCGGTTACATGAGCATGTACATTTGGAGGGGATATCCAAATAGATATTTGGGCACTTTGAATTGCTGAACTATTTCAGAGGCGTATTCTTTAAAACAAAAAAAAAAACTCCAAAACAAACAAAAAAACAACCCTGCATGCCTGGGGTGCCAGACATTTCAAGAGCTGAAGCAGGACTTGGCTGGAGTTAAAATGATTAGTTATGTCACTCTTGCTAACTTTTATGAAACAATGTACGTGGCTTTATACCTTCCTGTCATTAACTCTTTTCTTCCCACTTCCTCCCATAAGCACGTACCCACAGTAAAACTTTGCCAAAGCCCTACTGTACTGATGACATGTTGTAAAAGTCTCAGTATTAGCTTTAACCATTAAAGTTCTGGATACGTGTCAGGTACTTCAAAATTTGTTTGCCTGTCTCCACCCCTCATAAAAAAATCTCCCCACGACCAAAATAAATATAATTTTAAAAACAAACAAAAAACCACACAAGCACGGACCTTGGAGAGTATTGACATTTCACTGCATCTCGAGCATTTTAAAGGAATGTTGGTGTCTTTTCAAAACTGGCATGCATGCAGAAAGTTGTCTCATTTGCTGTCATGTGAAGTCATTATGCTCCTGTCCTATCTGTATAGCATTTGACTAGATTTTGACTATAGCGTGTGGTAGATTTTTTTGCTGGATGTCACCTCACTGAACTGTTTGAATTAAACTACTACACTCTAACTCTCTTGTTTTCAGAAGAAATGACCTAGCCTGCAGGCCTCACTCCTGGCACGCAACCAAATTTACAGAAAGTCAACCTGAGACAGCCACGTCACACCTTTCCTCGTCCAATGCCTGCGCTTCCTGGCACTCGCGCTATCATGCAAGGTGAGTCTCTGCTTAAGTTATACACATAAAGCTCCAGCAGCGAGACAATAATAATGTAGGTCATGACATTGAGTGTTTTTTTTAAAACCATGAAGACTGTATTATATGTCTTTAGTATTGCCTGTCCTTTCAATGCTTGAAGGGGGAGCATGGGAAGTTTGACATGGATGAGTGGATTTCAGAAACAGGATGTGATATGTGCATGTGACTGAAAGGTAAGAAACTAGCTTTAAAGGCACTCAAAAGGTTGTATTTCTTGCTCTGCATTTCCTTTCAATGTTTACTGGGAAAATCCTAAACCTTTGTAAGTGAAAAGACACCATCAAAACTAACATACCTAAAGTGTAAGAAATAGTAAAGGGAGGGAGAATAAATTGAAAAATACTGTTTGAGACTATTAAAAAGTCTTTTCCTAAAGGGGAGGGTGCAGAATGTTTTCCTGTTGGACTTCAAGGTTTTACTGGTTTTATTAGTTAAACTGTCTTTCCATAATCTGATCCTCCATACAGCTGTGCCCTTGCTTGTGCAGCAAGGTAATAAGACCAATGATTTTCAGTCCCCGTTTAAAGCACCTTAATATTTGTTAGGTTTAATTCGGCAGTGGGGGAGAAAGGCCGGCACCTGTGCAGTTTTAGTTGTGAAACTTAAAACTTTTAGGTAAGGCCTGTTCGTGTCTGATTACAAGTTCTTGTTTGTTTTTTGCTTGTAGGTGACATTCTTCAGCACTTTCACAAGGGGTTTTTGTTGGGGTTTGGTGTTTTGTTTTTGGTTTTGGTTTTTTCCCCTGTCATTTTTTTCTTCTCAGTTCCTATTGGGCTGTAGTTACACTGAGCATTAAAGTAAATGAGTCTGGTACACAGATCCCAGTTTGGAAAGTAGGCTTGTGTTTTCTATACTTACTGCTGTACATTCGCCATCATTACTTCTTGATGTTAGTTTATCATGGTAGTTAAAACAGAAGAACATTCATACTTTAAGATTTTATTCCATTTTTCATGTCATTTTTGCAATCACTTTTACATTGTTTTCTTTAGAAGCTCTGTACTGTTTTTAAAAATAATTTGCTATCTGTCCTTGAATAAAGTATGAATGTTAACATTTAGACAGAAAGGTTTTTTTAAATGCATTTTGTAATACTCGTTTAGCAGAAGTTTCAGCACATTATATTCCTCAAATCCTTGACTATAATTGCTGCCGGTTTACACTGACTTTAGATTTAGTATTTAAATTTCATGTAGATGGGTTGAATTAAATTTATAGATTTGAGAACAGTAAAAGTCCTTATACATAGAAACAAAATCCAGAAATTTCTAAAAAACTTATAGAGTTCCTGGTTGCAATGCTAACTCGGTATTTCAGTCTGCTGAGCCTTCTGCTGGAGCTGTAAATCAATATATGCTTCCTGTTCTTCCTGATGGCTGTCCTTGTACCTTGTGAAAGTAAAATATTACAAGACTCACGTCTCAAAGTGTGATTTGATAGGAGCTGGGCGAATCACAATATTTAAAAAGGAAAAAAATGTTAATTTGGTTCAAGGCCAGTTTCAAATGAGCTTTGGGCAGGAAGTGATGGGTGTAAAGGAAAAGGGGGAGGGGAATAGAGCAATCCTCCCACATATCAGAAATAGCAGCAACTGCTGGTAGACATCAGTAGTAATTAAAAGGGAAAATTCTGCTTTCTTAGATGGCTATTGAAAGATGTAGTGGCTTTAGCACAGTCCCAGAGCACTGCCATCCTGAACTTCTTGGCTGCCTGTGCTGCCCACTTGAAAGGTGATGTATTTGGGAGATGTGTCAGTTCTGGTATCTGTTGCCCAAAACAGTTTCAGTGGCAGAGCTGTGGCTGCTGGACCCCCAGCATTCCCAGAGTGCCAGCCCAACGATTTGGGTATTTTGAGGATCCCAGTTGCAGAGGGGGGTTCTTTGGGCTTGCTCGTCTGCAAAAAGAGAAGGTGAGCAGCTTCAGAGGTTCCCCGCTTTCAAAGTACAAATCACAAACTGAAGAAGCCTGCACAGCAATCAGTATGCAAGGAGATAATAGAAGTAGCCCCAGGTATATTTCTAGCCCAAGGATCCATCCTTGGGCTATTTCTGGAATTTCTTGTCCTTCCTTGAGCTAAGCATCCAAGACTGGTGTTCACAGCCTAAAATCTCTTTTGAATGTGCCTGCGTGCATTCTCTCTGTGAGTGTGAAAACTAATTCACTTGTAAAACGTGGAGAGTTTGATCAGGGGAAGAGATGCTTTTGCTGTCTTCCAAGCAGGATATACCTGTATTTTGTGTGTTGGGGGATTGGGGTGCATCTGGACAAAACAACCCTCTGAAGATTGTCCATAGCTAGATTTAGCTATGGGTGATTTGATTTGGTTTGGGTTTGGGGTTTTTTTTGGTTGGTTTTGGTGGGAGTTTTTTGCCAGCCTACTGAATTTGGACCTTTGAGAAGGTGTACGAAGCTAGAGGAAGACAGACAGACAGACCAGAAGAGACTGTACCAGTGTAGATAGGAGAGAGGGTAGTTCTGGAGTCCAGGTCACCACATCCACCACTATATGTGTATTTTTTTTATCATGTGACTTTCATTCAAAAACTGTAAATTGTCTTGGGAGCACTGTGCCAGGTCTAGGTGCCTCTCACACAAGGCTAAAGAGTTAGACCTTGTAAGCTTTTGGTGCCTTACTCTGTAAGTCTTCTGCTATCTTTTTCACAGAGGTCGTACCTTAACAACATGGATGCAGACTTCTTTCCTAGCCCACCCTAGACTGAGGCCGAGTGCGCTTTTCTGGGAGGTGTGGATATGAACTATCTTAAGTTGCTGAAAGCTTAGACCTTGTGGTTTTTTCCAGTAGGATATACTATAATAGAGGACCTTATAATCTTTCCCCCCAATCCCCCACACCCTGGGTGTGCAGTTGGAACCAACAACCCCTTCTACTTCATTCTGGTCTTACAGGTGTGGGGTGTCAGGCAAGTATTCTTTGAGAAGGCTGTTTAAACTGAGTTTTTGGAGCATTTAGGGTCAGGTACGTTTGGTCTGTAATCCCATGTGGTCTGAATGTGGTCTGATTTACTGAGATGATGTCATTTCTGGGAGGGCCCAGAAGCAGAAACTCAAGCCCCAGGGTTGGGTGGGGTGCTTGTTGGCCGAAGTGGCCAAGGATGGTGTTTGTAGATTACTCCTCAGCTTTACCTGCGAGACTTCAACTGGCAATGTAGGTGCTTTTGTGAATCCACTCTAAAAAAGCTAGTGAGAGAAGGATAACCTGGGATGCCAGGCTCAGGCAGAGAAATGGCTTTTGGACTCTGCCACGTCAGGGTTTGTGGGAGGATTGCCTTGCAGTTAAGGAACACAGGAGGCCATGCTTTGCACTAACACACCATCAGAAACTTTCCTGTCCTTTCTTTGAAGCTTTTGCTGCATCTGCTGCGTTTCCATTAGGTATTTTCTAGCAGGGCTTTGAACCTCTTATGCTGATGGTCTCTGCTTCACATTTGATACCAGCAGATCTACGTGAGACTTGTAAATTGTAAATTGAGGCTTTCCTGCACAAGTGTTATCTTTATTTTAATTGATGCCAAGTATCTCCTTAGTGCTGAAGAAAGGGAAAAATATCAGCAATTCACAGCAATATCTGGCTTACGTTCTTCATTAACAAAGGAGATCCTAATAACGACCAAGACACTTTTTACATGAACCGCAGTATCTGTTTAAGAAGACAATTAAGACCTTTTTAAGTATTCAGCAAGATGTTTTAAAATGCTGAAAATAAAAGAATGAAAGAACAAAAAACCCACAAGATGAGGCCAATGCTAGTGTATCTTGTTAATATAATGCTTTTAGAAAATAAGCACAAAGTATACCTTCTCTTATTTCACATAAATTGCTTTTTGACCATGTTGTATTAAAAAAGTTACAAAGGCTATAGTAATAGAGGGGGGAAAAGCAATTCTCATGTTAATACTGAATTCCAAAGAACTGTTTAGTTGACCTTTGCAATATTTTTGACAGAAAAAAAGATCTATATCACGCTTTGTATTTTTATGTGGACTAATCTAATTTCATTCCTGGCTTTCACAGGTTTCTTTACTGCACAAGATTTGATAGATGCTTCATATAATTATAGCTACAGGGAAGTGGAATAATTCTGGGATTTCTACCAAGGGGCTTTGCATGCAAGGGCAAGAATTTGAATTTGGTATATAAAAGCAGGGGGGCTGCCAGTGAAGTTCAAACAGGGAGATGTAATGAGAATAATTGGAAAGACTATCGACTCAGCATCAGTGTGTTGGACTGACAGGAGGTGGGTGCTGTGAAAGATAGAAAAGAAAAGAAAAGAAAAGAAAAGAAAAGAAAAGAAAAGAAAAGAAAAGAAAAGAAAAGAAAAGAAAAGAAAAGAAAAGAAAAGAAAAGAAAAGAAAAGAAAAGAAAAGAAAAGAAAAGAAAAGAAAAGAAAAGAAACCAGAACAAAACTGACTGGGTAGGAAAACAACAGAAGCAGCAAGATTTTGAAATAGCGTCCTAGGCAAATGATCGAGAGAAAGTACAATGTCAAAGATGATCTTTCTGTAGAGGAAAGAGTGGCAGAGAGGAACTGGTGGCAATAAAGATTCGTGAAGGGAAGTCAGAAGTTTAGTTTTGGCCATGCAGAGCTTATGTTGCTCTGGCATCTCCTTCTGACATTTTCCTGTCACTGTTGTGGAACTGAGTGGAGTTGAATGACACTGTTGTAAGCGTGTCAGCCCGAGAGTGGTTTGAAACCACATTGGAGAGGTGCATGTGGAAGCTCAGAACTCAAATGGTGGCATTTGAGGCAAATGTTTTTAGTGAACCTCCATTTAGAAATGAAAATATTAAATGAATAGGCAGATTTGGATAAACAGACAAAGGAATAACTTTATGCACTGAAGAAGTTTAGAGTGAGATTACAAAAGATGAACAGGGAACTACGTGAGTTTAATATCTGGAAGAATTGGGGTACCTGGAAAATAAGCTGAAAAGTAAGTTGGTGTTTGCCCTCAGAAAGAGGGTTCTAGTGGAGCTCAAACTAAATTGGTCTAAAAGTAAAGTCAGCAAAATCAACAATTTTCAGAGGGAGAGGGGAGCCTTCGCGGAGATAAACGTGTATTACTTATTGGTAAACTCACAAAGGGAAGTAGAGTTAGTTAATAATGTTTCAAGCTTTGAATCAGTGGCAGAGAATAAAGATAAAGCCCTGGCTTTGCGTTCAAACTTCCAATTTTATTAGATTGTCTTGAGTAACTGCTACGCAGATGGATCTTAAAACAATGGTAGTAAAATTGGTGGGTATATATTTATAATTATCTTGTGGCATTTTTTGACTGGTATGTTCATGCTGAGGCTTTTCCTTTGTTTCCTACTGTAGTTGTTCTTCTCATGACCTCTCAAACTCATGGGATCAGTCAAGTCTACATCGCACTTCTGACCAATTCAGCTCTTTGGGAAGTATGGACAGCTGGGACCACACTCCACAAGTAGCCCAGTACGGAAGACTTTCTTCTGCAAGGTCTAATAGTAGTATTGATCATCTAGGGAGCCAAAGTAAGCGGGATTCAGCCTATGGGTCTTTCTCCACGAGTTCTAGCACCCCTGACCACACTCTATCCAATGCAGACACTTCTTCGACAGAGAACATGCTATACAAAGTAGGCCACTGGGAGACTGCTAAGCATGGAAACAAGTCTGGCCAGTTCTTGAATGACAACAGTGGAACAGAGGACAAACCTGGGTATTTGCCAGCTCCCATCCAATATGAGAACAACAAAAGTCCTAGAATAGAGGAACACCCTGATGGCAAGCTCACTGGCTCCGGAAGATCCAGTTTTGGACCTGTCTGGTATGTTCCTGATAAGAAGAAGTCTTCGTCTCCTCCCCCCCCGCCTCCACCTCTTCGTAGTGACAGCTTTGCAGCTACCAAAGGCCATGAGAAAGCCCATGGCCCTGTGTACTCAGAGGGTGCCAGCACGCAGCACTTTCCAGCCCTGAACTGGTCTCAGCCCAGGAGTGACTGGAACTTGGAAACTGTGGAGCAGCAGCGGCGGCCCTCCAGAGCATGTGACAGGAGGGTCAGCAGCTCTAATTATAAATCTGATCTCAATTCAGAACACGGTTTTTCTTCAACTGGTGAAAGGTACAATAGTAATGCAGGAGCTGTGAACAAACTGCAGTCATCCTTGTCCAGCACTGATGTTCGGTTTGCACAGCCTACTTACAGTTACCACCACCAGCACCAGTACAGTGATGAAAGCACTTTTTTTCACAATGCAAGAATCTTAGCTGCACCTAAAGATCAGCAGCATTATCTGTCCTATAGTGGCATTCAGGAGTTACCTACGGATCATTTCCATGGCTACAGTCCAAACCAAGCCAGTGTGCTCAACACTTCCTCTTCTTCGAACAGTGCTGCTGAACAGAAGGTGGACAACACTGGACAGAGTCGCTATTATTGCGTGACAGCAAAACAGCCTGCTCAGGGAAGCTCAAAGCCACCACAATTCAAGGATGACAGCTGGAAACCTGCAGTGGGGACTGATGCATCGCTTGGACCTCACGAAAATCCTGCAGTTGTCACAATGGTCCAAAAACCAAAATACTGTCTACCTCAACAATCTGTTGAATCTTCACTGAAAGGGTGTGAGAACAGTAGTCATTACCCAGTGGACAGGGAGGGGGATGCTAGGTGTCTTGTAGTGGAAGAAGCTAAAAAACCCAATCATACTGAAAAGTCTGGACAAAAGAAAAACTTTGAGACCAGCTCTGAGGAAAGTGAAACTAGGTATGGTCAACAGGAGTATGTAAAGGGCTCTGTCATTACCACTGAAAACAGATCTGCTCAGAAAGATTTTAGGTGGGGTAAAGATGAGAGTAGCAAGATTTCTCCTCAGAAGACCCCAATGTTGCACTCTTTAGCTCAGGAAGGGAAAAAACAGTCTGACAACAGCCCAGAACTGGTAACAGAGCGTCAGGCCCCATTTGACACTCACTTGTCTAAACAGGCACGAAGGAGTGATCGTTTTGCAACAACCCTGAGAAATGAGATCCAAATGAGAAGAGCAAAGCTGCAGAAAAGTAGAAGCACTGCTACGTTAGTAGGGTCATCTGAAACAGAGGAGTCCAATGAGACCTGGAAGCCAGATTCAGCAGAAAATGTCACCGCATCCCCAGACACTAACTTTACCAGCACCTACAAAGATCACCTCAAGGAAGCACAGGCCAGGGTTCTGAGGGCGACATCCTTCAAACGGCGGGACTTGGAGCCCAGCCCCGCTGAATATCTCCCCAGGTCACCCGAGCGGAAAACTGGTAGTTACAACTCTTCGTTATTGGCTTTGGTTTCTGAAGATGCGCCTGGATTCCTCGAGGCTACACAAGCTAAACCGAACCCTACAGGGAGTGGCACTCATCACGTTTCTCGCATCGGAGCCAGGAAGAGGTTCACAACAGAGCAAAAACTGAAGTCTT